>NC_085843.1:71029970-71629970 GCF_035594765.1 Anolis carolinensis | reverse complement strand
CACCTTTCCCCTTGCTGAATTTTGCTAGTCTTTCTGGCATCAAATACCACCTGAAAAAAAGCTTGTACCAGTTCTCCTTCATTCGGCCACATATGTAAATTTGAGTTTTTTCTTCCATACCTTTTCCCACTCGGAGAAATTTATCGAATGGCCTACGTCTTTTGCCCACTTAATCATTGTCCCTTTGACCAGCTCCTCTTCTGTGTCCCATTCTATTAGCTGTTGGTACAATATCTTAATTAATGTTGTTTTCGTTTTAAGTATTCTATCCCAGCTTGTGTCTTTCCTTTCAAAACCTACCTTTTCGTCCACTTTAAAGCTTTCCTTAGTTTGCCAGTAGGTCAGCCATGTCAAGGTAGGGTCCAATTGTTTTATCTCCTCATGTGTCTTGAGGGTTATATCTTGCTGTCCCAGTTTAAGCATTTGCCTATACGTTAACCATTTATCTCTTGGTAACTCTCTCATATGTTCTGCCTCCAGCGGAGAGAACCAAAGCGGTACCCTTGTATAAACGTGAAATCTTGAATTGGGGCCACTGCATTAGTTTGTACATGATTTTAGAAAGCTATTGCAGCATTTTGGTTTCCATTTCTGTTGACAAGAAAGCTCTGCAAAAAGTCCAGTTAGGTCTGTGTGCCATAGGGAAGAACTGAGTAGCCAACTTACACAGCAGATTCACCCAGGAGAAATTAATTCATTTGCTTCTCAACCTTACCCCTAGACATCCTTCCATCACTGCTGCTCCAAAGGGCTTTCCAATGCCTGTGGGTAGCCCAGTCTGCTAGAGAGGGAGGGATATATACAGGACAGTGTCAGAAGTATGGCTTGAAGATTGAAGAAATGCATTTATCCTGGGTAGCAATACTGGGGAAACAGGTGTGAGAGCAGAAAGGCTAATGGATCACTAATAAAAGTGGAAGGCTTTATTCAAATTGAAACAAAGGTGTTCCTGACAAGAGCAATTAAGCCTTTTATAGTTATTTTTAGAGCTGAGGAACTATGTTGAAAGGTTTTGCAGGTATTTGAATTCTCCTCCCACAGTTCCCCCACCCCTTTTCCACTCAGGTGTCATTCTTTATTATATTACTTGAACCATATTTATTTAGGTGATTTATAACTACTGCCGTGCCATTTGAGCAATCCGTACATGTTGTGCCTGCCACACAATGCCCTTGAGGTGCTTGTTTCTTTCAAAACATTTGTAGGATGGGATGGTGGAATATTAGCAAATGGACATATTGCGAAGCCTTCAGACCTCAAATCATTTACTGCATCTCACCCTTCAAATATTATTAAAGTATGCAAGTGTTCAGAAATTATAGTTCTAAATATTTCTCAAAGTGCTGGACTACTTTAAGAAAAGTTACAGTAGGAAAGCTCAGTATAAATGGTTCATAATTATTGACAGCGATAACATGCATCTTAAAAAATTATCTGCATTGCTCAACACAACTAGTTATTAAAGGTAAAGGTTTCCCCTAACGTTAAATCCAGTCATGTCTGACTCTGGGGGTTGGTGCTCATCTCCATTTCTAAGCCGAAGAGCCGGCGTTGTCCGTAGACACCTCCAAGGTTATGTGGCCAGCATGACTGCATGGAGCACCGTTACCTTCCCGCCAGAGCGGTACCTATTGATCTACTCACATCGGCATGTTTTCGAACTGCTAGGTTGACAGAAGCTGGAGCTAACAGTGGCCACTCATGCCGCTCCCGGGGTTTGAACCTGGCACCTTTCGGTCTCCACGTTCAGCAGCTAAGTGCTTTAACACACTTCACCACTGGGGCTCCTAACTAATTATTAGGGCTGTGCAAACAAGGCACAAATGAAATTTTGCACAGCCCCAACTAGTTATTAGGACTGTGCAAAATTTCATTTGTGCCTTGTTTATCGTATTTCTTTTGTAAGATTCATACATACTATTCGATATTAAGAAACACAACACACAAAAACAATAATATTCAACACACTGACCTATGACTTTTTGGAAGAGTTATGTAAGTCTCATAAATGGTTTCAGGTCTCCCTCACAGGTCTCCCTCCCTAAAGGGCTGGGTTTGGTTCCCTCAAAGAGCCCTGAGGAGGATGGCAAGGCCAGAGTGGAGGGAGAAACCACTCTCTTTCCCAAAAGGGAGTGGTGAGTGGGGGGGGGGAGCATGTGCAGTTAAGAGGGAGGGATGCCTGGTTGGATGGCTGGACAAGGAAAAAGACCCTCTGGCACATGGCTGCCCCAGAGAGAGACAGGAAAGACCACACTTACATAGAATCATAAAATCATAGAGTCGGAAGCGACCTTATTAGCCATCCAGTCCCACCCCCTGTCAAGAAGCAAGGAAATCATATTCAAAGCACCCCCGACACATTGAGGCTTTAACATGGGAAGCAAGCAGAATTCAAGGAAATGTAGTTTAGGGTGGGTCCTTTTGAATTCTCTGGCACAGAGATCCTCGCCTTTCCAAACTACATTTCCCAGAATTCCTCCCGGAAAGTTTTGGTGTTCATTCTTTAAAGAGATTTTGAGATAAAAGGGGATTGTTGGGAGTTAAATCAACCCTATGAGGTAAGTTGAGAGGCAGCAACTCCAAAATTTACCTAGTAGGTTTCTTCTTCTTCTTCTTCTTCTTCTTCTTCTTCTTCTTATTATTATTATTATTATTTCAAAGACTGGATAGGCATATGTTGGGGCTGCTTTGACTGTGCTTTGGGGCTGCTTTGACTGAGTGTTGGACTGGATGCCCCCTGGAGTCTTCCAGTGAAATAGTACTGTTAAGTTTATGTTGGTTAGAATTCCCTAAAAATCAGTGGATGTGCAAATCTTTATGAAACCTGGGGGGAAGGATGCCATGGTTATGTTGTATCATTGAAAATGGAAATTCAAATACATAGCTTTTGTAGTTTTTATTATTATTATTATTATTAAACTTTATTTGTACCCTGCTAGCATCTCCCGAAGGACTCGATGGGGCTTACAAAGGCCAAGGCCTCAACACACAATATAACAATACAAAACAAAGGCAAATTAAAAGAATTAAAACAGTATAAACCACAAGCAATAACAATACGCTAAAACACAATAGAACTGGGCCGAGCCAGAGTAATGGGTACAAGATTAAAAGTGCTGATGTTGTTCATAAAAACCTTTTAAAATTTCCAAAACTCTATAAATGTGTGAAACGTTCTGAAACTTGGGGGGGGAGGGGTTAGTTCTACCATGGTATTATTTACCTTATTATTTACCTTTTTTTACCCCATCTTTTTCTACCCCAAAGGGAACTCAAGGCGGCTTACCTATGGCAACCATTAGATGCTTTGAAAACATACAAACAATAACTTAAAATCAATTAAATTTTTAAAAATTATTACATATTAAACAATTAAAGCATTTAAAAACAATTAGATTCAGTATTAGAATCACATAATCTGAAAATGATAGTCCGAGGCCGTTCCATTGTCTAATTGCAGAAATTTCCAGGTCTACTATTGCACTCTACTAATAGCTGAAAGCCTGATATCAGAGCCATGTTTTTACTTTCCTTCTGAAGGCTTAGCAGGGAGGGGGCAGATCTGATGTTGCTGGGGAGGGAGTTCCACAGCCAAGGGGCCACCACTGAAAAGGTCCTACTCCTCGTCCCCGCCAGCTGCACTTGTGAGACAGGTGGGACCGAGAGCAGGGAATCCCCAGACGATCTAAATCTTAAAGGTGGCTCATAGGCGAAAATACATTCGGGCAAGTAAACTAGGCAAGAACAGTTTAGGGCTTTATAGGTCAAAGCCAGCACTTTGAATTGTGCTCAATAGCAAACTGGCATAGCATTGGAGTTGTATGTTCCCTGTACACGGCTCTGGTAAGCAACCTGGCTGCTGCTCGTTGGACCAGCTGGAGCTTCTGAACAGTCTTCAAAGGCAACCCCATGTAGAGTGTGTTGCAGTAATCTGTTCGGGATGTAACCAGAGTGTGGACCGCCGTGGCCAAGTCAGGCTTCCCAAGGTACAGGCACAACTGGCGCACAAGTTTTAATTGTGCAAAAGCTCCCCTAGTCACTGCCAAAACCTGGGGTTCCAGGCTCAATGATGAATCTAGGATCACTCCCAAGCTGCGAACCTGCATCTTCAGGGGGAGTGTAACCCCATCCAGCACAGGCTGTAACCCTATGATCTGTTTGGCTTTATGACTGACCAGGAGGATCTCTGTCTTGTTTGGATTCAGTTTCAATTTGTCTGCCTTCATCCAGTCCGACACAGCTGCCAGGAACCGGTTCAGGACCTGAATAGCCTCCTTAGTGATAGTTGGGAAGGAGTGACAGAGCTGGACAATGAATTGAGCTTGATGGCACTGTGTAGAACAGTGCCTCCAAGCCCCATTCCCATGAGGCATCTCAGAAGGATACCGTGGTCAACGGTATTGAAGGATGCTGAGAGGTCCAGCAGAACTAACAGGGACACACTCCCCCTGTACAGTTCCCAGCGTCGATCATCCACTAAGGCGGCCAATGCTATTTCAGTTCCATGTCTTGGCCTGAAGCCAGACTGTGCCGGATCTAGAAAATCAGTTTCTACTAATAATCCCTGGAGTTGCAAGGCAACCACAAGTTCCATAACTTTGCCCAAATAGGGGAGATTAGAGTCTGACTGGTAATTAATTGCATGGGGTCCAGCGATGGTTTATTCAACAGTGGTTTTATAACAGCCTCTTTTAAAGATGGCTGGAATCTTGCCTTCCCAAAGGGAGGCATTAACCACCACCTTCACCCACTCTGCCAAACTTCCTCTGGCTTCCTTTACCATCCAGGATGGGCAGGGGTCTAGGATGCATGTGGTTGGCCTCGCCTCATCCTCGAGCTTCACCAATTGAAATTAATCCATTAAAACCAGACAAGCAGGTGCTCATGTTACGTCCTCAGAGACTTGTAGCAAGACTTATAGCAAGTTTCATCCCAATAGCTCTAAAATAAGGGTGAAAGGAGCGCTGGAAGCTTCCCCGCTTGCACAATTACTTAACGAAAAAGTAACAAAAATTTCATTATATCATTGTAGTTATTATATGGACCCCCTTATGATATTTTAGAAGCACTTTAGAAACTATTCCGCACCACCCCTAATTAAGTAATGTGTATTTAAACTTTTTCATTGATCGCACAGGTCTTCTAGTTATGCATATCATTTCCTCCTTCAAAAGATAGTGCTCATGGAAGATAATATCATGACATGAAAAAAGTCTCACTGCAAATTAAATGGTTTTTTTTAATTATTGAAAGTTTTTGTTACATATAATAAAATGTAGAGTGTAAGAGAAAGATGAGGAGGCAAGATGGCACCAACACAGGTTGAATCTCCGCAGGGCTCCATGAGTTTGTTTTAAAAACTTGTTTAAAAACTTCAGAAATTTTAACAACTCCATTATTTTGCTATCCCTCTTTAATTTCTATAAACCCTGGGGTGGCAGTGGTCACCTAAGAGGTGTTTGAACGTTATAGAGGGAGGTAAGAACAAGAAACTAATGGAAGCGAACAGGAGCCTGGCGTGGGAGAGAAGAAGGCACCGCCGGCCATTAGAACCGGCTTTCTTATAAGGAAGCCTGTACTATTTATTACATCTGGTTGCTGAACTGCCCTAAGGGACTATAAGAACTGTCCTTTCTGGGGTCAAGTTGAGAACTGTGGGCCCTGTGGGCCTCTGCTAGAAGCCTGGATAAAAACTTTGCAATCGGTTTGCTGATTCCTTTTGCTTACTTGTTCTAAGCTGGGGCCTGTGGAGGACTTAATGTGGCAGAGGATGGAATCCCCTTTGATCCCACACACGCACACACAGATACCACCACTTAATAAAGATGTTTTGTGAGAGATGATGTTAATTAATGATTTGTTGGATTATCTTCTTCTTCACTGCCACCAATGGAGACGTCAGGCAGATGGTACTGGTTCTTACAAGCTTTCTCTATTTGTTCTACTTCAGATGTTGATGTTACTTTACTTAATATGAGAGTATGATAGAGGCTTGATTTGAATAAAATCAAAACAAGTTTATTGCAGGTACAGAGCTTGATGGTTTCAGATAACTTGGTAAAGGCACTTCGCTTAATGGTTACAACGGTTATGAGGTGGTTAAACTTTCAAAATACTTCTTTCTCTGGATTACACTAAACCCTGATCCTACTGGATCCCCTGGGATTAATGTTCTCTAATCCACAGACTCTACAACTGACCCTAGACAAATCACCTAACTTGCCTAGTCTGGTCCAACCTAAATCTGACTCAAATCTCTCTATTTAAGCCAGTCTGATTCTCCACACAAGAATCAGATCCTTCTCTATGACTAGAGAATCACCAACTGCTGGGTTTTAAAACATTCCCCTTTTCCTTTCCAAGCGGCGGTTGGCTCCGCCCCTGTTGCTATGGTAACCTGTTCTAGCATTCTAAGATGGCTACCTTCCCCCATACATATGGTCAACTGAAATACTCACCATTTTAAACTTAGCCAAACCTGGCTGTATAAACAAAATCAAATACACATATCATCTATATACAAAATATAATTATACACTTCTTCACAGGGCCCTACTCCTTTGTGTTGCTGGCTCAGCTGGGGGACCTTGCTGTTGACTGCTGACTCGCCCTGGCATGGCTAGGGCTCGGGGCTGTTGCTCCTTGCCGGGGGCCTGATCTGGGGGAGCCTTGCCACCAACTGCCAGCTGCTGGTCTGTCTGAGTACTGTGGGGGCTCAGAGGTGTTACTCCTCTTTGTCCATCTCGCTGCTCCTTGCTGTTGGCCTGTCCTCGAGGAGGCCTCGCCTGATGCCGCTGGGGTTTGGAACTGCAGCCCCTTCTTGCTGTCAGTTTGTCCCTGGAGGTGTTGGCCACCTATTAGACTTTCCACCAAGGCTGAACATCACAAGGTGCCTGCGTCATCTACTGTAGTAGTGACACTGTGCCCAAGGCCATACAGCAGTGTGGGAGAGTCTCTATTCCCTTAAACATTCCCTACTCCACCTAATTCACCACTAATCGGCTCTGGGGATTTGTCTCATCCAGAAGTGTGCAGTAACCATCTTATTGACTAATCCCTGGACTAAGCACTTTATTGGTGGGTTATCTAGCAATCATGCATGCATTTTCAATGTGGGATGGTTTATGTAGTTAGTTTTGTTTGTTGCTTAGTAACCTGAGCCAAGCTGCATTCCAAAGTTGATGGCACCATTTTAGGGGTTTTGCAAGGGGAGTATACTTCCTGGAGACATACAGGAAGTTACATATGCCTTTAGAATTTGGGGTATAAAAGGAGAGACTTTCTTTTGTTCTCTCTCTTGATCCTGCCATGCTGCTCTTACCTTTGTGTTAAGAGATATGTAGAATCCTGAACTATATTCTTTGGAACTAAGATGTTTTTACCTGTATGACCATCATCATACAAGATTGTGTGTAAACATACTTTTACTATTTTACTTTTGGTGTCTCTGATGTTTATGTGCATGACTGTTTAAAGAGAAGGGAGGCTGGCTATTTTGTTTTGTTCTCACCTCTGCTCACATAAACCCCTAGTCTTCTGTGTTTTTGCTACTCTGCACCAATATCTAACCACATAGTTATCATAATCCTAAACAGGTTATGATCATATTTTCTAATATTTATTCTGCTGTTATTATTTAGTGTTCAATATTTTATTATAAACTTTACCATCTTGTTATGAATTGTGCTCAGCCTTATCAACTTTGGATTGTTAGTTGGGGTTAGGGGGGAGTTGGGGTGGGAGGGCTTTGGTAATGACCTACAGAAGCCACTTTAGTACCTAAAGCCCATATTGAAGCACATAGTCACTTTAGTACTTAAAGTTTTATGCAATACTATGGTAAGAATAATATTCTCTGGCACTTTAATTGTGAATTTATTAATGCTTTAGTTGTAGATCAGTTTCCTTATCCCGGTGATTTATTATAGCAATTAATGAATTAGATCCCTCCCCACCCTAGCACCCTGCACTTTCAGAATTACAAAATAAGGAGAGAGAGAGAGTTATAGGTCCTCCTAGTACATCTAAAGATGGTGCTGTTGAATGCCAGGTCTGCTAATGGTAAAGCTGCGATCATCCAGGATCTTATCCTGGATGAGCGGGCAGACCTGGTGTGCATAACGGAGACCTGGCTGGATGAGGCTGGGGGAGCTAATCTCACCCAGCTTTGTCCACCAGGTTATACGGTGCAGCACCAACCAAGATCTGGAGGGCAGGGAGGAGGGGTCGCATTAGTCTATAAGGAGTCTATCCCCTGACCAGGTACCCCATCCCACAGTCAACCTTGTTTGAATGTGCTCACCTGAGGGTAGGGGGCTGGGACAGTTTAGGGATTCTGCTAGTGTACCGACCACCCTGCTGCACTACAGTCTCCCTGCCTGAGCTAGCCAGCGTGGTCTCAGGCCTGGCATTGGAGTCCCAATGGCTCATTGTTCTGGGGGACTTCAATGTCCATGCCAAGACCACTCTCTCTGGGGCGGCTCAGGACTTCATGGCCACCATGGCAACCATGGGGCTGTCCCAATTAGTATCTGGCCCTACCCACAGAGCTAGGCACACATTTGACTTGGTTTTCTGCCAGGGATGGGAGGAAGGTGGCAGTGTGGAGGAGCTTATCATTGCTCCGTTGCCATCGTTTAGACTTACTGCACCCCCAACCTCTGCAGGGGTGGAGGACTGATTCAAATGGTCCACCCCAGGAGGCCTATGGATCCGGATGGATTCTTGATGGCTCTTGGGGAGTTTCCCGCCACCTCGGCTGGTGACCCTGTCAATGTTCTGGTCGCTCTCTGGAACAAGGAGGCGGCCAGGGCAATAGACATGATCGCTCCAGAACAACCCCTTTTGAGTACCCAAGCTAAACCATCTCCTTGGTTTACTGAAGAGCTGGCAGCGATGAAGCAAAAGAAGAGGGATCTAGAGAGTGTGTGGTGTTCAGAGCCGAACGAGTCAAACCGAAAATGACTATGCTCCTATCTTAGAACATATGCCACGGCAATAGATGCTGCAAAGAACGTTTTCTTTGCAGCTAATATTGTGTCCGCAAAGAACTGTCCAGCAGAGCTGTTTCAAGTTGTCAGAGGTTTGTTATATCCCGTCCCCACAAGACGGGATCCCTGGCAACTCAGCAGCCCACTATGAAGTATTTGCTAGGTTCTTCTTGGACAAAGCCGCTCTGATCTGTTCTGGCTTTGACACCATATTAACAGCAGTTTCCGAGGATGTAGCACGAGCACCTGCTTGTCCTATTTTGATGGATTCTTTTCAATTGGTTCAGCCTGAGGACATGGACAAGATGCTTGGAGAAGTGAGGGCTACCATATGCATCCTAGACCCCTGCCCATCCTGGCTGGTGAGAAAAGCCAAAGAGGGATTGGCCAAGTGGGTGAAGGTGGTGGTGAATGCCTCCCTTCGGGAAGGCATATTTCCAGTGAGCCTGAAATTGGCTGTGATCAAACCGCTGTTGAAGAAGCCATCAATTGGACAGATATCAGTCTATTTCCAATATCTCCTTTTTGGGCAAGGTCGTGGAATGTGTGGTGGCCGCACAACTCCAGGCATTCTTGGTAGACACTGATTTTCTAGATCCGACACAGTCTGGCTTCAGGCCAGGACATGGTACCGAGACAGCCTTGGTCGCCTTAGTCGATGATCTACACTGGGAACTGGACAGGGGGAGTGTGCCCCTGCTGGTTCTGCTGGACCTCTCAGAGGTCTTCAATATCGTTGATCACAGTATCCTTCTGGGACGCCTTGCTGGGATGGGGCTCGGGGGTACTGTTCTGCAATGGCTCCGGTCCTTTCTGGAGGGTCGTTCCCAGATGGTGTCACTGTGGGACACCTGCTCGGCCCCACAACCATTGTATTGTGGGGTCCCACAGGGGTCAGTATTGTCCCCCATGTTATTTAACAAATACATGAAGCTGCTGGTAGAGATCATCCGGAGTTTCGGGGTGTGGTGTCATCTGTATGCAGATCATGTCCAACTCTGTCACTCCTTCCCACCTGTTACTAAGGAGGCTGTTCAGGTCCTGAACCAGTGCTTGGCCACTGTGTCCGACTAGATGAGGGCAAACAAATTGAAACTTAATCCAGACAAGACAGAGGTCCTCCTGGTCAGTCGTAGGGCCGAACAGGGTATAGGGTTACAGCCTGTGTTGGATGGGGTAGCACAACCCCTGAAGACACAGGTTTGCAGTCTGGGTGTTCTCCTGGACTCATCGCTTAGCCTGGAACCCCAGGTTTCAGCGGTGGCCAGGGGAGCATTTTAACAACTAAGACTTGTGCGCCAGCTGTTCCTTGGGAAGTCTGACTTGGCCATGGTGGTCCACGATCTGGTTACATCCAGTCTGAACTACTACAATGCTCTCTACGTGGGGTTGCCTTTGAAGATGGCCCGGAAGCTCCAATTAGTACAACGGGTGGCAGCCAGATTAATAACTGGGGCGGCATACAGGAAGCGTACCACCCCGCTGCTAAGCCAGCTCCACTGGCTGCTGATATGCCACCAAACCCAATTCAAAGTGCTGGTTTTGACCTATAAAGCCCTAAACGGTTCTGGCACAATCTACTTGTCCAAACGTATCTCCTCCTATGAGCCAGCAAGATCCCTAAGGTCATCTGGTGAGGCCCTGATCTCGGTCCAACCTGCCTGACAAGTGCGGCTGGTGGGAACGATGGACAGGGCCTTCTCGGTGGTGGCTCCCCAGCTGTGGCACACCCTTCCCAGGGATATTCAACAAGCTCCAACACTTTTGGGCTTCAGAAGAGCCCCAAAAACATGGTTATGTGCTTAGGCTTTTAATGAATAATGAATAATGGCAAAGATGACATGGACTGACTTATGGCTAAAGTATGAGGGGTTTTTTTGGACGAATTTTTTGGACGCCCTCGGGTGAGAAGTGTGGAATATAAATGTTGGAAATAAATAAATAAATAAATAATAAAGCTAAGAATAGAGATATTTACAAAAGAAAATAAAGAAGAAAGAGAAAAAAGAGAAAGAGAAAAGAAAAGAGAAAAGGGGATAAGTAAAGGGAGAAAGTAATTGAGGAAAAAGAAAAAGAAGAGAAAAAAATAAGATAAAATGAAAAGAAACAAAAACGTTACTTCTGGGTCAGCTCCCGGGGGATGTTCCTTCTTTTGCTTTGTTATTAGTCCATAATCCATACTCTGGTTTTCTGAATCTTTTAGGATTTTCCCTCTGAGAGGGAGAAGGATCTCATCTAGCTGAAATTTCTTTCTTAGCTTCTATCTTCCTCTTTACCTTTCTTTTTTTGTGTGTCAAAAAATCTTCTAATTGCTTACAGTCTGTTTCTTTACTTGCCTTGCCATGTTGTCTGGAAATCAGGTAGGCCAGTCTGTCCATGTTTTTTATCTCGGCTATCTTTATTAGGCGTTCAGCTCTTGAGGGAATCTTGTTCTGTCTCCAATATCTGGCATATACTATTCTAGCAGCAGTTGTGAGGTATGTTATTAGTTTTTCACAGTTTGTTCTTGGTGGCGTGTCTGATGTGCCCAGTAGGTATAATTCTGGTCTTTTTGGGAGTTTGGTGCCTAAAATTGTTTGGGTATTTATATGGATCATATTCCAAAATTCCCTAGCTTTTTTACAGGTCCACCATAGGTGATAGTAGGATCCTTCTTCTTTCTCACATTTCCAACAATTTGTATTCGTATTCTTGTTTGTACTTCCTAATTTCTTTGGCGTTATATGCCATCTGTAAAATATTTTCATCCAGTTCTCTTTAAGATCATATGCGTATGCAAATTTCAATTTTCTTTTCCAGCAGCTCTCCCATTTGTCCATTGCTATTGATTACCTAATTTTTTCGTCCATTTGATCATACAATCCTTGACTAATTCATTCTCAGTGTTCCATTCTAGCAATTGTTTATATATTTTTGTGATTGGTTTTCCTTCCAAGAATAGTATTTTATCCCAAAGATTATCTTTTTCCATAAAATTATTTGTTTTGTCTTTATTATAATACTCTTTAATTTGCTTATATTGAAGCCATGAGATGTTTGAATATAATTCTTTCATTTCTTGTGTTTTTAGTGTGTATTCCAGTCCCTGTTTCTTTATTATTTCTCTATAACTAGGCCAGGTTGTCCACCCCAGTAATCTGCATTGCATTGATTCGAGAGGGGACACCCATTTTGGTGTCTTGTCATATAGTCTTGTCTTATATTTATTGCATGTCTTAATTAAAGCTGATCTAATGAAATTATTGTGAAAAATTCTTTCAATTTTTATTCTTTCATACCAAAGATATGAGTGCCAACCTTCTACATTCAAAATCTTCCTATTTTTCAATAACATCCAGTCTTTGAGCCACATCAGGTTGCATGCTTCGTAATAGGTTTTCAAATCCGGCATTGCGAAGCCCCCGCTTCATCTATTCCTTATAATCGGAAGATTTTGAAAAACGAAGAGCATTTTCAGAAAATTAATCATTTTAATTGACGATATTCTTCCCCATAATGATATTTTTAAGTTCTTCCAATTTTCCATATCTTTCTTTATTCCTTTCCAGATTATTTCATAATTATTCTTAAATAGTTGGGGCCGGGCTGTGGCACAGCTGGCTAGCAACCAGCTGCTATAAATCACTACTGACCGAGAGGTCATGAGTTCGAAGCCCGGGTCGGGTTAAGCCTTCGACCATTAAAAAAAATAGCCCCGGCTTGCTGTTGACCTATGCAGCCCCGAAAGACAGTTGCATCTGTCAAGTAGGGAAAATTTAGGTACGCTTTATGCGGGAGGCTAATTTAACTAATCTACAACACCATAAAACTGCTCACGAGGAAAGGAATGAGGAAGAACAGCCACCAATGGACGGTGAAGCAACAGCTCCCCCTGTGGCCGGAATCGTGAAGCTGGAAAGATGTTAAAATGCCTGTGTGTCTGTCTAAAACTGATTGTTGTTTGTCTGTTGGCATTGAATGTTTGCCATATATGTGTTCATTGTAATCCGCCCTGAGTCCCCTTCGGGGTGAGAAGGGCAGAATATAAATACTGTAAATAAATAAATAAATAAATAAATAATTTTTGTTGTCAAAGTTAATCCTAAATATCTAATTTTTGATGTTATTTGTATTCCTAGTTGTTTTATTAATAAGTCTTGTTTTTTCTTTGAAATGTTCTTAGTTAGGGCTTTTGTCTTGTTAGTATTTATTCTAAAGCCAGCGAGTTCTCCAAATTATTTTATTACTTTCATCCATTTCGTCACATTATTAACAGGGTCTTCAATGATGCAGATGACATCATCCGCATACGCTCTTACCTTGTAGTTAATACCCAAAATATTTGCTCCTTTCAATTCTTTATTATCTCTTAGGTTATTTAAAAGGATTTCCAGCATCATTATAAAAATTAATGGCGATGGTGTGGTATACTGTGCCTTTAAGCCACACTCTCTGGTTGTTACACCTGTAATGTATTTAACTACTGATGGTTGGGATATATAGTTTTGTGCACCCAAAGCCTCAGTAGCCTTCCTAGTATTTGAACAAACACTTTTGCTACAAGACTCTGCTGGCTGGTGAGCTTGTTTCATACGAAGAATACTACATGGTGTCAGAAGTGGGATACAAACCTCTCCTGTGGAAGCTAACGTCCCCAGAAAAGGAGTGTTTAGACATGGAGTCATTTCGTCATCATCCTCCCCTTGCTATGCAAGGTAATATGGCTGAGAACTGGAGATGGTGGGAACAGGCTTTTCAGTTGTATCTTGCTGCAGCGGGACTTGAGAATATATCAAAGAAGCGGCAGATAGCTATCCTGCTACATTGTGTGGGAGAGGAAGGAGTTTCTTTATATAATACATTTGTTTTTGCCGAGGAGAATCCAAAAGATATTTCAGAGGTTCTGGAACAGTTAGGACTTTTTTTTTTTTTACCTCGGAAGAACATTGTGTTTGAAAGATTTTGTTTCTGGAACCATATGCAGAGTCCTGGAGTTACAAATGTGCAATTTATTGCTGAGCTAAAACTGAAAGCAGCCAGCTGTGAATTTGGAATGGCAGTTAATGAGATGATAAGAGATAACGTTGTTTTTAGTTTATAGCAAGAGAAATTGAAACAAAAGTTGTTACAAGAAGCCAATCTTACACTTGAGAAGGCCATGGAGATATGCCGGGTTGATGAGACAACGAGAGCTCAGCTGAGAACCATGGCAATAACATCGGAAGAAGGAGTGTGTGAATTACAAGACGCCCATGGAGAAAACAAAGAGATTATAACTCAAGCTCTGGGAGCCAGAGAGTCAAGACACAGAGACAAATGGAAAAATCAGAATAAGTGTGGTTATTGTGGTACAGCTCACGAACCTCAGAGATGTCCAGCATTTGGAAAGTCACGCAACAAGGGAAGGCAACCGTGGGGAAGGTATTGTTTTAATCATTTACCATTTGGGTTTAAATCCTCAAGTGAGGTTTTTCAACAGAAAAATCAAGAAACATTTGGGCATATAAAAGGTGTATATATGATTGCTGATGATATGATTATAGCCGCTGAGACAAATAAACAACATGATGAGATTTTACATCAGGTAATGGAAACAGCACATGTCAAAAACATCAAGTTTAACAAAGAAAAGATCCAATTCAGGGTAAACTCTGTTAGATTATGGGCCATATTGTGACTGCAGAGGCAGTCAGGCCAGACACCGAGAAAGTAAAGGCAATTCAAGAAATGAAACCTCCCAATGACAGGCAGGGAGTGCTTAGGTTTCTAGGGTCAGTACAGTATTTGGCAAAATACATCCCAAAAGAGGCAAAGTTGACAGCACCATTGAGAAGTTTGTTAAAGAAAAATATGAATTTTCAATGGATGCCAGAACATCAGAAAGCTTTTGAGGCGATCAAACAAAAGTTGTGTGATGCACCTGTACTGCAGTATTTTGATGTGACAAAACCAGTTGTTATCCAAGCAGATGCATCAAAAGATGGCTTAGGAGCATGTCTCCTACAGGATAATAAGCCAGTGTCTTATGCTTCAAGGTCACTCAGTTCCGCAGAGAAAAATTATGCTCAAATAGAGAAAGAATTGCTTGCTGTTGTATATGCAGTAGAAAAGTTCCATCAGTATGTGTTTGGTAAAATGGTTCTAGTTCAAACTGATCACAAGCCCTTAGAATCAATTTATAAAAAACCAATAGGCAGTGTCCCGGCTCGTCTGCAAAGAATGTTGTTGCAGCTTCAGAGGTATCAACTTAATATTGTATATACTCCAGGTAAACTTATGTATCTGGCTGATACCTTGTCAAGAGCTACTGTTGATCTCCCTGGAAGTCAGGAAAATCTAATAGGAGGTGAGAAAGTGATATACGAAGTGAATACATTATCCATGCACCCAGATAAAATGGGTTTAGTACAAGAAGCAACAAAAAGTGATCCCCAGCTTAGGATGATTCAAACATACCTAAACCAAGGATGGCCAAAGTACATGAGAAAGGTGGCTCCAATAGCAAAATCTTTTTGGCCGGTTAAAAAATCACCTAAAGTATAGGGATGGGGTTCTTTTCATGGGAGAAAGAATAATCATTCCGGCAAGCCAAAGACAAAATGTTCTTGCACAGCTGCATAAGTCCCATCAAGGGATTCAAAGAACCAAAGAAAGAGCAAGACAGTTGATGTACTGGCCTGGTATGTCCAAAGATATTGAGTCAGCTGTTGGCAGTTGTTTTGTGTGTGCTTGTTTTGCCCCAAATAATCAAAAGGAACCACTTAAACCCCATGAGATCCCAGAAGGGCCATGGCAGAAGGTGGGAGTGGATATATTTGAACAGGACAATCGCTCTTTTCTGTTGATAATTGACTATTTCTCAAAATACCCAGAAGTAGTAAGTTTACCTGATAAAACTGCAAGGACAGTAATTGTCAAAATGAAATTTGTGTTTGCAAGACATGGAACTCCATTAATTATGGTGAGTGATAATATGCCATTTGTGAGTCAAGAATTCAAGGTATTTGCGAAAGAATGGGGATTTGAACAATGTTTTAGTAGTCAGTGGTATCCACAATCTAATGGCATGGTAGAACGAGCCATCCAGTCCATAAAACAACTTATACACAAAGTAGGAAAGGCAAGGGGTGATCTCTATGCAGCATTGTTGGAGTATCGGAATACACCTGTGACAGGACTATCATATTCGCCTGCGCAAATATTGATGAGCAGAATGCTGAGAAGTAAACTTCCCATAACAACTGACTTGTTATGTCCTAGGATTCCTATTAACGTGCGTCAGGAAAGAGCTCTACAAAGAGCTCAGGAAAGACAAAAACATTTTTATGATCGAACAGCAAGACCCCTCAAACCACTAAGAGAGGGAGATTTGGTATGGATGCAATCCAATAATTGCAAAGAAAGATGGCTTCCTGCCGTTGTGATAGAAAAATGTAAACAACCTCGGTCATATCTAATAAGGAATCAGGACGATCGCGTATATCGGCGTAATAGGTGTCAATTAAAACAACGGAACCAAACACCCGAAGCTACAATTCAAGGAAATATAACATATAATGGTTCTAAAGGGATGTTTGTGAACAAAAGTGTAATAGCAGATAGAAAGCCAACGTATGTGACATCGCATGGCAGGCCTGTGTTTGATCCTGTAAGGTACACTCCTTAGAAGGATGGTGCTGAAGACCATCCTCAACAGTGGGCTAAGTACTAGTGACCTCTGGCCCCAAAGAAGACATATTTTCTTACCTGTCTAGTGATGTAATGAAGCTACCAAGTTTTAATGAGAGACTTTTGTAATTTTGATATGTATGTTTTTTTTTAACACTTTTATAAAATGTATTTTGTTTTGTTTTGTCAGATGTGTAGTTATTATGTATGAAGGGGAGATGTGGTATACTGTGCCTTTAAGCCACACTCTCTGGTTGTTACACCTGTAATGTATTTAACTACTGATGGTTGGGATATATAGTTTTGTGCACCCAAAGCCTCAGTAGCCTTCCTAGTGTTTGAATAAACACCTTTGCTACAAGACTCTGCTGGCTGGTGAGCTTGTTTCATAAGAAGAATACTACAGATAGGGGACATCCCTGTCTTGTTCCTTTATTAATTTTTTTTATCGTCTGTTTCTCATCCATTTACTATAATCTTCGCACCCTGTTCTTGATATTGCATCTATTGTGTTGCAAAAGTGATATCCCATGTCTAATTCTTGTATTAACAATTTGAAAAAATCCCTATTAACCCTATCAAAAGCTTTTTCTGCATTAAGTGCTAGGAAAATTGCTTCTTTTTGGTTATTTGATTCATAGTGCTCTATTAGATCTAAGATTATTGTCACATTATCTTTAAGGTATCTATTTGGTAAAAAACCTACTTGATCATCTTTTATCCAATTTTTAATTTTTTTATCTTTCTGCCAAAATACTTGTGAATATCTTATAATCAATATTGAGAAGATAAATAGGTGTATAGTTTTTAGTTTCTTCTGGATCTGAATGTTCTTTCTGCATTAGTGTTATTGAAGCTTTTTTCCCCATGATTCTGGTAGGGTTTTTCATTCTCTGATTCCGTTCATTATTTTTTGGAGATAGGGGATTAGTTCTGTTTCAAATGTTTTATAATAAATTGCTGTGAGCCCATCTGGGCCTGGAGCTTTGTTCCCATCTAATTTTCTAATTGCATTTTGTATTTCCTTTTGGGAGATTTCTTTATTTAAAGCTACTTCCATGGTCTTTTGCAAGTTTAATTTTCCTAGGTTTTGTGTATTTTTTTTCCTTTTGGATTTGGTCATTTTTGTATAAGGTTCTGTAAATTGCTTTAAGATATCTTCATCCATCGTATAGTATTTCCCGTCTTCCTTTATTCTGTTTATATAATTTGATTTTCTATTTCTAACTCACGAATTGACCTCTGATTGGTAGGATTGGCTTTCAGGGCTTTTTCAAACTTCTTAATCTTCTCTAGGGCTTCCTTCAAATTTTTTTGCCTATCCTTTTTCCTCCTTGCTCCTTGTTAAATGAAGTATCCCCTCATTGTAGCCTTACTTGCATCCCAAATTATGTGAAAGGGGGGTTTCTTGATTATCATTTATTTTAAAGAATTCCTTCAGGATGTTTTTTATTTTTGCCTATATCTTCTCCCCCCCCCCCCCAGTAAATTCCCATCCAGTCTCCATCTCCATGTCTTCCTAACTTGGTCCACGATTAATTCCAAAGGACAATGATCTATGTCTAATCTAGGTAAAATCTTTATTTTTTAACCTTTGATACCAATGAATTTGACATCCAGATCATGTTGATCCTCGACCAGCTGTTGTGTCTGGTGGAGAAGTGCGTGTAATCTCTCCTTCATGGAGTAGTCTCCATTCATCCTGAAGTTGGTATTCTTCTTTTAAGTTCTTAAACTCCTTAGTTAGTGTTCCTGTGTGTTTTCAACCTTGTTTTACCTTGCATGAACTCTGGTCTTTGGAACTATCTAATACTCTGTTAAAGTTCCCCATCATGATTAAGCTGTCAAACTCTTTATCTACAATTAGTTCTTTTAATTTTTTCACAAGTGCCGATTTTGAGTCATTAGGAGCATATAGGTTGCACAATAGTATTTTTGTGTTCTCAACTGTGATTGTAGCCCCTAGATTCCTACCTTCCTTATCCTTAAAGGATAGTTGTGCAGGGATTCTTGTATTAATATAGGTTACCACCCTTCTCTTCTTTTGATTAACCTGAGAGTAAAATTCTTGCCCTAGTCTTTTGTGTATTAGGTATGTAGCATCTGTTTGTGTTACATGAGTCTCTTGCAAAAAAAATCACATCATAATCAATTTTTTTAATGTGTTGTCGAAGGCTTTCATGGCTGGGATCACAGGGTTGTTGTATGTCTTTCGGGCTGTGTGGCCATGTTCCAGAAGCATTCTCTCCTGACGTTTTGCCCACATCTATGGCAGGCATCCTCAGAGGTTGTGAGGTTGTGAACCTCTGAGGATGCCTGCCATAGATGTGGGTGAAACATCAGGAGAGAATGCTTCTGGAACATGGCCACACAGCCCGAAAGACATACAACAACCCAATAATAGAATTTTCTATTAAATATTTTATTGTGTTTATTGGGTAAGTTTAGCCCATTAACATTGTTACAGTATATTTTTAACTCCCTCTTCATGTTTGGTTTTCCTCCTCCTCACTCTCCTTCTTTTCTTTGTCCTCCTCCTCCTAATCCTCCTCCTCTTCCTCTTCCTCTTCCTCCTCTTCCTCTGTTTTCTTTTCTGGTATTGGTGTTTCTATTCTCTTCTTTAGGTATAGTTTAGTGATTTCTGACTCCAAGTCTTCCTTATATGGTGATTTCATCTAGGCTCTTTTTCTTTCTTTTTGATCCTCAAATTCAAATTTTTCATAGTCAGCAATGTCTTGTTTCATTTTTTTGTAGAAATCTTTGACTTTCTCTTCGGATGTTATCCAGTACTTTTGATCTTTATATGTTGTCATAAGGCCTTCCATCTTTTCCCAGTGAAACCATATATGGTTCTTTTTAAGTTCTTCCACTAGAAAGAGATATTTCCTCCTTCTATTTAGTGTTTCGCTGGGAAATTCCTTTAGGATTGCAATTTTTTTTTGTCTTTGTATCTGGTTGGGAACATGCTATTTGCCTTTAAGATTTCATCCCTTAAGATTTTTTTGTGAAGTTTACTATCACATTGGGTGTTTTATTTCTTTTCGCATAGTTTGTGTTAATTCTGTAAATCCTGTCTGTTTTATCTTCTGCCTCCTCTCGTGAGCATTGGAGAAGATTAGAAATAATCTCAATTATTGTCATTCTTATATCTTCCTTCGAATCTTCTTGAATATTTCTGAATCTGAGTTGATATTCTAACTCTTTTGCTTCCATTAGTTCGTGTTTGACTTCCAATCTTACACTTTTGGTCTCTATTACTTCTTCCTGGAGCTTGTCTTGGGTATTTTCAAGTTCTTTTTTGTCATTTTTATTTCCCTTAATTCTTGATTTATTGTGCTAATGTCTTGTTTCATATCTCTCAGCTCTTCCTTGATTTCCCTCTTGAAATCAAGCATCTGTTCTTGTGCCAGTTTTTGATATGTGTCTTGTTTCTCCTGCATTTTCTGCAGTTCTTTCATTATTATGTCCATCATGTCTTTGATTTGAATTTCTTTTGTTATTGAGGATCTTTTTTGTAGTCCTTTATAATCCTTTGGATCTCTCTCATTTTTAAATTTGAAAGACATTTTCTTCTTCCTACACCTCCCTGTCTTGTCTTCCCTTTCTTGCTTCTGTGCTCTTGGTTTCCAGTGGCTTGTAAAGGATATTTCTGTCTTATATATTCAACGCTTTTTCTTTCTGCCACTATAACATGGAATTGCTCAGCAATGTGTGCCCTCTGGGAGGAGAAAGACACAACCAGGCCTTCCAGTTCCTTATGTTGCCTTCCTTGTATATTTTTCTGTGCCCTAGTTTCCAGGCACCTGGATCCTCAGAGGACCTGGTTTATAATCCTAGGAATAAGCTATGCAGTTTTATCACATTCACCATTCTTATTGCATGTTCTTCTTCTGTAAGATGATTGCCCAGAATTTCTTGGAAAATCACAAATAAAAGGCAAAACCATTTAATGTCTCGACTAAGAAAAATGAAAAAAAGGAATCCCCTTCAATTGACGATATGTCACAGAAGAATGATCAATACAATCTATTATCAATGCTGATCAATGTTGGAGAAACAACAAAATAACTCTCATTCTGTACTTAATGCTGTTCATGCTTCCTTTATCCAATCCAAGTTTACATCTCTCCAGCTGGCTGGCCGCAGTCTGACATTCAGCCTCAAGTTTTCTTGTAGGCCTTTCAAACTGTAACTCCTTTTCCTTCTTCTGTTTGGGGTGGCCTGTTTCTGTGTCTTCCAGATTTTCTGGGCGTCCTCTCTGGCCTCACTCCTTCGCTCCCCTTCCTGGGTCTCCTTTTAGTTGGTCAATTATTTCTTAGGTTCTCCCACTTTTCCGGCCTCTTACGACTTTTTCTCTCAGTTTCTCGGCTTCTTGCAGAATTCTCCCTGCCTTCGTTACTCTTGCCTCTTGCCAGACCCTCCCAACCTCTCATGAGACTTTCTCAGTTTCCTGCCACTCTCATGGCTTTTGCAGCTTTTTGCGGCTTCTCGCGGTTTCTTGCAGGAACCCCCCAGCTTCTCCCAGTCTCCCACAGTCTCCCTCCCTCACTCTTCTCTTGTTTTTTGTTTATGAAGACGGTGTTTTCAAGGTTGGTTCACTTATTCATTCATTCCCTTCTGCCATTTTCCTCGCATGCCTCTGTGAGTTCCCTTTCTCTCCCAATTGCATCTCTCCTCCTCCTTCACTGACCTCCTTCTCACTCTGTTAAGTTAATTTAAATCTCGAATTATCAATTGTGTTCTATTCTGTTTCATCCCAACTCGTCTCCTTCTGCTTCTCCCCTGCGAGGGATTAATTATTAGTCTTCATCACAAATTGTTTCAAGGAGTATGTTTCATACCCTTAGTCACTGGGTCCCCTTCTTGTCATCTTCTTATTTTTTTTCTTTAAGTTTAAAATGTGTGTGGTTGGAGAAAGTGCTGAGGAAAGACTTGCCTCGCCTCTCTGTGACTCGTTGTACCTATTGCACCTTTTCCCCTACCATTCTAGAGATCTCCCCTTGATGGGGGGACCCCTCTATAGGCCATTGGGTGGTGCCTTGGGTTTCGCAGTCTTCTCTGCCACTAGATAACAGAGGAGAGGGAGCCTTTGCTCTACCCAGTTGCTGATGAGGCTGTTCCTTGCAGGAGGTTCAGCAAACCTGTCTCTCCGCCATGGGTCACACACCGGAAGTCCCAAATTAAATGTTAGAGGAAGCTTTGGAGCTTATGGAAAAGAGAAACATTGAGAAACCACTACTAATTTCCAAGTGAATGGTGATTACTTGTTTTTAGAAGCAACATCAATTGATTTATTTACATAATATTCACTGATTAAAAGCTGATAATGTATTAACAGTGGCTGATGGGAATAGATAAGAGAGACCTCTCAGTATTCTGATACTGATATAGAACAGAACACAGAGAGCTTAAACTCAGTTTGCCATATTGCCTAAAATCTTTGTAAAACTTTAAAATTGACTATGATTATTAGAAGCAACTGAGGCTGTGTCTATATTGGGGAAAACCCCAAAATAAAAATATACACATTCCAAATTCAACATGGGCAGTCTTCACGATGCAAGAGGACTTCCACTAAATATTCAACGTTTTTAGTCCTTAATCTGACTTACAACCTTATCAAACAAAGAGAATGAGTGTCTACTCCCCACGCCTCTGTTTGCACAGAGTCTTCTGGTGCCCATCAGATGATATAGGGCTACTTCTGTTGGGACTCCATGGGGCTCCATGTCAGCAGTGTTGCATCACCCGACTCCTCATTGAAGAAGGACCCAAAGAGGAAGCAGGGATGGACGAGAAAATATCATATGAAAGGAGAGTATGGGCCCTGGCCAAAGGTAACAGAGGTGCTGCCTCCCCACAATTTCCCCTGCTGCCCCCTGCTTTGCACCTTCCCATCTCATAAGATCCTTAGTTCTACACTAAGCAAAGTAGAGGGATCCTCTGGGATTTGCAGGAAACTCTGGAGTATCCCTGAGCTTCAGAATCATCTGGTGGATTGGGTCTGTTTCAGCCTAATACATTGTCCACTATCACTTTTCCCCTGTATTGATCCACATAGAGAAGGAGTGGGTCATCCCTGCATTGCCACTGCCACTCCTTCCTAGTAATGGAAGTGCTTACAGATGCTTGGCTATTGTGAGGTCAGAATGGGGTCTCCATGCAATCAGGTAAATTGCAATATTGTGCATGTGTGTGGGTGTGAAAGAGAGTACTTTGGGACTTCTGGAAGGCTTCAGGAGCTACACATAGAGGTCTAAACAGTGACACGTGGACCATAGGGCACACTTTAACCACTCATACTTTTTGGGATCCTTCTCTAGTTCTAACTTTTTGTTATGAAATATAACAAAACTTACCCTTTTTTCCTCCTAAATTGTTCATATCCCTTTTTATGTGCTTCCAGATTATTGAAAATTTGGAACTAAATCCAATTACTAGTCCCACTAGAATATATCTATTGAGTGAACTGCCAAATAGTAAATCAACACATATGTAAATCCCATCAATTAAATTGGTCTACTTTAGTTAAGATTAACAATTGGATTTAGGTCACAAAGTTTTGAAGGTCTTTCTTTTAATTCATAATGTGTTTGTGTGTTCCCTTCACTGTCTTTTAGACTATTGTGATTTCTCAAGGGAATTTCACCATTCTTCCACTTTTCATCAAGGGCATTCAAAAAGAATATTGCTGAGGGAGGCAGTAGATACTGTCATTTTGTTAAAAGGTATGCTAAAGCTTGATTAATCCTCTTTCCAGTTTTTTAAAAATGCATTTGTTTTGTTTGGGGGAATAGAATAACTGTTGTTTAAAAGGTTTATGCTCAAGGCCAATCTTTCATTTCCATTCTGTGACATGCTTATTAGTTTGGTCTTTTTTATTTCCACTTAGCTTTCAAAAGCCCAAACATCAGTTTTAAAAAAGCATCTCATCTTTGGGAACACTTCAGTCTCAGTTTTGTGGTTGCCAAATATTTTAGCTCATAGTAATCATGTGAGTGTCTTTAGAGTTTTGAAACCAATAAAATTCCTGCAGCAGTCTTTCACAGGTGCCTGTTTAAAATGTATGTTCAGATGGTGTGATGGCCTCATTCAGCTATGCATATTCTACCCCTGTAGATAGATCTATAGATTGCTTTTTGGGTATCTTTAAACCCTTTAAGAGGATAGAGAAGCATTTGACTCTATTTTTATTCATAGAGCCCCAGTCTCCTTTGTATATACACATTTGCTGCTACCTGTAATTTGTTGATATAATATGTTGTAAATATATACCATTGTTCCATGTTTTTATATATATTCTGTAAGTACTTTGAGCAACTCCTTTCTGCAGGACAAAAAAAGGGTAAGCATTTTCTAAATGACTACATATGTTGTGAATGAGTCTTCTGAGGCTGTGAGTGATAATGGTAGGATCATGAGGGGAAGGAAGAATCCTCGAGAGGAGGGCTTGCTGGAAGATTTACATAGGAAGAGAGTCAGGAAGATAGATGAGGAATCCTCAAATGAGGATTCATTTGGGGAGTTGGAAGGGAATCCTGAGGTGGAAATGACTGTTGAGGACCCGGTGGCGGCAGAAGGGGTTGGCATAGACTGGGAACAGGCTCCGGAGGATCTTGGGGAAGAAACTGGGCCCATGGATGCTGAGGACGCAGGAGAGGCTTGGGTTTCTTCAGAAGCAGACCCCACATGGTCTGCCTGGAGGAATGAGGGCGATTCCGCAGGTGTGGACAGGGTTGGGCATAGGCAGAGTGATTTTGACTCTGATGAGGAACTTGGGACACCTGATCCTAAGGCGTTGGTTGTTTGGATGCCCAAGGAAACCTAAATAAATTGGGGGTTTTTTGGGCATTGTTCCTTGCGTGTGGCAAGGTGTTGTTGGGCGCTATTGGGTTTCCTGTATTTGACTCCAAAAACTGGCTTGGGACTTTGCAACCAATGTAAGTTTGATCCGGGTTATTCTATGATGGAGGGCTGGAACTGTGTGGGTTTTCTGTTTGGACTGCATTGTTATTACTATTTTGCATTAGCTGCTGCTCGCCTCCGTTGTCTTGGCTCTTTGTGTTATCCCGCAATGTGGACCTCGCTGTGACGACTTCACCCTTTGGACCTTGGACCGGAACTCGACTTGGCATATCTCTTCACTCTTAAACTCAGCTTGGCATCATTTCCGTGTTCATGACTGACTTCTGTTGCTGACCGCTGGCTTCACCTTCGACTCCGACGCTGTTCTCCAATTCTGACTCCGGACCGGTTTGACTTCGCTACAACGTTTCGTTCCCCTGACATCTGGCTTGGCTTTTGACTCTGTAGCAGCTTGTCACTATTGCCTCAGTGTTTTCCAACATTGTTTGCCTGCACCACTTTTGGCGAAGAACTTTAGCCTGATTTGGGCTTTCTCTTTAGTTTTGGGCTTTTTGCTGTACTTTTGGGTTTTGGGGAGGTTTTGAGCCTTTGGGAATTCCTACCCTTGTTTGTTTTGCTGTTTTGATTTTGCCTTGCAATTTTGAGCTGTTTTCAAGCACTTTGGTTTTAATCCGGATTATATCCCCGGATAATCCGGATTATATTCCGGTTTGCCTTTTTGAGGTTTCTTACTCTGAACTGTTTAATCACACTGAAGTTAAAGTGTTGAGAGCTCTCTGGACTTTGTGCTGAGCTTTTTTGAGTTATTTTTGAATAAACTATATTTATCTAACTGGCTGGCATCTGACCTTTGACAACATACATACATGCCAATATGGAATTTGACTTTTTGATTGACATTTTGGTGTAACTTCCTGAATGGATGGCAATTCAAGATGGATTGTCCCCCAGTCTGCATTTCACTAACAGTTTTACCTTAACTATCTGTAAGTACATTGATGTGGGTAGTCCCTCTATTGATGAACTTTGCAACTCTTCCACTATGTTGCAATTACAGTTTCTGTGGCCAGTTATTGAAGCCACCTGGTAGCCAGTTTCTCTGTGCTTTGGATGACAAACATGCAGACTCATATGAGAACTGTCCTCCAATCCTTACCAGCCTGTTAGAATCTTGCAGAGGTTGTGTTTCACAAAATGCCCAATCACATTATATTAGCTTTCTGGTTTTAGTCAGTTGCATCCATTTTCCTTTAAACATCAATCTGAAGATGTCAGCTTCTAATTTTATAACACATTTGCAGGACAGTCATTTAGATCAGTCCTAGTGGTTTGTAGATTGTGTAGGGAAGACAGTTTGTGTGGAAACCTAAGGTTCCCTTATATTCCCTTATATTCCATATAGTTCATCTAATTTCTCAAACCAAGGGTACCATTGATAAAGATGAAAATTCATAATTGAAACTATGCTTTCTAATTATGTATTTTACACATTTCATTTAAATGAAATTAATTCATTTTTCTTTTGTGCTGATAGATTATCCCTAACATTGTAATGCTTGTTCTTTTACCATTGTAAATTTCAGGGGCCAATATTTATGGGATTATCAATACTAGTGGAATATGCCAGCAGCAGGTTTTTTTTCTTTTTAGAAAAGGTCTTAGAAACCATGTCAGATTTCCAATCAGAACATGACCCAGGAGATATACACTACAGGGGATCATATTGTGTGCAATGTATTTATTATTAGTACTTTCATCCTACCTATCTGTGTAGAGTGCAGAACACTGATATTCTCACAGCTGTTTTTCTGTAATGTGGTATACCCTGAAGGTCTACAAACTACAAAAAAATGATAAATGCGGGAAAACTGGAATTTGTCCAGTTGTTTGTGAATACTCATGAAAGAAGAAATAACTGTTCATCAATGCCAGATTTGCCTTATTTTGCTCTAAGACCGAATGGAATTGAAGAAAATGGTTGGTGACCAGGAGTGACACCTATTATTTGGTTGACATCTATGTGTAGAAGTGGCTATGTGCAGTCCCATGTTGGAGCAGGAGGAAAATACAACAGTAATAGGATTGTTGTGAGTTTTTTGGGCTGTATGACTATGTTCCAGAAGCATTCTCTCCTGATGCTTCACCCACATCTATGGCAGGCATCCTCAGAGGTTGTGAGGTATATCCAGCCATGAAAGACTTTGACAACACAACAATAATAGTTTCATGTTTAGGGGGTTCTTGGCAAAGGCAATAAACTGACCTGGTGACAGAAGTGGACAGGTGCAAGCTGTCATTTTCAATTCTCCAGAGTTGCCCTCAATAACCTATCGCAGCACTACTTTGGGGTATTGTAATAAATTTAAAATAATATTTCTAGACATCTGGCAAGTATATTGTAAATGCAATAACAACAGTTGCTACCTGGGTTATCAGGATCTGACTCCTGGCAGCTGCCTGTGTGTACTGGGACTGATTCCAGGTTGAGACTAGACAGACAATAGTCTATTCTCTACTTTGGGGCATTGTAAGAAATGTCAGATGATACCTTCTAGTCATCTGGAAAAGAACTGTTTACACCAGTTGATAGCTTGGTGTAATGGAAACTGGCCTGAATGTACTGGGAACCAAGTTTGGGTTTGGAGCATTCATAGAGCAACACAATCTTTGCTTTATCCCTCATAGTGGCATCTTAGTAATGCTAATTATGCATTGCAAATTTGAATAATTTCTAGGTAGAGGAAAGAATGGGGCAGACATTATATGAGAAGCTGCACATGACACCTAAGAGGCTGTAAATTAGTCAATGTTTGGTTATTTAAAGTTAATAAATGGCAGTTAGGCCTAAGCTAAAGCAGCCTTCCCCAACTTTTCATCCTTCTGACGTGTTGGACTACAGCTCCATGCTAACACTGGTGAGGGAAGATGGAGGTTGTACTGTAATACATTAGAATGGCACCAGACTGGGGAAGCCTGGTCTAAAGGATAGCATAGCATGATTTCCATTTATTGTTACAGGACAGTAAAGATGGGAGCTGTGCATCTATCAAACAAGAGAAGATGCTCTGACAACCCTCTCCCAGAAAGTAAAGAGTTGTAGCCCACAAAAAAAGAAAAATGAATTAAAAATAATAGATAATGGACTAATTAGCTCGGCTGACCAGAGCTGAAACAAAGCTCAACAGACAATCTAAGGGTAAGTACCTCTTTGAACAAATCTGGGAGGCTAAGATAAACAGTCTGATAAAAGAAAATAGCAAGAAACAGAGAGCTGACAAGAAATATTATTTAATATGGGAAAAATACAAGGGGAGATATCAACACTCTTCAGGATGAGTTAAAACAAGTCCGTAATGAAATGAAATACATTAAGAAAACTGCAGATTATGCACAGAGAAAACAGATGCAAATGAAACAAAAAATAAAGGAACTCTCCAAATAGCTAGCTCAGCAGAGTGATAGACAGAGGGGGAGGAATTTAAGATTATTAGGAATCTCGGAGGAGGTCCCCTCTACAGGTCTGGAAAAAAAATTTAACAAGGTGACTAAGGAAAATAACAAAATTGGAAATCCAAGAAGATGAATTTGAAAAAAAATGCACAGACTGTTTAACCCTAAAAACACAACTAGTATTCTTCAAGAATTAATAATGGGTTTTGCTACTGAAAAAAAAGACTGTGTCTTTAAAACATTGAAGAAGATAAATGACTTTCAATTCAAAGGATGGAAAGTTATCGTGAGGGAGAATTTCTACCCAGAGATACCATAGAAAAGAAGACAAATGAAATCATATGCTCAAAGACTACAAAAACTATTTGCAGAATATTATCAAAAGCTATATAAAGACGACAAGAAAGGGTACATGGATGAAAAATTAGATATAACTTTGATGGATGAGGAGAAACAATGACTAAATACTGAAATATCAATACAGGAAATAAAATAGATAGTGAAAGGACTTTAAAAGGCCAAAGAACCAGGATTTGACAGTTTTGCAGCTGAATTCTATAAAGAAACAATAGAAATATTAGCACCAGAAATGCAGAGTTTATTTAATAGAGGGAGGGAGACCAGCAAAAATCTGACCCCACCTCCCAGCAGTGCTAGCTGGATAACCAACCAACAGGGCAATTGTCTGCAATGATAGGCGGCATGATGCTCCAACTGCAGTAAAATAGTTGCATCAACCTGCCAAAACCACAAAGGATTTTTTGAGGGATTCCCAAAACAAAGCCATGTGAAAATGACAGGCAAAGTGGAACCTATGAATTTGTGGAACAAATGTTAGGAGGAAGAGGAAGAAGAGGAGCAGGAGAAGGAGGAGGAGGAGGAGGAGGAGGAGAAGCCCCTAATAAATGGAGGAAAGCATAAATTATAGTATTATTGAAACCACAAAAAACCCATTAGACACAGACTTTTATAAACCAGTTAGTTTAATAAATCAAGACTATAATTTTTTTGCAAAAATACTAGCAAAGAGATTAGAAAACATGTTAACCAAACGTATAAAGGAGGACCAATATGATTTTGTTAAAAGTAGGTATATTGAATACCCAATTATGAATACAGGGTGTTTGAAAAAGAAAATCTTTATACTTAAAACTAGGGAGTTCTTTTCCAAACACCCTGTATAATAAATGTACTGGCACATAGACAAAAACAGAAATTGGCACTCTTAAATTAGATGTATTCAAAGCATTTGACACAATAAATTGAGAATTTTTATGGGAAGTAATGAGGAAATATGAATTAGGGCATACATGTATAAAGGTAATAAAGGAAATCTCTAGAGAAGGTAAATAGAGAGAGTAAATGAAGGAATCTCAGAGGAAATCCCAATACAAAGAGGGGTTAGACAGGGTTATCTGCTTTCACCATTACTATTTGTGCAGGCATTGAAGTCTTAGTAGACAAAATCAGGAACAGCATGAGAATAGAAGGATATGAAATAGATATAGAGCATATTAAAACCAATGTCTTTGTAGATGATATAATAGTAATATTAACGGACCCTGTATCGGGAATAAAGGAATTCAAAATTATTCTAAAAGACTATGAAATGATCTCGGGATCAAGAGTTAACCTTAAGAAATCTGAAATCATATATTTACATATAGATAAGGCAGAAAAGAGGAAATAGATAGAATGACAGGGATATTTATGGGCACAGAGTAATTAAAATAATTAGGAACTGAGATACAAAAAAAATATATAAAGATGATAGTAACAAGAAATTATAAAGAAGCATGGAAGAAAATATCCAAGATAGTAAAGGGACAGAAGAATAAAAATGTAGGTATTATGGTCAAAATAAAAGCAGCTAAAATGTTCTTAATTCCAAAATTAATGTATCTATTTCAAGTCCTTCCATTAGAAATTAATCAAAGACAACTTAATTTATGGAACAAACATTTTAAAAGATTGGATTTTTGGAGAAAAGAACTTATGTTAATGGGAGTGTTGGGAAATAATAATATTAATACAAAAGAGCCATAACTGTTTAAAATTATGATTCTAGCAAGACAAGCTGTAATAGCCTAGGGATGAAAAAACAAAAAAGTGGACTATAGAAAATTGGAATAACTATATTTATAATCATGTCCAATCCAAAATTAAATCATATGTAATTTGGAAGGATACACAGGAGGATAAAACAGAAAAAATTAACAATGAATTGAAGACATCTATAGAATGGATAGAAATAGGTGAATCCAATGTAAATATTGTACGGAAATTAAGGAAATTGTGTGCATGTTTGAATATAAAGATATAGGGTAAATATGTGGTCAGAGGGAAGGTTGATGGGGATGGGGTTGAGGGGTGTTAACAATAAAAATTTATTGAAGAGAAAGATGTATAAAAAGAGAAGATGCAGACAAAAGAAATATTACATAAAAATGAAGTGTGTATTTTGTGTGATTCATAAAAAAGTTTCAAAAGTCATTGCAAAAATGGGGGCACTGGCATTACATTTCTAAATGTGGAAATATTGTTACTATTTTGTTAAAGTAATTGCACAGTGGGGGGCGGGGCCAAGCCGATGGCTGAGTAGGACGTACCTCCGTGCCGGCTGAGTGAAGAGAGAGAAAAAAGGCAAAAATGAACATTTAAAGACAGATTAAAGAAATCGAAAGCATTCAGAAGGGAAAGATAAAGAAACAGCCGATCTAATGAGCTAAAAACCTGTGAATGAGGTAAGCTGGGAGATTTATGGAGAAGAGGAAACAGGTCAGAGGGAATGAGACAAGATAACAGCCGCCATTAATTAGCTACGCAGTTAAATATACCGACTTTAAAAGTGAAGAAAGAAAGGAGAAGTGAGAGAAAGTGGTGGGATTGAGTATTAAAACAATTGTAAATCAATTATAAGTAATTGGAGAAGTTATATTTAAAGTAACAGTTGGCGGCGAAAGTTTTCTGGAAGAGAAAAGATAACTTTTGACAGTTTGTATGCGTGCATGAATAAAAAACAGCAGCAACAGCCTTCCTGGAATCGGATAAAACCATCAGATAAATCGTTTGCAAGATTGCAACGAGTAAGCCCAACAGGCACTGAAAATATAATGAGAAGGAGTCCACCCTTGCCCAAAATGGGGAAACTGCAGAGATCTCCCCCCTCCACAATCACTCCAGGCACACTGCCATCTGGTGCAGGAATAAGTGAAGCTACGAGGGGTGAGAAGCAAGATAGGATGGACAATGAACAGCTATTGCATCAGATAACAACTACTATGATGCAACTGAATGAAAAGGAAAGAGAAGAAAGAAAGAAAGAATTTCAATCATTGAGATCAGAAATACAAACCAGCTCCAGAGAGTTAAAGGAACAACTGGAAATAGAGAGAAAAAGAGCAGACGAGAAGTTCTAGATCTTGCAAGGAAAGTTACAAACCCTACAAGATAATATTCAAACCATTGAATCAGATGTTGGAAAGAACAAATCTGAACATGAACTGTTTAAAAAGAAATTTGCAGAAAGAGAGACCAAACTATCAGATATGGACAAGAAGTTAATATATATGGAGGACAGTCTGAGAAGAAACAATATAATAATTAGAAATTTTCCAGAAGGAAATGCAAAAACAAATCTGAAAACCGAAATTTTGAAATGGTTGCAAAAAGTCACACCAATGTTAAATTGGCAAGAATTAGATCTGGAACGTGTACATCGTCTCCCAGCAGGAAGAAACAGAATGGCTCCCAGGAATATAATAGTTCAAATTATGCAATTTGCTAAAAAGGAGACTTTAATGAACATTTTGAGGAAAAACCCTGGAAATTTGGAAATGGGAACAACAAAACTGGAAGTGTATAATGATTACTGCACTGAAACAAAGAATTGGAGACTTTTGATGAAACCAATAACAATTCAATTGATGAAAGCTGGAGTCCCATATTCATGGGGATATCCAATCTTTCTTAAATTCCAGTGGAACGGGAAGAAATACAGAATTGATGAGTTGGACAAAGGAGTAAGGCTATTGGAAGAGCTCGGCATTATAAAAGGACAGGACAAAGAGGGGTTCGGTAACGGAAAGAAAGGAGCTGGAAAAGGAAGGAAACCTGATGGAGAAGGAGCAGGAGAAGGAGAAATGGAAGTCTTATTGGGCGCTGTGGGCGGAATCGAGCTCTGAGAGGAAAACTAGAAGTTCTTCAATCAAAATGGTTGTTTCTGTTCTTTTCTTTCTGTCTTAATTTTTTTTTAAAAAATGAGCACTCGGGGGGAGGGAGTTTCTGGGCCACAGGAAGACCTCGCAACCACCTCACCACTTGGGAAGGCCGGGGGCCATGGTTGGGGCTGAAAGCCCTGAAGAAATGGAGAGGGAAGGGTAAGAAGGGAAGGGGGAGGGGGGAAGAAGGTGGGGAACAAAGGGTTGGTAAAGGTCAATGGAGCACAGGGGTCCGAGCTACAAAAAAAGGAAATATATTTAACGGTAATGTTGTCTAGTAAATTGAAAATTTTAACACTGAACACAAGAGGACTCGGGACGGTGGTTAAAAGAAGGAGAATAGAAGCGTTACTGAGGAAAGAAGCAGCAGACGTGATCTTCTTGCAGGAGACTCACCAGGGTAAACCAGGAGCAAATGAGCTGAAATCGAAATGGATTAGACACTATGAAAAATCATATGGAACGTCAAAATCCAGAGGGGTGGCAACAATAATTGCAAAAAAATGTAATTTGGTAATAAATAAAGTAGTTAAAGATGATGAAGGCAGATATATAATAATGTACGGCGAATTGGGAGAGGATAAATATGTATTAATAAATGTATACGCACCAAATGTAAAACAAAAAGAATTTTATGAAAAGGTATTAGATCAGATAAGTAATTTTCATGAACAATACATAATATTTGGAGGGGATTGTAATTGTTGTATGGATTATATAAAGGATAAAACTACACAAAAAGCGGAAAGGAAATACAGTGAATCAACGGAGTTAAGCAAAGTGATGAATAAATGGCAATTAAAGGATGTATGGAGAGTGATAAAGGGTGACGAGAGGAAATACACATATTACTCAACTGTACATAAAGTATATACTAGAATTGATTATATATTTGTTTCTAAAAATATGTTAAGCAAATTGTTGAATGTGGATATTGGGAATATTAAGGTGTCTGATCATGCTATGGTATCAACTGAAATTATTTTAAAATGTGACTATGATAAGATGAGAAGATGGAGATTAAATACGAAAATTTTGAATTACAAAGAAATAGTGGATAGAATAAAAACGGAATGGCAAGAAGTCTGGGAATTGAATGACAGGGAAGTATCAAAAGGTACATTATGGGACACAATGAAATCGGTAGCGAGAGGGTTGTGTATAAAAGAAACAATAAACTTGAAAAGAAGGCAAGAAGATAGGAAAAGGAAATTGGATAAAGAAATAGGAGAGTTGGAAAAGGAATAGGTAATAAAGAAAAATATACAACTATATACAAAGCTAAGGGCAAAGAAAGAGGAACTGGATAAAATGGAAATAGATGAGGTACAAGGAAATCTAATCTACTTAAGAAGGGAATTTTTTGAGTTCAGCAACAAGAATTCCAAAATGTTAGCCAATTCCACACAATAAAAGAAAATGGAAAATACTATAAATATGATAAAAGATAAAACAGGTAAAATATGTAGAGCGATGAAAGAAAAATTAAAAATATTTCAGGAGTTTTATAGTGACTTATATCAGACAAAAGCTGGTTGTACTGAGGAAATTAGGAAATATGTGGAAGAAAACTGGGAGTGTAAATTGGAAGAAAATGATAAGCAGTTATTGGAACAATCTATTAAGAGGAAGGAAATAGAAGACGTTATTAAGAATTTAAAAGCTGGGAAGGCTCCAGGTATGGATGGACTAGGAACAGAATATTATAAAAGTTTTAGTGAAATGTTAATACCAAAATTGTTAGAATTGTATAATGGAATAATGAACGGTGAGAAAATTCCAGAATTGTGGAGAATGTCACTTATAATATTGATACCTAAACCAGACAAAGATTTAACAGATCCAGGGTCATATAGGCCCATATCATTAGTAAATCAGGATGCAAAAATATTATCAGCTATAATAGCTAACAGATTAAATAAATGTATGTATAAATACATAAAAATGGACCAATGTGGATTTGTAAAGGGGAGACAAATGTCAAATGTGATAGGGAGAGTAATAAATAAAATATGGAGGGCTCAAAGGGAAAAGATAAAAGTAGGGATATTAGCATTAGACATATTCAAAGCTTTTGATTGAGTGGAATGGCAGACATTAAAGGAAATTATGAACAAATTTGGAATGGGAATTAGGATAAAAGGATTAATAGAACAATATTATTCAAAAAATTCGGCAATAGTAGCGATTAATGATGGAGTGACTAAAGAAATTGAAGTGACAAGGGGAACAAGACAAGGGTGCCCTTTATCACCAATTTTGTTCACTATGGTGATTAAACTATTCGCAAATGTAATTAGGAAAGATACAAATTTGGAGGGAGTAGGAACAAAGGCAAAACAAAAATTAAGCTTATTTGCTGATGATACATTGTTATGTATAAAAAATATGGTGGATAAAATGGATAAGATAAAAGATTATTTAGAGACATTTGGAAGGACAGGTTTACAAATAAATTGGAATAAATCAGAAATGATGCTATTGAATTACACAAAAAAGGAAGAAAAGGATTTTATAGAACAGAGCAAGATGGGAATAAGAATTAAGAATAAATTAAAATATTTGGGAATAATTATAACCAAGGATTTAAAAGAAATGGAAGAGGAAAATATAATAGTCTTAAGGGATAAGGTTAAAAAGCAATTATTAGAATACGAAAATTTAAATTTATCATGGTTTGGTAAAATTGCATTAATAAAAATGAAAATACTTCCAAGGATAAATTTTATATTTAGAATGCTACCACTCCAAATTACGGAAAAAGAATTGAATAAATGGCAGCTAATGATAAATAATTATTGTAATGGTAATAAGAGAAATAGGATAAACAAACAATTATGGTACAGACCGCAAAAGGAAGGGGGACTAGCACTCCCAAATATAAAACAATATTATGAAGCTAATAGATTAAGACTGGTTATTGAAGGAATGATAAACAAGGATGATATAGAATGGTTAAAAATATATTCTGAAAAAGTAGAGGAAGAAATTCGGAATATATTTTTTAAGGATTTCACGAGAAAGGAAATTAGGGAAATTGGAAACCCAATGTTAAAGAATGTATTAGATATATGGATTAAATATAAGAAAAAGTTAATACCGGAGGGTTCAAGAATAATCCCAGTTATAATGGAAAGGAAGTTCCCAAAAAATTTAAAAAATATATTGGATAAAGTATTAAGGGAAAAAAACCTAGACAAAATAGGGGACTGGATTAAGAGGGGAATGAAGAAGGAAAAGATAAAGGAAGAATTTGGGGAAATAAAATTGACATGGTTCCATGGTGTTCAGCTAGAGCAATGGTATAAGAATTGGGTAAAAAATAATAAAGAGGGGAAGGAACCTAACCAATTTGAACAAATAATACAAAATGGAAGGGATATAGATGATTATAAAAAAATGAAAGGTGTAACTGGTAGAATCTATAGAATATTGGGTGGAATAAAAGTAGGAGAGAGAAAAAAATATTACTCTTAAGGAATTATGGGAGGAGGAGTTAGAGATGAAAATAAATGAAATGGAATGGTCGCAATTGTGGAAACAAAGGCACTTGAAAAATTTATCAATAAGAGTTAAAGAAAATTATTATAAGATAATTTGGAAATGGTATTTAACGCCATTAAAAATGTCAAATATTAATAAAAACCATCCAAAAAATTGCTGGAGAGGCTGTCAGGAATGGGAACATATATACATATGTGGTGGCATTGTAAATATGTTAGGAAATTTTGGTACAAAATATTTAAAGAGATAGAGGATATAATGAACATCAAATTGGAAAGAAACCCTGGTATTGCATTATTATCAATATATAATAATAATAAGATAGATAAAAAAGAAAAAGAAGCAATAACAAATTTATTGACAGTAGCAAGACTGCTTATAGCAGGAACTGGAGAAAAGTAATAGATGTACAGATTGAAGAATGGTACAAGGAAGTATGGAAATTGGCAATAAATGATAAGCTAACATGTAAATTAAAAGTTAAAAGAGGGATATGGAAAAAAAATGATTTTGAGGATCTATGGGAGAAATTTATTGAGAAAGGACTCCAAAAAAGGGATGGAGGGCTACCGCCTCAGGAAGAAATGAGATTTTGGTTAGACAATACATAAGAAATGGCTCGGGGAGGGAGGGGGGGGTACACAGTGGTGAAGAAATATAGATAGACAAAGGTTAATGATGTAGTAGATATTAATCAACAGTAGATATAAAAGAATGATGCAAGTATTGTATGATAAATTAAATATCTGCTATGTGACAAAAGCAATTATTGTATGAAAAATTTTAAATTCAATAAAAATGACTATAAAAAATAATAAAAAAAGTAATTGCACAGTGAGGGGGGCTTCTGGGGCTCCTTTCTCCCTCATTTTTACAGCTATTGGAGTGAAACATGCTACGATGACAGTATATGTATTCATTTATTTATTTGTGGTATTTATGCTTCTCAACCCCTAACGGGATTAAGCACAATTCACAGTGTTGGCAACAATTCAATGCCCTTGATAAAAAAAAGTATAAAACATCAAAATTAACCCTCCCCTGATGAAATATTAAATATGATTAAACACAACACAAAAAATAACATCATATATCACACAAAGACATAGACATTTGTCACTGTTAGCCAACCAAATTTCAGAACGTTTCACTTATCCATGGATTTTTGGGGAAGTTTTTATAAACAACATTTTTTAATAATAAAGGAAATACGTTCCTAGTTTGAACGTGTTATTTCCTGCTTCAGTCACCAAAGGAAGAAATGAGGAAGAGGAGGAGATAACCCCCAGGACAGTCAGGGGTTGAGGGCAAAGTGGTTGGCTGGCCACTCTGCCCCCTAAAGAGCCAGCCATTCTCCCAAAGAGGGAAGGGGTTTTGGATGGGGAGGAGGAGCACTCAATACAGCCAGGGCTTGCAGAAGGAGTGGTTGCTTTTCTCTCCACCCCCTAAAAGACCAGACAGTCTCCCAAAGAAGGAAAGGGGAGGAGAGCCCTGGCCACAAGTGGTTGGCTGGCAGTGAACAAACATCTTGTGGACAGCTTTTGGGGAAAAGGGATGGGATGCCATAGCCTCCCAGCTGCCTGCCTGGCCCAATAGCCCACACCGCTAAGGTTGGCAGCTATGGTACCAGCAAGGTTGGTTATCCCAGCACGAAATTCTACTTTGGCCTTCTTTAGGGGATTTACTCACTCCTTGAGACAGCTGCGGTGTGTCAAAGACCGATAATGTGCTGAGGGTAGGAATGGAATTGGAAATGGAAACCCTCACTGGGATTTCCTGATCACCTCAGAACACACCAGATGTGAAGACAAAACACTTTCTGCACTTCCTAAAACTACTTTAGTCAGGCAACACAACAACACACAGCAGTACTGTAACAGTGTAATGTTCTTTTATTCATTTCCTGTGATTCCAGGAGCACCCATTTCAGGACCCACAAAACATACTTAGAGAAGTATTCTACTGTTTACCCAGAAGTTAACATGAAAAGAAAGAAGCAGCCAATTATTGCCATAGAGCATCAAAAGATACAACATCAGGTGAAACATGATGATCCGCCTGCTGAATTCCAGCATTTTAGGCAATTTACAAGAAGCCAAATGAAACTCTAGGGGACCCTCTTCAGAATGGCCCTGGGATTCCCCAAAGAAACCAAAGCACTTGTATGTTTATTTTCCCATAATATTCCTACATTTGTTCCTCTCCCCAAAAGACTTGGGGGAAGCACAAGTTGCTGACATCACTGGGCTCAGTGATGAGAACACCTGGGTAACACGGCACCCATCTATTCCCTGAAACGAAGGAATCCAGAGGTATAGGGTAACTTTAGGATATTGACTGTCTCCTTTTTGTGGTGCAACAACTATCCCGAGTTCCAGGGAAAAGCTAAGGTTTTTGATAGCAGTGTATGTGCTTTTCCTTCACTACTATGGATGGAGCAAGAAGTCCTTGGGAAGGAAGAGGATGAGGAGATCACATCTAAGGTGTGGGAAAGTGGCAGCCAGAGACAGCAATGGTGCATCAAAGAAAGATCAACGAATCCTCTATGGGATTCCCCCAAAGACTCAGAGCACTGAGTCAATGAGAGCTGGGCTGAGCAGTGGTGGAGGGAGAAGCCAGTGCCCTTCCTGCTTACGGCCACCATAAACCCCACTGGGCCAGACTTCCTAATAAAGGTCGATGGGCAGATCCAACAATTAATGTATTGGCCAAGTGGTTTCAGGCTGAGAAGGGAGTTATTAAGAACCTGAAACAGATTGTCTACTGGGAGATGGCAGAAGTGGTTTTCTTTCAGCCAAAAAGAAACATCTGACCAATTATAGAATAGAAATGGCCCAAGGCACAGGCATGCACGTCAGAGTTGAGAGGTAGTAGTTTAGTGGTAATACTAGAGTTCACTCATAGTATTACACCTGTGGTGTTCTTTCTGTTGTAGAACTCCTTTACAATTGGTGGAACTTTTTAAAAATTAAAATAAAAGAGAGGTAGGGAAAGTGTGAGGGGATGAGGTAGTTGGTTTAACTCCCAATGGTGGAGCTGTCGTGGCACTGTGACACTCACTGGCGTGCTTAATGCTTATAAATACAGTGCAAATTGAAAAGTCTAAATGCTGGGGTCCTGCTCTGGAAAATCCAGGAATGGGAGGTTGGCCTTCTGGAAGACCAGTTGTTCCACCGAGGCAGGGTTCAAAGTGCTCTGGTGAAGGGTGGTGGATGACCTCTCCAGCCAGGCTGAGGACGCAGGTAACTAGACAACTGAGGTGTTTCTGAGCAATTGTCACCAGATCCGCTAGCCACACCTGGCTCCAGGTCGACCAAAAAGACAATGGATCACAGGCTGGATCCTCTGCTGGCTCCCCTGAAGGTAGTGATTCACGAAACCCTTTGCCGAGTCCACCCTGTCTGTTTTGGTGGAGGACAACAGAGGAAGTATTACGATGTCTACTTTTCAAAGAAACCAGCTCGCTTGTCTTGCTGCTGCTACTGCTGCTGCTGTTGCCGCTGCCACCAACACCTGGCAACCAAGAAGACAGATGGTACCTTCCTGCTGTCAGCACTGCTACTTATGCTGGAGGCAACTGGAGTAGCTGCTATGGTGCAATCAATGCAACATGGTTGTTCCAGAGCGCGTTTGAATGAATAGGCCCAATAGAGCTGTCATTAGAATACTTCTTTCTCTTTTAAAAGCATATGGCACTTTATCACTGTTACTTATTTCCATGATACAGCACTTTATGAAACCTGTCCCCACTGGTTGCTTTTAATTACTCTGATTTTATCTGTTTGGATTTTAATGTATTGTCCATTATTTTATTTTGTGTATTGTTGGAATGTTTTAAGTTTTTGTCAAATATGTTGTGTTGTTGTTTCGGGCTTGTCCCTGTTGTGAGCTGCCCCGAGTCCCTTTGGGAAGATGGAACGGGATACAAAAATAAAGTTTATTATTATTTATTAGTGTGCCAGGGACTGCATCTCTCACTCTGAGACTGTATGCATCTCTCACCAGGGTAACAAGCTGTGCCTTCCATTTAGCTACCTCTTTGGGGCAGACGATGTCCTTTAGGCATGGATTGCATATAGCTACCAACATGTGGATCTTGCTACTTAACAACAGATCCAAGAATTTCCTCTTGGTAGAAGTCAACTTCCTCACCAACTTCTGCACCTGGGGTGTCAGTGGTCCAGATAGGGAGTCAAGTGTCCCTCCACCCCTTAACCTATCCAAATGTTTCCTGAAGCCTAAGATGAGAAGGACCACCTGGCTGAGAAGGGCTCTCAAATTAGAAATGGTCTTGATGGTGTCTTTAAAGGGCTTCAGAACATAGGCCAGCTGGAAGATGATGTCCCACTTCTGTTTGTGGCCAAGAGTGCTAACAAGCAACAAAAGCCTTCCTGCTCTACGATCTGGAAGGGCTGGTGGTCAACCATTGGGTGATACCTCTTCATGTGCCTCCTTAACCCTGTTGTAGCCAGATGCCTCAAGTCTTTTCCCCTGCTTACTTTCCCATTGCAATGCTTGCACACTGTCTGCGTGGCAAACTCAGGATGCACCTGGAAATGATCCCAAAGGTTTGACCTTGGCCTTCCATCACAATAGTGGATGTGGGTGTGGTCATGAGCATGGGGCGAGGGGAGCAGAGGGCTGATGGTGCAGCTTCCTCTGCGGACCCCTCATTTTGCTCACTGCCAGCTGGAGACTCAAAAGAGACCTGGGTAGGGAAGCAAGTTCTAATAGTCCCCCCCCCCCCAACACACACTTCAGCTTCCAAGACATTAGCCTCCTTCTATGTTTGCTCTATAGTCAAATTCAGCCTTGCCTCCACCACAGAAACGGGACTGAGAGGGTTTAATCACAGCAGTTCTACTGGTATTAGCATCACCACTTCCACCACCCCAAGTTGTATGTAGATGCTTGCTGGGTGCTCACCTCCCTTTTTCCCCCCTTTGAGAACCACGGGCAGATCCAGGGGATGTACGACCCAACCCACTGCCACCTGAACATTTCATGTTTATCTCTGGAACACAGAGTAAAACAAGACAAAGGGACAAGTTTGGTTGTCCCTTTGTGCTGGGTGTGTCCAATGTCCAAGGCAGGCAGCTATTAATGCTATGCTTGCTACAATATTTGACTCCAAATAATTTCAATTTCCAAGTTGAATGGCCTTTTGTGCTGGGTGGGTCCATCAAAGGCAGCTAACTATTGCTATGCTATAATATTTGACTCCAAATAATTTCAGTTTCCAAGTTCGGTTGCCTCTTTATGATGGTGTGTGCACAAGGCAGAAGTTATTAATACTATGCTATAATAATATTTATTAAACTCAAAAAAGTGTGTGGCCCTTTTGCAAGTGACCATTATGCAGCAGCTAACAAAAATGGTGGTTGCTCCACCTCCACCTCCCCCCTCCCTCAGCCCTAATTGGCTGGGAGGCATTCCAGCTCATTTGGATTTGCCTCTCAGCAGGGCTTGGTTGCTCTGTGATTTCTTTGCTGTATCACACAAGCAGAAACTTCCGAAGAAATTGAAACTTGAAAATCAAAGCCCTCTTAAGCTTTGATTCTTAAATTTTTGGCACGGACCATGCACGTGCATTGAATATTTTGTCATAAGTATAAAGCTAACAAATTTCTTATGATGGTATACAACTTTTCTGCATCAGTCTGGTTTGTAAGTATTAGCACCAATTGAAACTACGTGTAATCAAGATGTAATATTGAAACAATAAAAAATATTGTGGGGGGAGGGGAGGACACTAAAGAACAGCACTTTGTAAGGAAGGAAAATTGTACTTGTACTGTTCCTAATTCTTTGACTTTAAAAAGCTGGTGACATTTGCAAAGCATATTCCACTCCAGATTTGTTCAGACAGTTTTGACACAAGTCCCTTTACGCACTGTCAGATTGATGCTTCTTTTTGGCCTTTATTTGGGTAACTAAATCTGCACATTCAGCTTTTATGCAGGCATCAGAGCGTGAGAAAGGCACGGGGTATGTGTGTGTGTGTGTGATCGAAAATATGTTAATATATTCTCCCCAAAGAGAGATGTAAAAATAATGTTTATTCATGACATCTATGGTATTTTCCAAAACAAAGAATCATATTGTCATTCAAATGGTTTTAAATAGATTATTTGTGTCCTTTGAACTACTTGAAAGATCAGGCTTTTCCAACAAATGATATCTGACACAATTAAGCTTTGGCTGGCAAAGGTTATTTCAAAGAGCACTGAACTCTTCCCTTCACCTTCCTACAGGCTAAGCAAATGTCACTATGTCCCTTTGACACTATTAGTTTCCACCTAACAGAGAAACTGAATCAGTTATGCTCCTGCAGACATAAGGAACAACTTCAAGGAGGGTTATTCAACCTTGCTTTTCACTGTTTTCATTTAGATCAGGTTTTTCAGCAGCTGTTTTCTTGCCATGTTCCATGAAAGTGAGAAATTGTCCTGAAAATCTCAAGACAACAAATTTATCCTCAAACAAATACCATTTCTGGGACAGGATGAAGTTCATCATTACTTTCTTACAAAAGCTTCTGGTTTTTCTGATAGCTTTCCTGGTGACATCTTTTAACAGAGTTATATCAGGTTAAAGGCAGCTTATAGGAGGTGGCTGTTGCCATGGAACAGGGTGCTTCATTCTAATGTTTTGGGATGAGATACTCTTTTGTGATTAGCTCAAAAGCCACCACTAATTGTTATTCTATTATACCTTGCTTGCATTATTATTTTGCCATTCAAAATAAGGACTAAAAATAGGAATAATTCTTTAGTTCTCTCTCTTTACAAAAGAGGAAAGAATTAAATCAGTTGGCAATCAGGATAGTGTGCTTCTTTCTAGGTGAAGGACTCCTAGTGTTACTAATAAGAAAATATTGTGTGCCTGTTCTAACTTTCTCTTCTTGGTGCACTTTCTGTGGGTAGAAAAACAACAGAAGCAATTGGAAAGAACAGAGGTGGATTAAAAATGGAAGATGCATTCATTTCTTTGTCTCCCCACTATTATCTGAATTAGACACTGTGAAAGCCTCATCGGAGAGTGCCTCCCAGCATATGAGTCCTTCTTGTGATCTCTTCCTTGAGTGGATGAGTTCTTCAAATGCAATGAAATGGGGTGAGTTTCACTTTCTAAAATATTTGTTGTGCACCAGGAAACGTCTCAGAAATGGCTTCTGACTTTTGAAATATTCGATTTTCCCAATTCTTCAATTCCCCCCCCCACTTTTTTGCACACCACTTACAAACCTGCTCGGCCACTGCAATCATCGGAGGGGGCCTTCCTCTCGATCCCACCCCCATCTCAAATGCGGCTGGTGGGGATGAAAGAGGGGGCCTTCTCCGTGGTCGCTCCCTCCCTCTGGAACTCTCTCCCCAGGAAAATTAGAACAGCTTTGTCACTCCTCTTCTTTAAGAAACATCTAAAAACCTATTTTTGCACACTGGCCAACAGAGAGGAAGATGGTTATTAGTTTATCACTGATTCCACCTTTGCTGATGGTGCTGTCAAGGATTATCTTAACTCATAGGAGGTCCACATGTTTATATTTTGATACTTTATAGTGTATACAGATTTTTAACTGCTGGATGTATTAGTTATGAGGCCTAATTGATTGTATGTTTGGCTAAGGTTGTTTGATTCAGTGATTTTAGCTGTCTGTTTTAACTCTTAATTTTAATTGATTGTTCTGTTCATTTATTCTGTTATTTGCACATGGCATTGAATATTTCCCATTTTACTTTATTTTATTTGTTGGAAGCTGCCCTGAGTCCTCTAGGGGAGAGAGGGCAGGTAAAAATTAATTAAATAAATAGAGCTATTCATATGCTCTGACATAAGCTCACCTGTAGATGGTGTCCAGATAATCTATATTTGTGTGAAAGGGTCCAAATATTCTTTGTTATTCTGCCAGCCATTCCAACATCATCTGCATAGGGTCTTGTCCCTCTGGCCAGGCCTGGGCCCCACGATGAGCGCCAATGTGAAAGGGTCCAGCGTTATCCATTCCGGTAGTTAGTTGCAACAAACAAGACTCCGATAGCTGCTTGTAATTTTCCCAGTAACTTCTTTGTTTCAGTCACACCAATAACTCAAATCCAACGGAGACCCCCCTTCTTCTCCCACTCCCCCTCTTATCTCTCTCCCTTCACTCCTCCCTCCCTCCTTCCAATTACTCCACATCTGTCTCCGTGCTTGCATTGGTTCAGTGTCATTGGATCTTGCTGGTGTTTTAAAGGAAGAGCTTCTTTCTAACTCCAGGGTGGGACCCTCCACTGTCTCCCCCTTACAATTGGTCAAATCCAGTTCAACACAGCCAGACAGCCACCTGTTTGTTATTTCCACTGCAGCAGCATCTAGCTAGACACCTCTTGGCCATTGGCAGCCTCATTGCAAATGTCATTAAAGGTGACCATTGATCACCAGGAAGTCTCCAAAGTTCTGTGGCTGCTGTAGCAATGGAGAGAACATGGACCAAATTTTCTCAGTGGTGGTGGATATGGACAGCAGACTGGTTCATATTGGAGTCAGTCAAATACTCAATTTGAAGCATAGATCTGCACCAAGGTTTCAGAAAAATTCTGAAGCATCCCCCAATTTCAATCAAAGTGAACTTTAATCCACTTAGCCCAGCACACACAACATTAAGGCCAAGAGTTCCCTAACAGTCATCTGGACATCTATGTTTGCTTTCTTTTTCACTTCAGAATAAAGGGCTGGTGTAGGCTAGTTTCTGATCTGTACATGTATGGAGTGATTCACATTACTGAGACGAATGGACATTCATAGAAGAGTTTAAAGTTTGGACTGTTAAGAATTAAAGCTTCTTGATTAAAAGAAATAACCTTCTGTAAACTGATTTTAAAAAAATACACACAGTTATTCATTGAACTATGGCTGCTGCTCTACAGATCTATAAATCGTAACATCTTCAGTGGGATATGGATAGGAATGGATTCTCTATGGAAAAATTACCAGCTACACCTAAACGTATTATAAATGCAAGTACAGTAGAGTCTCACTTATCCAAGCTAAACTGGCCGGCAAAAGCTTGGATAAGCGAATATCTTGGATAATAAGGGGGGATTCAGGAAAAGCCTATTAAACATCAAATTAGGTTATGATTTTACAAATTAAGCACCAAAACTTCATGTTATGCAACAAATTTGACAGAAAAAGTAGTTCAATACACAGTAATGTTATGTTGTAATTACTGTATTTATGAATTTAGCACCAAAATATCACGATATATTGAAAACATTGACTACAAAAACGGCTTGGATTATCCAGAGGCTTGGATAAGCGAGGCTTGGATTAGTGAGACTCTACTGTAGTTCAATTGTACAGAACATTTTTTTTAAATCTACCCACTACAAACTTCAAATTGAAATAAAAATGCTAATGAAAGTCAAAAATATTTGCTGACAATAATTTATTGTGTCAGAAGAGGGAAAGAGGGAAAGAAAGCAATGAGAATACTGTAAATCTCAAAACGAATCAAAAATAGGATGGATTGAATGCAATAAATCAGATATTCAATTAGAGCAGGGGTCCCCAAACTAAGGCCCGGGGGCCGGATGCGGCCCTCCAAGGTCATTTACCTGGCCCCACCCTCAGTTTTATAATATAATATTTTTATATCAGTTTTAATAATATAATATATTGTAGATACATATAATATTGATAATAATAATAATAATAATAATAATAATAATAATAATAATAACTTTATTTTTATACCCCGCCCCATCTCCCCAATGGGGACTCGGAGCGGCTTACATGGGGACCAAGCCCGAAAACATACAACAATAAAATGATAAACAACTATACCAACAATAAAACATCAATATCAATAAAACCATCATAATAATCAACATATAACATAAGATATTAAAAGCAGAAGAGTAAAACAAGGATCTGGGCCAAAGTGCAAAGTATATCAAATGGGAGAGGTAGATTTCTCAATAAAGTGCAAAATAGTAGTGGCAGAAAGGACCTGTAGTTGGATGGGCAGATAGTTCAACCTAATAGTTAATTGTCGAAGGCCTTTTTCTTATGTTATACAATATAATACTAATAGTAATACCATATAATAGTATTAATTATTTGTTATATATTACATATTATATAATAGTATAGTGGTATAGTTCAATATAGTAATATATAATGCTAATATTGTGTTATGCTAATAATATAATATATTGTATGTACATACAGCTGCTCTGAGTCCCCTTCGGGGTGAGAAGGGTGGGATATAAATGTAGTAAATAAATGCAGTAAATAAATAATTAATTTTAGACTTAGGCTCAGCCAAAGTCTGACATGACTTGAAGGCACACAACAACAACAATCCTAATTAACTTGACTATTTCATTGGCCAGTAGCAGGCCCACACTTTCCATTGAAATCCTAATAGGTTTATGTTGGTTAAAATTGTTTTCATTTTTAAATATTGTATTCTTTCGTTGTTGTTGTTGTTGCACTACAAATAAGACATGTGCAGTATGCATAGGAATTTGTTTGTATTTTTTTTTCAAATGATAATTCGGCCCCCCAACAGTCTGAAGGATTGTGGACCGGCCCTCCACTTGAAAAGTTTGGGGACCCCTGAATTAGAGTCTCAAACCGCTGTTGGAATTGAGGTCTAGGACTCATGCTGCCACCTTCTTTAGTTTCAAGACTCCTTTTTTGTTTTGAATTGTCTTATCCTTTTATTCCTATGGTCTCCTCGGTCTCTTTCCTCTCTGAAAGTTTTTAGTCCATGTAAAGTTGCAAAGTGCAGGCACCTTTATTGGGTCTGGAAATCAGTTTTTGGCCTGTCAACCCCAGTGGTTTTTATAAATTACCAAACTGCAAAATAAATGAATAAATCAGAAACAAATTGAAAGGAAGTTGTACAAAATCCACCACTAGTTGTGAAAAAAATGTATGCCCCCCCATGGAATCTTTTCTCACTTCTTTACTTTTTTATATGAACATCTGATCATCAGGTTACACAAATACATATGTTTATTGTATCCATGCAAAAATGTTTGCTTAACTTGTAGAGCTGTGCAAAGAAAAATCATTTCTGCCTCATATGTTGAATCTATTTTGTAAGATTCATACATCAGGACTGCTGTGCAGCCATTTTGTAGGCAGGGCTGATGGTGTGGCCATTTTACAGGCTTTACTTGCAACAGCTCAGCAAAGCAAGGGGGAGGAGCAGTCAAGCAATCTGATTGGCTGAATGTAAATGAGAAGTTACTTAACAACTGGAGATGGGCGGAGCCCAAGTGACAGTTAGAGCCAGAGCAGTCTTTTTCAGTTAGGGCTTGGAATCCAGTCAGTGAGCAGTTAAATTGTTCTGTTTGTGTTTCCTTGGTAAAGGAACATTTTACACAGAAACCAAGTTATATGAACATCCTTTGAAGAGAAAAGCATAAGCCTTGAATGAAACCACTAAGCATCTTTACTGTTCAGTGTGAATGAAACTATCATGCATATTTACTGTTCAAACTGCAAATAGACAACCATTTATTGTTTCTTCTCACATAAAGTGTCTCTCTCTCAATATCCTAATATAGAAGAGGCTCCTGAATAAAGCATTGGTGGCAGCATTAAAAGAGATAGCAAGTTCGAATCCTCTACATTTTGATGGCAGTAGAAATAGAAACCTCTGCAATTCGGGCAATTTGAAAAATCCTCCCTATTGTATATTGTTCAGAACTCACGATCCTCCATACCATTCCTCTTTGAATTAAGGAGAGCCAGGTTGCCTGTCCCCATTGTGGGAGGAGAAGCAAGCTGGGAGGGAGACAGAATTCTGGGAAATGTAGTTTGGGAAGGCTAGTACCCCTGTAGAATTAAAAACTACATTCCCAGAATTCTGCTTGCATCAGAAAGCCCCAATAGGGTAGGGGAGAGCTATTGTCTGTCCGTAGCAGCAGCCAGCCACAGAGTTTAGAGTTCTAATAAATTATTGAATCAGAGAAGACTGATTTTGGATAATATCAGTATAACTACCAGGTGGGGGAATACCTGTGCTAATTTATTGCAGCAAAAATAAGCAATCTTCTGGCATTCTGAAGACTAGCATGCTTTATTCAGCATAGGTTTACATAGAGTCAAACCATACAATCTGAGTGTAGTTTCATATGACATTTATCTGTGATGGAAATTAGGAATATACAAAGAAATGACATGCCAAAAGTTTAGCAAGTGAAGTTCTTAACTGCAATTGTATAACAGTTTTTGAGATAGAAGGCCAATGTATAGCATATAAGAACATTTAGAATACTTTGCAGGCTAGGTCATCTAATACTTTGGATCAGACTGAATGAGTTCTGAAATGTATAGTGAAATATATCACATAAAATACCCAATTCTTCAGGTAAGACCTTCACAAAAATGTTTTGGAGCCTCAAAATGGAAAGCAGAGCAAAAAGTGTATTTATTGTACAATGTTGATGATATTCTAAGAGTCTTTGGTCTCCTATTAATTAATTGCAGAAGGAAAGCTACAATTCACAGATTGCGTATGAAGATTCCATATTAATGGGCCTGTTGCATTCCTATATATGTATATGTGTTATCTAGGCCTGATAATGTTCAACCTATTCATTTTAATAATACTTCTAATATCTTTTTGGAGTTAGATAGGCCTCTGAACTTTATGGCACTGCAACTCATAACTATAAGTTACTTGCTGTTGTTGAAATTAATGGCACAATTCCCATTGACTTCCACAAGATCAGGGCTGGGCTCAATAGCTTTCTCCTTTTCACCCCAACTAAATATAAATGTAGCTCAGGCATAATTCATTTACTACTGCTTTTATTGGAGAGATAAATGAAATCCTGCTGAAAATGAAAGTATTAACTTTCAATAGATCTTCAGCAAATACTTTTTCCATAGAAATTTTTCTCTTCAGATGGGCATTTTATCAGCCTGGGATGGAGACATATTAATAGATTTTCTGTTTGTGTATTGCAGTAATAGGAAATTTAATTAAAAACCCTGGCTAATAAAAGCTCAGGGCAGCCAGGAACAATAGCCATAAAATAGCAGTTAACTTTTAATCAGATGATAGATCAAGGAAGTAAATGAAAAATAAGGTTTAAATATTATTCAAATAAAACGACTTTGCATGTAATCCTCTAGTGTTTCCACAATGTCATTCTCAGAATTCCTTGACATTTGTACATAGACACAGAAGCATGTCCTGACCTTCGTCGATATTCTTTTGCATTATGATCTTGTCATCTGAATCCACAGCTCAATATGGGTGAGAAATCATGGTAAGAACTGTTTAATATTTTTGCATAAAGTTGTTGTGGAATTAGCTTACAATTCCTGAAAACTTCAGAAAGTTAAAATATCCCTGCTGCTGTTTCCAATACATATTGTTCAACTCAAATGTTACTCAAAAGAGCATTACACATTTGGGTTGATATATGGATGCTCTGGGCCAGATGGCAAGTTACCATGTTTATATATTTTTAAAAAGCATATATCAATTGGACACTGACATTTGCTACAAAAAGAGCTATGGAACAAGAGCCAGAATACTACATTCATTGGTCTAAAATGTGCTCCTTGTTTTAAAAATGGAATAGAATGGATTAGAACAAAGCAACTTTTAATAATAATAGAATCATAGAATTGGAAGAGACCTCATGGGCCATCCAGTCCAACCCCCTGCCAAGAAGCAGGAAAATCACATTAAAAGCACCCAAAAGACTCATCCAATAGACTATTATATACAGGAAGTCCCCAAGTAACGAACGAGATAAGTTCTGTAGGGTCTTAACTTGAATTTGTATGTAAGTTGGCACAGGGACATTTTTAATTGTAACTCCAGTCAATAAATATAGATATTAGGCATGAGTGATCCATGAAAAAAATGGTTCTAAACTTGCTTCTAAAGTAGGGGGCGCTGGCACTTCATTTCTGAAACTACTTCCAAAATTTGGCCCAAAAAAGTTTTGAAACTTAAGAATATTCGGAATATTCAAAATTAATTCGTTAATGGCGTGCACAGTGGCCAAAAACAGCACGGGGGGGGGGACTTTACAGGACTCTCCTGCCCTCTTTTTTGAGCTATCTTCTTCAAACTTGGTACAGTAGTAGAACCCATTTAACATTGCTAACTCACCAAAATTCAGAACATTTTCCCTATCCTCTGATTTTTGGTGAATTTTCATAGCTTTTATAATCAACCATTTTTTAATAATTGCAGAAATCTGTTCCTGGTTTGAAAGTCTGATTTCCTGTTTAGTTGGGTTGTCTTTACTTTGAAAGTCATTGTTATACTTGAGAAACTTTGTTTTTCTGGCTGAAACTTTGTTAAATTGGTGAACAATGTCCCAGCAAACCATAATGTGCTCCATGTCCCTTGCGCAAAGACAAAGTTCAGGCAGTGTCATAAATTTTGCCAGAACCAATTAGGAAATGACATTTATCACCCAGGAACATAAATCATAGTACACCATCAAATCATTCCTGACAGATGGCCATCAGCCTCTGAATAAGGAAATCAGTTCCTGGCTTAAAAGTGCTATTTCCTGTTTCATTGGTTTTTCTGGGGCTGAGAGTGTGTAACTTGCCCAAGTGGGTGGCTGAGTGGAGTCCAACACTCAAAACTCTCCCTCTCTCTCTCTAAACTTCTCATGCCTTCCAAGAATTCACATACCATATGAAAGTTTGGTTAAGATGGTCAGAGGAGAGCAACTAAAATGATCTAGGGTCTGGAGAACAAGCCCTATGAGGAGCGGCTTAAAGAACTGGGCATGTTTAGCCTGCAGAAGAGAAGGCGGGGAGAGAGGAGACATGAGGAGGGCCTTGTATAAATATGTGAGGGGAAGTCATAGGGAGGAGAAAACAAGCTTGTTTTCTGCTGCCCTGGAGACTAGCACACAATGGAACAATGGCTTCAAACTACAGGAAAGGAGATTTCACCTGAACATGAGGAGGAACTTCCTCACTGTGAGAGCTGTTCAGCAGTGGAACTCTCTGCCCCAGAGTGTGGTAGAGGCTCCTTCTTTGGAGGCTTTTAAGCAGAGGCTGGATGGCCATCTATCGGGGGTGCTTTGAATGCGATTTCCTGCTTCTTGGCTAGGGGTTGGACTGGATGGCCCATGAGAAATGGAGAAATGTCTGCTTCAGCTCCAAGGCTTTTATAAATGGGGAAAATTCATTGGCTCCATTCTGCTTCATTTTTAAAGCTATTGAGATGAAATTTGCCACAATGGAAGCAAATATTCATCACTCTTTGCCTATCAAGTAGTGTTTGACCCATCCACTGATTTTTTTGGAAATTTTCAAACAATATTTTTTAAAACACTACCAGAATGATGGCCCCGCCTCTCTATCCCTTTTCTTTCCACCCTGATTGGCTGAGAGGCATGCCAACATGGCTTCACCTCTCAGAGGGGCTACAGCTACATTCAAAGACATCAGAGACAGACAAAAAAGGTGCCTTTTGATTCAAATTCTTAATATTAGGAAGGCTGTGAGCAGATGTTTCAAAACTCGCTTCAAAAGTGCTTTCGATCCGAATTTGAAACAAATTTAACGGACAAACGAAAATTTGCCAAACCCTAATAGATATGAATTCCCAGTACAGGCAGTATATATCTTCACTTTGTTCTGGCATGCACAAATGAAAAATTTAAGAATTTTTCTCCCACCAGCAAGCAAGGCTGCAACAGGAATTTTGACTGATGTTCTGCTTCTGATTGTCTCAGTCTCCTTCCCTGATGGTGGTGGTGGAAATGCCATACTCTTGCACTCTGATATCAAGACGAACAGATTTTTGTCTTTCAGCATGACTGACCATAATAGAAATTCATAATTACAATACAAAATGGCAACCTATATCTGAATGCACTGTATGATGGGACATTTTATCTGGCTTTTCTTTTGTTTTGTTTTTTACCCCAAACTAACCAGAACATTTTACAAAAACAGTCAAGTTAATATAAATTACAACTTATTGCATGGTTTTACATGGGTTAACATAAAATTATGAACAAGTTGCATCTGGGATACTCGGTTTTTCTGGACTAATTTTATTTTTACACCTGAGAATCAATGCATCTGGCAAAGTATTTAAGCACAAGACAATTATTAATCACCTTCCATTATTTCAGTTATGATGTATGAAGTCTTTCACAGTTGTGAGATTTCAGAAGTATTTAAAGCGGACGCTTCCCTTTGCTAATTTAAAGTCCATTACAAATAGCTCTCTTGAGGAAACAGCCACCTGTGTTCATTTAGCAACTCATGGTCACTCAAAAATTAATTAGCACTCTGTCAAAATTTTGTTTGTTTCCTTCAAAGGATAGGTGCCACTTCATGCTATTCACTTACATTGCCCTTCAATATAACATTTGTTTGCAGTCTCTCATTTAAGAACACAATCATGTGCTTAGGAGATTAATATGAACATTTATTTTTCTGGTTTTCCTTTGAAAGACATTTACCAAACCAGAGGAAGAGAAAAAACTTTGTGTTTTAAGCTGATTTATCTTAAAAATAGGAAAAGAAATCTCTAAAAATATAGCATGGGAATTTTATATCAAGTTTTAGACAAAGGTTTAATAACCATAAACACATAGAGGAAATAATATTTTTTTTAAAAAAAAAAAAGAGGATAATTTTTCATTTGAACCAATATAATTTTATGGAACAATATGCAAGCTTTCAAGTTTTGCTAAACCTTTGACACAATACAGTTATTATTTTAATAAAATATTTTTTGCACATGGCACTACCTGTATATTCTACTATAGCCTTCAATTTCTGTTTTAGATACTAGTAGAACAATTAGTGTGCCTTGACCAAACTATACATTTCCTGTGATTGAAAGATGTAGAGGAAAGACCTATTCTCAGACTAATTCTGAGAATAAACTGTTTGTGACAAATACATCTAAGCACAATTCTAGGGTAAATGGTTTTCTCTGCCTCAGCAGGGACAAGGATAAGAAGCAACAGCTAAGGTTTCTCTAGGATATAATTTTATTTCATAATCAACCATGGAATAATGAAACTAGACACAGAAAGATAGAATAAATAAAGCACTTTATTTGACCTATAACCTAATATGTGTTGAACCTGGAAAGGAGTAAGGGGGAGAGTAACCTGACATGGCTTCACCTGATGCTGAGTGTCAACCCTTGGCAACATCCTCAGGCCCTCCCTGCACAAAACATATCAACCCTGAAGGCAACTCAGCAACTGGGTTGTGTATGGGATACTACTGGAAGACCTTTTTTATCTCGAGGAGATAGTGGCCTGATGCCTAATTATTCCTTCTTGCTGTTTCTGTCTCTCTGAGCTGCTTAAAAATTCCTCCATATTTGTCAAGTGTTTAAGACAACACATTTGGAACATCACAGGAAGGACACTTATAATTGTGTGATTAATAACCTTGAAAGATAATATTGAATGACTGATAACCTTGAATGGCATACGGTCAGATCTAAACATGCTAGATGCAATATAAACATCTGTGAGGTAGTGTGGTGTAAATTTTTAGGGGGTCAGAAATGCAATTCAGACACAAACCTGCAGCCAAGGTGTTGTGTATCCAGTGGCTACAAAGAAAGAGTCCATCCTGCTTCTCTCTGGGGCTCCCAGCAGCATTATTGAGGGTATCTTGCTTGGTATGTAATTCGATTGCTATTAGGCTTGTGTGCAGATTTAGGTGTTTTCCTTCAGCCAATCTGTCTTCTTTGGCTTGGTCGAATGGTTGTAACAGCAAGGGCCCAGTGGGCATGGTTTCTCATCTGTAATAGAACCACATGGCAGCCGATCATGGCTCCTCCTCCCCCTTTCAGGAATATGCAGCACACAAAGAGGCTGCCAACACATGCTCCTTGCATAAAGTTTCCCTGGGAGCCCTGCCTGTTGGGACCTGTCTTATGCAAGCTGTGTCTATTTAATGGGGAGAGCGCCTCCACTGCTCTCAGTTGTGTCCTCGTGCTTCAGTCCAATTGTCTTGCCGCCACTCAGTCTCTGCGTGATTTTTTGGCTTGGCTTCTTGGCCTCTCTCTTTAATTTTTTTATTTTCATTTATTTTCTTGATCCTTTTTATTTAGTAGAACTGACTGGGAGTTGAGAACATGTGGGACAGGTGGATGGGATGTGCGCATGTTTGGGGGCTTGGGAGAAATAAAGAGAATCTCTTTCTTTTTGCTCTTGTGGTATGCTTTTCTTTAAAAATATCTGGGTGACTCTGAGAGCCTTGATACACTCTTTAGCTTTTTTTTCCTCCCCTACTCCTTCTGAAAATACTTCTAAAAGATGATAATATTTTTAAAACAAAAAGAAAATTCTCATTTTCAGAAAACAACTACCTGGTTACCTACCACCTTCCTTTGCAAACTAGTTCTCTCTTTATATTTATCTTGGTGCTGCTCATCTCTGCCTTCTGAATTTGGCTGACTGTTATTGCTGCATATGCATGTATTTGCCTAAGTTTCTATGGGATCACCACTTGTATGTGTGTGTATGTTAAGGGAAAAACACCCGGTCAATCACAATTCATAGTTGGGTAATTAGAACAATCAAGGAAAACAAGCTTGAACCACTCCCTGAATGGGGTATAACTTGGGGAATGTTTGTAATGCTTTTTGGGACTTACTGAATCACTTGCTTCAGAACTTACTCGGAGTAAGTTCCTGGCTGAGAGCCTACTATGCTTGACTCCTTGCACCATTGACGAAGAAATCTCCAAAGAAGATGCATGAATTTAATGCAAAGAACTTTATGTCAGTTTGTTGCTCCAAATGGACTGAGTTATTTTGAAGCTGGAGGTTTTGTGTTTTGAAGCTGCTTGTTTAATTTTCTCCTTGACTCTGCTACTTAAGAGTAATCTTTGATTTTTCCATTTTCTTGGCTTGTATTTGCTCATTGTGGATATACAAAAGGGCTGGATAAGTCTGGACAGGGCTGCACGCAGTTTGTTTTTCCACAAACCCGTAACAACTGTTGCCATTTGCCAGTAAGACAAAGAACAACTACAACTACAATCTATGGAGAAACTTGGCCAGAATTTTATTTATTTATTTATTTACAGTATTTATATTCCGCCCTTCTCACCCCAAGGGGACTCAGGGTGGATCACAATGCACATATAATGGCAAACATTGAATGCCATTGAACAAATGACATATATAGACAACCACATATAGACAGAGACACAGAAGCAATTTAACACTCCAGCTTTTTTTGGCTTTGTGAGGATATGCTCGATTCCGGCCATAGGGGGAGCTGCTGCTGCTTCATCCACTGCGACACCGAGTCCTTGATGGAACTTCCTCATCTTCTGCATACTGCTGGCAATTTTATGGTGGCATAAATTAGTTAAATTAGCCTCCCTGCATAAGCAGTACCTAAATTCCTACTTGACAGATGCAACTGTCTTTCGGCTGCATAGGTCAACAGCAAGCTGGACTATTTATGGTCAGGAGCTTACCCTGACTTGGGCTGGTTTTGAACTCATGACCTCTCCATCAGTAGTGATTTATTGCAGCTGGCTACTAACCACAGTTCTCAGAAAACAACTCTGAGGGATGTTTGCTCCAGCCTGCCAGAACCCAACTGGCAACCTTTATTCAGAGGAACTTTTCATCAGTTGGCAAAAACTGTGGAACAACCTGCCAGAAGAGCTCTGACAGCTAGATAAGGTGTTGCAATTTGAGACACAAATGAAGAACTATTTCTTCCAGCAGGCCGACCCAGAAAGTTTTAATGATGAATTTTAAACTTGCACCTTATGTTTAATCTTTGCTTTGTGTATTTTCATATGTATTTTGTGGGAAATATGTTTTTTTTCTCTATATATAACATTTATTTATTTTCATTCATTCAAATATACATACATTGCAAGTGTTTGTTGCATACAGTGCAATACTTTCATCTATTAGTCTTTCATAATCATTTCTCAGACAATATATTTTCAATATGTTTTAATATGTGTATTTTTAAAAATGTTTTGGATTAATGTATGTTTTACAATACCTCACCTCAAGCTGTGAGAACAGGCTGGCAAGAAATAAAAATTATTATTATTTTACTGACACAAAAACACAGTATGACACAGCAAATGAGATGTATATGCTGGATTTTGTATCACAAAATCACAAGTCGAAAACTTCTCAAGTGTGTAGGACTGTGTGATGTATTTTCGAATGATGCGCACACATCCAAGTAAAGTGGACTTTTGCAGTTTTACAGTAGTTTCTCACTCTCAGCATGATCTACAGCATAACCCTGAATACCATATATTTAAATACCATATATTAGAAGCGGTTACACAATCCAAATACATGGACTTCACTAAAAAAAACTCCTACAAAGAGAAACATATTGGATCTTCAAATTACAGACAGAATATCCACACAGAGGCAGTTCAACCACCAGGCCAACTAGGCATTTGCCTGTGGCGCCATCTTGTAGGGGGTGCCGTGGAGGACCGGCCCCATGGCTTCTCTCCTCTGCAAAGCACCCAGGAATGCCTTCCCGGCAAGAAGGAAGGTGTTCCTCGGCGCTTTGCAGAGAAGAGAAGCAAGCGCCGCTTCTCTCCTCTGCAAAGCACCCAGGAACGCCTTCCCGGCGAGAAGAAAGGTGTTCCTCAGCACTTTGCAGAGAAGAGAAGCGGCACCCCCTTCTCCCGCTGCAGGAAAGCCTGGAAAGCCACCCGCCCATGATCAGCTCCTCCAGAGCCAAGCGCTGCGCCTAGCTGTAAGTCTTCGGAGGTCGCGGGTCCCAGGAGCGGAAGGCCTGGAAGGCCCTGATCCTCCCCTCCCCTCCCTGCTGCTCAGCCCTGCCCCGGTTTGGGGGGGGGGTGCCAAAATCCAGGGGGGGAACAACATTCGGGGGGTGCCAAAATTTTTATTGCCTACTCATGAAAATTACCTAAAGACGGCTCTGTATCCACATGGTTTAAATGAACAAAATTAATACAGTTGCTATATATAGTGTTATGGTTTTCTTCAAATTATCTTAAGCATACTATACATCCCTATTTGAATGCATTGAGGGTACTCACAATGGCATCTAGTGTCGACATTTCCCATGCCTATAAATTTAAATGAGCCTTAAATTAGCTTCTCTGTCTCCTCAACCTCTGACGTACATCTTCCCTTTTAAATGGAGGAAACTCCCAGACCTTGTTCATACTCGCAGTCAGAATCAAACACATAGCAGAGTATCCTGTGAGTAAACTATTTTGTGAAATATATTGATAAAACATTTATTTTTGGTATATGTAACTTTCAAATGTTAATAGCCATATTCTGTTCCTTTGACCTAGATCCCACTAAGTATAAAACCTGTATCTCTTAGGAGAGCAAGTGTCAAGTGTATAAACTTGTAAGTACCTTCAAATGTGTTTTACTACATGATATTCAATGTATGCAATTGCAGAGTATATTGATGTATGTAACAATTTCAGACCACCAGAAGAAGGCGTGAAGAAAAGGCTGAAACCAGTCGTGAGCGGCTGATTCATGTTCAACTCATCATAAGAACACACAACGTCGTTACCATTTCAGAGACGGCATAAAACCTATAACATATTGTTTGTGATTACTTGAATTCAAACAGTATAATAAGTTTAACATTTAACCTATCTGCTGAACTTATTCATTTTCCTTTTTGTATATAAGTGGGCTTTTTGTACTAACTATTTGCGCCACAGCCCGGCCTCCACCACAGCCCACCACCTAGTATGGTGACATCAATAATCCAAACATTTTTCTTTTCCACAATCATGAGTTCTGGCGTGCTGTGTTCCAAACCTTTGTCAGTCTGGATTTGAAAGTTCCACAGTAATTTTGTGTGTTCATTTTCCACTACCTTTGCAGGTTTGTGATCCCACCTGTTCTTTACTACTGGCAGGTGGTACTTGTGGCATAAGTTCCAATGAATCATTTGGGCCACATATTCGTGTCTTTATTTGTAGTTCGTCTGTGCAATTTTCTTGTAGCAGTTGAGATTATGCTCAATGGTTTCATCAGCTTCCTTGCACAGTCTGCATTTGGGTCATCAGATGATTTTTTGATCCTGGCCTTAACTGCCTTTGTTCTGTTGCTTGCTCTTGGGCTACAAGAATCTGGCTTTCTGTGTCTTTCTTCAGTGTTCTATTAGTGAGCCATAGCCAGGTCTTCTCCTTATCAACTTTTCCTTCAATTTTGTCAATGAACTGCCCATGCAGTGCCAGCTGTCAGCTCTGGTTTGTAGTGCAGTTTTCTTGTACTGATTCTTTGTCTGCTGTGCTTTTAGAAGTTTTCAATTACTGATTTCAATCAAAGCAGGTTCTTCACTTTCCTTTACATATTCTGCCAGTGCATATTTTCCTTCTTCAGCTGCTTGTTTTACTTGTAAAAGTCCTCTGCCATCAGATCTTCAAGGCATATATAGCCGGTCAAAATCACTGCGAGGATGCAGTAAATAATGAATGGTTATGAATTTTCTTGTTTTTTTCTGTGCAAATTGTCCAGTTCCACCTGAATCCAGTTTATGATGCCAGCAGTATTTCTTATGACAGTTATGGCCCAGGTGCTTATGTATTGTCTCAATTGAGCTTTTGGGAATTTTTCTGACGCTTTGAGTTAATTCTTTGCTGACCACAATTTTCACATGTTCATGTTGGATGTTGTCTAGCTGTGGTATGCCCAGATATTTATAGGCCTCTGGCTAGTGACACTTTATCGCTTGGCTATTAGGCATATTTATACCCTCACTTTCAATGATTTTTCTCTTCTTCAGTGCAACTGTGGAACATTTGTCCAAACCAAACTTCATGCTGATATCAGCACTAAAGATTTGGATAGTGTTAGTCAGAGACTGAATTTCAGTTTCATTTTTACCATACAGCTTCAGGTCATCCATGTACAACAGATGTGAAATTTTGTGAAATTTCTTAGATGTTTGATAGCCTAGGATTGTTATTTAAAATTATTATTGACACAACAACATAGTACGACACAGCAAACAAGATAGATATGCTGGATTATTACTGTTATTATTATTACTACTACTACTACTTCCACCACAATGCCATTTACTATATGGGTCCAGATAAATATTAATTCAAATTTTGTAGTTAAGAACATCTTTGCAGTGAGATAGAACATGGAGCACGTGAGTGGCTTTCTTCTTCTGATTGGCTCAGGTAGGCAGCAGGGCTCACAGCTTCACAAGCCAACCCATATTCACTCACAGCTGCCTCTCCAAACTCCACATGTAGACAAAAGAAACAGAAAGCAGACTCTTTTGGCAGACACATGGTCTGTTGCGGCCAAAACATACCGCTATGGCTGGCTGAAAGAGGCAAAACAGCCAGAGCCCATTTTGAAAAATGCATCAGTACATAGTCCTATTGTACACTAATGTTCAGGTTGTGGCCTACTATGACTTCTAGATCTCTTTCATACATACTGATGCCAAGTGAGATGTCAAATAGTGTATAATCCTCAGATGTTTGTTCCTCAACTTCCTATAACAGCTCAACAGTCATAAGTTAATTTTCTATACTGTGTAACATTAAGCTTTTATAATGTGACTACAAGATATGAGCCTCCGATGGTTCAGTGTGTTAAAGTGCTGAGCTGCTGAACTTGCAGACTGAAAGGTCCTAGGTTCAAATTCCAGGGAGCAGAGTGAGCACCCGCTGTTAGCTCCAGCTTCTGCCAACCTAGCAGTTCGAAAACATGCAAATGCGAGTAGATCAATAGGTACCACTCCGGTGGGAAGGTAACAGCGTTCCATGCAGACTTGGAAGTGTCTACGGACAACGCCAGTTCTTTGGCTTAGAAATGGAGATGAGCACCAACCCCCAGAGTCGGACACGACTGGACTTAACATCAGGGGAAACCTTTATCTTTACCTTACAAGACACACCTGTTTCGGCAGGCTTTTGAGTTCTGTTATTGATGTTTTAAAAGGTGCTTTTAGGATGTTTTAAAGATGTTTTTAAATATGTTTTAAAGATGTTTTTAAATTGTTGATTTTAGCCTGTTTTTGTAAGCCGCCCCGAGCCCTAAGGGAGTGGCGGCATATAAGTTTGAATAATAAATAAATAAATAAAATCAGGTCAAACATATTATATAAGAAGCAGTCATGTTAATTTGTGAGGTTTAATACACAGGAGTTTCCCAGAATTGTTTCTATTCCCATTAACAAAGGTACCTTTGAGTTTATAATTAATTAAACCTCTTAATTAAGTGTTCTTATCTTGAGTTCATGATGTTTCAGATAAGAAATTATCTATATTTCTGTTCTGTATTTTTTACTGTAAAAGTAGAACTGCATTAAGGACACTCTAGGAATTAATAAATGCCCTTCCTCACACCCAAACACTTGGATTTTCACATTTTACATTTAAGACTTACTTTTAGATAAATAAAATTACAAACAAGCCATTCAGATAACAAATTTACATTGGATAATCAGCCCATTCAATTTAGCTGTTACTGGCATGTATGAAGTAAGGTAGAAGTGAACTTATGCACATATATGATGTCTGGTGGGGTGAGTGTAAGCTCTGAGGAATTTTTTTCCATACATAGATGTTTCTTATCTGAAGCAGAGACACAGCAATGACGGATGGAAATAATGGTGTGTCTATATGATATCATTGACACCAACCAACTGTTTCCTTTTACCTGGCATCAGGAAGATCTGGAGCTGCAGCAGGTGGGACACTGATATTATTATAGTCAGACCATTATTATAGTCTGACCTCCTGACCTAGAAACAAAGATGAGTTGTTCCCCTGCACTACAGGAGTAACAATGGGAGTTCCCCAGCTTTATCCCTCTGCCAGAGCCACACACAGAAAGAAAGCTAGTGAACAACATGACTGTTGCCAAAATGAAGAGTACAAACTTTGTAAAGCAAATCCAAAACCATCCAGCTGAATGTTTGCTTTGCAAGCCATCCCATGAAATTAAGCCAACTAGCTATTGGTTGGGGGAAGGTAGATTTAATATCCCTCAGTCGATATCCCCTGATGGCATTGCAAGAATGAAGGGTCTGGAAGAGGCCCAGGAGATGCTCTAGAAGCACCCAAGAATTGAGGCTAGCACTGGCAGAGTCATCTGAGGGACCTTCCACATAGCCATATAACCCAGAATATCAAGGCAGATAATCCACAATATCTGCTTTGAACTGGGTTATCTGAATCCACACTGCCATATAATCCAGTTGAATGTGGATTTTATACAGTTGTATGGAAGGAGCCTAAGAAAGTTAGCAGGACAACCTTTAAGCTGATGCATCAACTTATTGCGGACTGCCCACTCCTTTATGAGACAAGAAAATGTACTTATCTGATCCTACACTGTGATGTAGCCAAATAAACCTATTCAAGCTGCTTTCCTGTCATTTCATAGTTGTATCCTGTACTTGAATGAAGGGGGAAAGCTTTCCATGCAGTTCTTGCAGTCATGTTCCCACACCATGGCGGTCTTTCACAACATAACTTCCCTTTCTATGAAATATGTTTTAGTGAAAGGGACATCCATTATGAAGTAACAAGAATTTCATTGGTCAGAATTTCTTTGGTCACTGGCAATTGGAGATATAGAAGAATGCAAAAGAAAAACAATGGTGTTGAGATTAATGAAGGAAAACAAAAAAATAAGTGACACTATTGTATGGAAAGATCTCTGGTCAAAACAGCTGTACCTATTATACTGTCAGCCTACTAAAGCTTTAGGAGACTATGAACTCTGTGTGTATTCATTATCTATTGGTGTTGAATGCCATATAGAAAAAAACATGCACAAACAAACAAAGCTAGCTTTCACCCTTTGAAAATAATAAGTGTTTGTTAAAACCTCATTTGGATGTCCTATTCTCCTGAGGTAAGATTTTGGCTACAATCTTCTAGAGAGATGTCATTTTGTTTTGTTCTTTTCATATCCAGGTTTTCAAAAATCACACTGTCAAAACAACATTCTAGATCATTATAATAACCAAATGGCAAATTATATGTTCCACAGAAATAAGGAGGGTGGGGAATTCAACAATAGAATGACAAGTTCATGTGAACAAATGGATTGTAGAGTGTGCAAAGCTTTCATGCTCTGCTGGAGTAAATAGGAACACTCACATAAATGTGTGTTCTGGATCAAGGTACTTTAATAATGCCTGTGCAATGCATTCACTCATGGAGAAATTTCCTAAAATTAGGCAGAAATTTACCTGTACATGGTGACATGGATGAAACTATCTTTGACAGTAACAGTGATGAAATGTTATACCCATTCAAAAATGCTTCTGGAATTCCTCAAGCATCAGCAGCTTTCTGCAAAAAAAAGAGCAGAAAATGATTATACACATAATAAAAGTGAAAATCTATATGTGTGTATGTGGCAGAGGTGTCCACTTACTTAGACAGCCTCCCACCTCCACAAACAGGCTATAGTTCCTGTAATGAAGTATGAGTTTTGTATTCATGTTTGTTGTGTTTAACTATGTGCTTGTGGTTTGGTTGGGTAGGTGTGAGATGGTGGCTGCCATTTAGTGGCTCTCCTCTGAGGCAGTTGCCATGGAGATGTGGGCGGAGCCATCTGCTGAGGGGAGGAGAAGTGAAGAGGTTTTTAAAAGTGAAGCCTCAGTCTGTGCTCTGATGAGGCACAGGGAAGATTGATTCCAGGTTGATGGGATCAAGGAGACTCAATTGTTCATTTTGAGTCGGTTTCAAATAATTTGGTGACTTATTTAATGTGGTCTGTGTCCTGGAAAGGCACAGAGAATTTGTGATAGTATATCACAGGGGTGACTGTGGTTTTAAGTCACTGGATAGTCCAAGTTTCAGACTTTGGGAACCAATCCCAGCTGGACTCACAGAGATCCATTGAAGTAACAGTTTAGAAAGGAGCAGAGGAAGAAGTTTTAACTACTTTAAGTGATACTTTAGAGAGTTTGATTCATCTCATTCTAGTATTATAACTGTTAATAAGAATACCTCTAAGTGAAACATCTTTTGTAACCACCAAGCTTGTGCCTGAATAAACTTGATATTGTTCTTTTTACATCAAAACCTCTGTCATCTATAGACTCCCTCAGCACAATTGCGCTACTATTTTAATACCGAATAAATTAAAAGGCTTCCTCTGAGTTGTTGGGTGGTTGAGCACTTTTATATTCTCTTTTCTGTTGATATTTTATTTGTTTAAAAAACAGGGAAAAAGCAGTATTAAAAAAAAGACACATAAAAGAACATGAAAAAAACATGATACAAAAAGTAAATAAGTAGTTGCACTCACAAACATTTGTGAGAGCACTTTTATATTCTAAAGATGTCTCTCCACACAGTGGTGGCTGCATTTCCACTAAACGGTGGCAGTTATCTTTTATTATTTGGGACATCTATTCGTTATTAATTGGGTCCTCTATGCTACCCTCTTTTACAGTTCCCAGTGCTAAGCCACTAAGTCACTCCCTCCTAGGACACTGCAGATTATAGCGAGTGCCATGGACATATAGCCCCTACCCTTGCCAATGTCCTTCCCAAACATTACAGCCCACCACCCAAAGAATGCTTTCATTTGGAGACAATTTCATCCAAGATTTAATGTTTTCCTCCACCAGAGACAGACATCCCAGGGTTCTCCATTGGTGTGGAATTTGCATGACCTCGCTCACTGCCTCTCTCTTTCAAATCTTTCTTCAAAACAAACAGAGCAAAACTGAGCAGCAACTAAACATAATGGAGGAGTTTGGAGCATTGACTCCATATGACGGAAGTTGTTCACCCTGCATCAAGTCAGAGCACTGAGACTCCCATTGAGGGATTTATAGGAGTTGTAGAACATTTACACCCAGAATACACTATGAACCCAAACAATTATGGTTCTGGACCAAACTTGGCATGCATACCCGATATGCCCAAATTTGAATAGTGGTGGGTTCTGAGGGGAATTTGCCTGGACATTTGGAGTTGTAGGTACTGGGATGTATAGTTCACCTGCAATTAATGAGTACTCCGAACCCCCAACAGAACATACTGTAGGGGTTTCTGGAAATTGGCCTTGATTTTGGGAGCTGTATTTCACCTGCATCCAAAGAGCACTGAACCCATCCAATGACGAATCTGGATCAAACTTGGCACACAGACTCAACATGGCCTACTGTGAATACTGATAGATGTTTCAGGAAGATTGCCCTGGGCATCTGGGAGTTGTAGAAGTTCCTCCCTACCCAGAGAGCACTGCAGCCAGACAATGATCAGCCAACGGCAGATCTGGACCACACTTAGTGCGCAGACCCAAAATAGCCAACTTTGAATACTGGCAGGGTTTGGAGAAGATTGACCCATGATTCTGGGAATTGTAGTTCACCCACACCAGAAAGAGTATACCTAACATTCAAAAACAAACAATGCCTTTTTCAAATAACCTGGGCATTGTCAGGTCCCCAAGCTAGTTTTAAAATAAAACTCAAAAACGCAAGCCCTGAGTCTAGCATGAATTCCATCTTGGGAAAAGGTGGGATATAAATGCATCAAATAAATAAATGCATAAATACACAAACAACTATCAGTCATAAGCTGCAACACTAATAGCATCCAGATTCTTTTTCATACTCTACAATAAAAAACATAGAACTTAACTTTTATGTCCATGAGTAACCCTGAAGTTAGAGCTTCCTGCCTGAAAATTGTAAATGCCCCTCCCTAAACTGCAAATTCCAGGATTTCATTATAGTTAAACTAGAATGTCACTACTATAATTGTGTAGTGAGAAAAAGTCCTAATTTTTCAAACCACTCTGCCTTGTGAGGTAGATATTATCTCCTCCTTCTGTAGGATACTCTGTTGCATGTACATATGTAGAAATAAACATGAATAGTCTTGCCTTTTCACATGTGTCAGTCATATAGGTGTTGGGGACAGCTGGGAACATGATGGTAGGGATAGCATATAAAGAAGTGTTCTCTTTCTATGTATTTAACACATTGGGGGACACTTGTCAAGTCTAAGGACCAATTGCAGCTTTCTACGCAAGTTGCATTCCATGGCCAACAAAATTTGGCAGTATTGTGACAACCAGAAGAGAATATTTCTGACTTCCAACTGTGGGAGGGAAAACATATGAAAATGTACACAGGGAATAGGGACCTTGTTTTATAGGTGAACTATAGCCCCAGAAAAATCTAGGCATGTGATTTACCTCTGAAACACCCAAATGCTATCAACCACAGGTAAATTTCTGTGTAAGGACAGCTACTTTTAAGAAGTACTAAATATTTGCCTTCTTTATTTGAAAAAAAATAGTTGTCTATCTTTTGATTTTTACTGCCCTCTCTTTTTAACTTCTGATAGCACTATTGTTATTTGAACTTAATATTCTTAATATTCTTAGACAACCGAACAGTTCAAACATTCTCCTTTCAATGTATTTGATATTCTATAGCTGCCATATCCTTCTACTCTTTTCCTTAACCCTACTACAACTATATTTAATAACACACTATACAACTCATAATAAAGCTCAATTCCAGTGGTCTGTACCTTCCACACCTAGTATTATGGACCTTATCAAATGGTCATTTGCAAACTGGGAGACAATGGGGGAAATCATGGGGCAGCAGAGGGAACTGTACCACAGTGTTCACTAGCATCAGGGTCCATAGTATCCCTTCCCACAACATTTCCCTGTTGTCCCTACTTCCTCTCCGGCTCCTCTGGCCTCTTTCTATGAGGAGTCAGGTGTACACCCAACTTCTCTGGGCTCCGCTGCCAGCACTGAGCCCCACGGAGTCTTACCAGAAGTAGCCCTAGCTCATGTGATGGGTTTCAGGGGACTCTGTGCCTGCACTTCTCTCCCTGCATATGATGAATTCCTTAATGATTTCAAGTTCAGCACCATATACATTAGGACAACATTTCAAGCACCTACAGCCTTCCTTCTGCATTAAAGAAATTCCACTATCTTTTCTCTTATATACAATAAAATGATACAATTGGTTTCTCAAATATCTACTTAGAAACATAAGCCAGAAAGGCTATTAAACAAGTTTGAGAATGAAGACTTTATCACACGAAGAATGCAAACCAGCATTGAAACACGGTCATTGCAATGCACATATTATTGCCATTCTGCCATCTCCCTATGATAAACCCACCAAGAGCTGTAGATCACACCAAGTTTCTATCACTTACCTTTTGTAATGAGGTCATTTCACTTCTTTGGTGTAACATGAAACACCGGGCTATGTTTCTGAACAGGCATATTACTTTTGCAACTGAAGAAATCTGTTGCAGTCCACAAAAGTTTATGTATAATTACTTTTGTTAGTATTTAAGGCCCTAGAACACCATTGGTTGTTTTAAATCCAAACTATAACAGAATGGAAGGGAGAGATATGTAGGCAGATTTGCTCAGAAGTTATTTTCAATACCTGTAAAAAAACCTGTTTCCCTTTAAATGTGGTTGGAAAAGAACCATCTATAAACATGGAGACTGCTGCTGGGGCCAATGGATGATCAAAGGTCAGTCATAGCAGATAATTTCACTGAGTGAGCATAAATGAACAAAACATCAGTTGTATATTTTCTAAATTCATCCTCTCTCTCATACACACAATTAGGATTTGTCTTATCACTAGGCAGAGTAAGTTAATCATCTCAAGCAGCAGGAGCACCCGTGGACCTTTCAGCTGTTCTTCTCAAGATCACTGGCAAGTCTTCTTCTTTACACGACAATGCTGTGAATGTCATGTACAGTGGATCCTTGACTTAAGAACATCTCAAGAGCATTTTGAGTTTAAAGCCATCACTCAGCCTGGGTCTTTGACATAAAAGCAGTTTTTTTTGAATTAAAAGGGAGCACTAGCATCAGAGGGAGATATAGTGCCTTTAGGGCTTCAAGGGAACAGTCCCTGTGCCCTGTGCCTCCGTGTCTCCGTGCTTTGTGGTCTTGTCCATTTTAGGAGATTGCTGTCTACTTTATTCTTGTCTGCTTTGAGGAACTTTGAGTTCTCAAGCTTTCAATAGTCTACATATAGTTTAAAAGTGTGTGTGTGTGGGTGTTTTTTTTTTTTTTTTTTTTTTTTGCTTTTGTTCATTCAGGGCCAGAATTACTGCAGCAAATTTCATTACTGAGCTTCCAAATAGCCTTTTAAAAACCAAAACATCACAACAGCACAGTAATGACCTTCAGGTATTTATGTGCTTTAGACAAAAGCCTGCATGAGGGTCATCATAAAACATCAACACTGGAGAGGATAAGACAAAGTTACATTCAATGGATGTGGCTGTTGAAAACAAATTCAGACTTTATTATCTCATAAGGGTTGGGTAAAATAGAATGAAAAGGGTAATATTTTGTGCAGAATGGTACGACTCCGCAATCCACAGGACTCATAGTTCTAGTTTCATTCATCCATGTATATAAAAAAGGATATCCTCTCTAGATATTTTCTAGATCCTCCAGAATGTCTTTATGGTATTCTTGGGCTAAGAGTCCTTCATTTCAGTCAAACTCACTATTATCCACAGTTTCATATATCCACATGAATGGTGTTATAAAATTCCATATCTTTTGAACAATTCTGAACCATTATTTTGTGAGACTGTTGTGGTGAAGTGTGTTAAAGAACTGAGCTGGAGACCGAAAGGTCCTAGGTTCAAACCCCGGGAGCGGCGTGAGCGGCCGCTGTTAGCTCCAGCTCCTGCCAACCTAGCAGTTCGAAAACATGCCAATTTGAGTAGATCAATAGGTCCCGCTCCGCCGGGAATGTAACAGCGTTCCATGCAGTCAATATAACTTCGAAAATGCTAACAAGCCAAGAGTGTGGTTGGCCAGGCTCATAAGAAAGAAAAGACAGCATCCGCAAATAACTAAAATTTAAAAAGATAATAGAATCATGACCTCTGACCACAATATTATAGAGGAATTCCATAAATTTTATGCTCAGTTATACAAAGAAGAAGATATAGAGCCCTCCAAAATAGCTGAATATTTGGGAAAGCAAAAACTAGAGACGTAATATGTATAGTAGAAGAGCCAAGAAAAAATATGGAAAGCTGGATAACCAAAAAAGAGGAATTTGGAAAATTAGCAGGATTTCATCTCAATAAAAAGAAAACTAAAATGTTAACCAAGAATATCACAAAAAAGAACCAAGAATTATTACAAAAGAATACAGACGTCGATGTGGTATCAAAAATCAAATATCTGGGGATTTGGCTGACAAAGAAAAATGCACAACTATTAGAAAACAATTACTATCAGAAATGGAAGGGGATAAGCAAAGATTTAAAGAAATGGACAAATCTAAAGATTTCTCTCTTAGGGAGAGCCACACTAATCAAGATGAACATTTTACCCAAAATGCTGTACCTTTTCCAGAATCTCCCTATTATCCGAAATTCTAAAATATTTAATGAATGGAATAAGGAAAATTCTAAATTTATTTGGAAAGGCAAAAAGCCCAGAATCAAAAACTTAATTATGATGGACACTAAGAATAGAGGAGGTTTTGGTCTCCCAAATTTGAGATTATATTTTGAAGCGTCTGCCCTGACTTGGGTGATGGAGTGGGCTACACTGAAAGATGACAAAATTTTAGATCTTGAAGGATTTGATCTAAGACAGCGCTAGCATGCCTATATTGGATATGATAAGAGACTAATAGAAAAAAAAATTGGGAATCATTTCATGTGGTCTTCTCTCATTAAAATTTGGGAAAAGTATAAGAGCTATTGGTATGGAAAAATTCCGATGTGGGTTTCCCCTTTGGAAGCCATTCAGAGGAAAATTTTGGGATGGACGAATTGGCCCAGATATAAGGAAATATTGACAAAAACCAAGGAAGGATTCCAATTGAAAAGTCAGGACGAAATAAAAAAGATATACAGTAACCAAACATGGTTTCAATGTGCCCAAATTAAAGAATTATATATAAAAGACAAACAAATCGGCTTTAATGAAACAGAAACTACTTGGGACAAGCTACTTAAGAATGAGAAAAAGGGCATAACAAAACTTTATAACAAATTACTGGAATGGTCCATGGAAACAGAAGGGATAAAAAACTGCATGGTGAAATGGGCTCAAAATCTAGGCAGGCAAATTAGATTAAATGAATGGGAACAGATTTGGAACCAAAAGCAGAATTATGTGTTAGACCAGGGGTCCCCAAACTAAGGCCTGGGGGCCAGATGCGGCCCTCCAAGGTCATTTACCTGGCCCCCGCCCTCAGTTTTATAATGTAATATTTTTATATCAGTTTTAATAATATAATATATTGTATATACATATAATATTGATAATAATCTTGTGTTATACAATATAATACTAATAGTAATGCCATATAATAATATTAATTATATATTACATATTATATAATAGTATAGTGGTATAGTTCAATATAGTAATATATAATGCTAATATTGTGTTATGCTAATAATATAATATATTGTATGTATATACAGCTGCTCTGAGTCCCCTTCGGGGTGAGAAGGGTGGGATATAAATGTAGTAAATAAATGCAGTAAATAAATAAATAATTTTTGACTTAGGCTTGGCCAAAGTCTGACATGACTTGAAGGCACACAACAACAACAATCCTAATTAACTTGACTATCTCATTGGCCAGTAGCAGGCCCACACTTTCCATTGAAATCCTAATAGGTTTATGTTGGTTTAAATTGTTTTCATTTTTAAATATTGTATTCTTTCGTTGTTGTTGTTGTTGCACTACAAATAAGACATGTGCAGTATGCATAGGAATTTGTTTGTATTTTTTTTTTCAAATGATAATTCGGCCCCTCAACAGTCTGAAGGATTGTGGACCGGCCCTCTGCTTAAAAAGTTTGGAGACCCCTGCGTTAGACTTAAAAGAAAATTGGTTGAAAATGTTTCATAGGTGGCATATTACACCAGAAAAATTAGGTCTGATGTATAAAAATGTACAAAAAAAATGCTGGAAATGTAAGAATCAGGTGGGCTCATATTTTCATGTATGGTGGTCATGCGAGGAAACCCAAAAATTCTGGAAAGCAATTCACTCGGAGACACAAAAAATATTGAAAAAGACCTTCCCTTTGAAACCAGAGTACTTCCTTTTAGGAATCACAGACGAAGACACAGACTTTAATCGTAATGAAGATATACTGTTTACCTATATGATAACAGCAGCGAGAATAACTTTTGCGAAATATTGGAAAACACAGTTTATCCCAGATACAGAACAATGGCTTGAGAAGTTAGAAGACATATATGATATGGACACATTAACATTCCTGCTGAGACAACATAAAGGAAAACCAATAAAACAAACTGATTGGAAGTTATACGAGCAATATAAGAAAAAGCAGTAACAAAATTATAGCTGACATCGATGTTGTTCCGAATAAAGCCATCCAGACTGAATGGAACAATTGAGGACTTATATAGTAATTAACCTGTACTGATGAAAATGGAAGATCGATATCCCTACCTTCCCCCCCTTTTTTCCTCTTTCTTTCTCCCCCCTTCCCTTCCCTGTTCCAACTCCCTTTCACGCTTCCACTCCCCATCCTATCCCTTTTCCATCCTATTTCTTTCCCATATTTTCCGCTGTACACCCCTGCCCAAATCTCTGTTTAGTCTTATTTTATATGTGATTTGAAAATTGTTTAATAAAAATCATTTTAAAAAATAGGTACCGCTCCAGCGGGAAGGTAATGGCGCTCCATGCAGTCATGCTGGCCACATGACCTTGGAGGTGTTTACGGACAATGCTGGCTCTTCGGCTTAGAAATGGAGATGAGCACCAACCCCCAGAGTCAGACATGACTGGACTTAACGTCAGGGGAAACCTTTGCCTTTAGCTTAATTCTTAATTATGCTTTCCTTTTTATTTGTGACATCCTCTTGTTGCATATGCCTGTGTTGTGATTTTGTTGTTGTATGCCAATAAAGGCTGTATGTGTGTGTATCCACATGAAGTCCAGGAATGTATTTCACATAGCTATGGGGGTTATATTTTACTCACAAAGCCCATTCCTAGTGGCAGTTGGTAGCTACAGTCAGTGGATGGCGAATCCACTCTGGCTTTCAGTTTGCACTTTGTTGAAATTATACAAGATGGTGAACCTACTTTGAGGATAGGATTAAACACCTTGGATAGCTTTTTGAAAATTTTGTCTAAAGCCCAGAGAAAATTAACTGGCCCACTGAAATAGAAGCCCCCGGGTTTGGTGGCACTCATGTGTTTTAGCCCTTTCCCCCAGATAGCAGTTTACAGAATCACAAGAATGTAGAAAACTGACATAGTCAAATCCACATTATGATTCCCAGTCCACAGACTAGGCACTTGTTTGTTCAAATAAGGCTGGTTCTACAGAGACACAATATTCTACCCCAAACTGGCATGAAACATCTTGGTTTGGGGCTGCATCATGGTCAGACAGGGGCTCTGTCAACCACCTCCAGGCTCCACAGCCCAGCTGTGTTGAAACTAGTTTGGAACAGTTGGAAATAGTGTCAGGTTCTAATCCCGGCACCCAACAGGAGATAGATTTCATCTTAAACAAACTGCAAAATATAAAGCCTAGAATGTTATTTTAAGAGTAATCAGTTGCAGAGTTAGTGCTAAATTTGGCAAAGCAGATAGCTACTGTTCTTGTTACAAAAATAATAAATACTTTAATATTTTAGAATAACTCTTTCCTATTTTGCAAAGTTTTAGATACTTTTGAGTTCTAAAGATTAGTTACTTTTTGATACACATCAAGCCTCCTTTATCTAGAAATCTGAAAACTGAAATACATTCCAAAACCTGCAATTGTCCAGATGGATGACTGAAATAGTGACGTTCCGATGGTTCAGTGTACACAAATTTTGCACAAAATTATAAAAAGAATTGTAATGTATACATTTACCTTTGATCTGTTTGTATAAGGTATACAAGAAACATAAATTAATTTCATGTTTAGATTTGGATCCTATCTCTATAATGTAATAGGGTAAAAAACAAATGTATCACAAAATAAAAACAATAAATAAGAAATCAAGAACACTTTTAGTCCCATTTCAGGGATACTCAAGCTGTACTTTTAAAATCTACCACTGAATGTTACAGCCTGTAGTACCAAGCAGTGTTTTCCCACTCAACTTGTTGTCAAGTCACAATAAGAACAGAAGGTAGAACATAAGTTTTAAAGGCCATTTTAAGTGTCTTTATTACATTTTCATCTATTTTTACTTTAATCCCCACCTCATATTTTATTTTTGTATTGCATTTTTAAACTATGACCAAAGTGTGTGACAATTAGCTGCCTTGAGTTCCCATGGGGGGAAAGGCGGGGTATACATGAATAAAATAAACAAATAAAAATAGATAAAACAACTTTTAAATCATATAGGGATAGTTCTCACCAGTTAGTGAAATCACATCTCATAGTAATAAGTGAACAGAAAAAGGTTATGGCTATACCACAAAAGGAATCATGTTATCCTTTGTTAATAGTATTACAATTTCTCTGACTCACTCTCTGCTCTACTGATAAACCCTTATAAACAAATTCTTCTTATCTTTTGTTATTTCTAGCCCAGGTACTTCTTATGCCCCAAAACTAAAAAAAAAAATCATTATGGGTGATGTAGAAGATCAAAGTTAATCATGGAAGAGATTTCAACAGCTGGCATTTATACACTAAAAATGATATTGTTCAATCAATGGTGATTCAATTGAGCATCATATTTTAACAAAGGTGAGGGCTAATACTACTAGGCAATGTAATTCTGTCTTGGTTTTCAATGAACAGAGGTTAGCAAAACATGCAGAAAATCTGCTTATGTGAACAGAAGGCCACAAAAATTATATATGTGACTAAATGGGCTCTTCAAAATCTTCACCCTTTTTATGGGAAAAGAAATTGCAGGGAACTGTTCTCTGATTTTCTCAAATGCAGAAAACTTCATGGAGCTTTCTTCAGGCTCAAACTACCATTAGAAGCTAAAACATTGTTCTTCACTAATTTTGTTCTTGAAAGCAGCAGCAAACAATTTTACCAATTTTCTTTCCACTTTGATAAAGTGTTCAGAAACTGCAGTATTGTCAAAAACGATTAATAGCTTGGGGCATTTTGCACATTGTACTTTTGTACAGAAAATAGCATTCTCTACACAGGAGAAAAAGCATTGGTGAAATCCAGGAACATATCTCCTATGGATATAGAGGGGTGAGAGTTGTGTACAACCTCATAGTCATGTTCTTTTTTTCTAGAGCAGCAGAAAAACAGCTTGCTTCATATTTTTCATGACTTCCCTTCAGTTATTCAAATATGGCTATGGTATTACCTCTCAGTCTTCACATATCCAGGTTAAAAATGTTTAGCTCCCTCCAGCTTGCTGCTCAACCCTGCGCTCTGGCTCCCACTGCTGCTGGGGCACTGTTTAGTACCTCGTACCTATCTCTCCCCCCGCCTGCTGCTGAGGGCCTAGCTGGCACCCTCCATCTTGCTGCTTGGCCCTGCACTGTGGCTGCTGCTGTAGCCCTGTTTGGTGCCCCAGTGTCCTACCACCCTTCCTGCTGCTGAGACCTACCCGGTGCATTCCATCTTGCCGCTTGGCCCCATGTTCCAGCTCCAGCTGCTGCTGGGGTCCTGTTTGGCACCTTGATGCCCTACTACTCTGTCTGCTGCTGAGGCTTACCCAGCACCCTACATCTTGCCATTCAGCCCTGGGCTCCGGCTCTGGGTTATTTGGGTGTTTGGGAGGGTGTTTTTGTGTTCAGGATAGGTTGGGATATTTTAGTTTAGGCCTGGGTTCGGGGTTGGGGTGAGTTGGGCAAGGCCTTTGGAGTATAGGGGCTGAGCAGCAAGATGGAGGGAGATACCATAGCCATATTTAAATTACTCGCTAATGCTTCCTCTTCATCCTGGAAAGAAGTGACGTGTGGAGTGCAACGGGGTTCCATCCTGGGTCTGGTTCTGTTCAACATCTTTATTAATGACTTAGCTGAAGGGTTAGAAGGCATGATCATCAAGTTTGCAGGCAACACCAAATTGGGAGGGATAGAAGAATGGAGCGAATCCAACATGATTTTAACAGATTAGAGAGATGAGTCGAAACTAACAAAATGAACTTCAACCAGGACAAATGCAAGATACTCCGCTTAGGCAGGAAACATGACATGAAAATATACAGAATGGGGGATGGCTGGCTCAACAGCAGTATGTGTGAAAAAGATCTTGGAGTCCTCGTGGACAACAAGTTAAATATGAGTCAACAATGTGATGCGGAGGCAATAAAAAAGCCAATGGGATTTTGGCCTGCATAAATAGGAGTATAGTGTCTAGATCCAAGGAAGTCATGCTACCCCTCTATTCTGCCTTGGTCAGACCACAACTGGAATACTGTGTCCAATTCTGGGCACCACAATTGATGTTGACAAGCTGGAATGTTTCCAGATGAGGGTGACTAAAATGACCAAGGGTCTGGAGAACAAGCCCTATGAGGAGCGTCTTAAAGAGCTGGGTATGTTTAGCCTGCAGAAAAGAAGACCAAGAGGAGACATGATAGCCATGTATAAATATGTGAGGGGAAGTCATAGGGAGGAGGGAGAAAGCTGTTTTCTTGTGTCCTGGAGACTAGGATACGGAACAACAGCTTCAACCTACAGGAAAGGAGATTGCACCGAAACATTAGGAAGAACTTTCTAACTGTGAGAACTGTCCGGTAGTGGAACTCTCTGCTCTGGAGTGTGTCGGCGGCTCCTTCTTTGGAGGCTTTCAAAAAGAGGATGGATGCCCATCTGTCAGGGGTGCTTTGAATGCAATTTTCTTGCTTCTTACCAGGGGGTTGACCTAAATGGCCCATGAGGTCTTTTCCAACTCTATGATTCTATGACTCTATGCAAGCTTGAGGCCCTGAATTCATGTGCAATCCACTTATGTTAAGTCAATCAATAAGAACGTTGTACTACAGGACTTTCATTAACACAGACTCTACCATCAGGAGAAAAAAACACCTCCCTCTGCCTTCCTAACAACCTCATACCACAGTTTACACCCCCACACCCCCACGAAGGCCTTGGACTGAATTCCTGAGCTCAAACAATAGCTAGAACATTCCTTGATTGTTGGGATCTGGGAATTTCTGGGAGGAGATAAAGAATGGGAGTGGAGGTTGTGGGGGAGGGAATTGGGAAGTGGGGGGGGTATCGTAACTAGACCTGCATATGTCCTTTCTTAACTTGTGGAATTGTGTAATACAATAATATGCAATAATTCTTTCTAGCAGCTAGTCAAGATTTCAAGGACAGTAAGAGATAATGGAGGGCTGGAGGGAGTTCCAGGGGGTGGGGGAAATTCTATTTCAATGATCCAAAATTCAAGGAGATGGAAAAGGAGGAGGTGGCCAAGGGGGCACCAGAGAATTCTTGTGTTCACTGGGCTGCCTCCTTTTCCCATAAATAGTCTGGGTAACCAAGATGGCAGGTCCCCTGGGCTGAAAGTTCTGCTGCATAATGCCAGGTCAGTGAATGGTAAAACAATTGCTATCCAACATTTAATCTTGGATGAGCACATCAACCTGGCTTGCATCACAGAGACCTGGTTGGATGAAGGGAGTGAGGAGAATCTCTCCAGCTATGTCCACCAAGTTTCAGTGTGCAGCAGCACGCTAGACCTTGGGGGTGGGGAGGAGGAGTCGCTGTAGTCTATCAAGATTCCATCCACCTGATCAGCTATCCCAGGGGTCCCCAAACTTTTTAAACAGGGGGCCAGTTCACAATCCTTTGGACTGTTGGAGGGCCAGACTATAGTTGGCCACCGAGCAATAATAATAATAATAATAATAATAATAATAATAATAATAATAATAACAACAACAACAACAATAACAACAATAATAATAAAGAGGGTTGGAAGAGACCCCTTGGGCCATTGAGTCCAATATCCTTCTGCCTTTGTGCACCGAAAGCACAAGCAAAGCACCCCTGAAAGATGGCCTCCCAGTCTCAATGTTAATAATAATAATAATAATAATAATAATAATAATAATAATAATAATAATGAGGGTTGGCCACTGAGCAATAATTAATAATAATAATAATAATAATAATAATAATAATAATAATAATAATAAAGAGGGTTGGAAGAGACCCCTTGGGCCATTGAGTCCAATATCCTTCTGCCTTTGTGCTCCAAAAGCACAAGCCAAGCACCCCTGACAGATGGCCACCCAGCCTCAATGTTAATAATAATAATAATAATAATAATAATAATAATAATAATAATAATAATAATAATAATAATATTAAGGGTTGTAAGAGACCCCTTGGGTCACTTACACCAACCCCGTTCTGCCCTTGTGCCGTGGGGGCCGGATAAATGGCTTTGATGGGCCGCATCCGGCCCCCGGGCCTTAGTTTGGGGACCCCTGAGCTATCCCGTCACACAGTCAATCATATTCAAGTGTGTCTATCTAAGGGTCAGTAGCCAGGACAGAACAGGGATTCTATTGATGTACCATCCACCCCGTTGCTCAACAATCTCTCTGCCCGAACTAGCTGGGGTGATCTTGAGCCTGGTGTTGGAGTCCCAGTGGCTAGTAGTGCTGGGGGACTTCAACATTCATGTCAAGACCTCTCTGTCAGGAGCGGCTCAGTACCTCATGGTCACTATGACAACCATAGATCTGTCCCAAATTGTTTCTGGCCCTACCCATAGCACTGGACACACCTTATATCTGGACTTTTGTTTGGGACAGGATGATGATGATGGTATTGTGGAGGAGTTGCCCACCATTCCTTTGTCATGGGCTGATCATTACCTTGTTAGGTTTAGACTTACTGGGGCTCTAAAACTCTACAGGGGTGGAGGACCATTTAGGAAAGTCTGCCCCAGGAGGCTTACGGATCCAGATGGATTCCTGATGGCTCTTGGGGATTTTCCTGCCACTTCGGTAGGCAATTCGGTTGAAGCTTTGGTAGCTCTCTGGAACATGAAGATAGCCAGAGCAGTTGACACAATCGCTTGTGAGTGCCTCCTTTCACAAAACAGAGCCAAATCAGCTCCCTGGTATTCTAGGGCGCTGGCGGTGATGAAGCAAGTGAAATGAAGACTAGAGCAGCATAGGCATAAAACTAACAGCAAATTCAACTGAGCATGGTCTAGTCTAGCGCTCATTTCAAAGCCTATTCCACGGCAATGAAGGCCGCAGAAAAATTGTTTATTGCTGCCAATCATCCAAGAGAGCTGTTTTGAATGGTCAGGGGACTTTTAAATCTTTCACAGTCAGGGATCCCTGACCAAACGGCAGCTCACTATGAAGAGTTTTTGAGGTTCTTTGCAGATAAACTTGCTCAGATCCATTCTCAATTAGACGTCAGTGTTAATGCAGTCTTTGTGGATAAAACTGAGGCATCTGCTTGTCCCTCTTTAATGGATTCTTTTCAACTTGTGCAGCCCTAGGAAGCAGATAAAATCTTGGGAGGAATGAAGGTTGCCTAATGTTCTCTGGACCCTTGCCCATCCTGGCTTATAAAATGAGCCAGGGGGGTACAGGCGGAGTGGGTGAAGGTGCTGGTTAATGCCTCCTTGACTCAAGGCATAATGCCAAGTATTCTCAAGGAGACAGTAGTAAGACTTTTTTAAAAAGAAACCAGCACTAGATCCCACTCAACTGAACAACTATAGGTCATTATCAAATTTTCCCTTCCTGGATAAGGTTCTAGAGGAGGTGATGGCTTCACAACTCCAAAGTTTATTGGATGAAACCAATTATCTAGATTCATTTCAATCTCCTTTCTGGCTGGGTTATGGAACAGAGACTCCATTGGTTGCCTTGGTGGATGATCTCTGAAGAGAACTAGACAGGGGGAGTGTGTCCCTGTTGGTTCCGCTGGACATCTCAGTGCCTTTTGATACCATGGATCATGGTATCCTTCTGAACTGACTCACTGGGATGGGGCTTGGGGACTATTTTACAATGGCTCCAGTCCTTCCTGGAAGGCCAAACTCAGATAGTGGTGCTGGGGGACTCCTGTTCAACTCCCTGGCCAGTGGCCTGTGGGGTCCCTCAGGGTTCAATTCTGCCCCCCCCCCAATGCTGTTTAAGATTTATATGAAACCTCTGGGAGAGATCATCTAGAGTTTTGGAGTTCAGTGTAAAATTTACGCTGATGACACCCAACTCCATTAGTCTTTTCCATCCAATATCAAGGATGTGATGCCTTAGTCACATCCCATTTGGATTACTGTAATGCTCTCTATATGGGGCTGTCTTTGAAGACAGTTTGGCACCTTCAGTTAGTACAAGGATTGGTGGTTAGGTTACTAACAGGAGTGCCACACAGGGAGAGAACCACTCCCATGTTGTGGCAGCTCCACTGGCTGCCGATCTGCTTCCAGGCTAGATATAAAGTGCTGGTCATTATCTTTAAAGCCCTAAATGGCTCAGGTCCAGGCTATTGCCTCTTGCATCTCTTGTTATACACCAACTTGGACACTGCAGTCGGTCCCACCCCCGTCTCAAGCGTGGCTTTTGGGAATGAGAGAGAGAGACTTCTCCATGATAACCCCCATCTCTGGAATTCTACCCCTTCGATGGATTGTCACCTTGTCGTGGTGAGGGGGCTTGCGTGTTCCAATGAACCTGCAGGCACAACCACTGGAGTCATGCACTCCCAGAAGTGGCCGCAGGGGAGGTTCCAGACCAAGCACAATTCGAAGACCCAAAGACCTCAACAGCGGAGGATAACATGGTACATGTTACAATGGCTGTGAAGGCAGAAGAAGGCTGCAACAGACTGAGAAGCCACTCTTGTTGTGTTAACCACACCACTGCTGGAACCTCACTCTGTGAAGACTGTGTGTTGATCAGCCATGCACCAACCTCCACATATTAAAAAAAAATCACGCACAGGTGTCTTCCAAGAAAAATAAAAACAAACCAACAAAAGTCCCATAGCGATCAGCGAGTGGCGAGGGGGGCAGGACTGTGAAATCTGGAAGCCCCTAGTCACAGACTGGCACATGGGCGGTGGATATGGACTCAGTCGTTCTACCTCAAGGACCAAGGCAGTTGAGTAGTCCGGCAGCTGTATCCATGACTGAGCAGCCCTTTTTAGGATCCGCTCTGCTCACCCCACATGGGGAAGAGGCTAGAAAAGGTGCCCTAAACATAGTCTGCCTCTCTTATCCCTGACTGGACTGCTGTTGTCCAGAGGGGTCAACACTCTGCGGCCAAAAAAGAGAAATGAACTTTGGAACATGGAACGTACGGACACTGTTGGATAACACTGACAGCTAACGCCCTGAACGCAGGACTGCTATCATTGCAAGGGAGCTGGGGCACTTTAACATCAACATAGCAGCCCTTCAGGAGACCCGGAGAGCAGGAGAGGGACAGCTAAAGGAAGAAAAAGGAAGCTACACCTTCCAGAAGCTGCCTGAAGAAGTGCGAAGAATACACGGAGTTTACTATCAGAAATGACCTGGTGAAGCACCTGACTGAAGCACCCACTGGCATCAATGAACAACTCTCAACTCTACGAATTAACCTTGCCAAAAACCAACAGGCAACCATCATATGTGCCTATGCACCAACTCTAGATGCTGACGAAGACATCAAGGAAAATTTTTATTGTCAGTTGGACACCATCCTATCGGAGATACCTAAGAAGGACAAAATCATCCTCCTGGGGGACTTTAATGCCAGAGTCGGACGGGACTCCGACCTGTGGCCAGGGATCATAGGAAAAGACGGGGTCGAAAACAGCAACTCAAATGGCATCTTGCTTCTCACCAAATGCGGACAGCAGAACCTTGTCATCACCAACACACTCTTCTGCCAGAAAAACAAGCTCAAGACATCATGGAAGCACCCCCGGTCAAAGCATTGGCACCTCTTGGACTATGTAATTACACGTGCCAGAGACTGCCGTGATGTGCTTCTCACAAGAGCCATGACAGGTGCTGATGACTGCTAGACAGACCACAGGTTAATCCGATCCATGATGGCTATCAAGATCGTCCCCAAATGCAGACTCCAAGGAAGAAAAACAAGGTGCAAAATGAACACCCAAGCCCTTGAGGAGCCCTCCAAACGAGCCCTTCTCCAAACAACACTCAAAGATCATCTACCCACAGAACACCCCGAAAATGTTGAGGAACTTTAGAACAAACTGAAGACCTCCATCATCACAGCCTGCGAAGAAACCATTGGATACCAAACTAAGAAACATCAAGACTGGTTTGATGATAATGACAAAGAGATCCAACAGCTAATTGTTAACAAAAGGAAAGCCTTCCAAACGTGGCAGAGAGACACCAACTGTGCTGCCAAGAAAAAGATCTATGCCAGTGCAAAAACTGAGGTCCAAAGAAGGACCAGAGAACTCAAAGAACATCTGGTGGGCAAAGAAGGCTGAAGAAATCCAACACTTTGCAGATACCCATGATGCTCAGGGATTTTTGAAAGCCACAAAGATCATTTACGGACCAAGAAACCATGGCATACAGCCCCTACGCTCATCAGATGGAACCAAAATTCTGAAGGACAAAACATCAATTGCACTACGTTGGAAAGAGCACTACCAGAACCTGCTGAATCGCAGCTACAATGTAACCGAAGAGACCTTCTCACAAATCCTGCAACAACAAACCAGGGATGAGCTTGCAGCACTGCCTAGTTTAGAAGAAGTTAGCAATGCCATTAGCCAACAAAAAAACAACAAAGCCAGCAGACCTGATGGGATTCCTGCTGAAATCTTCAAAGCGGGTGGACCTGAGCTGATACAACAACTCCACCAGCTCATTGAAAAGGTGTGGGTGACCGAGAAAATCCCAGCAGACTTCAAGGATGCCACCATCATCACCCTTTTCAAGAAAGGGGACAGAACAGACTGTGGGAACTATCGAAGTATCTGCCTTCTAACCTCTGCTGGGAAAATTCTCGCAATAATCCTTGCAAACCGCCTTCTCCCTGTCTCAGAAGACACCCTCCCAGAATCCCAGAATGGCTTCCATCCCTCCAGAGGAACAGTGGACATGATCTTCACTGCACGACAGTTCCAAGAAAAATGCATGGAACAAAATCAACCTCTGTACATGGCATTCATTGACCTTACAAAGGCATTCGACACAGTGAATTTGCCCTGACAAATTTGTGAACATCCTGCGGCTCCTCCATGATGACATGATGGCAACAGTCTTGGACAGCAGTGGCTCCCAAAGTGACCCATTTAAGGAATCAGGTGTCAAGCAGGGATGTGTTATTGCCCCTACCTTATTTTCCATCTTCAGCGCTATGATACTTCACCTTGTCGATGGGAAGCTTCCCACCGGAGTGGAAATCATCTATTGGACAGATGGCAAGCTATTTAACCTCAGCAGACTAAGAGCCAAAACCAAGGTCACCACAACATCTGTTATAGAACTCCAATATGCCAATGACAACGTAGTCTCTGCACACTCAGAAGAAGACCTACAAACCAATCTAAACACCTTCGCAGAAGCATACGAGAAGCTCGGCCTCTCATTGAACATCAAGAAAACCAAAGTGCTCTTCCAACACGCACCAGCTAATCCCTCTGTAATGCCAGGAATACAACTTAATGGTGTAACATTAGAAAACATTGACTATTTCCGCTACCTTGGCAGCCACCTATCCACAAAAGTCAACATCGACACTGAAATACAACACTGCCTGAGTTCTGTGAGCACAGCATTTTTCAGAATGAAGCAGAGAATGTTTGATGATCGGGACATCCATAGAGATACCAATGTGCTTGTTTATAAAGCCATTGTCCCCCCAACCCTGCTTTATGCCTGCGAAACGTGGATGGTCTACAGACATCACACCAAACTCCTGAAGCGTTTCCATCAGCGTTGCCTCAGAAAAATCCTGAAAATCTCTTGGAAAGACAGGTGGACAAATGTCAGCATGCTGGAAGAAGCAAAGACCACCAGCAGTGAAGTGATGCTCCTATGCCATCAACTCCGCTGGACTGGCTACGTTTTCCGAATGCCCGATCACCGTCTCCCAAAGCAGTTGCTCTACTCCGAACTCAAGAACGGGAAACGGAATGTTGGTGGGCAGGAAAAGAGATTTAAAGATGGGCTTAAAGCTTAAAAACTGTGGCATAGACACTGAGAACAGGGAAGCCCTGGCCCTTGAACGCACTAATTGGAGGTCAGCTGTGACCAGCAGTGCTACGGAGTTCAAAGAGGCACGAATGGAGGGCTTAAGGGAGAAACATGCCAAGAGGAAGGAGCGTCAAGCCAACCCTGACCGGGACCGCCTTCCACCTGGAAACCAATGTCCTCAATGTGGGAGAACATGCAGATCAAGAATAGGTCTCTTCAGCCATCTATGGACTCACCCCCAGGATGGAAGACAATCATCCTCGAACTACGAGGGATCGCCTAAGTAAGTAAGTAAGTGTGGAATTCCCTTCCTAAAAATAAAAACAGCTTCCTCCCTCCTTTCCTTCAACAAACATTTAAAAACATATTTCTGTATACTGGCATATGGAGAGGAGGATAATTAGAAGTTTACATTCACTCAATAGTCCTGTTCTGAATTTGTCACCATACTCTTGTCTCAGTTGGTTTTGGGTCAGTTGATTCCATTGATTTCGCTGGCTTCATGTATTACATTTTAACAATGATTTTAAATGAATATTAAATGTTGTTTACATAATTTCTGTTTAATGTCTGTTATGTTACATGGAGATTAACTGATTTCTCTATGTTTTTATTTATCCATTGGATCTGGCATTGAATGTTTGCCATCTTTTGTTGTAACCCACCCTGAGTCCTCTCCGGGAGAGAGGGTAGAATATAAATAAAGTTTTATGATTATGATTATTATATAAGCTATTGCTCATAGTTCTTGGTTGCCAGACCTATAATCCTCCAAACGTATCTCAGTTTGTAATTATCCTTCTCGAATTGTGATTCTCAGAACTGGACACAGTGCAGCTTCATGCATTGTAGATCCTGCACTGGGGAGAAAATTGACTTCCAAGGTCCCTTTCAGCTCTATGAGTCTATGAAACAAATGAGGTAAACAGACTTTTGCACAGCTCTACTTCAAATTACATTGGCTTCCATAGGCAACTGATTGCTTCCACATCCACAACAGAAAGTATAAATATTCAAATGAAAAGAAATGTGACTGTTCAAGTTGATATTTTGGAAATCTGAAATAATGTAAAGCTCAGAACATTCTTCAGACTAGAAAAATAAGACAGAGAGGTCTTTAAAACACCACTGGCTAAAAGAGAAGGGGAAAATGCCTATGGTATAATGTGGTACTGGCAGAAAGATTAAGTAGGTGACCTTATATATCTTTACCTTTCTTTAAATTCTACCATTTTGATCCTACACTATGTAGTCATGCAGTTAATGTGACATCAATCATTACATTGCTGTTTTAAAACACCTGGCAGATTGAATTAGCTTGCAGAGAAATTTACAAGAGAGCAGAGAGCTGAAGAATTTACTCCTCCTTTCTTTCAAATGGATCCTTAAATGCAAGCTATATATGCCTTTGAACATATGATTAAAACTACAGCACTGAAAGGCTGCAAAGTGGCAGGTTGTGTCCCCTATGCCTTAATACCACATGGCCCCAATTATGATCAAATTTTGTTTGACAGGTTTTGCATTGTTCTGAAGAAACGTTGTTTTGCAAACTGGCCTTTGTCATGCTTTCTTTTTTTAATAGATTAAGCTTAGGCTGAGCTATTGCTTCTTGTGAATCACATCATTTTGGATAATTGGCCGCTAAGAATTGGCTTTGGCTTTGTATATAAAACCTATTCAAAAATAGGTATTAAGCTGGTTTCTTTTCAGCCAGTTGACCTCTTTCACTGCTTTACAAGTAAACTGTCAGGACCCAGGCTGCAGAACACCAATAACCATGCACGGAGACCAGAATCTATCTAATATCTTTATTAAAGGAATATATAAAGTCAATAAAAACAGGTGAAGAATATAGTTCAGAAGTAGACCTTTCAGGAAAGGTCAAATATAGTCCAGGAAAACAATGTCCAATATGTGATATTAGAGTCCAAAGTTATAATCCAATAACCGAAACACACACTTTGCCAGGCAAAGTGTGGGGAAATGACAGGGTCCTTTAGTCCAATGAAGCTTGACAACAAGGCTGGAAGCAAACTAGATTCTTGGCAACAAGGCTTGATACGTGGCTACAAAAGACAATAAGCAAGAACAGGGTCCGTGGCGAGGTCCGTGGAACAAGGAAAGCTTGATGCTAGAACAAGGTCCGTGAAACAAGGCTTGAAACTTGGTCCTGGAGGCAAGGGACTGGAGTAGCGTAGTCCACACACGATCTCACTCCACAAGGTGACGAATTGACTCCGCAAGGATTTCTTTGCGGGCAAACACCTATATAGGATCTTGTTTTCCCGCCAAGGAACACTTTCCCTGGGGAACAAGAAACGAAACCCATACTGTGTCCAGATGCATGACTCCTTAAAGTTTCCCAAGGAAAACAGACTTAATCAGCTAACTGTCTGGCAGCTATCCTGGCACTCCTGCGAGTCGCCTCCCGAGCGCCTCTATCTCGATTATAATAATCCCGGCGAGAAAATGGGGGAGATTTCTGCTCAAGGCTTGTTTGGCTGACTTCTGGTGGGCAAACATCTTGCAGGTGCAAGGGCTCCAATTCTGGCTGAAACGGTGGGAAACCCAAGTTTTCCTCTTCATCTGCCACAATAGTACTGGGAACGGGACTACATGGCCCATGAGTCATCACACTATCCCCCTCCTCAAGGCCCCTCTCCAAAATGGGCCCTCTTCCTGAGGTGCGGGGCCGCGGCTTGGCAGGGTAGGCCTGGTGGAAGCGGCGGACTAAATCGGGGGCATAGACTGTGGAAGCATCTTCCCAAGAGCGTTTTTCGGGGCCAAAACCCACCCAGTCAATGAGATACTGAAGGCGGCGGCGGTGGAAGCGAGAATCCAAAATGTCCTGAACCTCGAATTCCTCCTCCCCATCCACCAAAACAGGAGTGGGGGCCGGCCGGTCTGCATCGGGGTGGACGCCATCCGCCGGAAGGAGCAGGGAGCGATGAAACACTGGATGGATGCGCATAGAGCGCGGAAGTTGGAGTTTGAAAGTCACGGGGTTAAGTTGCGCCACCACTGGGTAGGGACCAATGAAACGGGCATCTAGCTTCCGGCAGGGACGGTGGGAGGGCAAAAAGCGAGTGGACAGCAGAACCCGATCTCCTACCTTGATTTCGGGGCCCGGCTGGCGATGGCTGTCAGCGTGGCGTTTATAGTCCTCCTTGGCTTGGTCCAGTTGCTGGAGCAATAGTTGTTGCACCGCTGTGAGTTCCTGCAGCCAGTCCTCCGCTGCAGGGACTTCTGAGGTTTCAATGACAGGAGGAAAGAAACGTGGATGGAAGCCGTAGTTCGCAAAGAACGGGGTTTCCTTGGTTGAAGCCTGGAAACTGTTGTTGTAGGCAAACTCTGACAGAGGTAATATGGAAGCCCAATTGTCCTGTTGATAGTTTACATAACAGCGAAGGTATTGTTCCAAAGTGGCATTGGTGCGCTCCGTTTGCCCATCTGTTTGGGGATGATGAGCTGAGGATAAACGAGAGTCTATGCCCAATAGTTTTTGTAGAGCCTTCCAGAATCGAGAGGTGAATTGAGATCCACGGTCAGTGACTAAACTCTTGGGCAATCCATGCTGAAAACATGCTGAAGGAATAAATCTGCAGTCTCTTTGGCCGTGGGAAGGCCATCACAAGGAATGAAGTGGGCCAACTTGGTGAAAAGGTCCACCACCACTAGGATCGTGGTATATCCGAGGGAGGGTGGTAGGTCGGTGATAAAATCCGCAGAAATTATCTCCCATGGACGAGATGGAGTAGGAAGGGGATGCAGTAGCCCTGAGGGCTTCTCCCTTCTTGTCTTGGAACGCTGGCATACCGGGCAGGTATTGACATATTTTTCTACATCCTTGCGGATCTTGGGCCACCAAAAATCTCATAGGATCAAATGCATGGTTTTGAATAGTCCAAAATGCCCTGCTGGCTTGCAGTCATGACATAGGTGAAGTGCCTTTTCGCTGCCTGGTCCTGGAGGGATGTAGACATGATTTCTGTAGCATAGTAACCCATCCTTAAGTGAGAAAGGGAAACGTAGTCCTTGGCGAATTTGGTCCTGAGCCCAGGCATCCGCCTGTTGACTGGCTCTGATTTCTTGAGCACAAAGGGGTCCTGGAGTAGAGGGAGTTGGTTCAACTGCAGTGGATTTGGTGTTTCCCACTGTGAGCGTGGCAAAGTTCTCGGGCTGCAGCAATTGGGATTCGAAGGTCTCTCTGCGCCCTGCAGCATACTCTGGTTTCCGTGATAGAGCATCTGCTTGCTTGGTCTGAGCTGGGGTTACATAATGGATCTGGAAGTCAAAACGCTCAAAAAATAAAGCCCAGTGCTGCTGCCTCTGATTTAACTTGCGGGCAGTCCTTAGGTGTTCCAAATTACGATGGTCAGTATGGACCTCAATGGGAAATTTGGCCCCTTCTAACCAATGTCTCCAATTTTCAAAGGCTGCCTTTATGGCCAAAAGTTCTTTCTCCCAAATAGTGTAATTTCTCTCTGGGGCTGTTAGTTGACGGGAGTAAAAGGCACAAGGATGAAGATGTTCTCCCACTGGTTGCATGAGTACAGCCCCAATTGCCACATCGGAGGCGTCAGCCTGCACAACAAAAGGGGTTTTAGGATCAGGGTGCTGTAGAATTGGCTGGGACGTGAATAACTTGTTTAGTTGCTGGAACCCTTTCTCTGCTTGCTCCGTCCAGCGGAAAGGCTGTTTTCCACGGATGCAGCTGGTGACTGGGTCAGACCAGCGGGCAAAGTCTGGAATGAACTTGCGGTAGTAGTTCGCGAACCCCAAGAAGCGCTGCACCTCTTTCTTGTTGTTTGGCGCCCGCCATTCCAATACTGCTGAAACCTTTGCCGGGTCCATGGAGAGCCCTAGTGGCGAGACACGGTATCCCAGGAAATCTACCTCTTGTAGATCAAAAGCGCATTTTTCCAACTTGGCATATAGTCCATGATCCCGCAATCGTTGTAACACCATTCTGACGTGTTTCTCATGTTCTGATTGTGATCTAGAAAACACCAAAAAATCGTCCAGGTATATGATCAAGAACCGATCTAGATAATCCTGAAAAATGTCATTGACAAAGTGCTGGAACGTTGTGGGAGCTCCGGATAAACCAAAATTCATGACTAGGGACTTGAATAATCTGAATTTAGTCTGGAAGGCGGTTTTCCACTCGTCCCCCTCCCTGATGCGAACTAGATTGTAAGCCCCCCGAAGATCCAGCTTGGTGTAAACCTTGGCCCCTCGAAGCCGGTCTAATAGGTCTGAGATCAAAGGCAGGGGATAGCGGTTCCGCTTTGTGATATTGTTCAATGCTCTATAGTCCACAACCAAGCGTAGGTCCCCTGACTTCTTTTTCACAAACATCACTGGGGAAGCGGCTGGGGATTGAGAGGGTCTGATGAACCCCTTGCGAAGGTTTGATTCTATGAACTCCCTGAGAGCTTCTTGCTCTGGTTCAGTCAGGGAGTAGAGATGCCCTCGCAGGATCGGGGCCCCCTCCACCAAGTCAATGGCACAATCGTAGGGTCTATGCGGGGGTAGTTTCTCGGCTTCCTTTTCATTGAACACATCCCAAAAGTCTGAGTATTTCTTGGGCAAGGTGATGATGGGTTCAGCGTCTGTGGCATGACAGACCTTGGCTACAAGACAATGGTCTTGACAATATTTAGAAGCAAACTGCAGTTCTCTGTTGGTCCAGGAGATGCTGGGGTCGTGGAGTGTCAGCCATGGAATTCCCAAAATCACAGGGAAGTGAGGGACCTCGGTAACAAAGAAGGAAATCTCTTCCATGTGTTCCCTTATCCACATTCTGGTGGGTTCAGTCCATTGGCTTACTGGACCTGTCTTTAGGGGACGGCCATCTATGGCTTGCACCATCCGGGCGTTCATGAAATCGTGATATTGTAATCCCAGAGAGTCGGCATACTCCCTGTCGATGAAATTGTTTGTTGCTCCTGAGTCTATCATGGCATGGATCATGACGGGTCCTTTTTTCGCTGACCACAAGGTGACCACTAGGAGGAATAGGACCCCGGTTTGTGGCTCTTGAGTGGGGTTTTTGACCGGGTTGGCGAGCCTCTCTACGCCCGGTCGCTGGCTTCCCCCGCCGGCTTTGCGCCAGCCGCCTCGGCCGTCGCTGTCTCCGCGGAGGACGCCGCCGCCAAGCGAGCGGCGGGCTTTCTTTTGGCTGGACATTCTCTGGCAAAGTGGCCCCCGTTCCCGCAGTACCAACAGAGGTTTAGACGTTGACAGCGGGCCTTCTCGGCAACATCTAATCTGGGACGCACATTGCCCAACTGCATCGGCTCCTTCTCGCTTCCTCTGGGGTATGGGGCTGGTGGTGGGGGTCTCCACACTGGACGTGGCTGAATGCTGGCGGGAGCGTGAGGTTTTACTCCTGCTCTTCCACTCTGGCCTCGGAGCCACTGTTTTCTGTTGGCAAGCATGACTTCGGCTCGTAAACATTGGTCAATAAGTCTCTCAAGAGAGTTTGGAGGATCCACCTTGGAAATTTCTTCCTGCATCTCGATGTTGAGACCCTCACGAAACTGTCCTCTGAGGGCTATATCGTTCCAACCGGTGTTTTGGGCCAGCACTCGGAACTCGGCTATGTACTGGGACAACGGCCTGTCCCCTTGGAAAAGGCGCCAGAGTTTATGGCCGGCCGCCTCTAGATTGTCCTCGATCCCCCAAGTCGCCTTAAGGTGATTCAGGAAGTTTTGCGCGGAACTTAGGTGCATGGAGGCTTCATCAAATAGTGCCGTTGCCCAATTGGCCGCTGGCCCTTCTAGGAGGCTGTTAATCCATGCCACCTTGACTTCTTCTTGGGGAAACTCGGCGTGGCAGGCTTCCATGTACGCCTGGCATTGGCGACGGAAAACATGAACCTTGGAAGCTTCTCCAGAAAACTTGGTTGGTAGCGCTAGGGCAGGGAGACGGGCTCCGCGCTCCTTCAAGCCCCGTATTTCTCCCTCCTGCGTATGGAGCGTATCACGGATTCTGTCTAATTCATCCTTGGAAATGGTGTAGCTGAGTGGTTGGGCTTCCGCCCCGGTTCCTGTAGGCATTCTGGTCTAGGTTAATTGGTGCTTAGGTTGGCGAAGTCAAACTGTCAGGACCCAGGCTGCAGAGCACCAATAACCATGCACGGAGACCAGAATCTATCTAATATCTTTATTAAAGGAATATATAAAGTCAATAAAAACAGGTGAAGAATATAGTTCAGAAGTAGACCTTTCAGGAAAGGTCAAATATAGTCCAGGAAAACAATGTCCAATATGTGATATTAGAGTCCAAAGTTATAATCCAATAACTGAAACACACACTTTGCCAGGCAAAGTGTGGGGAAATGACAGGGTCCTTTAGTCCAATGAAGCTTGACAACAAGGCTGGAAGCAAACTAGATTCTTGGCAACAAGGCTTGATACGTGGCTACAAAAGACAATAAGCAAGAACAGGGTCCGTGGCGAGGTCCGTGGAACAAGGAAAGCTTGATGCTAGAACAAGGTCCGTGAAACAAGGCTTGAAACTTGGTCCTGGAGGCAAGGGACTGGAGTAGCGTAGTCCACACACGATCTCACTCCACAAGGTGACGAATTGACTCCGCAAGGATTTCTTTGCGGGCAAACACCTATATAGGATCTTGTTTTCCCGCCAAGGAACACTTTCCCTGGGGAACAAGAAACGAAACCCATACTGTGTCCAGATGCATGACTCCTTAAAGTTTCCCAAGGAAAACAGACTTAATCAGCTAATTGTCTGGCAGCTATCCTGGCGCTCCTGCGAGTCGCCTCCCGAGCGCCTCTATCTCGATTATAATAATCCCGGCGAGAAAATGGGGGAGATTTCTGCTCAAGGCTTGTTTGGCTGACTTCTGGTGGGCAAACATCTTGCAGGTGCAAGGGCTCCAATTCTGGCTGAAACGGTGGGAAACCCAAGTTTTCCTCTTCATCTGCCACAATAGTACTGGGAACGGGACTACATGGCCCATGAGTCATCACATAAACCATCTAAAATAATAGATAGGATTGAGCAAATTTTTCGTTAGTCCGTTAAATTCGTTTAAAATTCGGTTTGAAAGCACTTTTGAAGTAATTTTTGAAATATTTGCTCACTGCCTTCCAAATATTACGAATTTGAATCAAAAAGTACCTTTTTTTTTTGTCTGTTTCTGATGTCTTCGGATGTAGCGGTAGCCCCTCTGAGAGGAGAAGCCATGTTGGCATGCCTCTCAGCCAATCAGAGCAGAAGGGAGAGGGAGGGAGAGCTGCCCGCCATCATTTATTTTATTTATTTCACCATTTATTTAAGTGGAAATGAAGCAAGTCGCCATTGCCAACAAAAAAGAAGAGGGGGCTTTGCGGCACCAAATTTAAATATATATTACGAAGCCTGTAACTTAATATGAATTAAAGATTGGATTCAACTTGAAAACAGGAAAATTTTAAATTTAGAAGGATCTGATCTATGGGCATTCATACCTATGGTATGACATAATTAAAATAGAAAAAAACTTCTACAATCACCCCATCAGATCAGCACTTATAAAAACATGGGATAAATATAGGGCAAGACTGTACAATAGGACACCAATTTGGATCTCTCCTTTGCAGGCAGCACAAAGAAGACTAATGGGTTGGAACAGCTGGCCAAAATATGAAGAATTATTTTAAAAAAAAGGATCAGAGATGACATTAAAAACACAACAAGAAATGATAGAGGACAATCTGAAGATTTCATGGTTACAATATGGACAATTTAAGGAGTACTTTAAAAGAGACAAATTAGTGGGCTTTATGGAAAAAAACAATTTATGGGACAGGATTTTATTCTCAGGAGGGAAACTCATATCTATGATCCACGAATGTACTCAGGCAATTTTAGATATTAAATATGTTAGACTACCGGAAATATATCTATTAGGAATCTCTAAAGTGCAGGCAGGATCAAATGAGGAGAAGATATTGACATTCCTTACGACGGCAGCTAGGATTGTATGTTCGAGATATTGGAGACAAAAAGAATTACCCTCAAAGACGGAATGGCTAACAAAAGTACTAGAAATTAAAAATATGGATAGATTAACATTTTTATTAGCAAAATATCAGGGAAAACAAAGAAAAGAAACCAATTGGCAAGAGGTGAATAGATATATAAACATATAATAAAAACAGAGAAGGTTAGAAAAAAATACAAATGAGGAACAGTAATAAATAGGTCAAAAGACTATGCCCACCAACTCGGAGAAATGATAAGACTAAAAGTATCCGAAGAATCAAATGAAGATCGTAACAGAAGAATCTTGAAACCGGAGCACAACCCCTCGGACAGAGCTCGGAAGTCATTTTTAAAACTCTCACATTTGTGTATGGTCCCTCTTCCCCCTCTTTTTTTTCTTTTTCTTCTTCTTTCCCCCCTCTTTTTTTTCCATCACACCTTACCCCTGTCAATCCTACCCTACCCCCCACCCTGTATGTATGTCTCTTCGGAATTTTTACTCTGTATTAAATAACTCAATAAAGATCATTTAAAAAAACCCTCCATTTCCCAGAAGCCTTGCGGTAAGCCAATCAAAGTGGAAGGGAGAGGGAGGGAGAGGCATGGCCATCATTCTGCTAGCATTTTTTAAAAATGTTGTTTCAAAATTCCCCAAAAATCAGTGGATGGGTCAAACATTATGAAACTTGATAGGCAAAGAGTGGTTAATGTTTGCTTCCATTCTGGCAAATTTCATCACAATAGCTTTCAAAAAGCAGGAGAACGAAGCCTCTGAATTTTCACCATTTATAAAAGCATTGGGCTGAAGCAGACGTTTCTCCAATAGTACTATACCCACTTTAAAACTACAATTCCCAGATGTCCCAGGCCCTCTCTCCTCTTAACATTCCCCACCCCCTTTTGTCCTCACTTAGAATCATAGAGTCATTGAACAGTAGAGTTCAGTAGAGACCTCGTGGGCCATCCAGTCCAACCCCATTCTGCCAAGAAGCAGGAAATCACATTCAAAGCACCCCCAACAGATGGCCATCCAGCCTCTGCTTAAAAGCCTCCAAAGAAGGAGCCTCCACCACAGTCCAGGGCAGAGAGTTCCATAGTTGAACAGCTCACAGTGAGGAAGTTCTTCCTAATGTTCAGTGAAATCTCCTTTCCTGTAGTTTGAAGCCATTGTTCCTTTGCGTCCTAGTCTGCAGGGCAGCAGAAAACAAGCTTGCTCCCTCCTCCCTATGACTTCCCCTCACATATTTATACATCATGTCTCCTCTCAGCCTTCTCTTCTGCAGGCTAAACATGCCCAGTTCTTTAAGCCGCTCCTCATAGGGCTTGTTCTCCAGACCCTAGATCATTTTAGTTGCCCTCCTCTGACCATCTTGACCAAACTTTCATACCCTATGTGAATTCTTGGAAGGTATGAGAAGTTTAGAGACACACACACACACAGAGAGAGAGAGAGAGAGAGAGGGAGAGAGGGAGAGGTTTGAGTGTTGGACTCAGATTGTGGCTTTATTCCCCACTCAGCCACCCACTTGGGCAAGTCACACACTCTCAGCCCCAGAAAATAAAAGCTATGAAAATTTGCCAAAGATCAGAGGATAAGGGAAATGATCTGAGTTTTGGTGAGCTAGCAGTGTTAAATGGGGTCTACCACTGTACCGAGTTTGAAGAAGATAGCTCAAAAAATGAGGGCAGGAGAGTCCTGTAAATCCCCCCCGGTGCTGTTTTTTGGCCACTGCACATGCACGTCCGCCATTAACAAATTACTTTTGAAATTAACGAATTTTCGTTAAATTTTGAAATTTTTGAAGGCAAAATTTGGAAATGACATCAGAAACGAAACACTAGCACCCTCAACTTTTGAAGTGAGTTTAGAATCATTTTTTTCATGGATCGCTCAAGCCTAATAATAGAAATGTGAGACTATGAGCTGAACAGCATTGGAATTCTTCTATAGGAAAAAAAAAACATTAGCTAGTTTATAGAGAAAGTTTTTCCAGATGAAATAGGTCATACTGAACTTGTGGCAGAACTGGATCATTGTACTTGTGGCTAATTACCAACTTGGTGGATATAGTGGGAAGAAATACAGTAGAGTCTCGCTTATCCAACGTAAATGGGCCAGCAGAACGTTGGATAAGCGAATATGTTGGATAATAAGGAGAGATTAAGGAAAAGCCTATTAAACATCAAACTAGGTTATGATTTTACAAATTAAACACCAAAACATCATGTTATACAACAAATTTGAGAGAAAAAATAGTTCAATACACAGTAATGCTATGTAGAAATTACTGTATTTATGAATTTAGCACCAAAATATCACGATATATTGAAAACATTGACTACAAAAATGTGTTGGATTGCGAGTGTTGGATAAGTGAGACTCTACTGTAGGTACAAACATTTCAACTGTAAAATGAATGAATTGTCAGAAAGTACAAACAAGTGAATAGAATGCTACTTAAATTTTACTTTTCCCTGTGCTTCAGGCAGTGTGGAAGTTTTAAAAAAAGTTTAAAGCAATCTTGTACATTTATGAAATTTAAAGTTCATTTCTTTTTAAAAATAATGAAAACTTCCTGACAGAGAGACAGACCAGTTAATTCAGGCACTTACTAAACAGCACCATACACAACTTAATTTATACTGCCAGTAGTATAGAAATGACACATCTGGGAATTTTTTCTGATGTCAGGAGCACCTTGAGAAACTGCAAGCCGCTTTTGGTGTGAGAGAATTGGCTGTCTGCAAGGACTTTGTCCAGGGGATGTCCAGATGTTTTGATGTTTAACATCCTTGTGGGAGGCTTCTCTCATGTCCCCACATGGGAACTGGAGCTGACAGAAGGAGCTCATCCACTATATCCCTGGATTGAAACCGGCAACCTTCAGGTCAGCAACCCGACCTTCAGGTCAGCAGTCCTATTGGCACAATTTTTTTAAACCATTGCACCACCGGGGACTCCAAATCTGGGAATATGAATAGACATGTACCTCTTCTGTGCCCTTATTCAACTGTTCACATCTGGGAATGCAAACAGTTGAAAAAAGGCACAGAAGAAGTGCATGCCTTTTTCCCCTGAACAGGGCAACTATAGAAGCTCAATCTAATATACAGTAGAGTCTCGCTTATCCAACATAAACGGGCCGGCAGAATGTTGGATCAGCAAAAATGTTGGATAATAAGGAAGGATTAAGGAAAAGCCTACTAAACATAAAATTACATTATGATTTAAAAAATTAAGCACCAAAACATCATGTTTTACAACAAATTGACAGAAAAAAACAGTTCAATACACAGTAACGTTGTATAGTAATTACTGTATTTACGAATTTAGGACCAAAACATTGCAACATTTACTACAAAAACATTGACTACTAAAAGGCAGATTGGGTTGGATAATACAGAACGTTGGATAACCGAAGGTTGGATAAGTGAGACTCTACTGTATATATATATTCCCTTTCAACTCAGCACAACAAAGTAATTTCTAGGTAAATGCAATAGACTCACTGTATGATCTATTTTGAAGTGGAAATTTAGTAATTTAATAAAGTGTTTCTGGGTAGTTAGATTTTTAATGATCATATTCAATTGTAATATATAGTGAGGTTTTCAGAATAAAACTCTGTTTAGCTCTGTTTCAGTGCATACTACTCCTTTAATCAAGATGCTTTGTGATCTGCACACAATATCCTATTTTCATCAGTTGTAGAAAATACTTAAAGGCAAAGGGATGATACAAATGTGGAAAGTTCAGGAATCTTTCCACATTAATATTCTAGGACAGCACTAAAACACTCAACAGAACTCATTAAGAACATTTTTACTGTTTAAATATATTTGCTAGTTGCAGACAATAAATTGGTAAATGGTAAAACATTTCATCTATCATTAATGTGCATATTCCAATCTGCCTGCCTTTTAATGGACTAATATCCCTTAGGTTCTGTGGAAATTGCCATTTTAAAAGCTTGTAGAAATGTTTTACTAAAAATTGTTCCATTTAGCTCACACACAAAAAGTAGTCTTCTAGAGACAAATACAATAAAAAGATTATCTGTTCCATTAACGTTAGAGAAGGCAATTATCATTTGGTCCAAAAGAGTTTTGAACTGAAGTAATTATATTTGGAGCTGGGTGGCATTGAGTTGCTTCCAATGAGATACTTTCACATTTACTAGCATTCAATAGAGAAGCAGAGAAAATAAAATGTAGACATTTCCTGATCTCCTACAGGATGCTGAATTATTCTGATATCATCTTTGACTATTTTCCCTCTTTTCCATCAGACTGATTCTATTGCCAGACTGTAATTTTCCCTTTTTAATACTGTATATTCTTTATTTTTCTGCTTCAAAAATGCTTATTCAGTCTTCAGTCATTTCTTATTTGATAGTATCTGACTTTCCAGTGAGCCTTTATCATCTTTTAGTAGTATAATCTTATGATCAAAAGCCTATCAATTTAGAACTAAAGTTAAGACATGTTGGCTAAAACACCACAACACTGAGTAGCAAATGTTACTTTTCAGCACTTTTAAACTTGTACCCAAGGGCAGCAATTCTATTTACTGGGAAAACAGAGGAGTACTGATAACCAACCTTGAAATAATGAGACCAGACACAGAAAAATGGGTTAAACAGGGGCAATTTTGTTTTATTTATAGCCTATTTAAGTGAGTTGTGCCTTGAGATGAGTAAAGAAATGAGGGGTGCAAGCTCAGGTCAAATGTCAACCTGTTTTCAGACTATTCCTGCACAAAACACATCACCCTGAGGGCAATCCAAAACTATTGGTTGATTACCTCATCTGGTAATTTTCTGAAAAGTCAACTCCCAAATTCTAGGATTTTATAACAGAGAAAAAAACTTCCTGGTTAGTCCCAACGACAGCCTCCTTCACAAATCCTTGGGTCCCATGAACTAAGAGCCTGTTCCAGAGCTTCATCTTTCACACAAGGAGGTGCCAAAGTACACACTGAACTCATATTCTCCCCTCGATGCCTGTTTGAAGCAACACCACCCTTAACCAGTTGTACTGTACAAGTCCCACAGATACAGTATGGGGTAGGCAAAAATCCCTGTGTAAAAGGAACAAAATTCCTACCCATCTCCGAAGCAACCCTACATAAGCCAAGACTTGATACATCATGCCAGGCTACTTTACTCTGGCTTCCTGCTCCTTTTATATAATGACATCAGTATACATGGCATTTTCCCTCAGATATGCCTTATATACACATATGTCATAATACCACAATGGAAGGCGCTGTGCGGTAGTCCTTTGTGCAGAGTCCTAAAACTTCCCCTTGCCATTACTAATGCTAGCTGATAGGGAGGGGGATGAAAGGGGGGGGAATCATCTGAGTTGACTATCAAACTGCAGAGATATTATACTCTATTATTCATTATACTCTGACTGCTTTATGTAAGATGTTGACCACAGTGACCAGGCTTCCAGCAATAGTAGATTTGTTCTCTCTTTTTAGACACAATGTATTCAATAGCTAAAAAAAAGTCTAGTACAAAATCCAGATCATGAAAATATTTCTTAATGCTAGCTGATGTAAAAGTGACTGGTAATAATGTCTGGAACACTGGAAAATAATATGAACAGTTTTCTCTAGACTTCCTAACAATAATTAAACATTACCATTTCTGTATTCACTGACAAAGACAATAGCTGCACCCAACCTGCAGACAAGACTTCCCTTCTTTCTGTCATAACCTCAATGACTATTTTAAAGTTATGTATGTCATCTGTGGTCATTATTTATTTTTCTTAATTTTCAACTGTAATCCCACTTTGTACTTTCTTCCTTGACTTTCTTCAATAATCATTCTAAGTCTTTGCTAAGTATTTTCTGTAGTAACATGATATCATCTGCATATGTAGACTTGTGGTTATTTTTCCTTCAATTTTCAGGACTCCCTCTTGAGTTTAATCTTGCTTTACATATAATATGTTCAGTATACATATATCCTATATATTTTATAATTATAGGTTTTAGGTCTCACTAATTGTAGAGAATAAATATCATGTGATGGAAGTGCTGTTGTACACTGTCCCTTATATTGTTGCTTTGTGGAGGAATTGGGAAAACAACTGGTTTATTTATTTCGTATCAAAAACATTGCATAAATTAGTAAAAACCTGATAAAAATAGAAGGTGTACAAGTGGCTAAATATATTTTGACCAAAAACGGGCAACAGTGACCGCATTGTTTGTAGCTTTAAACAATTCTTCCTCTGTCCATGAGGCAGGACATTGAGGACAAGCATACAGATGCGGAGTAGTCTGTTCTGCTCCACAGTTGCACAAGGTGGAGGATTCTTTTAGGTAGAGCCATTTTGCCAGGTTGTTTTTTGATCTGCCCACTCAACTTCTGAGTCTGTTCAGGGCCTTCCACATGCTCATTCTTGGTTTGCCCCTGGTTGCAGACCCTCATAGGGGGCCAATTGAGATTTCCTGGTTTAGGTGCCTAGAGGGATACTCTTGCTATTGCTGGGGGAACATTAAGAGAAGTAGTGGTTCTCATGAAGCTTTTTCTTGATTTGAGCCTACTCAGGGGAGGCTGATAGCCATACAGAGGATGGCTTTCACTGTTTTCAACCTTATTTCTCTCACTGTTAGCAACAACTTCATGTTGCACATCGGGGAGGGGGAGTAATGCCAGCTAGCTTGTAGAGTTTATCAACAGGTGTAGGTTTGAGACGTCCTGTGATTATTCTGCAATGCTATGTCCATTTGCTTCACATGAGTAGACTTGTGCCAAACAGGGCAGGCATGCTCGACAGCTGAATAAGACAAGGCCAGGGCTGATGTTCTCATTAATTTTGGGTTTGCACCCCATGTGCTGCTGGTAAGTTTCCACAGGATGTTATTGCATGCAGCTACTTTTGCTTGGTGTTCCTGCAGTGTTTCCTATATATTAGTGTTCAATCTAAAGTGACAACAAGATATTTAGGATGGAAACAATTTTCAAACTCTTGGCCTTCCTAGCTAACTTTAATTTTCCTGTTAGCCTCACAGTTCTGTAGGTAGAAACCACACACTACCAAAACCTGCTGAATCGCAGCTCCAATGTTGCCGAAGAGGCCCTCTCACAAATCCCACAACAACAAACCAGGGATGAGCTTGCAGCACTGCCTAGTTTGGAAGAAGTCAGCAATGCCATCAGCCAACAAAAAATAATAACGCCAGTGGACCTAATGGGATCCCTGCTGAAATCTTCAAAGAGGGTGGACCTGAGCTGATACAACAACTCCACCAGCTCATTGAAAATGTGTGGGTGACCGAGAAAATCCCAGCAGACTTCAAGGATGCCACTATCATCACCCTTTTCAAGAAAGGGGATAGAATAGACTGAGGAAACTATCATGGTATCTCCCTTCTAACTTCCGCTGGGAAAATCCTTGCAAGAATCCTTGCAAACCACCTTCTCCCTGTCTCAGAAGACACCCTCCCAGAATCCCAGAACGGCTTCCGCCCCTCCAGAGGAACAGTGGACATGATCTTCACTGCACCACAGATCCAAGAAAAATGCAGGGAACAAAATCAACCTCTGTACATGGCATTCATTGACCTTGCAAAGGCATTTGACACAGTGAATCACAGTGCTCTCTGGACCATCCTCCAAAAAATTGGGTGCCCTGACAAATTTGTGAACATCCTGCAGCTCCTCCTTGATGACATGATGGCAACAGTCTTGGACAGCAACAGGTCACAAAGTGACCCATTTAAGGTGGAATCAGGTGTCAAGCAGGGATGTGTTATTGCCCCTACCTTATTTTCCATCTTCATCGCTATGATACTTCACCTTGTTGATGGGAAGCTTCCCACTAGAGTGGAAATCATCTATCGGACAGATGGCAAGCTATTTAACCTCAGCAGACTGAAAACCAAAACCAAGGTCACCACAACATCTTTTATAGAACTCCAATATGCCGATGACAACGTAGTCTCTGCGCATTCAGAAGAAGACCTACAAGCCACTCTAAACACCTTCACAGAAGCATACGAGAAAACCAAAGTTGTCTTCCAACAGGTACCAGCTAATCCCTCTGCAATGCCAGGAATACAGCTTAATGGTGTCACATTAGAAAACGTTGACCATTTCCGCTACCTTGGCAGCCACCTCTCCACAGAAGTCAACATTGACGCTGAAATACAACCCCACTTGAGCTCTACAAGTGCAGCATTTTTCCAAATGAAGCAGAGAGTGTTTGACGATCGGGACATCCGTAGAAATACCAAGGTGTTCGTTTATAAAGCCATTATCCTCCCAACCCTGCTCTACGCCTGCGAAACGTGGACAGTCTACAGACGTCACACTCAACTCCTGGAGTGTTTCCATCAGTGTTGCTTTTGAAGAATCCTGCAAATCTCTTGGGAAGACAGGTGAACAAATGTCAGTGTGCTGGAAGAAGCAAAAACCACCAGCACTGAAGCAATGCTCCTACGCCATCACCTCCGCTGGACTGGCCATGTTGTCCAAATGCCCGATCACCGTCTCTGAACCAGCTACTCTACTCCCAACTCAAGAATGGAAAATGGAATGTTGGTGTGCAGGAAAAGAGATTTAATGATGGGCTTAAAGCCACCCTTAAAAACTGTGGCATAGACACTGAGAACAGGGAAGCCCTGGCCCTTGAGTGCTCTAATTGGAGGTCAGCTGTGAAAAGCAGTGATGCGGTGTTCGAAAAGGCACGAATGGAGGGCTTAAGCGAGAAACATGCCAAGAGGAAGGAATGTCAAGCCAACCCTGACCGGGACCGCCTTCCACCTGGAAACTAATGTCCTCACTGCGGGAGAACATGTGGGTCAAGAATAGGTCTCTTCAGCTATCTACGGACACACCCTCGAGACAACAAAAATGGAGGACCAACATCTTCGGCCTACGAGGGATCACATAAGTAAGTAAGTAAGTAAGGCTTCAGGTGGTTATCTTTGTAGTAGCTGGAGAAATATTTCAAGGAATTAGTAAGTTGGATTTCAACTGTTTCAAAGTCTTTGCTTGCTTTGTTAGGCCAAGGTCATCACCATATATAAAGCTCTTTGTGAGTGGTGGTTTTGGCTGATCATTAGTAAAGATGTTAAATGAGGTCAGTGCAAGAAAATTGCCTTGGGGTAAACCGTTCTTTTGCCTCCTTCATCTACTTTTCCTATCTTGAAACTCCACATAGAAGCTACAGTTTTCCAGGAAGGTCTGGAGAGTTTTTGTAAAAACATAATCCCAGGAAATATGGTATACTTTATGAAGCATTTTCCTATGTTGCACCATGTCATAGGCTGCTGTAAGGTCCACTTTTCAATAGCCATAGCTGTTCTGGGACTATGACAAAGATGGTAGAAATGGCAAAGCAGTTCTAATATGGGCCGACAACAGTAAAATGAGCCTCCTCCATGACAATAAATTACCACCAGCATTTAATAGTGGCCGATGGAAGAGTGGTTATAACCCTGATCTGATTTTTGTAAATGAAAGCATAGTCCACCAATGCATTAAAAGGGTATTTAACCTGATACCTAATACTCAGCACAAACCAATATGCTGCCAAGCATATGCAGCTGTAAGACCAAAAAGTGTCCCTTTCCAGAGAAGATATAATTTCAATAAAGCTAACTGGACAAAATTTACAGAGAATTTGGAAGCAGCTATTTCTGATATAGAACCATCTATAGAAAGCTATGACCTGTTTGTAGAAGCTGTGAAAAAGTCCTCGAGGCTCTCAAATGAATGGTGAGAAGAAGAGTATATTTTATACCACAGCAAAGTGGCTTGTAGCATTTAGATATTTGTGTAAAATACAAAAATCTACTACATTGTCTTTGGAAAATAAGCAAGTGACTTTTGATGATGATGATGATGATGATGATGATGATGATGATGATGATGACGACAATAATTTAAAATGTTCCAAATTCTGGTTACATATACTTTGAAATCTTCTGTCTGCTCAGAAGCACACACATATGCAAATGGATGCACACACTTTTCCTATCTGCTTTAAAATCTCTAAATTTCTTATTTATATTTTTGGGACTTCATATTTATTTTTAAAATACTAATGCATATTTAAAATGTATTTTGCAATGTGAAGGAATTTAAATTGTCATCATAAGATTTAACATATCATAATTTTATTTGCTTAAATCTGATTCCATTTATCCCACTTTCTCCATTCTGTCTCTCACGAACATTTTAAAATAATTCCACATTGTTCTAACTGCCCACTGTTTGTATTCTCTAAGGCAATATTTTACATCTAAAAACTAATGTATTGTAATAGTACCATCTTCACATAATGGTGAATATTACACTATTAAATGTATGATATAAATTCTAGCATTTTTTTCTGTAGTGCTACTTTATTTGTGCTGACAAAGAAACTTAAACAAAGATGGCTGTTTTGCCAATGTGCCTCTGGCATGAAAAGAAATGCCAGTGGCAAAGAAAAAAGAATAAAGTTTGTGAAAAATAGAGACTGGCAAAAAATCTCAGAACTAATAGGAGCAGCAGTTTTCCTCCTGTGGTTGTGATCCATTCTTTTCTGATAAATGAGTATATGACAAAAGAAGTGTATGTTTCTTTTTGCTATATGATTAAACTGGAAGGTAATGTAATTTCTTCACTAAGCTTTCCCATACATAATAGAATGTGTTTCCTCTGTGAAATGAAAGTTCTGGCTTCGCAAGAGTTCTTAACGGGCAAGAAACCCTCTCTTCAGAAGATATGTCATGAATAAAATGATGTTTCAGGGATCATTGTTGTCAGGTTGGACATGGGTTAAAGTTGGCAACAAGAACACACTTCCATGCCCCTCTCCCATACCCCACTGTTTTGGAAAAGGATGGTTGTGGCTGAAAACTGGGGTTTGGAAGATAAGGGAGGATTGATACTTGCTTGACAGAATTGCTCCCTGATCCATTAAGGATCTGTTAGCTCTTAAAGTTAAAATAGCCTTATTCCTTATCCAACCTGAATTTTGAACATGTATGGATGAGGCTTTATACTTTTCACAAATGCTTAGTTTTAATTGACTTAGCTTGATTTGGAATTCAGGGACGCAGCATGAAATAATAATAAAAGTTTAAATCATAGAGCAAAGGCAATCAATTTATGTGATTTCTTGGGAGTTAGATCTATTGAACTATAGAGCTAGACATAAGGTTATGGTGCAGTTTTCTCTTCTCTCTCTCTCTCTTGTCATTCAATATGATAAAGGATGGCAAAATGTCATCAAATTTTGGTAGAAACAAGGTCACACTTCCAAATGAACAGTCTATCTTTTAAACATTGCCTAATTATACAGACAATTGGCAGTGTAAAAACTAGCTCCACTGCAATATTTCCCAGAGCACCATGTTGGCATATCAAATTAAATTAGCATTTTAATTAATTAGTTTTGATAAGAGATGGGCATTAGGCATAAAAGTTCATCCAAGTTCAGACCCGTTTTTTTTCCTCCACTGATCTAATTCTATATATTTGACTAGGGTTTCATGGAAAATTTGTATCACATCCAATATTTGTAGTAATCTCTCTCTTAGGAACATTGCATTGCAAACAATATCTATTATTTTTCAAATACTGTGTGCAAATAGATACGGTTTACCCATATAGACTCCTGACCTCAATATTTCTGTGTGAATTAGATAATGAGTGAATGAGTAAACAGATGAGGAGGAGGATTGTCTATTAAAGAAAATGGTTTCAAATGGTTTATCATAGTGATTGTTTGGTATAAATTGCATTAAAAATTCATTGTTTTGCCAGAATAAAAAAATGAAAAGATACTGGCCTATGCTTTGAAGAATATAAGCAGAGGTGAAGACTACACTGCATTATTGCTAGAAATGTTCCTCCTTGATTAGAGTAGTACAAGGTTTGATACTTTATTTCAAATCTTCATCTGCATATTGGTGCACATACTACCACGACTAATGAACTCTTTTGCCTGGCACATGTTGGCAAAACAGCAAGTGTGTGGGGCTCCTTGTGGCTCCCCACATGCCCTCCCTCCTTCCCTCATCAGACAGGGAGGATGGTACAAGGTGTGTACAAGGTCATTCCATCAGATGAGGAAAATGGCTGGAAAATGTGGGTAGCTCTATTGGAGCTACCCAAAAAACACTTACCAATGTGTCATGGCCAAGGAAGTGTATTAAGATAAATGGGGCAAGGCCTGCTAAGTGTGATGCCCCAGTGTAATAAGGTGGTTATAGACTGAACAAGATACCAAGAATTCATCCCAAATAAATACACTGATTTAATGGGACATGCTTGAGGAATACATTTATTGTACTGCAAGTATTATTCATACATTATGGGTATATCCTTTCTGTATCTGATTCTCTAAAATTTGTTGACCGAAGCATGCAAAAACAGTCCATTTCCTGTTGTTGGAGTGAGAACACAATTTACTTTTCTAAAACTCCTCTTTTAAAAAACAGATCAGGGGTAGTATGATGCTGACTTTTTGCTTAACAGAAAATGACAAGAGGCTGCCTGCTTTTAGTTTAGGCCAACACAGAAACTCATCCCTATTTCTTCTATTGCTTCAACCCTTTGTTTCCAAGGATACTGCAGTACTTATCTTATGAGAAGTATGGTTTTGTTTTCTCTTTTGAAAACATTTCAAAGAACAATAGCTCCGTGCTGCCTTCGGGATCCCCCAGGCAAAATGCATTATCAATTTTTATTTGCACATGTTTCAAAAGTTTCCAGGTCTACAGACTGTGTGGCTCAGCCTGTAGATCTAAGCAATCAAACTCTCAAAACAGCTACTGAAGAAACAAGGCTCTCTGAACTGGGATTATCCTTCTAATTGGAAAATGATCACCCACATGCTCCACCAAGGTGCCTAATACCCAGAACCGACATTAACCATAGTGAACAAAATAATTTCTCAGAGTACCTATGATGTTGGCTCACTCAAAGGTACTGAGAAATTGAAATGGCAGCTCCTAGACAAAGCCAAGTGGCATTCATTGGATCAGAGAATCCAGGACATGTGTCAGTAATGGTAATGGTGGGGTGCTGGTTTTCCAGGGTGCCATTCCCAGTCTGAGTATTGGAAACTAAAATTAAGCAGGGAATATAAAAACAGAAATGAAATGAAATTAGGTGGTCAATTTTACTTTTAGCTAGTAACTGCTACTTGTATCATGTAGTGGTATTTCTTATTATCTTTTTTTTGCTGGCCCTTTCACCACAGCCTATTCCCATATATTGTTCTCCAGACTCCCGCCCCAATTGATTTCATAATAGAGTGTATGTATATGTGATTAGACTGAAATACCTTCAAATACACCTTCAAACTGCCCACAAATACTTCAGAGGTCACATGCCTCACAGTCCTGAAAGAGTTCTCAAATTAGATAGGTAATTGATAGGTAATGTCAGGTAATTTCTAATTTGCATATGATGCAATAGTGTAGCTGGTGGGGAATATGAAAAGTTTGCTCCTGGCCTCTACATAGATACCCTTCCCTGCTATTTAGAACTTCACCAGTGCCTCTTCCCTCTGCACAAATCTGAATTCCTGCTATTTAGTTTTTCATCATCTATTGTGCTTATTGGCTTGCTTCTAGTCATAGGCAAGCTTTCCATCACACTTTGATCACTAGATTTCTCAGTTTTGTCTATATCTCTGTGTGTAGAAAGAAAGAACAACATCAAGCAGATCAAATAGAGAAAAAACCCATATGCCTGCCTTCCTGCCTGCCTTCCTTTCGTTTTGATTAAAAGATACAGATAAAAGCTCAAAAGTATACAAAGTAAATTTACAAAGTAAATTAGTACACAATTGGATTAAAAACAAATAAAAACCTGTAGTATAAACTGCAGTATTAAAAGGCTAAACAAACAATAGACCAACTAAATAAAAAAAGTCTTCACCTTGAAACAAATGTATCCCTTTAAAATTCTTTGTCATTTGCCAGCAAAGCTGGATTTTCTGGAGGTCACTTTTGATAGTGTCTGGTTTCCTGGACTCTCGTCTTGAAAATAACAGCATACCCACAATTTAGTATCAACAGTACACACCATTTAAAGACTCATAAGTCTTGGAATTTCATTATTTTAAATGGTTAAATGTTGAGCAGGCTAATTCTTTTGAGCTAATTTATTAAATTTGGCAAAATAGTAAACATATATAGTAAATACACCCCTTTAGGAGTTACATAGTCTTTTTATCATCTAGGCACATAGCTATCATTAATATTGTTTATACACTATCATACATCTACAGCGTATTCTTTCATAAAGGTTTTACGTGTAATGTATCATCCATCTTACATGACATTAGAACATCTTAGCACATGTACTGTATGATCTGTGGTGGAAATACACAGGCATTGCAATAATTGTAATATTAGTTATATATAAGCTTTTATCTAGATAATTCTAGATGATATAATTCTATCATTATTATAGTCCATTTTACTGTAAATTAGTGAGATTATTCTCCTCTTTACAAATATTCTATGGCTATCTAGCAGTCAAGAAAAATGTTCTATTTCATTGCATAATAGTCAGCACCCCATAAACACTGCACCCCAATTTTTGGGGTGGCAAAATTGGTATTTTGCTGTTCTTTGCATAATAATTGCATCATTTATTAATTTGTCTTCACATGAATGGGTGAGTGAATGAAGGGTGCAACTTGCCCGTGTGCCTTTCCCCTTGGATCTACAGGGCTCCTTCAGCTGCTTTTTATATTGAAATTTGCTTCCAGTGAGGGGGGCCCTGTAGCTGCAAAGGTGACAGGTGCATGGACAAGTGAGGCTTCACCCATAGCTGCAAAAGGAAACATTTATTTCTGTACATAAAATGTGGTTTTTCTGTATAGGAAAAAAAAAACATGGTGAGAAGGAATTGGTTTTTCACAAAATTAACAATGGTTGCAGAAAAAAGCTGGAAAGGATTCCATTTTATTTCCTTTAAAAGAATTTGGATTAATGACCTTGTGGGAACCATGCAGTATAGGATCAATTGAATGGAATTCTTTTGTCTCTACCTTAGAATGATTTGTTCTTTTCCTGTGTGGCCTTTAGTTATATTTCTTTATTGCTTTCTGATTCTTTTAATGGTTGGCAGATGCTGATAACAAATATGTATGTGTGGCATGTGTCTTTGTGTATGTACTAGGTGCCTTTTCCAAGGGTTTGAGTCAGGCCTGGACAACCTGGTAGTAGTAAGGGCTAAACATTAAATAGGCTAACCTTCTTGGGACCACAGATAGGTTTTTAGCACCTCACCCCAGGTGAGTGAAAGAGTGTCTTTCCTCAGAGCAAGCAGCAAAGCAGATTGGCCTCAATTTCTCCACCTGCCCAAAGCATGAAGAACTGAGGCCCTTTTTCTTTCTTACCTCCTTCTCCCTCTAAAACGTTCAATGTAATGGTAAATTTTAACATAACCTAGAGCCCAAGATTCCAACCTCACTTAATAAGGTGCATTATCCCTTAAATTTTCATCCCCCCTCCTCACTTTTCCAACCTGAGTCCAACAACTTCCCCAGACCATATTTCCAACTGAGACCAGCACTCGTAGCCTCCTAACTGGATCTATCAGTGGTTCTCCCTTTTCTATAGGCTAGTTTGGTAACTTTGGTGCATACAGAAAGGAAACGTATAGAGGAAAAACACTTAGAATCATAGAATCATAGAATAGTAGAGTTGGAAGAGACTTCATGGGCCATCCAGTTCAACCCCCTGCCAAGAAGCAGGAAATCTTATTAAAAGCACCCCTGACATATGGCCATCCAGCCTCTGTTTAAAAAGCCTCCAAAGAAGGAGCCTCCACCACAGTCCGGGGGAGAGAGTTCCATGGCTGAACAGCCCTCACAGTGAGGAAATTCTTCCTGATGTTCAGGTGGAATCTCCTTTCCTGTAGTTTGAAGCTCCACATCCTAGTTTGCAGGTCAGCAGAAAACAAGCTTGCTCCCTCCTCCCTATGACTTCCCTTCACGTATTTGTACATGGCTATCATGTCTCCTCCCAGCCTTCTCTTCTGCAGGCTAAACATTCCTAGTTCTTTAAGCCGCTCCTCATAGAGCTTGTTCTCCAGATCCTTAATCATTTTAGTTGCTCTCCTCTGGACGCTTTCCAGCTTGTCAACATCTCCCTTCAATTGTGGTGCCCAGAATTGGACACAGTATTCCAGGTGTGGTCTGACTAAGGCAGAGTAGAGGGGTAGCATGACTTCCCTGGATCTAGATGCTATACCCCTATTTATGCAGGCCAGAATCCCTTTGGCTTTTTTTAGCAGCCGCATCACATTGTAAGCTCATATTTAACTTGTTGTCCATGAGGACTATCCCTCCCAGTTTGGTGTCATCTGCAAACTTGATGATCGTGCCTTCTAACTTTTCATCTAAGTCGTTAATAAAGATATTGAACAGAACCGGGCCCAGGATGGAACCCTGTGGCACTCCACTCATGACTTCTTTCCAAGATGAAGATGACGCATTAGTGAGCACCCTTTAATAAATAATAATAATAATAAAACTTTATTTATATCCCGCCACCATCTCCCCAACGGGGACTCGGGGCGGCTTACATGGGGCCATGCCCAGAACAGTACAATATAGCAAAATATAAAACAACATATCACAATACAATTAAACAATACAATAAATAATCATATACACTGCAACACAATATATATATATATATATATATATATATATATATATATATAGAGAGAGAGAGAGAGAGAGAGAGAGAACCCTTTGGGTTCGTTCACTTAGCCAATTACAGATCTACCTAACTGTAGTTTTGTCTAGCCCACATTTTACTAGTTTGTTTGCCAGAAGGTCGTGGGGGACCTTGTTGAAGGCCTTACTGAAATCCAGGTAGGCTACATCCACAGCATTCCCTGTATCGACCCAACTCGTAACTCTATCGAAAAAAGAGATCAGATTAGTCTGGCATGACTTGTTTTTGGTAAATCCATGTTGGCTGTTAGCAATGACCGCATTTGTTTCTAAATGTTCTCAGACCACTTCCTTAATGATCTTTTCCAGGATCTTGCCTGGTATCGACATGAGACGGTAATTGTTTGGGTCATTCTTTTTTCCCTTCTTGAAGATAGGGACCACATTCACCCTCCTCCAATCTGCTGGGACTTCTCCTGTTCTCCAAGAACTCTCAAAGATAATTGCCAGCGTTTCTGAAATAACCTCAGCTAGTTCCTTCAATACTCTTGGATGTAGCTGATCTGGCCCTGGGGACTTGAATTCGTTCAGAGCGGCCAGGTGTTCCTTGACAACTTGTTTCCCTATTTGGGGTTGGATTTCCCCTAATCCTTCATCCATTCCATGTTGCTGAGGTTGAAGATGGCTTTCTTTTTGTGAGAAGACCGAGGCAAAGAAGGCATTGAGTAGTTCTGCTTTTTCCCTGTCCCCTGTCACCATCAACCCATTTTCTCCTCGCAGAGGCCCTATTGCCTCCTTGTTCTTCCTTTTTCTACCAACTTAGGCAAAAAAGCCTCTTTTTTGTTGTTTTTAATGTCCCTGGCAAGCCTGAGCTCATTTTGCGCTTTAGCCTTGCGAACCTTTTCCCTACAGGAGTTAGCTATACGTTTGAATTCTTCTTTGGTGATTTCTCCCCTTTTCCACTTCTTGTGCATGTCTCTTTTGAGTCTTAGCCTAGTTAGAAGTTGTTTGGACATCCATTCTGGCTTCTTTGCACTTGTCTTAATTTTTTTTCTTTGTTGGCACTTAACTCCTTAACTCCATTGTCTTTTAATATTGGCATCCATGGAATACCACTCAGTGTTTCGTTCATTTTTTGGAAATCAGCTCTCTTAAAGTCCAGAATGCATGTTTGACTTGTCTTAGTTTCAGCCTTCCTTAGTATCGCAAACTGCAGGAGCACATGGTCACTTGCCCCTAAGGATCTGACAACTTTGACTGTATTGATCAGGTTTTCCACATTTGTTAAGATTAGATCAAGAGTAGCCGATCCCCTTGTTACCTCTTCTACCTTCTGGACCATAAAATTGTCTGCAAGGCAAGTGAGGAATTTGTTGGACTTTGTACTCTTGGCCGAGTTTGTTTTACAGCAGATATCGGGATAGTTGAAATCACCCATGACTATTATATCTCTTCTTTGTGCCTGTTTGTTCAGCTGTTGACAGAAGGCTTCATCAAGTCCTTCATCCTGACTCGGAGGTCTGTAGTAGACACCCACGACAAGATCTCTTTGAGTCCCGGTTCCCTTGATTCTTATCCAGATGCTTTCAAGCTGGTTTCCCGGATTACAGTCTTGCATTTCTTCTGCAACGTAACTGTTTTTGACATATAAAGCTACTCCCCCTCCTCTCCCCTTTGTTCTATTTCTGTGAAAGAGGTTATAGCCCTCAATGGCTACATTCCAATGATGGGAGTCATCCCACCAGGTTTCAGTGATGTCTATGACATCATACATGTGGTGCTGTGCTAAAAGTTGGAGTTTGTCTTGCTTATTTCCCATGCTCTGTGCATTAGTGTAAAGACATGTAAGCCCCTGTGACCTTCCCCCAAGCTGTTTATTTGGGATTATTGTGCTCTCGGTACTTGGTCCTTGCTGTGTTTGTGCAGCCCTCCGTTTAGCCTTTCGGTGGTTCCCTGTGGTCATGGGTAATATAGTGTTCGCCAGGCTGTTGTTCCCCTCCCCCAGTGGATCTAGTTTAAAGTGCGCCTGATGAGGTTTGTGAGTCTGTGCACAAAAAGATGTTTTCCTACTAGTGTGAGATGCACCCCATCACTTGCCAGTAGGCCATCCTCCTGGAAGAGTAGGCCATGGTCGAGGAAGCCAAAACGCTCCTCCTGACACCAGTTTCTGAGCCAGTTATTGACCTGTACTATTTTTCTGGCCCTTGTAGAGCTGTGTCCTACAACGGGGAGGAGGGATGAAAAGATCACATGTACATTACACAGTTTTAGCTTTGTTCCTAGAGCTTGAAAATCATTTGGAGGAGGGAATGGTGCGTTCTGATTCCTACTCTGCTGTAGCACTGCATGTGATTTCTCTCTATAAGGCTTATGCTCAGAACCTCTGAGGGCCACACCAAACACTTGTGAGGTCCTCATTTGGCCCCTAGGCTGCATGTTTTACAAGCCTGGTTTGAGTGATTATTGTCTGAATAAGTCCCAATCCCCTGTTTCCCCGAAGCTCATAGAGGTTATAAATATGGATTATAAACTGTATTTTACAATGTTTACTTATTCTTTTATTTACTTCATATATTCTGTCCCATTTTCCCCTTGGAACTCAAGAATATGTACATTGTACCTGTACTTTGGCACCCCCTGATGGCGCAATGGGTTAAGCCACAGAGCTACGGAACTTGCTAACTGAAAGGTTGGTGGTTCAAATCAGGAGAGCAGAATGAGCTCCTGCTATTAGCCCCAGCTTCTGCCAACCTAACAGTTTAAAAACATGCAAATGTGAGTAGATCAATAGGTACCGCTTCTGCGTGAAGGTAACGGTGCTCCATGCAGTCATGCTGGCCACATGACCTAGAAGGTGGCTACAGACAATGCCGGCTCTTTGGCTTAGAAATGGAGATGAGCACCAACCCCCAGAGTCAGACATGAGTAGACTTTACCTTTACCTTTTATCTGTATCCCAGAGGTGGCGAATATATCGTCTAGCTCTCAAGGCCATTTTAATGGAATCTGCAACATGGGGAGGATATGTTGTCATATTTTGTACTCTGGGCCGTTTTGAGACCAGGAGAGGCCTTATTTCATGAAGGAAGTGATAGAAACTTGAAATCCTTATCACTCACAGTTTTAAAACAGGTCTCTATTAATCCCAAATGTCTCAGTCGTCCCCAAATCATTTTTTTTCATTTAGAAGGGCAGTCCTTGCAAAGTTATATGGTGTGTGTGTGTGAGAGAGAGAGGTGGCCACTTAAACTCTGGTAGTTATCTATTTCTTCCCTATCCATCCCTAAGAAGAAATATTAGGCTGAAAGATAGTGGCTTGCTCAAGGACACCCAGCGAACTTCATGGCTGAGAGATTTGATTTCAGGTATCTCCTAGTCCAACATTCTAGCCGTTTATCTCCACTACCCTTCAGGTATATTTCAAATTATGATTTTTTACACATTATTTACAAGGCTAACAGTATGCTTGCTCATTTCAGGATCTTGTCCCATGCTAGCCTCATAGTCCAGTTTAGCAATATGCTACTCAGTGAAAACTTTGACCTTCAAATATTAAAGGGAGAGAATCATGCCATAATCATATCCCTTTTATATTGAAGTTTGCATAGGATGCTCCCATGAAATCTGTTTCTATTTAAAACACTGTATGGAAGAGCCATCAAAATGTTTTCTCTTCATTTAACTGATGATTTTATAATGCCAATCAGTAGCTAAATTGCTTCTCTTTTTAAGAGAAATTAGGAAGCAGATGACTAATTAAGGACTTCCTTTTTGTTGTTATATAAATTTATCTGTATTCTATTTTTATCAAACAAGCCAAACATTCATTCATTATTTGTTGTTTCTTTAACAACAGCAGAAGTTTGCTTATGTTGCAAGAAGCAGTACAGCTGCTGTTGGCAAATGAACAATCTCTATTTTTGTTATTTCCCATGGATAGGCGATGATACATAATGATGCAGAGTCATTCCCTGCTGAACAATTGGAGTGATAAGATGGCTGCCTTATCCCATTGGCCAATGGAGGTAGCCATCTTAGTGCCTAGAAATATCGTCGAGAACAAAGCTGTTTCAAATTATAGCATTATTCCCCTTGTGGCAGCCTGTGGAAACACCACTGCATCCAAATTGGATTGGCACTGTTGCTTGAAAGTGATTTTTTTTCTCTTAAAGAAAAGAGCTACATTCCCCTATAAGTCTTGTTTCTGCAACAAATTCTTGAATTTCTCCCATTCCTTTTATACAATTTTTCCCTTATGAGCAGGGCAAATGACACCATGAAAGGGAGATATTTGGCATAGCGATAGTTCTATCTCTCATGCCAGTGAAAGTAATAATAACCTCAGGTATGGCAGGATCTACATTTCGATAAGTATGCAAAAAATGATTAAGAAACTCAAATTTATCATATCATAGAATTAGAGTTTTGAAAACAACTATGTTAATTTACCCTATCATCTGCTTATTTATGGAGCTCCAGAGTCATTGGCAAGAATCCTGCTGGAGAATTAGAAATATGTAAGTTTGAGTTGTGATTCCTTTGTATTCCCAAGTTTAGGTGACACATAGGGGACAGGAAGATCCCCAATCCCCACTAACCAAGAAGCAGCTGCTGAGATTGCTTAGGGAAAATTCCCCATCACTTGGCTAATAGTCCCACCCCACCTAATGTGAGTGATCTATAATGGGAGATTTCAATAGAGACTCCACTTTTGCCTGTCCCCCCAAAGAAGGGGGTGGTAATATCAGTTGGTTCCTTCACAAGTGAGAGCAGAATGGACTCCAGTTAATTGTAACGATTTTGGACCAGCACCAGATTGTGTGGCCCATGCAGGCTGGCCTTTAATAACACTAAAGACTTTATCACACTAGAACATCTATCCACATTAAATCCAGTTGTTGCCTCCTGCAAAATTCTGGGGTTTGTAGTTTAAGGAGGGGCCTTTAAACTGCACAGCCAGGGAGCCTCACTCAACTACAAACCACAGAATTCTGCAGGAGGCAGATAGATGCTCTAGTGTAATGGAGTACTAATTGTGCCCATAAATATCCACTTCACAAACATTGTTATTATTCACTCACTAATACAGCACTAAAATAATAAAGACTAAACTTAGAATTGCATGAGATAAATTTTCAAAACTCAGTTTCATTTCAGAGTGTTATGAACATGTTTTTTTCAACAAGCCTATTTCCCCTGATTCTCTTTTGAGCTTCCTCTTGTGCTTTCCCTGCAGGTACTCTTTTCTGTTTCTCTCATTCTTTCACAGCTCATGCCTTTCTGCTTCTGCTCATTTTAATTCCCTGCAAAGCGTAAGAAGCATCCCATACAATGAACTTGAAATTCCTGAAAATGCTATGGCTAGAAGTAGTTAAGCTAGAGATGGGCAACTTCTGGTCTTCCAGAAGTTCTTGGGCAGGTTATTATCCTTCACCCCTTCATTGCCTAGCATTGACAGGGATCACTGTTCAATAACTCAGCAATATGCTTGTTCCTGAGTTCAGTCTTGTTCAGATGTTAGGTCATAAGCAATTACAATGATATTAGGAGGAAAATGAGGTTACATATGCTAGGCCATCTTTGCCTGTTTTTTAAGGCAACCCCCCCCCAGAGATTTCCAGCACCTCAAAGAGGAAGCAGAGGGTAAGATATGGTCTAATTGCTTTATATTACATGAGAATAGTTCTTGGTTGAACATTAACGGGACCTCTTGACAGTAAGAGTGATTCAGCAATGGAATCAATTACCTAGAGTAGTAGTTGGGTCTCCTTCTTTGGATATCTTCCCAAAAAAAAAAAAAAAAAAAAAAAAAAAGGCTGAGCAGCTATCTACTGGGGATGCTCTAGCCGGAGAACGCATATTGGGCAGAGGGTTGGATTTGACTGCTTATGAGGCCCCTTCCAACTATGATTCTATGATTTATTGAGACATATTTTCAATGCATCGTCCTTTACCTTCACTTTTATTATAAAACACACACTTGCATTCAGTAGCCCTTTTTACGTGAGATATAATATAGAGAAAATCAGTTTTATAAATGACTCATAGGAATCAATGCAAGCATAGTATCAGATTTTCCATTCTCTCTACAATCCTAAAAATTGATCTGGTAGAGTTTCCAGCATTCTGGAGCAGATTTTAAGGTTTAAGACAAATCCCACCCCGCAGGATGGAACCTATTCCCATAAGTCCAATGCCGATGTTGGATGTTGGTCATTTTTTTCTCATGTGCTTTTCCTTGTTAGTGAAAAAAAATGTGTATGTTTAATGTGTATGCAAATTTCTCTCTCTCTCTCCCTTTCACTATGTCTTCTAGCTATCTGTCTTCTTATTGCATATTGGTTACAAATGTTGTTAGGCGTGTTAAGTTTCATCATTGGGAAGAAGGTAGGGTATACATTAATGATAATAACAGCAACAGCCTGCAACTCTTTCTTCATTTTTTACTCCTTATATACTGATATAACTGTTACTATTATAACTATAAGGAATACACATATGCACAAATTGATGTACATATAAATGCCCCATTTTAGCAAAAAACAAATAAACTAAAATCAGAAATAGGTTTTTCCAAGGGTAAGATAAATTGCTGTCATCCAAGCAAACACAGTGAATAAAATTAGGCATGGTTATTCTGTGACGTGGTTGCAAATGCTTTTATAAAGTTTCATTTTTTTTAAAAAAAAAAAAACACCGGCAATCATAAAGGATTCTATTGTACCCAGAAGAAATCGACATTACCAAAATTAATTTTGCATACAGTTGAGGTAAAGTTGTAAGTATTATTGTTGGATAAATTCCATTAGTGCTGATGCAGTATTTTAAAAAAAATAAGAAAATGTTCATAAAGTAATACACTGGAAATAGAAAAGTGTTGTTAAGACCTCAATTGAATTCTAAACAGTAAGCTAAAAGAAATAAAAACCTTTCTTGATAAAAATCAATATATGTTTTTTAAAATCTCTTAACCACATATTCTCTTGCCATTCAATAAAGTTACTCTTCAGGGAGTATATTATAGAGATAATGGAACTATTCACAGAAGACTTCTATACTAGGGATACATATAGCACAATCAGATGTGATTCCCACTGACTTCAAGACAATTATATGAATGTACATAGTATTTTTCTGCAGGTATCCAGATATGCAAAGAAATTATTTTGATGTTTACTGTGGAGCAAAACGCATTATGTTTATTGAAGGACAGTTGCAAGGAAAAGGGTTTCTTTTTACTTGAATGTTACTCAGACTATGAACATCAAGAATGCTGTGTATAATATTAATTGGATTTGTTCACTGCAGTAAGCACCTAGAGCTGCAGGCATGTATCATGTTGACAAGACATCCATGGCTTTGTATAAACGTTCAACCTGTCATCTTCTGACAGCCCTTTTTCCTATCTGAAATGAGGGAGTCGTTTTTGAATTCCACAGCATGAAACATTTTAGTCAGCATTTCCAAAAATCCCCCCGCCCCCTAATCAAGCACGGCCAGTGTAGTTTTTAAAATATTTTCAAGTTTTCTTCTAAAATTCTTCTTTCTTTGCATGGCTATTTGGTTCACACTCATGAAATATGGTGTGAGGCGGTCAGATATAGGAGTAAGCACCCCCAAGGGCCACTTCCATACCAATTTCACACCTATTTAGATCTGGAGATTAGAACCAAGATGGGATACTAAAAATTTCAAACCACAAATTAAGGTAAAACTTACAGTATCCCCCCCTCCCGCCAGTGAACCTTAAAATAAGACAACTCCATGAGCATTCATGTGAGTAGGATTCAAATTTGTCCCAACATGAATCTCAGATTCAAACTGTTGAATTAAACTGATCCCCCTTTTAGTTTTTGCTCTTCAATCTTTTTGATAATTCTTAATGATTTACCATATTACCATTATTACTTTTATGAAAGATTGTGTGTGTGACAGTAAAGATCCCTAGACATAAATAAAATGAACCCATTGCCACTAGTGAAGTGTTTACATGTGTACTGGCTTTAAAAAAAAAAAGAAACACAGTGCAAAAGAGGGCCCATCCAGACAGGGCCCAAATCCCAGACTTGCAGTTTTACTGGAGGCAATCAAATGATGCCTCCAGTAAAAGAGGATTAATTTGAGATAAAGCAGGAAAACACAGCTTTATTCTGAATTAATTTAATAGCCCATTAGACCTGTACCTTTGTGAAAGGTGCAGTTCTAATGGGCTATGGGCCCTGTGATGACAGGCCCTCGGGTAGTCCCAGGACTACATGCGACCTGTCCTTACACCCATCTCACTCCTTTTGGGCTTCTGGAGCCCAGAGATGCGAGATGGTACCCACACCCTTCCCAAAACTCCTCACCACACCATAAAAAATAAAAATAAAACTCACCATGAGTCATTAGGACTCTGTTCAAGCCTAATGCAACATACAATTATGTGTGAGAAGACCGGGGGCGGGGAATTGCTCCTGCTCCCCATCTCTTAGCGCTACGTAGTATGTTTCAGAAAGCACGCTGAAAGGCATAATGGTGGCTGGGTAAGTTCTAACCATTTTTAGGGCTTTTTTTTGGGAGGGGAGGGTTGGTGTGACTGGATTTTATCCCTGTAGTTACTGGGATGGTACATAGCCACCCCACCAGGAAAGTGCAGGATTTTAAGGGTGTATGCAGACTTTAACCTGTGCTGAAGCAGGTTTTTTAAACCCTCTTCAGCACAGATTAAAGTGCAGTCTGGAAGTGGCCAGAGAAGGAAGAAGAGAAAATGCTATTATTGCCATTCTCCATGTACATAGATCCATTTGGTAGGAATACAAGGGCAGGTGTGAAGACGTGCCTCTTCAACTTCAGGCAGAGGATAATCTTGTTATCCCAGCCACTGCCACTAATAGATATATAGAGGTCCCTCTTCACAGAGATTAATCTGTGGGATCCTCTTCACAGAGGTTTCTTCACACTCAGAGGAAAAACTTCTGTTTAAGTCTCACCCAGTGTTTTAGAGTCACAATCTTTTTCTTGAATGAAACAGTAACAAAGTTTATTTTATTGTTGTCTGGCACAGAAGCATGTTGGTTACATTGAAGTTTTGCTTTCTTGGTTGAAATTACAATGTTACAGTACTATTTTCTCTCATACAGTCTTGCAAACACAACAAGGAACACTTTTACTTTGCAGAGGCAGAACTCTGATTATTCTCAACTTATTATATTAGTTATTCCAGCAAATATTTTCTGTTAATACATTTCTTAACCTATCTTCACTGACAACTAACTATCCTGTTCAGCTGCTCTGCCAACTGCCAACTACACTTTAAACTCCGGCACATGCTCATATACATATGACCAATCCGGTCGCTGCTATGTAAATCAGCTCCTCTCTTGATGTCAGATTCCGAGTGCTATAAAATAGCGGTTCACCCACCAACCCTACAAGGTAAGCCATGTCTTAACTATTACAACAAGTTCTAAATCTCCCATATAATTACACATTTCGCTACAGCGGGGTTGGTTTTTAAAATGTTTTTAATTCTACAGTTTCACTAAATTTTACCTTTTATATGATGTGTACATTCAGCTGTATTTGTTTAACTTCTACAGGCATCTCAAGTCCCAGAAGTTTGTTGGTGGGCAGACTAGATTATGGTTCAATATTGACTGTGACATGGTAAAGCCTAGCTGTCATAGTCATTTTTGTTTAAAAATTATCATCCCAGCCAGTTGTGAACACGTAGTCTATATTTAGCACTGCTGCCAGCCTTTATTTTATAAGTGATGCGTTTTCCCAGAAACTCAATCATCATTTCAGCAATCTGGAAAGAAGCCCAGGCCAGGTAATGGGCATATGTCAAGATTGCCACTATCAAAGGAATTCTTCAACTGTGCCATAATATCCCATACAGTTCATAGTTTAATTTTGTAAATTGGCTGTTCCTCAATATGTAACACATGTTTATATGTTTTCTAGATATAATTTTCATGCCTTGTTTATTTTACTTCAAATAAACATTGTGCTCAATTTCATATCACAAAATCACAAGTCGAACAATTCGCAAGCGTCTAGGACTGTGTGATGTATTTTCAGATGATGAGCGCAGATCCCAGTAGGGTGGCCTTTTGCAGTTGGCAGATCGTAATTTTGTCAATGTCTATTGTTTCCAAATGCCGGCTGAGATCTTTTGGCACGGCACCCAATGTGCCGATCACCACCGAGACTACCTGTACTGGTTTCTGCCAGAGTCTTTGAAGTTCAATCTTGAGGTCCTGATAGGGGCTGAGTTTTTCTTGTTGTTTTTCGTCAATGCGACTGTCACCTGGGATGGCAACATCAGTGATCCAAACCTTTTCCTTTTCCACAACTGTGATGTCTGGTGTGTTGTGTTCCAGAACTATGTCAGTCTGGATTCGGAAGTCCCACAGTATCTTTGTGTGCTTATTTTCCAATACTTTTGCAGGTTGTGATGCCACCAGTTCTTTGCTGTTGGGAGGTGGTACTTGAGGTATCATCATCATCATCATCATCATCATCATCATTATTTCTGCTTTGTTTCAATACTCTTGCTATATATGTCATGAATACTTTTAAAACAAAGGTTCTTTTTATTGCATTTTCAGTGTGACAGGGTTATAGAATTTTTACAGGTACACACTTTTACACAAAGAACGGCATTGGACATACAGACATACAGATTATATGAACTATAGTAGAGTCTCACTTATCCAACATAAATGGGCGGTCAGAAAGTTGGATAAGCAAAAATGTTGGGCATTAAGGAGGGATTAAGGAAACACCTATTAAACATCAAATTACAGAATGTGCGGTCATTATATAAATAAAAGTGATCTGGTCATGTTCACATTACTCTCCTGGAGGGTGGCATTTCCCTATTCAACTTTGGAGTCTCTGGAACTGTAAGTAGTCAGATATGGAGAGATGTGGTATAATAAAGCAGCATTAACTTTGAGTCCCACCCATGGGAAAAAAGCAGGATAGAAATGAAATAATAATAATAATAATAATAATAATAATAATAATAATAATAATAAAAACAACAACAACAACAACATTATACACCTCCCTTACCTAGTTTTGAATATACCTCAAAAACTCTAAGGATGCCTGCCATAGTTCTTGGTGAAATGTTAGGAGAGAATACTTCTAGAATATGGCCATACAGCCCAGAAAACTCACAGACCTCATTTCTTCCTCTTAGTAGCCAAGTGGCCTGATTGGAATGGCTGCCTCTTCTCTAGAGACACTGTCCTTGCTTTGGCTCCAGGCCTTTCAAACCTTTTCTTGAGAGGAAAAACATATGTTGGAAGCAGTGTGAGCATCCAGCTGTTGTCCTTTTATCCTCCTCACCATCAAAAAGCCAAATCTTCCCTCATAGCGAAGCTTTGGAAAAGCCTGTCTTGAGAAAGACCTGCTTATTGCTATGGCAACATGGGCTTCCAAGGAAAAGGAGACCCTCCCTCTTCCTCTCCCTTCTGCTTTGGTGCCAGAGGGAAGCTGGAGACCCCAAAATGGGCACCTTCCGAGAGGATTCAAGGCTCACTCACTGTCAAGTGCCAAAAGAGCAGTAGCAGCAACAACAATGCCCCAGCACCACCACCAATAGCTTTGATAGGGCGTGCAGGCAAGGAGCCTGATTCCTTTTGTGAATAGACTGCAGGGAGGGAAAGCAGGTAGATTCTGGGTATGCCAGTGGCCGCTCAGCAAAAGCGAAAATGTGAGTGGAAGGAGGGGCTGGAGGAGGAGGAGAAAGAGAGAAGGGGAGGTGGGAGGCAGGGAGTGAAAGTTCAGTGAAAGGACTGGTGAGCTTTGAGGTTCACTGCACATTGCTGCCTAGAGAAAGGCAGCAACAGCTGTGGATCCAGGAGGCAGACTGCATTGGATAATATAGAACGTCGGATGAGCGAAGGTTGGATAAGCGAGACTCTACTGTACAATGGATTCACAAACAACCTACAGTTACATTGGCTAATAAACAAACAAAGGGGAATTACATTTTTACTCAGCATTCACATTCACATATACATTCATCATCTTTCCCTAAGAACAATGACAAGGATCAGAAACTGACTACCTGCAAATGTATCATGACTCTAAAACCACACTCCTTTTTCTTCCCTTGAGAAAAGGAGGCTAAGTGTCCAGACTCCTGTTTTCCATTGCAGATCTGACACTCCATGCACCATCTCGTTCCATAGAGAATGACGGGTGAATGGCGCTGCTGTCTTCACACTTTTTGGATTGTAATAAGTTATCTTGTATAGCAAAATTTCCATCAGATTTTGTCCTAAAGTTGTAAATTAATTATAGATGTTTTTCCAGCATAAAACATCCTGGCTTCATCTCAGTTTCCTGGCAGATATTGACTAAGTAATTAGTGTTGGTAAGCGAACCATTGTGTTCTGAGTTTGACTTGAAAGAGCATTGTCTTTGATTAATATAAACAGAGAAAATTTCCTTTAGAGTTAAACCGGTTTCTGGTCAGCAAATGTTGACAGATGTGAACAGATGTAAACATTTTTCTTATCACTGTCACAGTCCTTATCAATATCAGCATTTCAGCAACTTTTAATTACAGTTAGTTGTTTTCCAGGCCTCATTATTAGCTCTCATTCGTTCATCTTTCATACAATTCCATTCAAACCATATATCATATTTCATCATGAGATGTATATCTTAAACTCTGATAATAATATCAATGTTTTTTTTTAAAAAAAAGTTTGCTATGTGTTGCAAAGAAGGTGTAGATTGAGGAGATAGAGCCTTTCCTTCCCCTGTGAGCCTAGACCAGCTATATCTATTAATAAGAACCTTTTAATACCCTTGAGTGGAAACACTACAAAAAAGGGTCCTGGACTCTGTACCCAAGAGATTTATTTATTCTTCAGCCACAAAGGTTCTCAGGCTGCTTACAGAAAGCACTTTAACACTCTTCAAAGAGGGTTTAAAAACTTGCTTTGGCGTGAGTTAAAGTCCTCACACCTCTAAAAAAAACAGGGCTTTCCCGGTGGGGTAGCTAAATATACCATCCTGGTAACTACTGGGTTGGTATCTAGCCACCCTAAAAAAAAAACCCTTTAAAGGCCTACAATTGTTAAAAATTTACTGGACCTCCATTAGGCCTCATAGCGCACTTCCTGGAATGTACCAATTACGCACAAGGAGGCAGGGGCAAGAGCAAGTCCCTGGACTACTCGGCAGTCTGTCCCAACAGGGACCATAGTCCATTAGACCCAGGTCTTTCAGGAAGGCCTGGGTCTAATGGGCTAGCTAATTAATACTTTAGGATAACCCAGGGTTTTCCTGCTTTGTCTCGAATTAATCCTCTTTTATTGGAGGTGTCATGTGGATTATGGCCATGTCTGGATGGGCCCCCAGAGTGATTTAAAATCATGAATTTGCCCTCCGGTGTACAATCTAAATAAGATGCCACAGAGAAAGAATGAGATTAATTCCAGTAAATACTGCTGCTTCATTTCCCCCTCCAAAGCAAGAGCAGTAGCAGTTGGGATGGAGAGAAGGTCTTTCATCTGCTTTTGTAATAGATTTTTAAAATTATAGATATAGCTCTATTACTGCTGGCATAGAGAGCAGGACCAAAGAATAAGATTGCATTTAATGAACAGACTCACATAGATAAATGAAAATGTAGGTATCAATAAGAGATTGAGGAATATTCTAGCTCTATAATTTTGGGAGCTATACCCATATGCCTGCTATTGGCCCCAGCAATCAATGTCTGACAGTGGCATTGCCAGAACATGATCTCACCAGATTACCCTTTCTTCTGGGCATTCTTGGGGCAATTATTAGTAGAATGGCTCAGCTGATTTCAGGTTGAAAACATCTTTCTCTTTTCACATGTATGAGTGTAATAGAAAATGTAGTTGCCTTTGGTTGTGTATGTACTCTTCAAATGCACTGAATTTTGCAGGGTTGAATGTAACCTATATTACAAGGTTGGTGTATAGGTAGTTTTCAGGCCTTGCTTGCAAAAGCTGAGTAGAGTAAGGGGAAGGAGCGATCAGGCAGTCATTACTGGAAGCGCAGTCTGATTGGCTGATGCAAATAAGAAGTTGCTTAGCAACTGGAGATGGGCGGAGCCAAAGTGACAGTTGGAGCTATGCAGACACAGAATTCTTTTCACTTAGGGGGTTGGTTTTTAAAGTGTGAAGATAGAGACAAGTTTTAGGAACCATCCTTTTAAAAAGAAGCCTATTTGAGGAATATAGTTAAAGCCTTTAGGGAAGAAAGGCTGAGAACTACATTGAAACTCTATAGTTTAGAGTGCTGGTGTTAAATCCCAGGAGAAGTGGATTTAAAAGTTTAAATTGTCCTGTTTGTGTTTCCTGTGTAAAGGATCATATTACCACAGAATTCCAGTTATAAAACTATAATTTGTAATTCAATTTATAGAAACCATTCTTTATAAGAGTTAAGCCTAATCTGTTATTGAAACCACTATGCATCTTTATTGCTCAAATACAAATAAACAGCAACTTCTTGTTTTCCTCACATAAAGTGTCTCGTGTGACTCTCTCAATATCATAATTACAGAGGAGGTACCTGAATATAACATTGGTGGCAGCATTAGTAGAAGTAATATTTTTGGTGGCAGCTGAAAATAAAAGCTTCTGAAATTCTGGCAATGCTGGAAAAAAAACCCCTCTAAATTATATTTTTGAAACTCAAATCCTCTATATCATGCTTTTCTTTACCAACTGTATTTTTTAAAAAAACAATGTAGATAGAATAGGTAGAACCACATTTACAGGCATAGCTTTATTGGCTCTGTTTACTCTGGTAGTTACAAATGCCATAGAGTCAGGCTATTGCTCAGTTTAAAGTGTGAAGTTGTCTCTTCATCAGATAGACACGCTTTTATAATAGCATCACTTTCTCCCTATGTACTTTTCTCAGTTACTTCAACGAAATGTACCTACATTCTACTGTTTTGTCAAAATGTTTGCCAGCTTTCCTGTCATGCTTTACTCTCCTCTGGCAGCTTCCTAACTCAATCCTGTGAATAATATGCACCTCTCATAGGTGTTTGTGGTTGTTTGTTTGTTTGTTTGTTTGTTTTTTTGCCACAACCTGAATCTAATTATGGAACTAAAGATATTTCTGCTTCACAATGATACTAGGTGGCTATTTCTTTCTTTCTTTTTTAAATGCCTCTAGGTATGAATTATAATTTTTTTCCTTTGCTGAAGATTGTGATGTAAGAAGTTAGTTGGGTCTTTTGCACTGCATTTGAAAAAAATGTATTGGGGAGTGGGGGGTAAAATGTGTTTTGCTCTAGCATTATCTGAAGTGAGATACCAAAAAAGAATTATGTGCCACCTCTTCCATCTATGAATTGATGTGCATCAAGAATAATATATTAATTGTCAGTCTTGTTATGGATCTCCTTACCTCTGGATCTCCTTTTTATGATTGCTCTTTACAAGACAATTCACCATAAGGGAGTTGTGGATAATTCTGTAAAAATGAAAGAAATTGTGCCTTGGTCTTTCTGTGTCTTCGATAGATGCCCTCTTTTTGAAGTAAAAGAAACTCTGGCAGTTGTTCTCCCCTGGAATTTTGTGTTTCTTACTATAAAACATGGATGATTCTGTATTGAATAATCTCATGGGCTAAGCCTCGTGTGTGTGTGTGTGTGTGTGTGTGTGTGTGTGTGTGTGTGTGTGTTTTGGCAAGTGTTAATATTTTGGGATTTCTCACTTAATGTTTCTTTTCGCAAAGATTCTGTACTTTTGCAATGTATAGCTGTAATAGAGTTTAGGGACATTATCCATGATGTTGTGAATGTGATTTAAAGTCAAGGCACATTCAAGCCACCTGCTACCTGAATGGGTTGTGTACTTAGGCTTCTTTGTTTTAGTTCTAGGTGCATGTTTGAAGATGAGCTGGACTCTTTTAGCCATGTTCAATGCTACTGGCATGATGCTGATGTCCTATCATTGTTTTTAAAGCTGTATGCAGGGCCGGTTCATCATGGAGGCTGTTGAAGCCGCCGCTTGGGGTGCAGCCCTTGGGGGGCGCTCTCTAGGCGGTGGCAACGGCGGCGACCATCGGGTCGCTCGCCATGGAATGAGGAAGTCCTTGCTCTTCTCGCCAGATTTCACGAAACCTCGCAGTGATCTTGTGAAATATCGCAAGATTTCTGTGAGATCACGCAAAATATCATGAGATTTCTGTGAGATTTCACGAAATATCATGTGATTTCTGTGCACAATCTCACAAGAAAGCGAGGCCTTCCTGAAGGCCTTTGTAGTTATTATTATTATTATTATTATTATTATTATTATTATTATTAAACTTTATTTGTACCCTGCTAGCATCTCCCAAAGGACTCGATGCGGCTTACAAAGGCCACGGCCTCAACACACAATATAACAATACAAAACAAAAGGCAAATTAAAAACAATTAAAACAGTATAAACAACAAGCAATAAACAATACGCTAAAACACAATAAAACTGGGCCGGGCCAGAGTAATGGGTACAAGATTAAAAGTGCTGATGTGACAGGTGATATATAAGGCTTATAGGGCAAGTGCAGAGTGCGATATGCGATCTTAGTTCTAATAAAGTGCTTATGGGACTTGGTGTTGGAGATTTCCTATTAATCTGGGAAGGCACATTGGAACAGCCAAGTCTTCAAGTTCTTTCTGAAGACTGCCAATGTAGGGGCCTGTCTGAGATCCTTGGGGAGGGTGTTCCAGAGTCGGGGGGCCACCACAGAGAAGGCCCTGTCTCATGTCCCCACCAACCGCGCTTGCGACGCAGGCGGGATCACGAGCAGGGCCTCTCCAGATGACCGAAGTGAACGCGTGGGTTCGTAGACGGAGATGCGGTCACGGAGGTAGGATGGTCCCAAACCGTTCAGGGCTTTGTAGGTAAGCACCTGCACCTTAAATTGGGCTCGGAAAGTAAATAGCAGCCAGTGGAGCTCCTTGAACAGGAGGGTTGACCTCTCTCTGTAAGGGGCCCCAGTTAACATCCTGGCTGCCGCTCGTTGGACCAGTTGGAACTTCCGAGCCGTTTTCAAGGGCAGCCCCACATAGAGCGCATTACAGTAGTCCAGTCTGGAGGTGACCAAGGCCAGATCAGCCTTCGCGAGGTACGGTCGCAGTTGGCGCATGAGTCTCAACTGTGCGAAGGCCCTCCCAGACACCGCCGACGCCTGAGCCTCAAGCGTAAGCGATGAATCCAAGAGGACTCCCAGACTGTGGACCTGTGGCTTCAGGGGGAGTGTAACCCCGTCCAGCACAGGTTGCCACCCTATACCCCGGTCAGGAGGACCTCTGTCTTGTCGGGATTGATCTTCAGCTTGTTTCTCCTCATCCAGATAGACACCGCGGCCAGGCACTCGTCCAGCACCCGAGAGGCCTCCTTGGAATTAGGTGGAAAGGAGTAGTAGAGTTGTGCGTCATCTGCATAGAGGTGACACCCAACTCCAAAACTCCGGATGACCTCTCCCAGCGGTTTCATGTAGATGTTAAAGAGCATGGGAGACAGAATAGAGCCTTGCGGGACCCCACAGCTCAAAGGCCAGGGGTCCGAGCAGGCGTCTCCCAGCTTCACCATCTGGGATCGACCCTCCAGGAAGGATCGGAGCCACGACAAAACCGTGCCCCCGAGACCCATCCCAGAGAGTCGTCCCAGAAGGATACCATGATCGATGGTATCGAAAGCTGCTGAGATGTCCAAGAGAACCAACAGGGCCACACTCCCCCTGTCCAGCTCTCTACGGAGGTCATCCACCAAGGCGACCAAGGCTGTCTTGGTGCCGTGACCAGGCCTGAAATCAGACTGTGACTGATCTAGGTAGTTGATGTCATCTAGAAAGCCCTGGAGCTGGGAGGCAACCACCCGCTCCAGCACCTTACCCAAGAAAGGGAGGTTGGAGATTGGTCTGAAATTGTTCAGCACCGTGGAGTCAAGGGAAACCTTTTTAAGGAGTGCACGAACCACAGCTTGTTTCAGGTAAGATGGAAAAAAACCCTGCTCCAACGATGCATTAATGATCAACACAAACCAATCAACCAGCCCCTCCCTGGCCGATTTAATTAGCCAAGACGGGCAAGGGTCCAGAACCAACGTGGTTGCCCTCACAGCCCCAAGGACCTCCACCATGGTCTCAGGAAGAACAAGCCTAAAAGAATCCCACAAAATCGGACAAGCAGATGCCTCAATCACCTCCCCTGGCCCTGTGGTGGAATTGGAGTCAAGCTCAAGGCGTATCTGAGCGACTTTGTCTGAAAAATGGTGTGCGAAATCGCGACACCGAGTTGCTGGGTCGTCAAAAGTCTCCTCCAGCACAGGTGGCTGAAGGAGTTCCCCAACGACCTGAAACAACTCCGCAGCTGGAGAGCGTGCCGCCGCAGCCAGTATGTTGGGGGGGGGAGGTGTAATTTTTTTTTGGGGGGGGGGCAGCCCTAGGTTTGCTTATATAGCGAAAAAACCTAGGGCCGCCTCTGGCTGTATGAAAAAGAGTATCTTATTTTTGGCTTTATAAATTAACTCAGAAGTAAATACCATTCGATATAGAAATAAATAAATAGTATATATAATCAAAATATGAGAAGATTAGACCTAGAAATGCTAAATTGTATTGCACTGGGATTCACGAGATTTTTTACCTCATTTATGAATAGGGTTGTGTATGACATTTATGAAACTTCATTCACTATAAGCTAATAGTTATATCTGCTTTCCCCTATCTACATATGAGGGAATCTTTTCTGCTTTGACTCTGCTATCCTGGATCTTCTGTTGTGTACATTTCTGTATTGGAGTTGCAGGTGCTGTAATGGTGGCCTCCCTTATTCTTCTTGCATCCTGCCTTGCAAAGTGATACTCTGCTCTAGATATATCCTTTGCCATGCTGTTGTTTATCTTGCAGATTCATTTGGTCTTGATACATTTGCTACCAGTTGCTTGGTTGAGTTGTGTGTGTGTGTGTGTGTGTGTGTGTGGGTGTGTAAATTAACATCTTATAGAATGTCTTCCTTTGTTAGGATCCACTGTTTAAAATAATAGCTGTGTGGTAGTTAAGGAAATATTTTACCTAATGACTGACTATGAAACTGCAACTTTCAGGGGGGAAAAAATGTATAATGACTGATAGCATGGTCTCTAGGACATCTCTCATTTACAGGATTGCCATATGTTGACAACATATAGCAATAACAGAAAATTATTTATTGTGTTTAAAATTAAATTGTCCTAGGTGCACATTCCATGGTTCTTTTGTATGCATAACTATTTCCAGATGTCTAACTTTTGTGTTTGGAGCTCTAATAGACACAATGTAGGGGTACTTCTTCATTCATATAAAATAGCCTAGTTCCCTTTTTCTTACTTTGCTTCCAAGTTCAAGTTTTTGTGTCAAATTATGCATTTTTACAAGAAAGGATCTGAGTAAGTACATTGGTTCTAGATCATGATGGTCTCGCTGGGAGTTGCTTCTGAATAAGTGTACTTAGCATAGTTTCTGTATAATTACAAAGTTACTCAAACTCTAGTTCTCAATGCTTAAAGAATCCCTAGTTGGTAGGTTAGTGACCTGGAAGATTACAACACAGAAACTTTATAGGAGCTGTTCTGGTTTATTGTGCATCAAATCTAGCTGAAAAATTCATGACACTTTCAATTATATAACAAAATGTACTCTTCCACTAACTCATTTTTAACAAGACTCGTGAATTGCATTCTTTTTTAAAAGTCAAGGAGGAGAAGATAATAGAAGCATTCATCTTCAAGTCAGATATCTGTAAAAAAAACATGGAACTTCAGAATGACCAGAGAAAGGAAATTTCTGCAGATCAAAAAACCTTTATCCAAGGTAACTGGTAATATGCAGCAATTCTGGTCTATGACCAGAATATATGGAAATGGGCACGGGTGCCCAAAAAGGGGAATCGCAGTTCCCATAAAAGTCAGTTAAAAGCACAAGTTAAAAGCATGTTATAATAAAAACAAATTAAAAGCAGACTATTAGTAGGGTCAGCTAATAGTAAATATCGGTCCACTAAGAGGCTCTGGAGGGGGATAGAGGGAGCATTTGCAGTATTTCAGTTATAACAGATTGCTCTGACTGTGGGGTCAGTCATCGTCCATCTGATGGAAATTGCTGCCGCACAGAACCTGGCGACACTATAGGTTATTGCAGAACAGGAGTCTGAGAGCAGCAGAGAGGTGTAGCATCTTTCAGTGCGTCCTGGATGTTTTAAAAGCCAAGGAGTGATGAAATTGATTCTAATATCTCTATAAAACATACACTGGAGGAGCACGTGCTCGATTGTTTCGATATGGCCAGACTCACAAGGGCATAGTCTCTCTGGAGCAGGGGTCTTCCGGTACCTCCTCTCCAGTACTGCCGATGGAAGGGCATGGCATCTTGCAAGAGTGAAGGCTTTACGATGATTAGGCACCTCCAGGTTTGTTAAATAAGCCATGGGAGCGATGTTATATCTGTTGTCTGCACTAATGTTAAAGACTGGAGAGCAAGCTAAATCAGATTGTCGCTCTGTGTCCAGATCCGTTGTCTGATGTGGACTTTAGCTTGGTCCCATCCCATGCTTAGTAGATGTTTTTGAGAGAAGCCTAGAGTTGCGATTTTTGTTGCTACTACCTTGTTCCATGTAGATTGAAACTCATCTCTCAGAGTTAGCGGGGCAAGGCCACATGGCGAGTGAGACAGATGCAGCCAGTAATTGAGAGTGGCTATCCATGCTCTCGCCTCCACTCTCACAAGGCCTGTCTCTAAACGCAGGATGGCGTTTGAGACGCATCTGGGGACTTGCATCGTTGATCTTAAAAATTTTGATTGTACCTGCTCCAGAGGGGCAAAGTTTGGGTAGGGGCCAAGCTGGTCTCCATACATCATTTGTGCTATTGGTTTTGCCTCAAAGAGCTTAAGAGCTGCTGGAATATAGTGGCCTCCTCCCGTCTTGAAAAACTTTAGAATAGCGTGTGAGCTCTTTTGCGCCGTCTCCACTATGTAATCAGCATGTACTTTCCTATTTCCAGTGCAGTGAAAGAATACCCCCAGATATTTAAATCTTGAGACCTGTTCGATGTTGTGTCCATCTAGTCTCTAGTCTGGAGGGTGGTAGTCCAAGTTGTAAAGGTGCTCCACCATGGAGTTAATATAAAAGTTAAATAATAGTGGGGCCAGAGTACATCCCTGTTTAACACCTTTCTCTGTTTCAACGGCCCTAGTAAGGTGGCCTTGAGAGCTACATCTTATTTTCAGTGTGGTCCCTTCATGTAGGGAATGTATTAGTTGCAGGAGTCATTTATCTATTGAAGTGGACCCAAGTTTTTCCCATAGCTTGGTATGGGAGATAGAGTCAAAGGCTGCTCTAAAGTCTATAAACGCAGCATAGAGGGACGATGTTCTCTGGGAGGTATATTTTTCTATAAGGTGCTGTAATACTATGCACTGGTCGATGGTGGACCGTCCTTCCCTGAAGCCAGCTTGTTCCTCCGCAAGTATGTTTTCTTGCTCCATCCAGTCCAGCAATTTCCAGTACAGATGTCTTGTATATATTTTGCTAATACAGTAGAGTCTCACTTATCCAACACACGCTTATCCAATGTTCTGGATTATCCAACACATTTTTGTAGTCAATGTTTTCAATATATCGTAATATTTTGGTGCTCAATTCATAAATACAGTAATTACTACATAGCATTACTGCGTATTGAACTACTTTTTCTGCCAAATTTGTTGTCTAACATGATGTTTTGGTGCTTCATTTGTAAAATCATAACCTGATTTGATGTTTAATAGGCTTTTCCTTAATGCCTCCTTATTATCTAACATATTCGCTTATCCAACATTCTGTCAGCCCGTTTATGTTGAATAAGTGAGACTCTACTGTAGTATTAAGGAGGCGAATGGGTCTATAATTTGCCGGATCGTCCTGCCTCCCTTTTCTTTTATATATGGGTACAATGACTGCCATCCCCCAGTCCTTGGGTATTTGGCCGTATTTGTCGATACAGGTAAATAGAGATGCAAGGATAGGCGACCAAAAGTCCAAATTATTTTTGATGACCTCGGGCAGGATCGCATCCTCTCCTGGTGCCTTTCCCAGTTTAAGTTGGGCTACTAGTCTCTCTATTTCTACGGTTGTCACTGGTGGCCAAGAGGGAAGGCTTTCCATTGATGTGTTTGGACATACATATCTGCCTGCATTTTCCGAATAGGTGTCCCTGTATAGTTCTTGAAAGTATACTTCCCAACTTGCTAGCGAGAGTTGGGAGTCAACTGCAGTTTGATTCCTGCTTCGTATGTTAGATGTAATACACCAGAAAGTGGTTGCATCCTTAGCCTTGATGGCTTCGATGAGCCGCTCCCAGTTGTTTTTTATGGCCTCTCTCTTCTTGCGCGTTAATAGTTGTTTATATGGTCTCTTTTGCAGCAGAAGGTCTTGTGCAGTAGTTGAAGTGGGGTTGAATTTTAAACTCTGATAAACAGTGGAAAGTGCTTTTTTAGCAGAAAGACATTCCTTATCAAACCATGTTTGGGATTGTTGGTATGGTTGTCGCTGTAGCTGAGACCTCTCTGTATTGTTGCCCTGACTTAGCTGACTTTGGAGCTCTTGGACAATATTTCTGTAAGTTTCCATAAGAGCACTGGAGTTTTCGGCTGAGATCAAAGAGGTACGAAGGCTCATAAGTCGCTCTGTTTTCAGCAGATCTGTTATTCTTTGATTTACTTGTAGGGTCCACTTAACTCGTTTGTAGAATCCTTCTGTAAGCTGCAAAGGTAGTCTATAGGATTCTGTTAAATGGATTTCCCGGGAAAAACCATGTAGATGGAGTAACACTGGGAAGTGATCACTCTCAGGTTTGGGCATGATTTTTAGAGCTTTCGCAAAGGGGATAAGATCCCTTGAGTAGCTATATAGTCTATAGTGCTGGTTTTTCCACCTGAAAAGAAGGTGAATTCACCTGGATGATCTCCTTTCAGCGCCCCATTTAATATGTAGCGATTTAGCCTATATGTTATTTTGGCTAGGCATAGGCCTGCAAAGTTCGATTTCTGGTCTTTGGGCCAGCGGGGGGAAAGGAGACTTTCTTCCTCACTGGCTGGTGGGGGACAGTTCTGCTGTTTATAGAGAGAGGGATCATCTGGGCCCATCCTTGCATTAAGGTCGCCTCCCAGCACTATAGATGCATCAGGATTCTGCAATATAAGGTCTTCGACACAAGATTCTAGCTCCATCCATGGAGCTTTGATTTGGTTTTTTTTTCCATTGGGGGGTATGTAAGCATTTATTATCAACACTTTATGGTTAATAAGCTGGATTAAAATGGCCATGGCACTTGGCATTAGTGGAGGTAGAGATGTTACCTTTACCCGAAGCTTGTTGGAGATTAAGATTGTTAAACCTCCTTTGGCTCTCCCATATCTGTTTGGGGGCTCAGCATTTATTGAGTAGGATTGGAATCCGTTACTTAATATATCATCTACCACCCAGGTTTCCTGCATCAGTATGATGTGATGCTGGGCTAGATAGTCTAAGAAGGAGGGATCTTTTATAGAGGTCTTCCACCCTGCAATGTTCCATAACAAAATGCTGAGTTTGTTCTTGTCTGGTGGTTTGACTGGTACAGATTCTGAGAGTTAATTTATATCTGCATCTTGGGCAATGCCCCAATCTCTCCAGTGAACACACAATTGTTGTAGAGATCTCTTATCTTCTCAGGTTGATGGCACGTTTGTTGCTGATGGTACTGTTCTTCAGTAATAGGTTTGATCTGTTTTGGCGTTGGCATTTCTCGTATCGAGGTTGAATTTCCATCCTTCCAGGGTGCCAGGCACTGAATTGGGGTCAGGATGGAGGCTTCATCCTCCTCCTCGTTCTGCATCAATATATTGTTGTCACAACCTGTTTCCAGGCTTGCCTCAGTTGGGGGAATAGTTGTTTTGCAGATTGCCTTGCCACCAGAGGCGTAGAGTTTGGATGGGACCTCTATTAAAGCTGTTGTAAGGATGCTATGTGGGGCAGAGCTGACGCTGGAGCTGGGTAATGCAGCACAGTTACCTGGGGTCTCGTAGTCCAGGGTAATTAGATCTGCAGACTCAGGTTCATGGAGTGATTTGGTATCAATAGGGTGCTCCTTGGGGTTTTTTCCCAGATGAAGGTTCTGCATCCCAGAAGTGTATCTCTGAGCTCTGCTGAGTGTGTTTGACTCTGAAAACTAAGGGGAGAATCCTGTTGTTGTGAAATACTCGACTTGGAAAGAGGCTTTTTGCAGCAAGCTTAGATCTTTGGCGCAGCAGCAGTAAGGGTATTTGGTCTGAGAAGAAGCTTAATATCACCCTTGTATGATGTACATCAGAGGGCAGCATTTCTACAGAGTAGAGGTCAATTTGATTCATTTCTCTTTTAAGCAGATGATGCAGATGTCTTTTGGAGTGATAGGTGGAGTTCCAGGGAGGAGGCCTTCCTCTGTAGTAATAAACTGTTAAGCAGTCCTTCTTAGGAGAAAGAACCAGTTCTAAGGAGTTTGTTACCTCATGCAAATGTAGAGTAGGCTCTTTACAGTTAAGCTTTTTCAGGGCTAGATCACAGGTGGTCTGTCTCTGTTGTTTTATTTCTTTCTGGGTTGTAATGATGGAATTGACTTTGAGGTTGATATCTCTCAGTTTGTTGTATAAGTGCTCAACCGTGGTAGCAACCAGTTGGAGCATGTCTGAGAAACTAGGCTCGACCACTTGCTCGGAGGTTTGTATGCCCTTATCTTCCTTGCTTCTGTGGTTGTTGGTATTACTGTTTGTCAGAACCATGTTATTTGCAGCACTTCGCTTATGCTTTTTCAAACTCTCACTACCCCCATTTTCCTCTATTTCTCTTTTTGCAAGAACGGAGAAGCGGTTTGAGCAGAAGTCAGCAATCCTCTTTTGTTTTGCTGTAGGAGCTGAAGGGGGAGTATTGTTTTCTGCTTCTCTCAAGCGTTTCTTTCTCCTCGTGTTGTTGCCACACAGCTTATTAACTTGTTAACTTATCAGCAACATGGTATGTTTGGTCAAGGCCAACAGTCAAATTATTTTGTTAGAAAGAAAATAAATAAAAGGAGAGGCATTTAAGTCTGTTTAGGAATCTTACTGCTGTGGAGCTCCCTTCGGATGCGTCTGCTCCCTTCCAAGGCAGCTCCTCCTTCACTGGTATTAAAGAAAACACATTTGCATTTTCAATGGTATGTTAATTTCGAACAGCACCACAGTCTATTATGATATTATTGAGAATCATTATTACAACTTGATTTCTGGTAAATATTAATTTATTCTCACAGACACAGTCATGGTTTGTAATTGTGAAATGCCATTACAAGGATAATTTAGGCCAGGGATGACCTAGTATGACCCTCCATGTGTTTCTAAACTGCACCTTCCAACCAATATAGACAATGATAGTTCATTGTGTGTTGCAAACATCTGCATGGTCATAAAGTGTAGTGCTCCAGACTACCAAGTAGGGTAAAAAGTTATAGGAAGAGCCAATTTCTTCTATTTAACCCAGGAGTAGTGAACACATAGACTTCCAGATGTTATTCAACTTTAGACCCCATAAGTCCTAACCACCTATGCAAAATGATAAAACAATACAATAGTTGCTGTCGAACAAACATCTAAAGTGCCACATATGCCACATTCTTAATGTAACTCTCCCTTCTAGCCATGTGCAACAACTATAAACTGTCAAAAGAACTGCCTTTCTACCTGGGAAGACAATGCCACACAAAAACTTGTTGGTTAATAAAAGGCCACAAATGTATTGATTATTGAAATTTGTAACTTGACAGCAAAATGGGACACACTGGGCCTTTGGAAAGCCCACTCAAATGAATATCTCATTAGGCAATTGACTCCCAGTTCAGAACTGCTAAGGTACTCTGATTCATTTTCCCCTTATCTCCCTAAAAGACAACAGAAATTTGCCAATGTGGTACTGGTTATTCATTCATTTATTTATTTATCATGTCAGAAGCTAACCAAGGGTGCAAGTTGTAATGTATTTGAAAACACAAAGTTTAAAAACTTGACATTATACTAAACGTCCTTTGACCCATCACTAGCCATTTGGAGTGCCTCTGATGTTTCTATAAGAAGCATGTGCATGTGCATTTTAGTAGGTGGTCTGTGGTTTGCTCTTCTCCACACTTGCATTTCTGGGTAACAGTCTTAAAATATGGTCCTACCTGGGATAAGGAATCATCTCATTTCCCCCCTGAAGTTGCCTGGCAATGAGAACTATTTGGGTCAGATTCCTGAATCACCTGGGATTGTAGGAACCTCACCAAGGAAGCATATCACCTACCTGGGTATCTGCACCCAGCCAGTAGTCACAGAAATGTAGTAGTCAATTAAAATACAGAGTAAGCAAAATAAAAGCTGTGAACTAAGCCAATAAGAGCACAGACAAAAACTTCTACACAACCCTAAAAGATAACTAGAATAAACTATGCTATATAACAAACATCAGATAAGGGCTGCCAGTGAGAAAGGACGCCAGCGCCCTATCATGTTGCCTTATCTAGATGAGTTCTTCCCAACAGGATGCAGAAACTGCGTTATCAACATGTGCACTACTTGCAGACAATGGGCAGGGAGGGAAAATCACTTCCAAATAGAATTCTTTTAATATTTAGAAATATGCTTCATAAAGCAAAGTAGAATCAATACAATGTAGAATATCTTCCTTAGTTCGAGATCATCCATAATACCCAGATGGATTTCAATGCAAAGGATCAAAGCAAAAGGTGGATGCCTTGTGAATAAATTGAGAGCAAATAGGTCCGGGGATGAATCTGAATTGCTGCTGGGTCATTTTTATGATCTAGGCCAAGATTTCTTAAACTTTTTCCACTCGTGACTCCTTTCCTTCTGAGAAATGTTTGTGTGACCCTGGGTATATAGGTCTAAACTTAGGTCTAAAAATTAAGCATTTACTGATAAATTAGCACTTCAAAGGCTTTCTAAACAGGGTGATTTTCCTTTTTTTGTAAACAACATTTGCTATTCCTTGGTGATTTCATTTTTTAGCTAAATTGAGAGAGGTTTCCTTAAGTTAAACTTTAATGATGTTTTCACACAGTTGTGAATAAATCCACAAAACTAATGACATTAGCGTACACAAATCTTTAGGAACCTTTCTGTAACAAAAAGACATTAATTTTCCAGACCCTTCCCACCTTAGCGGCCAGAGGTGACCAGCCTATTTATAAGCTGGTTATATCATAACTTAATATTAAAGTACAACATAAAAATGGCTGCATATGTGGTGACTTTTCATATATTTTACATGATGAAGTGCTGTTGCATACTAGTCTCAGAGGTTTAAATAGCAGTAAATAAGTTCTGTATTGCAGCTGTACACCCACTGTGCTATTCAAGAAATTTAGTTTGTATCAAAAGAGCTACAAGAGGGGTGATTTCATCAGCCAACTCTCTTCCAACTGCCTACAGTGCTTTTGACAGATATATCAAGAAGGAAGAGTTAGCAAAATCCTATTCTTTTGGAATATACATCAACGTCTTGTTCACTTCTCAAAATGAGAAGTTCTTCATCCATCTCATTATGGAATGAGGAGTGGTTATAGCTATAAAACCTTGAACTTATATTAATGTAACCCCTTACTGGGATAAAGGCAGGATATAAATGAGTACAAATAATAATAATAATAATAATAATAATAATAATAATAATAATAATAGCAATAGCAATAATGATGATGATGCATCCAGTGAATTTGTCTCACTCTCATCTCCACATCTGCTGTTTCCTTAAGATTATTCCCCTATCATAGGGTGGTGGTGGTGGTGAAAGAACGAAAAACTCTAGATCAGTGGTTCTTAACCTGGGATCCCCAGATTTATTTGGCCTAAACTCCCAGAAATCCCAGCCAGCTTCCCAGCCAGAAGTACACCTAATCAAAAGGTATATGATTGAATGGTCAAAGAATGTGGACTGTTATATCCACCTAGACAAATGGGAACAGATTTTGAAAACAAAGATTAAATTCACAAGATGCTATAGACAAAGAGAAAATTTCTACAAGATGATGTATAGATGGTACATGGCACCAGAAAGATTAGCAAAAATGGAACCAAAATTTTAAAAATGTTCGTTGGAAATGTCACCAAAAAGAAAGAACCATATGTGGTGTACATGTCCTAAAGCAAAAGAAAAAAAAAGTGGATTCTACTAGAGCCAGAAACCTTTCTGTTGAAACTTACAAATTCAACACTGATGTTCTTTTTATACATGGTAACTGTAGCAAGGATTAATTATGCTTACTATTGGAAACAAGAAAAAATTTCCACCCAAGATTTATGGATTACAAAAATGATGAATATGGCAGAGATGGACAAACAGATGAGGCTAATGCAATTGCCAGATCCCTCCACATTTGAAGACGAATGGCAGCTGTTTATGGACTGTTTAAAAGAAGAAAAGGAAAGGAAAGTATGGTGCTTTTTATAGCATTAAGGGAAAATTAGTAATGCAGAGATGTAGGAACAAGAAAAAAATAGAGAGGTTAGTGACAAGAATAACAGGATCCCCAATGATATCCAAGGGATCCTAGAAAGTTAATCTACCAGAGATAAATTTTTTGACAAAAAGAATAGGGGTTTTTTATTATGAAGAAGACAGCAAGGGCGGGGTAGGAAGCATCTGGGCTTTCTATTTTGTTTCCCAGCTTTTCTGTCTCGTTTCAAAACACCATACACCCACTTTTTTCTATCAGTCTTTTTTAGATTGGAAAATAACCAATCAAAACTTTATTTATATCCCAACCCATTTCCCCATGGGGACTCAAGGTGGCTCATAGACATAAAAAGGCAAATATTCAATGCCTTGTACTGTAATAAATAAGTAGTACAATTTTAATACAATACAATCTAAATAGTGTAGAACAGATAATTATGAAAGCAATAATAACCATCCTATAAAACACACTAAAACAACATCAGTAAAGGGGAAATGTAAAAGCAGTTTCCATAAACCATTCCACATTTTGTAAGGCCATGTATTCAATCATTATTTTCACCATATGCTTGGGAACATAGGAAGGTTTTTAGTTGTTTCCTGAAAGAGGGCCGTGATGGGGCCAATCTGATGTCTTTCGGTAGACATTTCCAAAGATGGGGGGGGGGGGCAATTGCAAAGAAGGTCCTCTCTCTCATACCCACCAGTCAGGTTTGGGACAGGGGTGGGATCGAGAGGAGTGCCTGTCATGTTGATTGCAGTATCCAGACAGGTTCATATGAGGAGAGGCGGTTGGTTAGATTATCTGGACCCAAACCAAAATGATTTTTTATTTCTTTTATTTTTTCACATAATAAAACATTTTTGTATTAGATAACACAAAGAAGAGGAAAATGCAAGATGTTAAAAATGCCCCTCTTCTATCCACTCTTGCACCCTTCTCCATTTTTTATATATATTTAGCAATAAAAATAACACGGGAAAAATATTATTCCCATATCATGATCAAGTGTTAACATTGTGTTTTACTAATTGTTTCTGGACTGAATCTCATAGCATCTCTAGTGATGAATATTGGGAAGTCCAACAACATACAGAGAGTCACCAGTGGTGAACTGGCCAGCATAGCAGCTTACCAAATGGCAAGTGGGGCCCCTTATATATTACACAATATTTTTAAAATGTTGATGACCTTTTAGTAGCTTAAAAATATAATAGAAGGTCCAATATTATTACTGCGAGGGCATGCATTTAAAATTTACATTGTATTTCTAGATTAATAAAAATAATAAAAACATTTTTCGAGAAAACTTAAGGCTATAATTCATAACTATGAAAAAATAGTCCGATTAAGGGCCTTTTCAGACAGGCCCCAGAAAGTAGGACCTGTCAGGCTTTTACTTGAGGCTTCCAAACACTTTGACCCAAATTAATTAAATTAATAAATTAAATACCTGTGATGACTCATGGGCCATGTAGTCCCGTTCCTAGTACTATTGTGGCAGATGAAGAGGAAAACTTGGGTTTCCCACCGTTTCAGCCAGAATTGGAGCCCTTGCACCTGCAAGATGTTTGCCCACAAGAAGTCAGCCAAACAAGCCTTGAGCAGAAATCTCCCCCATTTTCTCGCCGGGATTATTATAATCGAGATAGAGGCGCTAAGGAGGCGATTCGCAGAAGCGCCAGGATTGCTGCCAGACAACTAGCTGATTAAGCCTGTTTCCCTTGGGAAATTTTAAGGAGTCATGCATCTGGACACAGTATGGGTTTCGTTTCTTGTTTTCCAGGGAAAGTGTTCCTTGACGGGAAAACAAGATCCTATATAGGTGTTTACCCGCAAAGAAATCCTTGCGGAGTCAATTCGTCACCTTGTGGAGTGAGATTGTGTGTGGACTACGCTACTCCAGTCCCTTGCCTCCAGGACCAAGTTCCAAGCCTTGTTTCACGGACCTCGTTCTTGCATCCAGCTTTCCTTGTTTCCACGGAACTCGCCACGGACCTTGTCCTTGTTTCTTGCCTCTTGTTGCCACGTATCAAGCCTTGTTGCCAAGAATCTAGTTTGCTTCCAGCCTTGTTGACAAGCTCCATTGGATTAAAGGACCCTGTCATTTCCCCACACTTTGCTTGGCAAAGTGTGTGTTTCGGTTATTGGATTATAACTTTGGACTCTAATATCACATATTGGACATTGTTTTCTTGGACTATATTTGACCTTTCCTGAAAGGTCTACTTCTGAACTATATTCTTCACTTGTTTTTATTGACTTTATATATTCCTTTAATAAAGATATTAGATAGATTCTGGTCTCTGCGCATGGTTATTGGTGCTCTGCAGCCTGGGTCCTGACAATACCCCATTAGACCCGGGCCTTACTAAAAGACCTGGGTCTAATGGGGTATTGGACCGGTGGGGATTGACTATCAGGGAGTTAGTCCCCATTGTCATCTCACAGCTTTTGGGCCCCTGGAGCCCCTAAGCACCCCCCCCCCCAAATTAACCTTAAAAGTTTTTTTTAAAAACTTACTGGGCTGCCATTAAGCTGCTCAGGCAGTCCTCCTAGCATGTAGAAATGACATGCCAGGAGGTGGGGGGAGGGGTAGCATAAAAATAGCTCCCCTTCCCCACCTCCTGGTGCATCATTGCTATGTGCCAGGCAGACTGCCAGAGCAGCTTAATGGCAGCCCAGTAAGTTCTTTTTAACTTTTAAGGCTAGTTTGGGGGGGGGCATGCCATCCCGTTAGTTACCAGGATGGCATCGGGACACTTCCCCCTGGAAAGCCTGGGTTTTGCAGGAGACTTAAATGTGCACCAAAGTGGGAGTTTTAACCCACTTCAGCACACATTTAAGTTATGTCTGGAAGCACCCTCAGACTATTTGAGACAAATGCATACATTATATAGGCTTAGATCTTTTGTGAGTGAGCCCCTTTTGTCTCTTGTCAACTAATATTTCTAGATCCAGCTCGCCACTGAAAGTAACACTTTGTCTGCTCTGGTTCTGTGGAATTTGAATCTATTCCCATGGACTATCTATTAGGCTTGATCGATCCATGAAAAATTTGATTCTAAACTCGTTTCAAAACTAGAGGGGGCAGTTTTTCGTTTTTGTTGCTAATAACGAATTTGGCCCCCAAAATTTTTCGAAATTAACGAAAATTCGTTATTTTCGAAATTAATTCGTTAATGGCGGACGCGCATGCGCGGTGGCCCAAAAACAGCCCGAAGGGGGGGGGACTTAGGGGGCTCTCCCGCCCTCATTTTTTGAGTGATCTTCTTCAAACTTGGTACAGTGGTAGAACACATTTAACACTGATAGCTCACCAAAATGTGGAACGTTTCCCTTATCCTCTGATTTTTGGCAAATTTTCATAGCTTTTATAATAAACCATTTTTTAATAATTGCAGAAATCTGTTCCTGGTTTGAAAGTCTTATTTCCTGTTAAATTGGGTTGTCTTTACTGTGAAAGTCATTGCTCTACTTTAGAAACTTTGTTTTTGTGGCTGAAACTTTGTTAAATTGGTGTAGTCCCTGCATATGTGTGTGTGTAAAGGTATCCCTTGACGTTAAGTTCAGTCATGTCTGACTCTGGGGGTTGTGCTCACCTCCATTTCTAAGCCCAAGAGCCAGTGTTGTCCATAGACACCTCCAAGGTCATGTGGTCGGCATGACTACATGGAGTGCCATTACCTTCCCGCCACAGCGGTACCTATTCATCTACTCACATTGGCATGTTTTCAAGCTGCTAGGTTGGCAGAAGCTGGAGCTAACAGCGGGCGCTCACTCTGCTCCCGGGATTTGAACCTGGGACCTTTCAGTCTGCAAGTTCAGCAGCTCAATGGTCTTTGCCTTGGCTGCCTTCCAGATCAGGCTTATAACCAGCCTATTATGGGCCACAAATTAAAGAAAATTCAATCCCATTTAAGCACAACATGAACAGTTTTGATGCCAAAACCATAAACTCTGTTTATTAAACTCTACGATCCAAACTTTAGAACAACTTGCAAACAATTGAAGGTTAGACCACAGTAATAATAACCAATTCTATTCCTTTCCAAAATTTAAACATAAAATAGTATCTTTCTTTCCAATAGCATATAAACTTTTCCTTTCTTTACAAAACAAAATTCTAGACAGTAGCCATTTAGAAGATATTTCTATATTTTCCCTGCAAAGGATAGGGCTGCATCCCTCTGGAGACACACATGATAACCCGGACATGATATAAGGCACTTATATACGTTAAATAAACATGATGTCATTGCATATATAAAAGAAGCATGATATTAGGCAATTATAGTTGCAAATAATATAATTAAACATGTAAAAATTATACATCCATACATAAAAGAAACATGTAAAGTAACTGCATATATAAAACACAATATAAAATATGATATAAGGCAATTACAGATGTCAAAGGAACGTGATATTACATATGTAAAAAACATGATTATATGTATAAAAAAGCATGATACAAGGTGTCAGGATCTAGGCTGCTGGGCACCAATAACCATACACTGAGGCCAGATTCTATCTAATATCTTTATTAAAGGAATATATAAAGTCAATAAAAACAAGTGTAGAATAAAGTTCAGAAGCAGACCTTTCAAATGAGGCCAAATATAGTCCAGCAGATTATTGTCCAATATGAAATATTAGAGTCCAAAGATTATAATCCAATAACCGCAACACACGCTTTGCCAAGCAAAGCGTTGGGAAAACAGAAAAAGTCTTGAATCCAATGAAGCTTGACACAAGGCTGAAAGTTACTTGGAACGTGGCTGGAGCTGTGGCTAAAGGCAAAGCAACTTGAAGCATGGAACAAGATCTGTGGTAAATCCGTGAGACGAGGACAAGGCTTGGAACTAGATTCAGGAGGCAAGGAACAGGATTCGAAGTCCACACACACATGACCTCTCTCCAGGAGCTGACGAATTGACTCCGCAAGGAATCCTTCGCGCAATTTCCCTATATTGGGTCTCGTTTCCCCAAACAACAATCACTTTCCCTAGAGAACAGGGAGCGAAGGAAACCAGCTTGCAGGTGCAAGACTCCCCGTATTTTCTCAGGGGAAATACTTCTAATCAGTGGCATATTTGGCAGCAAGGCGAGCACTACTTCTAAATTTTTCTCTCGATCCTCTATCAGTCGTGTAAGCCTGTTTTCTCCCATAAGGGGGAGAGTTCCCACCAAGGTCAGGTTTAATTGGTTCTTGGACTAGAACTTCAGGCAGCTGCCAAGGCTCTGACTCCGACCGGAAATCTGGGGAAAACTCCATATTTTCCTCCTCATCTGCCACAATACTGTCAGGAATAGGACTGCAGGGCCCATGAGTCATCACACTAGGCAACTGACACATCTAAAAGAAACACAATATAATTAACCTAGGTACAACAAATGTGAAAGAAGGCAACAATATACATAAAAAAACATTTCTGGACTCACAAATGTAGTCTAAGAGAATTGGGCTTCCATTCTCCAAACCTGAAACAAAGTGGGAGGAAATGTAAAGAGTGTTAATGATGCTCGAAATCAAATGTTGTTCTTTTACAAAGTCAAACTAAAACTAAGAATAAATGCTTCGGTCTTCTCCTGATCTTCTTATCTCCTCACCTTGCGTCCAGCCGAGTTACATCCGCACTTGCGATACAGCGACCTCTTCCCTTGGCTCAGTGGGCAGTATTTTAAAGTATGGGCCTTTTCGCCCGTGGCACCGCAGAGCGGACAGGTGTATTTGCGCAAGATGGGGCACTCCACGGTGCCGTCCATCCCCTTCAGCCGGTGGGACGAATAGACCTGCTTGGATTCCCCGTTGTGTTTGCAGAAATTGCAAATCTCCTTGTTTTGGGAAGCCTGGCCATTGGCACTACCTTTGGAGCTCTTGCTGCTGGAACTGCTTCCATTAACCCATTGTGATGCTGTTTCAAAGTTGTCCTCGTTGAGGACTAGCTGCATGTCGTACTCCATTGTGTCCCAACTCTGAGATGGAAATGGGACCTTCTTGCGTTCCGCGATGATCTCCGTAACCACTTTCGCAAGGCTCAGATAGCCCTTCCATCTGTCAAACTCCCTGAACATGGAAGGGGCATAATGTGGCACGTGCATGGCTGATCTGGAGAGCATGGTGCCAATTCTACCCTGGTGTGGACACACACTGAATGCCACATATTGGAGGCGGAGTCTTTGTTTTATATATAAGGGGAGGGGTTCCAAACCTTTCACATTGGACCCTCCCATCTATTTTTACCCTCCTTTGCCCTAGATTTAACCCCCACATGTCTAGACAATCACAGCTTTTCAAGGAAGAGTTTGGTTTTTCCAATTTTTTAACTTCGGAGGTAATGCCACAGTTTCTCCCTTGAGGCAGTGGTTCTCGACTTGTGGGTCCCCAGATGTTTTGGCCTTCAACTCCCAGAAATCCTAACAGCTGGTAAAATGGCTGGGATTTCTGGGACTTGTAGGTAAAAACACCTGGAGATCCACAGGTTGAGAAACACTGCCTTAAGGGAACGTTAGCAGTTGTGGTTCTGTTTGTCCATCCAAGAATGAGTTGAATTTCTGCCTTGGATGAAATAGCAACATTGCACATCCAACGTTTGCCAAAGTCCTGAAGGACGGATCCAGTAATGATGAAGCCTGCAAGAGTGTTATATTGCTTTTGCATGGCAGAATAGCATTGGACTGGATGGTCTCTTCTACCTTTATGATTCTATGATGTTTGGCGCCATGACTCTATGATTCTATCATTTTAGGATTCTAGGACTTTTGGGATGATTCTGTTACTTGGTTCTTTGAGTCTATGACTTTAGGGACCATGTTTCTATTATTCAATGACTTCTGTGACCATATTTCTATGACTTTTGTGACCATTCATGGGCCATCTGGCTAGTATTCCGGGACGGTAAATGATATATCGGTTACAGCATCAGATATTTCTGGATACAGTAGAGTCTCGCTTATCCAACATTAACGGGCCAGCAGAACGTTGGATAAGCAAATATGTTGGATGATAAGGAGACATTAAGGAAAAGCCTTTTGAACAGCAAATTAGGTTATTTTACAAATTAAGCCCCAAAAAATCTTGTTTAACAGCAAATTAGACAGAAAAGGTAGTTCAATACGCAGTAATATTACGTAGTAATTACGAATTTAGCAACAAAATATCACAATATATTGAAAACATTGACTACAAAAATAAGTTGGATAATCCAGAACATTGGATAAGCGAGTGTTGGATAAGTGAGACTCTACTGTATATTGTTTTTGCATGGCAGAATGGCGTTGGACTGGATGGTCTCTTCTAGCTTTATGATTATATGATGTTTGGTGCCATGTTTCTATGATTCTATCATTTTGTTGTCGAGCAATTTAGAACAGTATAGGATACCGCTAACTGTTTCTTTGAGTGGTGTTCTGTGGAAACACAACCCGCCCATCCTCCCCCGCTGATTTCATGAAAATAAAAGAAAAGAAAGAATAAGCCACATCCGGCAAGGCCCACACACTGAAATACTAGGCCGGTCATCGTTGGCCGGCAAGCTTCCCTGACTGGAAGAAATAGAGGCCGCCGCCCCAAAGAAGGGTTCTGTGCAAGATTGCACCAAGGGGTAAAGAACGACAGCCGCGAGAGAAGACAGAGGCGGTGCATCGTGGGAAACACGTCGACCACGTAGGCCGACAAGGCCCACACGTTGAAATACTAGGCGTGCCACCGTTGGCCGGCACGCTTCCCTGTGAGGAAGAAAGAGGGGCCGCCGCCCCAAAGGAGGCTTCTGTGCAAAATCGCATAAAGGGCTAAAGAACGACAGCCGGCGAGAGAAGAGAGAGGCGGTACATCGGGGAAACTCGGCCACGTAGGCCGAGAGGCAGCAAAGACCAAAGAAAAGACAGAAAAAGCCACCGCCAAAAAGGCCCACACTATAAAATACTAGGCCGGCCACCGTTGGCCGGCACGATTCCCAGACAGGAAGAAAGAGGGGCCGCCGCCCCAAAGGAGGCTTCGGTGCAAACTCGCATAAAGGGGTAAAGAACGACAGCCGAGAGAGAAGAGAGAGGCGGTGCATCAGGGGAAACTCGGCCACGTAGGCCGAGAGGCAGCAAAAAGAAAAGAAAAGAAAAGAAAAGAAAGAAAAAAGCCACAGGCGACAAGGCCCATACATTAAGCCGGGCCGGCCACTGTTTGCCGGCACGCATCCCTGAGAGAGAGAGAGAGAAAAAAAACCAGAGGACACCTCCCCAAAGGAGGCTTCTGTGCAAAATAGCATAAAGGGCTAAAGAACGACAGCCGGCGAGAGAAGAGAGAGGCGGTACATCGGGGAAACTCGGCCACATAGGCCGAGAGGCAGCAAAGACCAAAGAAAAGACAGAAAAAGCCACCGCCAAAAAGGCCCACACTATAAAATACTAGGCCGGCCACCGTTGGCCGGCACGATTCCCAGACAGGAAGAAAGAGGGGCCGCCGCCCCAAAGGAGGCTTCGGTGCAAACTCGCATAAAGGGGTAAAGAACGACAGCCGAGAGAGAAGAGAGAGGCGGTGCATCGGGGGAAACTCGGCCACGTAGGCCGAGAGGCAGCAAAGACCAAAGAAAAGACAGAAAAAGCCACCGCCAAAAAGGCCCACACTATAAAATACTAGGCCGGCCACCGTTGGCCGGCACGATTCCCAGACAGGAAGAAAGAGGGGCCGCCGCCCCAAAGGAGGCTTCGGTGCAAACTCGCATAAAGGGGTAAAGAACGACAGCCGAGAGAGAAGAGAGAGGCGGTGCATCGGGGGAAACTCGGCCACGTAGGCCGAGAGGCAGCAAAGACCAAAGAAAAGACAGAAAAAGCCACCGCCAAAAAGGCCCACACTATAAAATACTAGGCCGGCCACCGTTGGCCGGCACGATTCCCAGACAGGAAGAAAGAGGGGCCGCCGCCCCAAAGGAGGCTTCGGTGCAAACTCGCATAAAGGGGTAAAGAACGACAGCCGAGAGAGAAGAGAGAGGCGGTGCATCGGGGGAAACTCGGCCACGTAGGCCGAGAGGCAGCAAAGACCAAAGAAAAGACAGAAAAAGCCACCGCCAAAAAGGCCCACACTTTAAAATACTAGGCCGGCCACCGTTGGCCGGCACCCTTCCCAGAGAAAGAGAGAGAAGAACAAAAAAAAGGAAATGTGGGCCCAAGCCCCTCAGACCCGGGGGGCCGGCCACCGTTGGCCGGCCCCACGCCCACACGCCGCAACCCACGGGGAAGGGCAGGCTTTCTTCACGTCTGCTTGCAAAATGTGGGCCCAAGCCCCTCAGACCCGGGGGGCCGGCCACCGTTGGCCGGCCCCACGCCCACACGCCGCAACCCACGGGGAAGGGCAGGCTTTCTTCACGTCTGCTTGCAAAATGTGGGCCCAAGCCCCTCAGACCCGGGGGGCCGGCCACCGTTGGCCGGCCCCACGCCCACACCGCTGAACCCACAGGGGGAAGGGCATGCTTTCTTCACGTCTGCTTGCAAAATGTGGGCCCAAGCCCCTCAGACCCGGGGGGCCGGCCACCGTTGGCCGGCCCCACGCCCACACCGCTGAACCCACAGGGGGAAGGGCATGCTTTCTTCACGTCTGCTTTCAAAATGTGGGCCCAAGCCCCTCAGACCCGGGGGGCCGGCCACCGTTGGCCGGCCCCACGCCCACACCGCTGAACCCACAGGGGGAAGGGCATGCTTTCTTCACGTCTGCTTTCAAAATGTGGGCCCAAGCCCATCAGACCCGGGGGGCCGGCCACCGTTGGCCGGCCCCACGCCCACACACCACAACCCATGACACAAAGATACACTCCATAACAGCAAACCGTCTAGCCTCTGGAAAAATCTAGCCATTTCTGTAGTCAATGATTCCATTATATTGTGATATTTTGCAGCTAAATTCATAAAGTAAGCAATAGCAACATATCATTTCAGCATATAGAACGACTTCTTATGTCTCCTTGGTTGTATAACATGCATTTATGGTGCTTTATTTGGAAAATAATAACCTGATATGATGTGTTATATGCTTTTCTTCAACAAGTCCAATCCAAGAAATTTGCTTATTTCAGCACTGGTAGGCCCGTTCGGCTTTGATCAGTGAGACTCTTCTGTGTTCATGTTGGGTCAATAAGACATAAGATATAACTGAAGTCACAGTCAGCATACAGCATTACCAGCTTAAAAAACAGTGGTGTAAAAACACGGCTCTAGTCCGAGGACTGAAGAGGAGGTAGTTTGACAGTTAAAAAACTATACAGTGCGAAATACTATTGGCCTGTCAAGCTATTCTTAAATAGGCTACAAACGACCACACAGACCTATAATGCTTTTTGGAGGAGGAAGGTTTTAAGGCTCTGATGTTAGGCACATGTTTCCATGCAGTTCCACTGCAGGTAAGACTAGTGTGTTCTTCAGGGGTTATTAAAGTTCTCCTGCAGATGACCTGGATAGAGGGAAATGACTTCAGTTGGTATACATACAGTTTAAGTAAACTTGAGGAAGTACAATTATGAAAGATATAGTGTGTAATGTAGTAGAAAGTAATTCAAAGTAGAAACAAAGCAGAAATGTTGATTCCAAAGGAAACATGAAGGCATTATTAAGTAATTGTTTTTAATAGCAAAAGAGATTCTGAGTGGATTGATTCTCTACTTCTTACTCTGCGTAAGATTATCATCACATGCTCTCGACTACACCCGCACAAGGCAATGGTACAGTAAAAGAAGACAATTTTGAGAAGTGGTAAAGGCCAAGGTGTCCCACTTCTTTCAGTGATTCCGCGTGCGCGGCCAGAGGGCGAGGGGAACCAAAGGCGGCCGTTCTGCCGCCACATCGTTGAGTACACTTCCTTTTAAGGTGAATGGGACACTGTCCCACAGTCTGTGATCACTCCACCCTCGTTATTACCAACAGACCAGCAAGAAACAGTTTCCACGAGACGGAACTTGCGCCCACTCCTTGAAAGCAGCCGCAAAGGCACACGCCCTGACGGGCAATCGGCAACGTCCGTGTGCGCGGACAGTGGGCAAGGGGAACCAAAGGCGGCCGTTCCGCAGCAACAGCGTCAATCACAACCTCTCAGGGTGATGGGAGACTGTACCACTGTCTTTGATCGTTCCACCCTCTTCTATCGTTTTACCCAAAGGCCAGCAAAAGGCAGTTCCCACTCTGGGCAACCTGCGCCCACACATTGCAAGCAGCCGCAAAGGAACACGCCCTGAAGGGGGAGGGGCATATACCTCTAGAGTGTGGCGTCACGTAGTCCGAGAGGCAGCAAAAAGAAAAGAAAAGTAAGGGAAAAAAACAAAGGGCAGCAAAGACCCCACCCTGAGCCAGCCGGCCACAGTTGGCCGGCATGCATCCCGGAGAATTCGGCACGGCCCTCCCACAAAGTTTTTTGTTTTTGCGACTTAAGCCTCTACCCACAGCAACACTCCACCACCCCAGGGGAAGGCCGTGTACCTCTTCTATCGTCCTGCCAACAAGCCAGCAAAAGGCAGTTCCCACTCTGGGTAACCTGCGCCCACACATTGCAAGCAGCCGCAAAGGAACACGCCCTGAAGGGGGAAGGGCATATACCTCTAGAGTGTGGCGTCACGTAGTCCGAGAGGCAGCAAAAAGAAAAGAAAAGTAAGGGAAAAAAACAAAGGGCAGCAAAGACCCCACCCTGAGCCAGCCGGCCACAGTTGGCCGGCATGCATCCCGGAGAATTCGGCACGGCCCTCCCACAAAGTTTTTTGTTTTTGCGACTTAAGCCTCTACCCACAGCAACACTCCACCACCCCAGGGGAAGGCCGTGTACCTCTTCTATCGTCCTGCCAACAAGCCAGCAAAAGGCAGTTCCCACTCTGGGTAACCTGCGCCCACACATTGCAAGCAGCCGCAAAGGAACACGCCCTGAAGGGGGAAGGGCATATACCTCTAGAGTGTGGCGTCACGTAGTCCGAGAGGCAGCAAAAAGAAAAGAAAAGTAAGGGAAAAAAACAAAGGGCAGCAAAGACCCCACCCTGAGCCAGCCGGCCACAGTTGGCCGGCATGCATCCCGGAGAATTCGGCACGGCCCTCCCACAAAGTTTTTTGTTTTTGCGACTTAAGCCTCTACCCACAGCAACACTCCACCACCCCAGGGGAAGGCCGTGTACCTCTTCTATCGTCCTGCCAACAAGCCAGCAAAAGGCAGTTCCCACTCTGGGTAACCTGCGCCCACACATTGCAAGCAGCCGCAAAGGAACACGCCCTGAAGGGGGAAGGGCATATACCTCTAGAGTGTGGCGTCACGTAGTCCGAGAGGCAGCAAAAAGAAAAGAAAAGTAAGGGAAAAAAACAAAGGGCAGCAAAGACCCCACCCTGAGCCAGCCGGCCACAGTTGGCCGGCATGCATCCCGGAGAATTCGGCACGGCCCTCCCACAAAGTTTTTTGTTTTTGCGACTTAAGCCTCTACCCACAGCAACACTCCACCACCCCAGGGGAAGGCCGTGTACCTCTTCTATCGTCCTGCCAACAAGCCAGCAAAAGGCAGTTCCCACTCTGGGTAACCTGCGCCCACACATTGCAAGCAGCCGCAAAGGAACACGCCCTGAAGGGGGAAGGGCATATACCTCTAGAGTGTGGCGTCACGTAGTCCGAGAGGCAGCAAAAAGAAAAGAAAAGTAAGGGAAAAAAACAAAGGGCAGCAAAGACCCCACCCTGAGCCAGCCGGCCACAGTTGGCCGGCATGCATCCCGGAGAATTCGGCACGGCCCTCCCACAAAGTTTTTTGTTTTTGCGACTTAAGCCTCTACCCACAGCAACACTCCACCACCCCAGGGGAAGGCCGTGTACCTCTTCTATCGTCCTGCCAACAAGCCAGCAAAAGGCAGTTCCCACTCTGGGTAACCTGCGCCCACACATTGCAAGCAGCCGCAAAGGAACACGCCCTGAAGGGGGAAGGGCATATACCTCTAGAGTGTGGCGTCACGTAGTCCGAGAGGCAGCAAAAAGAAAAGAAAAGTAAGGGAAAAAAACAAAGGGCAGCAAAGACCCCACCCTGAGCCAGCCGGCCACAGTTGGCCGGCATGCATCCCGGAGAATTCGGCACGGCCCTCCCACAAAGTTTTTTGTTTTTGCGACTTAAGCCTCTACCCACAGCAACACTCCACCACCCCAGGGGAAGGCCGTGTACCTCTTCTATCGTCCTGCCAACAAGCCAGCAAAAGGCAATTCCCACTCGGCGTAACCTGCGCCCAAACATCTAAAGCAGCCGCAAGGCACACGTCCTGAAGGGGGAACGGCACCCTCTGCGTGCCAGGTCAAAGGGGGAGGGGACCCAAAAGCGGCCGTTTAACGACCACAGCGTAGACCACGGCATATAAAGGAGAAGGGACACTAGACAACCATTTGGAGAAATGCTGGCAAAGGCGGAGGAGTACCACTGTCTTTGATGATTCCCCCCTCCGAGTTATAAAGGCACCCTCCGCGTAAGCGGGCAGAGGGCTAGGGGACCCAAAGGCGGCCGTCCCATGACCACTGCGGCAACCACACCCGCTCTAGACAATGGGACACTGAAAGATGACAATTTAGAGAAGTTCTGTCCCAAGTCGAGGTGTAGTAATTCCAGTGGATAAAGACATCCTCAAAGGTTCAGATGGACAGATAGTATACCTCTGTAAAGTGAGAGTCTGGCGTATTCCTACACCTGAAATGATTATCTGAAGTATCCACATCAAATATAACAGTGCTCTTTCTGTACAGGAGCTGCGAGGATCTGTAGAAGACCAAACAGTCATGGCTCGTGATGGTAATATTTCCCCCCCCCCCAAATAAAAAGGGAATTGAATGAAATCCGAACAGAACACAAAGAGGAAGCATTATCTACCTTGGCTTTTATGGTCTAATTTTCCACAGAATATCCTTCAACCTCTACAGAGCCAGTATTACATGAGAGAAAACGTTTTGTAACTTCCGAATACAGAGATGGGCCAAAAGTATATTAAGTTCAACAGGGACAAATGAAAGATAGTACTTCTCTCCGCGATGGTTGTTCGGGAGTGGAACTGTCTCCCCCGGACTGTGTTGGAGGCCCCTTCTTTTGAAGCTTTTAAGCATAGGCTCGATGGCCATCTGTCGGGGATGCTTTGAATGATACTTCCTGCGTCTTTCTTGGGGGAGAACTCGATGGCCCATGAGTTCTATTCCAACTCTACTTTTCTATGATTCCATGATTACATGATTCGTGAAACGGCCCCTTGAGATGGATGAACCCAAAAACGTCAGTGGGGCAACGTTGAGTGATGAAAAAGAGGAGAAAGGAAGGGAAAAGAGAGAGGAAAGCATTGTAGGATAGAGGAGAGAGTTGTTGGACAGAGTCCAAAGGGGCCACCCCCCCGCCCGGACGCCCAAAAAATTGGCCAAAGTTACTCTGAAGCAGAGTTGGTTATAGGAGGAGAACTGTTGCTCTAGGAGCAGTCGGTCTCAAAATCCAAATCTGGGAAATTCAACACAGGAAGGTTGGCCTTCAGGAAAACAAGTTTCTCAACTGTTTGAGGGTCCAGCAAGCTGCGGTGGGGCGTGACTACATCTCCCGCTATGCTGAAGACCCTTTCGCTCTGGACGCTGGTGGGAGGACAGCTGAGGAACTGGCGGGCTACGTGCGACAGATCCGGCCACATGTGTTCGCGTGAAGCCCAATAGGACAATGGATCACAAGAAATTATCTCAGGAGGCTCCTCAAAGTACCTGTTGACCGAGCATTCGGCCGAGTCTACCTTTTGAGCAGAAGCCAGCAAAGAGGATTCTTCAGAGCAGGCAAGTATGGCCACCGTCTCTGCAAAGAAAACGTTTCCTGTTCGCGGCTGGAGATCCGTATCCCTACGGCAACCCCCTACCGGCTCCGCGGGACTTTCCGTCTCGCCACTAGCGCTAGTGCTTGGGGTGACAGGCAGTTCTGGAAGAGGGGCCGCTGTGCCCGTTTCCTCCACCCTGGCAGCAAAGACCTCCCTCACAAGGTCAACAAGTTGGGCCTTCCACATGGTAAAGTCTTTTGGGCAGACGTTGTACTTTAGCCGTGGATCACACAAGGCCGCCAGCATATGGACCTTGCTGGAAAGAAGTGGCTCTAGCCGTTTCCGTACAGCAAAGGACAACCTCCTCACCACCTCCTGGACCGGCGGTGTCAGCGGTCCAGCCAGGGAGTCCATTGTTCGACCGGCCCCAAGCCTTTCTAGGTGCCTCCTTAGCCTCAAGACCATGGGCACTGCCTGGCTCAGAAGAGCTTTTGATTCCGAAAGTGTCTCAGTGGCATGTTTGAATGGCTTTAGTACGTCTACTAGCTGGGAGATGGTGTCCCACTCTTGCTTAGTTGGAACAAGCTTGCTAACAGGCGCAACCAAAGTGAGGGAGATGCCGTGTACCGCCTTCTGCTGCTCGACCATGCGTTCGAGCATTTTTAAGGTTGAATTCCACCGAGTCGAGACGTCCTGGAGCAGCTTGTGCTGCGGGAGGCCTTCAAGGCTCTGCCTGTCTCTCAGCTGCCGGGCTGCCTTGATGCTCCGGTGGAAGTAGCCCGCGATCTTTCTACAGCGCTCGATCAGCAGGGAGATGTTTGTGTTGCTGCCCGACTGCTCTTCCTGGCTCTTTAAACCTTCCTTGACGGTATTGTGAAGCAAGTGGGCCATGCAGGACACATTCTGAAACCCGGCACTTTCAACCGCTTTGATCATATTTTTCCCTGCGTCCGTCACCATAAAGCCCCTCCTCATTTCTTCCGGCCTACACTGCATCCATTCCCCCATCATGTTTTCCAGATAGTTGCAGATGGTCTCTGCCTTGTGATCACGATCAACTACCTCCAATGCGAGGAGTGCCCAACGATGGGATGTATACATAGTGCCTTCCTTCTCCCACCAATGTGCCGTGAGAGAGAGGTAGGAGTGGCCTCCTCCCAAGCTTGACCAAATATCAGAGGTAAAATGGATGTGTCCTCCCATGGCGGTACGCAACATCTGGATAATGCGTTCCTTACAGCCCTCGTACAAGCCGGGGATTACTTTTCTGGAAAAGGTGTGACGGGAGGGGATTTTGTAGCGGGGGCACAGTCGTTTCATAAGGCGTACAAAGCCTTCTTGTTCTACCAGGCGGAAGGGATGGTGATCTAGGGCAATCATCTCTCCCACAGTTTGGGTTATCTGCTGGGGTGTGAGCAATGTTTCCCCCGTTTTCTTTCTGTGTAATGGAATGGCCCAATCCTCCAAGGTGGACTGTGTCCGCCTTCCACTATCTTCACCTGGTGAACTTTGCGTGCTAAGGCTGCCACTGGAAGGGCTTGCAGTTCCCCCTCCCAGCGAAATGGAGGGATGGTGTCGCTTCATGTGAGAGCTCAACCCCGAGGTCGCAAGATGTCTCGTGTCTCTGCCTCTGCTGATATTTGCCCCACAGTGTCTACAAACTGCCAAAGTAGAACTCTGAGAGTGGACATGGAAATGGTCCCAAATAAATGACCTTGGCCTCCCCACAGCCACTGTGGCGACGCCCTCAGAGATGGGAGTCGTGGGCACCCTTTCAGCAGCATGAGAAAGTCTACGTTTTGATGGTAGTACCTCCTCTACCTCCTCCTCACTGTCAGTAGCTGGGGGAGGGGTGGGGTTATCTATATCCTCACTATCCACCACCTGTAGTTCCAGGACGGCAACACCTGTATGTTCCAATGATCGTCCAGTTGTCTCAGCTCCATGCGACAGCCGGCTCCGGGTGGATGCCTGTGAACTGTCTGCATTAGAACAGCCTGGTTCTTCATCAAGTCCACCCACTCCCATAGTTCGGCGTTCCAGACGTATGGGACCCACCTTAACTTTTTTGGCCCCCCACAGTGTCCTGGCCGTGGCTTGACCACTACTAGGACTTGCTCCCCCAGACCCGCGTACAGCTGAGCGCTTCATGTCAAGGGGAGTGTTTTCAGGTAACAGAAGGGATGATGGTAAGGTGTTGTGTTACTGGTGGGAAATATTTGTTGAATCTTGATTGGCAACGTGTTATATTCTGGCCAATTTACTGTTGCAAAAGCGTAGTCTATAACATTTAGTTAGTTTTATTTATTTACAAGGGGATACCTGTACTTTCCAGTTCTACAGGAAAGTATGGGATATGCAACTCTTTCCCAAAGTTGGCTTGGGAAAATCAGGAAGCGTCCCTGGCAGACACACACCCACGCAGCCCTGGAGGTGTTTGAGACTGGGAAAGGCAAGGCACAAAGGCAAGCTTTTATTTTCCCGAAAGGAGTTGTATTTTGAACAGGATGGGATATGCAACTCTTTCCCAAAGCGTCCCTGGCAGACACACACACACCCGTAGCCCAGGGGAAGGCAAGGCACAAAGGCAAGCTTTTATTTTCCCGAAAGGAGTTGTATTTTGAACAGGATGGGATATGCAACTCTTTCCCAAAGCGTCCCTGGCAGACACACACACACACGTAGCCCAGGGGAAGGCAAGGCACAAAGGCAAGCTTTTATTTTCCCCGAAGGAGTTGTATTTTGAACAGGATGGGATATGCAACTCTTTCCCAAAGCGTTCCTGGCAGACACACACACAAGGCAAGGCACAAAGGCAAGCTTTTATTTTCCCGAAAGGAGTTGTATTTTGAACAGGATGGGATATGCAACTCTTTCCCAAAGCGTCCCTGGCAGACACACACACACCCGTAGCCCAGGGGAAGGCAAGGCACAAAGGCAAGCTTTTATTTTCCCGAAAGGAGTTGTATTTTGAACAGGATGGGATATGCAACTCTTTCCCAAAGCGTCCCTGGCAGACACACACACACACGTAGCCCAGGGGAAGGCAAGGCACAAAGGCAAGCTTTTATTTTCCCCGAAGGAGTTGTATTTTGAACAGGATGGGATATGCAACTCTTTCCCAAAGCGTTCCTGGCAGACACACACACAAGGCAAGGCACAAAGGGAACCTTTTCTTTCCCCAAAAGGAGTTGTATTTTGAACAGGATGGGATATGCAACTCTTTCCCAAAGCGTCCCTGGCAGACACACACACACACGTAGCCCAGGGGAAGGCAAGGCACAAAGGCAAGCTTTTATTTTCCCCGAAGGAGTTGTATTTTGAACAGGATGGGATATGCAACTCTTTCCCAAAGCGTCCCTGGCAGACACACACACACCCGTAGCCCAGGGGAAGGCAAGGCACAAAGGCAAGCTTTTATTTTCCCGAAAGGAGTTGTATTTTGAACAGGATGGGATATGCAACTCTTTCCCAAAGCGTTCCTGGCAGACACACACACAAGGCAAGGCACAAAGGGAACCTTTTCTTTCCCCAAAAGGAGTTGTATTTTGAACAGGATGGGATATGCAACTCTTTCCCAAAGCGTTCCTGGCAGACACACACACAAGGCAAGGCACAAAGGGAACCTTTTCTTTCCCCAAAAGGAGTTGTATTTTGAACAGGATGGGATATGCAACTCTTTCCCAAAGCGTTCCTGGCAGACACACACACAAGGCAAGGCACAAAGGCAAGCTTTTATTTTCCCGAAAGGAGTTGTATTTTGAACAGGATGGGATATGCAACTCTTTCCCAAAGCGTCCCTGGCAGACACACACACACCCGTAGCCCAGGGGAAGGCAAGGCACAAAGGCAAGCTTTTATTTTCCCGAAAGGAGTAGTATTTTGAACAGGATGGGATATGCAACTCTTTCCCAAAGCGTCCCTGGCAGACACACACACCCCCGTAGCCCAGGGGAAGGCAAGGCACAAAGGCAAGCTTTTATTTTCCCCGAAGGAGTTGTATTTTGAACAGGATGGGATATGCAACTCTTTCCCAAAGCGTCCCTGGCAGACACACACACACCCGTAGCCCAGGGGAAGGCAAGGCACAAAGGCAAGCTTTTATTTTCCCGAAAGGAGTTGTATTTTGAACAGGATGGGATATGCAACTCTTTCCCAAAGCGTTCCTGGCAGACACACACACAAGGCAAGGCACAAAGGGAACCTTTTCTTTCCCCAAAAGGAGTTGTATTTTGAACAGGATGGGATATGCAACTCTTTCCCAAAGCGTTCCTGGCAGACACACACACAAGGCAAGGCACAAAGGGAACCTTTTCTTTCCCCAAAAGGAGTTGTATTTTGAACAGGATGGGATATGCAACTCTTTCCCAAAGCGTCCCTGGCAGACACACACACACACGTAGCCCAGGGGAAGGCAAGGCACAAAGGCAAGCTTTTATTTTCCCCGAAGGAGTTGTATTTTGAACAGGATGGGATATGCAACTCTTTCCCAAAGCGTCCCTGGCAGACACACACACACCCGTAGCCCAGGGGAAGGCAAGGCACAAAGGCAAGCTTTTATTTTCCCGAAAGGAGTTGTATTTTGAACAGGATGGGATATGCAACTCTTTCCCAAAGCGTCCCTGGCAGACACACACACACCCGTAGCCCAGGGGAAGGCAAGGCACAAAGGCAAGCTTTTATTTTCCCCAAAGGAGTTGTATTTTGAACAGGATGGGATATGCAACTCTTTCCCAAAGCGTCCCTGGCAGACACACACACACCCGTAGCCCAGGGGAAGGCAAGGCACAAAGGCAAGCTTTTATTTTCCCGAAAGGAGTTGTATTTTGAACAGGATGGGATATGCAACTCTTTCCCAAAGCGTTCCTGGCAGACACACACACAAGGCAAGGCACAAAGGGAACCTTTTCTTTCCCCAAAAGGAGTTGTATTTTGAACAGGATGGGATATGCAACTCTTTCCCAAAGCGTTCCTGGCAGACACACACACAAGGCAAGGCACAAAGGGAACCTTTTCTTTCCCCGAAAGGAGTTGTATTTTGAACAGGATGGGATATGCAACTCTTTCCCAAAGCGTTCCTGGCAGACACACACACAAGGCAAGGCACAAAGGGAACCTTTTCTTTCCCCAAAAGGAGTTGTATTTTGAACAGGATGGGATATGCAACTCTTTCCCAAAGCGTTCCTGGCAGACACACACACAAGGCAAGGCACAAAGGGAACCTTTTCTTTCCCCAAAAGGAGTTGTATTTTGAACAGGATGGGATATGCAACTCTTTCCCAAAGCGTTCCTGGCAGACACACACACAAGGCAAGGCACAAAGGCAAGCTTTTATTTTCCCGAAAGGAGTTGTATTTTGAACAGGATGGGATATGCAACTCTTTCCCAAAGCGTCCCTGGCAGACACACACACACCCGTAGCCCAGGGGAAGGCAAGGCACAAAGGCAAGCTTTTATTTTCCCCGAAGGAGTTGTATTTTGAACAGGAAAAACACCCACAGGACAGCCCTTTGCAAGTTTGCAACAACAAAAGAAATAGAAAGACCTAAGACCCACACCACCAAACTCAGCCACAGACCACCCCACCTTTTCTCCTGTCCTGGTCTTCACACAGCCATGCTGTGACGCAGCAATGTTTCCTGCCTGCCTGCACCAATCTACCCTTCCACCCTCTCCAAAAGTCCCAGTGCGACTGAGCCACGAGGCGTGTGCACGCTGTTTTCATTAAGCACGTCCTACCAGCCCCTCCCCCTGGTTAAACGTGCTCTCTGATTGGCTACAAGGTGCAAACAACACACTAGATTGCCCCAGTGGACTTAAAAAAGTTTGGATGATTTGACAAAGCATTTTTTAAAAACGAAAAAAAAGGCGCCATTACGGAAAACGGCCAATCGCGGTTCGAAACCGCGATATCCAGGCGTGTGGACAGCCAAGATTCAATATTGCTTCAAAAAATCCGAAAATAACGAATCAATAACGGTAAACGGGGAAAACGAATTATTTGAGCAAGCCTACTATCTATATATATATAAGGGTAATGAAATTTCGGCCTAGGACAAAACAACAAAACTGCACATCCCAGAAACACTAAACTTGGCAGCACAACCCCTCATCCATGCCTCTACGTTCATACAATAAACAGCTCCAGCTACTCCAGAAAACGGCCAGGCTTTGAGACTGCAAGGCTATTCACTGCTCTTCCACCAGGCCAACAAAGGATTCCCATAAGCCACAGCAACGCGTGGCCAGACACAGCTAGTTATATATATATATATATATATATATATATATATATATATATGTGTGTGTGTGTGTGTGTGTGTGTGTGTGTGTGTGTGTGTGTGTATATATATATACACACACACACACACACACACACACACACACACAGCTGTTGGTTTCCCTTACAATGAGCCAATAAATCTTCTGTGTGCTTTTTGCTGAACTTGATCTGGAGATAGGGCCTTCAAAACTGAGAATAAAATTGTAGCTGATTTCCCATCTTACTAGCATGGGAGAACACCAGTCACCAATGGTCAAATATGAAGAATCATTTGGGGATCACTGAATTGCTAATCTACCTGAACCTTTTCCTTACTTTAAAAGCTGCCTGATGATGATTAAAATGAATTTAATTGATTTTAATTACTATATTTTCCATAAGTATATGATTAGTTTGGCCAGCTATACTTAGCAAAGTCAAAACCACTCTAAACATGACCATAGCCAGAAAAAGAAATGGGGGGGGGGGGGTGAAACTTTTTTAGCAAATCATGGAGTAGTTCCATAATGCAAAATAATTTAGAAATCAGGCTCTATTGATAAAATTCAGTGGACACTCATGGGGATTTGGTTAATCAGTTAAAATTCATGAGTAAACCAGGTTTTTTTAAGACCTGAAAAATTTCAGGGGTGGGGGCTTGAACCCCTAACCCCCCCCCCCCCCCTTGGCTACAGCCCTGCCTCTAAACAAATGTGAACAAGCTCAGCTGTAGGTTCACCTGAGGGCCACTATCATAAAGCGAGGCAGAGACCCCTGAAAAATACTTTTCCCATAAGATGGATCAAGAAAATCCTATAACATGATTTCACCTGCATGTCACCTGCCTGTCAGCTCATTTTCCGCTGACCACAATGTTGTCATAATCATAGTTGTTATCAGGTAAAGGTAGGCAGATGCTGTGTACCTTGAACACACCCATACCAGCAAAACAAGGCAATGACATAGGTAGAAAGTAATAAATATGCAACAAATTACTTACACTATGAGCCCTATGGAAAGTAATCCAGATGAAGCAAGTATCTAAAATGCTGAGCCCTGGAGGTATCTTAAGGTGATCACAATAGAAGCAATGGTCCTCAATCCCAGACACATCAGCAAGGAGTCCAGAAACTGCTGACCAACATAGGGTCATAAGGGACGCTGGAACAAGACCAAGACACTTACCCCAGCTGACGAGGAATTTTCCTATCAATGATCTAAGTGTTTTCAATGTATTAATAATTAATTGTGATCAACAACTTATATAACAATGTCTGTATAAATACAAGGTCTATACAAAGCATAAGGTGTGAAAACTAACTTGTATCAGCTGCAGAGTTGAAGCTTTTCACCCTTTTCCAGCTGGGAACAGTAAATTATGAACTCGAAACCCTGTTGGTCTGGCATTGCTCTTCCTTACCACTTGCATCCGAATGGACTGGCCACTACCCACTGCAACAAAAGGACTTGAAGCACACAACAACAGCAGCAACCTATCTATGGCCATATATCTTCCTTTTTAGTTAATCCTGAGACATCTTCTACATATCATTCTAACCTGCCATTTACTCTAATATGTTGCCTCTAACTTTTATTTTCTTTGCAGTTGAGTGATAATCTCCTGGAAAAAAGTAATTTCATGGGCAGTAATCTCAAAGCCATTTGCCATTCAGATTTTTGCATAAAACAGCAGTCTAAAAGTTACAAATGTACTGGGCTACACACACATAGTGATCCAGTGTGAAATGTTAGATTTAATGTCAAACATTGAAAGACAGATGAAGTTGCACAAGACAGTTAACATGGTTGGCTACCATGCCCCCCAATGCTTTTAGGATTGGAGAATTACACAGAAAATTGGGAAGACGCCTGAAAGCAGCAGTCTGTGACTTTGAAGTAGTGGATCCGAAAACTTGTGAAGAATTAGCAGAGAGATTCAGTGTGAACTCATAAATAGTTTATGAATGAAATGAGCTTTCTTGCTCTTTATCTCTGCTTCTTCTTTAAAAGAAAGACATGGATTCTCACTATTTATTCTGTGACTAGAAGGAGTTCCCATTTAGCAAAGGGGGATAGCACTCCCAGAAATGATCTTGTGAATGCAAAGATATTGTTTGTGTAACTTAAAGTTATGACCTGGGTCATCTTGTTTAATAGCTGCAGATTAAAACTGATCTATTCCCCTGTGTTCAACAATTTCAAAGGTAGATATACCCTGATACAACAAATATGTGTGTGTATGAATGGTGTTTCCAAATACAGATATAATCAAAACAAAATATTTAAAGATTTGTTTTAGTCTTTGCTATATGTACATTTTCTACAGAAAAGCAAGGCTGCACTTTTGTTTGCTTGTTTTTTTGTTTAGTGTAGACAAACTGCTAATATATATATATTTAAAAATAAACAAATAAAAGATATTGTGACTTGATATCTCAGTGTAGCCTAGGGGTGCTTCCAGATAGAAGTTAAATGCAGGAAAAACTAGATTAAAATAACCAATTTTCACCCCAGTTGGAGTCCCCACCTCAAAACTTGGATTTTCCCTCCTGGATGGCCTAATGCCGTTCCAATTGCAATCAGGATAGCAACCACCCCCTCCCCGTCAACCCCCAAATTCTCCTAGAGTCTGAAGAACTGGGATGGTTGAGTGGACTGGGTTTGGCAATCACATTACATGCTCCCCACGCCCAATCCACACAGGGCTCACATCTGGTAAGACCCGGATCTTACCTAAGATCCAGGTCTTACCAGGTGACTAATTTGGAACAAAGCAAGGAAACCTTGCTTTGTTCCAAATTGATTCATTTTACCTGAGGGGTTGTTTGGACACGTAAGGCAAAAGTGCTTCAGGTCCTGTACTTTTGGGCCTGTTTAGAAGGGCCCTAGGTCAGTGGAATCCACCAGCAGAACATTCCCTCACATACATTTAAAGCAGAATGATTTTCCTGCTTATCAAAATGTTTCTTTTTTAATATCTATGGGGAGCTTCAAGCATGTGTGTATGAAATAGAAATTAGATATTTTCCTGTCTTCCTGTCTGTCTGTCTCTCTCTCTCAACTATCCCCTACTACAATCCATGATTGGCTTCTGTGTGGAAAAATTGCTGTGGTAAAGGACATCATGCTTAAGATAGTAATATGTCTTAACTTTTAATCTATATAAGTGTTAAGTTGTTCTGTAACTAAATCAATTATGACACTGATTTATACAATGCATATAATATGTACAGTAAGATTATTGTTAGTATCAGTACCATGGGCAAAATACATATCAATATCAGTATTTCAAACAAGAAAAACATCCATAATAGACATTAAACAATAAGTTCTCATTCAAAAAATGTTGTGAGTTCTCAACAGTTCCTTGTTATTTCTTCTTAAGAATGTTACACAACCTAATCAAGATTTAAAAAGAACATTACTTCAGAGAGAGGACTTTTGGATATTCAAGTTACATACTGTTTCCCCAGATGGGTTAAATGAAAGATTAGATTAGATACATGTCGATCTTGTAATCGACATGTATCTTTATAAGGGAGGCTCCTCAAGGAGTTCTTTGCTAGCATTTGAAAAACCTGCAGACCTACAGCTATTGAAAATCCTTGAGCAGAGCCGATTATCCCTCAGGAGAAAGTATTTTAATTCCACATAATGATTATTGCTACAGTAACTGGGTGCTACTTTAGCATATCTATTTTTGTTGTCCTTTTGAATCTAGTTTGTAAATTCCTGTGAAGATATCAACTTAAACTGATGAAGTAGCAACTGATGAAGTAGGAAGGGAGTTTTCCTGAAACAAGGTAATAATACCGGGAACCCTTGTAGCTTCTATCATCACGCACATCAAAAGAAGTTCTACTGTTGCTATCATCACATACTTATCAAGAATTCCTACAACAACAAGTACCTACATGGGACTGAACTTTATTGACTTAATATCTTACAGAAGAAACTTAGTCTGAACTTAAATTTAAGAACATTCTTAGGAAGAAATAATGAGGAACTGTTGAGAACTCACATTTTTTGAATGAGAACTTATTGTTTTATGTCTATTGTGAATGTTTTTCTTATTTGAAATACTGATATTGATATGTATTTTGCCCATGGTACCGATATTAAAAATAATCTTGCTGTACATATTATATGCATTGTATAAATCAGTGTCATAATTGATTTAGTTACAGAACAACTTAACACTTAAATAGAGATATTCTGTTGCTCTATAATTAACGCTTAATCTGACAGTAAAATTGTCTTTAATTGTCTATGCTGAAGTGTTTGCAAATTTTGTGGCCTCATGTTAGCATTTGAAGTTCTGAAATGTTCTTTTAATTAATATTTTTCATACCTTTGCGGAAGAACTGCTGCCACAATGAGCACTGGCATACAAATTACTCTCTTTCATGCGATAGCCTTCTCTTCTGAGGAGACCCAGGATGCATATACACTGTAGAATAAATGCAGTTTGGCACCATGGAATCATAGTTTTACAAGGTCTTTAGCTTTCTCTGCCAAAGAGTGCTGGTGAATAATCAAACGACAACTCCCAGGGTTCCATACCATTGAGCCATTGCGCTTAAAGTGATGTCAAACTGCATTCATTCTACAGTGTAAATGCACCCCCAGTTGTGGAATACCACTGGCTTCATTTAAGCACTAAGGTAAGACATGGCTTTTTAAACAAAGCCTTTGGGATCCTAATTTATTTTGATAAAACTGCATATGTACATGGTTTAAAATGTGTTTTAGTTTTTTAGTCTGTTTTAGCTTGCTGTATTTATACAGTTTTCGCCTGTTTAAACTATTCTTGAATATACATTGGTTTCAACTGTTTTTGCTATAGGGCACGATATGAAAATTTAAAAATAAACAAGGCTTGTAGGAATACTAAAAAATAAATCCTCACTGCTGACATCTAATGCTATAGATGGCAGTCTTAATCCATTTAAGTAAATGTGCTGCAAAAATATAAGCAACTTTTTATCCCTGCTCTTCAATTCTGTGAAGGCAATAAGAACTGTTCAGTGTCTTTCTGCATTTGTAGGTGTATGTGGTGCAAACATATTTGTGCCTTGGAGGATAGCATTCTTTGACAGGCAAAGCTTAATTTATGCTCACAAAGTCCTTTCTAAGTTGAAGATTGATGTAAACAAGAAATAAAGACTCTACTCTTGATGCCTCTAGTTAAAGGGAAAGCATTGTCAAGGTCAGAAACCTTATAGGCCTTTTGTAGATCCTATAAAGATTCTGATATTTTTATTGTTATTTGAACAGAGAAGGCCAAGACTAACTCCAGCAATTAAAAAAGTGAAAATGCATTAAAAATGCAGTGGAAAAGAAATTGCAAGTCCACGACTTTTATAATTATAACTTCTTTAGAAAGGAGATGAGATCAGTAATAATAACAAGATAAACATGGAAATATTCCTCCATTTAAACTGTCTTATTACTAGATAAAGAAGTGACTTACAATTTGTGTGTATCTCACTGTGTAGCTTTTGCAAGTGCTCTGTAAAGTACAAGCAGTTTTTTCAAGTGCACAGGATTCATTCTGTACAATAATACAATCAAGAAAATGGGAGGAAATGAAGAAAGGTAGTCATTATCTTAGCTACGAGGAACAAATTGTTGAATCCTTCAAGTAATTTAATGATTTATAGCAACCATGAGACAAACCCATAACAGGGTTTTCTTGTACAGAAGGGATATAACCATTTTTTGAGCTTGAAAGAGTATGACTTGCCCAGTCAGTCAGTGAGTTTCTATGGAGAAGCAGGGATTTAAACACTGGTCTCTAGAATAATGTTCCAACCACTACATTATGCTGTCTCCTGTTATGAGGGCTAGAGTACATTCCAGAAGCAATGTGACCTCTGCAGTTCTCTCTACTATGTTTCTAGACATTTTTTTGTTGGAGAATTTTTTGTAGGGTGCATTATCAGGGTGGCCAGAAGCACCCTGCACAAATAAGTTATACTGTATCATCCCTGCACTTAACATTTCCTCTTGTTTATATTTCTCATCACTGACTCCCATGTTTCCTTGTTGGGGGGGGGGGGAGGGGGCAATGGCACATAACCAATCTCACATTGCTGTAACCCTCATCTGTTTGTGTTACTTGTCGAAGTATGGTGACCCCATTAATTCCATAGGGTTTTTTTAGGCAACGAATATTCAGAAATGGTTTTGTTAGTTCATTCCACTGAAATACAGCATACAATCACATATTCCTTCTTTAGCACCGCATGGTCAGATTGTTGTCCACTGTTGGTTGTTTTTTTTTCCAGAGGCAGAAGGTATCAGCACTAGCAGGCTTTATGAAATGAACAGAAGGAAAATAGAAGACTGCAGAACCAAATAGTCACAGTGCTAACTTGTCAGAAGCCATAATAAAATGAAGTCTATTTCATTTAAGTGATTGTGTTTCTATGAGGTCAGATGTTGAATTTTAATCGATCAATAGTGTTCACCAAAAACATCCATATGTAATACTCGTTCTCATTTTCAAAACAAGCTATAAAGAATTTATGAGAGAAAGCTTTTTTCTGACGTTTTCATTGACAATCCAAAATCCTATTGTTTGGCTATAAGAGGCCTGCCAGAACAATTATACAGCTCAATCAAAAAATTATTAGTGTCTTGATATTTAGACTTGTTCCTGGGGTTATTTGGGGCACTGATTCAGACCACATCCACTCTAGTTTGTTTGAGATGGCTATCATGATTTTCTGTGAGCAAGCAGTTGATGACTGGTACATGGCATATGTTCTGTATCTCAAAAGCTAAAGCTGATAGGAGAAAACTGGTGCAATTTTAGGAATCAACAAGTCAAATATAGCTAGAAAAAGGGCCAACATTTGAGGCACTAAAATGTGTGTTGGCCATTATTATAGAATAGTAACAAATTCCTATAGAATCAATTGGGCTACTCTATCTGGACCTAACAACAAGTTTTAGATCACAAAATACTTGAAAGTTAAATACTTTAAATCCCTCATGTATATACTTATGCAGGAGTCAAAATATACTTTGATTTCCTGTACTCATACTTGTTTCAAAAAGTGTAGAACATGGTGTAGTGGTTTGAATGCTGAACTAGAACTGTAGAGAACAGGGTTCAAATTTCTGCTTAGCCATGGAAACCCACTCTGTGACCTTGGACAAGCAATTCTTTCTCATGCTCAGAGGAAGGCAAAGGTAACCCTCCTAAAATCCTAAACATGAAAACCCCATGACATGTTACCATAGGACGAAGGTGATCTGAAAGCACAAAACAAAGTACCTAGGATGAGGTACCCAGGATGCATCTACACTGTAGAATTAATGCAGTTTGACACCACTTTAAATGTCATGGCTCAGTGCTACCAAATAATGAGAGTTCTAGTTTTTCAACAAATTTTGTCTTCTTGCCAAAGAGTGCTGGTGATTAACTAAACTGCAAACCCCAAGATTCCATACTATTGAGCCATGACAGATCAAACTACATTAATTCTACAGTGTAGATGCATCCTAGGTACCTCAGCTGAACCTCGAGTAGTCTACAGCAGAGCTGGTGAAAATGCAGAATTCCAATCATTTAGAACTGAAATTCCAATCATTTCTTACTATCAACCATGATGAGTTGGGGGAAACTGCAGCCCAGCAATATCTGAAAGGCTGCACTTTAAAGATTACTTTGGTCAAATCCTCTCTCCACATATGTTTACATTATTTTCAGTGTTTCAGATCTTCATACTCTAGTAAAACAATATTCCCTATCACCATAATCAGCCAGGCTCTAGGGCATAAGGAAATAAGAGTTGGATGATGGCATGTCCCATAGCACCTTGTTTATATGATCATCTCTCTAGCAAATGGCTATTATGTCAGCATGAAAATGAAAGTAAGATTTCTATGATGTCCTTGAGACATAGATCAAGCAGCAGTGGCTAAATAGAAAGCTCTTTTCAAGCATTACAGTGATTCTGGAAGCTTGAGAGCTGCTGAGGGATTTTATTAGTAATATGTTTTTGTCTGTTGATTAAAAAATCCTGGCAGCCATATAAAAGCTTGCATTAGCACAACACTTTAGACTGAAGAATGCTTCTCCATGTGCCTTGTATATTTCTGGGGAAATACATTAAGGACATCACTGATGTTTACAACATTATATCAAATAACATGGCATAATGTCTTGAGTTGTATCTATTCCTTGATTCTGAGCAGGTGAAAGAAGACCGGGTAGCTTTCCATAATCTAACCTTAGGATCTCATTGCCTGGTGCCTCTTTTTCCTTATACAACTATTTATTATTATTGCTGCTGTTCTGCATTAGGAGCTGTTTGATAGTGGAATTTGTTGTCTTGGTGGAGTCTCCTTCTCTGGAGATTTTAAAACAGAGGCTGGATGGTCATTGGTCAGGAGTGCTTTGACTGTGTATTCCTGCATGGCAAGATGGGGTTGGACTTGATGGTGCTTGTGATATCTTTCTATTTTAGGATCCTAGGATTATCTAACTGTCTTTTTCCCCAAGTGGTGAAATTTTCCAGAGAGAAATGCTTGTCAGAATATGCTTCTTTTGTGGGAGCATATATTGTTATGGTAATATACTGGCACATCTTTACCATTCTCTTTGTCTAATGTAGAGACAAAGAGGATTATAGCTAGCAAAGGATGATACATCCTGTGGAGTAGGCAAAGCCAAGCCCACGGTGTGGGTGGCCTCGTTGATGTTGGAGGTGATGCTCTTGGGACATGTGATGTTACCTGATAAAGAATGTAGCCATTGCCAGGTCATCACCATCACTATCTTCATCATTAAACAACAAAAATATTCTACAGAACCTATTAACTTTGCTGTTATGGCAGTGATACCCTTTGGGAATTACTCAGAGACTGATGTTATCCTAATCAATACAGGTAAGGTCTTGTATTCTCAAAACTTCTAATTTCAGACAGATTGTGGCAATGTGTGTGTTAAAAACTACTCCACAGTTTCCCCTGTATTTTTTCTAAATAATTGAGCAGCAAAACATCCCTTTTAATGAAATGTTTCCAAATAATTTTGAGTAGCATTGCATATACATCTACCCAGAAAGTCATTTTGCTTTCAATTGAACTTCCACCCCAGAAAGTGTGGACAGGAGTATCAAGCATTTTTAAAAGAAAGATTACAACATGGCTACTATGCCTTTATTTTACAGGAAAACTTCATGGTATGCTTTCAATTACATAAGCCATGTAACTAAGATGTAATTATAAGTGACCCTATCTGCATTTTTGTCACATATTCACCATTTGAAAAATATACTATTTGCTAGCAGTGGATGTTTTTCCAGGACTTAGTATGCCACAAATCAAACTGTAACCTAATCTTTCTTTTTCAGTCATTATTTTTCAAATTGCAAATTATACACCCACTGAAAGCCTTTCCCCCTTCTAGCTGATTTTGCATATGTTGTTCTGCAATCTGCAGTGATGCTTGTTCTAATATCCCCTTACAATTCAATTATGCCTTAAAACCATTTCTCATTAGGCTTCTGGGGAGACATAAATATGTTGGCTGAATCTGTACTTGAGCTGATATGAAAGGCAGGGTGAATAAATGTCTAATTTTTCTGTACTGTGCATGTATTAGTACAATAGGCTGTTCTGTTCAATTAAACCTATACACTTCCCTGGCTCAGACTGCTTCTCACTTTCACTTAGGGGTGTGTTAACATCTACCTACTACACTAGCATTTGTCCCCTGGGACATGAGCAAGCTTTCCTTAGCTTTTGAGGGAGGAATGAACTTCACAGCAATCTGAGGGGTTGGTGGATTACCTCAGTTTACATAATCAAAGTTATTCTTTCTTCTTGTCCTCTGGGGGAAAAATCTTCTTGCATGCTCCTAACATTGTGAGGAATTTTCTTTAGATTTCTTCATTTTCTTCATCCACAATGTAATTTTCACGGGAATTTAGTTGAGCCCCAGGTGAGATGCCACGATCTTTACAAATGTATGCAAATCTGGATGTAACTTCAATGAAATACGAGGGCTATCCACAAAGTAAGTTACGTTTTGGATTTTAAAAAGGACAAAGTATAGGAGAAATCATTTACCATATGCAACTGAAAGACACATCCCAATACTACAATCTCATGTAATCCCCATTGAAATCTAGGTACGTCTCATATAGATGAGTTTGAAAAATGTCTTTCCGCTGCATATGGTAAATAATTTCTCCTATACATTGTCCTTTTTAAAATCCAAAACGTAACCTACTTTGTGGATAGCTCTTGTATATCCTTAGATTTCACTTTGGAGATGATGGGGCACTTTTTTCCAGTCTTTTTTCTCTCCAAGCCACTGGTTTCTTTGCTCCTTAATCATGATCTCTAACCACTCCACACACTATCTATCTTAATAAAGACACAGATCAAGTGATGGTGTACATACTCTCTCTCCACCACTAGAGTACTGCTTTTTAACTTATACCATTCATTCCAACTCATGGTTAAGGTAGTAATCCAACCTGGTCTAATGGTAGGATGGAATGTATCATTCCCCATTTGAGATTGGAAATGGCTGCATTTTTCAGACCTCCTCAATATTTTGTTTGGTACCAAAACCTGACACACATCATGTTTTTTGGTAGTAAATGATACAGCAGAGGGATTATTATGATTTTTAACTGATAGATTCCAGTGGCGGCTATTGTTATTGCATGCCTTCAAATCATTTCTGACTTATGGTCACCTTAAATTTAATCTATCTTTGGGATTTCTTGGTAGGATTTGTTCAGAGTGTGTTTGTATTTGCTTTGTCTTCCTCTGAATCTGAGATGTGACTTGCTCAAGGTCATGCAGTGGGTTAGATCCAAATACTGGCCTCCCAGTATCCTAGTTCAACATTCAAACCACTACACCATGCTGGCTCTTAGGTATTCCTATGCAATAAATGGTAGACAAGGAACTGTAAAAAAAATCCTAATCTTAATCATGTAGTTACATCCCCCTGGTTTCCATAGCTAGGTAATGGATCTCTGGAATGTGGTGCAGCCCTCCTTTAGATGAGACAACTTAAAGATGGATGCCTGAGGAGTATTTGAACAGAAACAAAGAAACAAAAGTGGGGTACAAGCAGTCCCCAAATTACATTTATTCTTAAATTGAATTTGTTTGTATGTATCCCTGTTCCAGCGGACAGAAGGTAATATTGGGCTATGGTGTTGATAGAACCCATCTGCATGGTGATATTGGCCATATGTAGTATAAATGTTATACAAATTCTCAGCAGTGACTTAGATTTGTTATGGAAGTTACTGGCTATAAATGGAGTGAGTTCCCAATATACATGATTATTGTCTATGTTAGAAAAGACAAATTATTCAAAAAAATATTGATAACATTGCAATATATCATTTTTATGAGGTATAAAACAGGCACAAAGACAAATGATCTTAAAACATTCTGGTTTTGTGTGCATACATGTGTGAGTCAGTCTTGAGAAAATGTGTAGAATTTGCTGAGGAAATTGTACTAACAAAATGTCCTTCACGCTCCTTCTCTTTCCCATCCCTTTTTCTAACAGCCTTCACTTTCATAGCTTGCTTTCTAAGGTGTAGATGCAGCCTTGTAGAAAGGATTTACTTGAGTCTCCTAAAGAATTTCAGGATTTGGGTTCATTCAATAACAGCAAAGGAAGTATTCCATCTAAATTTTGATAGGATTAAAAATGTGATTGCTCCATGTTTTCCAACAACTCAATATGAACATCAAAGTTCTGTTCACTGGAATCAACATAAAAGTCCTCAGCTATACATTAATACTGACAGTTACTGCTGAGTTAACCCCCATGTATATTTTCCCCAAGAAATATGACTGAAATTATTTGGTAGATTGAATCAAATGTGAACACTATGTTAATGATTAAGTATTTCAAAATATTTCCACACTGAAAATCTACTTGCAGGGGGCACCTTCTAATTCATTCACCAGTTAATAAAGGCTTAATTCATCTTTTGAAAAGAAATGGAAATCTAAAATTGAGTATAGAGGCATCCTCAAAAGTACTGTGGTTGCCTTTAAAATATTCCATCATGATCAAAGTGAATCTCCTGTACCTTCAACAGCCAGGCTGTGCTTGAAAATACATATTTTGCGATTTGAAAAGAAGTGTCACTGTTAACTGTCTGAACCTGTATTCTTTACATGAATTACAGCAATTCCTATTGGCTCTGGAGTGAATTCTCCAATATGTGGCATTTCGGCTCTGAAGCTTCACTTTAGTTAGTATTGTATCTTATTAGATTTTCTTTTTGATCCAATGATATCACATCATTTCCAGATACATGTGTGATGTATTCTGGCTTCCTGCTTTATTGAAATACAAATATTTATGCAGAGCTATAGCTTGACAGAATTACAAGTGCTTTCTATACAGTTTGAAGGAGGTGACTGTCTCATATCATATTCTTCCAAACAAACAAACATACAGATGTTTGCATGCTATGTGACATTTGTATGTGCATATAGAAATAGCTACTTTAAATATAAAAAAATCCACATGATCATATTTCACAAAATAATGGAGAGTATGGATACATAATGTTTTCACATACTCAGTCTTCTTTCCAGATGCCATTTATGTGTTTGTTTAAATTTTTAATTTATAGGTTCTAATTTTTAAAGCCATCTTTGGTCACAGTATATGAGCAGAAATTGGATATAAATTAAGCATGGTCATCATCATAATCATCCTCAAACTACACACTGGGCATTACCTTTCTGTGGTGGTGGAATTATGTACACCTGTGAGATAAAAGGCTATGATAACAGTGATATTGCTACTAGTAGCGTCTCACAACTGGACAGGCTCTTGTTAAGAAAGCAGACGAAAGATGCCAAAACTTCTTTATATATAGTTAGGAAACCAAAAGAAAGCCCCATATTTGACTGGCCGTCATTCAGATCAACAAGCACTGTTGTCAGTGTTACTGTACATTATGTGAAAAATGGCCAAAAGGATTGCTAGGTGATGAGGACAAGATGTGTAAAGTCACAGGAAGGCCAACTACTGCAGAAAAACGCACAGTATCAGAAAATATAATAAAAATAGAAAGTTAATCCACCAGTCCTGATGTCAACAAAAGAGAACATACACCATCAAGAACTGTATTGTAACAGATACTAGATTTTAAAGTAACAGATTTCCCTAATCTGGAGAAATATGATGACTATGGTCAAGGAATTTGTCAAGGGAAGTATTGTTATCAAATACAGATGAAATCCAAGCAAAACGTAATGTCTGAGTAAGAGTTCAAAATCTTTCAATTATGCCATACATTAACAATTCATCTCAGAAGAGCTTATTTTTGATACAATGGTTTAAAATTTCCCCACTTCAAACTTCAAGTCATATAATACTCAGAGTGAACTTCATTTGTCTTATTGGGATCATCTGAATGCAGTAGTTCTAATCCATTGTAATATCTAACTAGCTGGAATGCATTTCTCATGTATGTTGGTTTCTATGTAAGATCAAAATAAAGTATCAGATGAAGTCATGTTAAAGGGCAATCATTTCAATGAAAATTTCAGGTCCTTGTTCAGATTAAGTAATTTTTAATTTTGTAACAAGATAAAGGGACACAGCACACTTTATCTTAAATGTTAAGTGCCTGTAGAATTAAATCTTTAATAGGGTTTAATGTGATATATCATATAGAGGCAGAATGAACTTGCCCGCTCCCTTAAAGGCCTATTATTATTAAAGAGAACAGTGAATGTGTGTGTGACAGGACATTTTTTTTTAAAAAAAAAGATTTACCAGTTACCAGTGCAGAACAAACCATTTTCTGTGGGCTACAAATGAAAACTACTTATCTTCTTTCTTATATCCAAACCATATTTCACAGCTCATGAGACATGAATGGAAGAGACTTTCTATAAAATATTCTAAGATTTTCTCACAGTAACGAAGGCCTGTTGTAAAGTAATTCAGCATGTAAGCAGAGATAAGATTAACAGTTTTGAGTTTTATAGCCTGCAGAAATTATGCAGAGTGAGGGCAAGCTGACAAAAAATACCACTCTTATGCTAAATGCAATAAAGTGAGTTCTATGAGCCAAGAAGTGTTTAACAGAAGTACAGAAATTTCCACATTCCACACATTTACTACTAAAATAATATTTCATTTTAAAGTCAACCTGTAATGCTATGTGGAAAATAGATCAATCTCACAGTTGGAAAGTTAAAAAAAAAGCTTGGAAAACGATTTTACCTAACAAAAGAGAAATAGTTACAGCACTGTGTTTTTAAAAGAAAAATGCTTAGTATATATTATAAGTATTACAGCATTTTCCTTCAGTGTAAAATGTGTTAGTATGAATGGTGTGGCCAAAAGTTTTGGAGGCTGCATGAAAACCAGTGCCAGAGAATTTTCCACTTCATTGGAGCTATCAGTAATTTGAGGAGTCTACAGTGCTTGATGTAGGAAGAAAAAAATGTCGTATGTCCCCTATTCACTGAATTCTCTTGTAGTAGCTATTTGGCATTGTGACTCTGTTCTATATGTCCAGTAATATGCACACACCTATTCTGGGCACATCTACTCTGACTACTTAAGTTGATGTGTGTACATATCACCTCTATTGTGGCTACATGCCACATGGGGATGATTTGGTTTTGCCTAGGAGCAAAATCACCTTACCACGTTCTTGCCCTGAGTTAAGCCAACTTGGGGAAAATCCTGGGTCAGGATTTGGGCTCTCTCCTATGTTAGAGGTGGTTCCTAACTAGAATTGGCAGCAGCTGTCTTGACTGCCATCCTGCATTCCCCAGGCTTGAGCATCCCAGGAGACACAGGATAGTAGTCTACTGTCATCTCCAAGTTGCTGCTGTCAACAGCCATGATCCCCCCCCCCCACCACCAACCTACCTTCTAGTGGGCTGATGCCAGCCTGAGCTCCTGATTACTGAGTGGGATGGGAGTGGGAAGAGGGAGGACTTTAATCTCTCACAGCTTCCTTAGTGACATACTGCTCTGGGTGATGTCAGCCAGTGGTCCCATGAGAAAGTAGGTGGGATGACTCAGCTGGTGACAACTGTGACACTGGGGGTGGGGGAGGGTCCTGTAAGGTGGCTGGCTGCAGTTCAGAGAGTCCCAATTGATCTGGATTTATCAGTCAGTATAGAATGTCCCTTATTTGGAGTGGTTTTTTTTAAAAAAAGATTAGAATAATTGATTCACTTGGCAAACATACTAGTAAAATGTGGGCTAGACAAAACTACGGTTAGATGGATCTGTAATTGGCTAAGCGAACGAACCCAAAGGGTGCTTACCAATGCGTCGTCTTCATCCAGAAGACACTCCAGAAGACAGGAGCAGAATTCAAAACGATCTTGACAGACTAGAGAGATGGGCCGAAACTAACAAAATGAAGTTCAACAGGGACAAATGCAAGATACTTCATTTCGGCAGAAAAAATGGAATGCAAAGATACAGAATGGGGGATGCCTGGCTTGACAGCAGTATGTGCGAAAAAGACCTTGGAGTCCTCATGGACAACAAGTTAAACATGAGCCAACAATGTGATGCAGCAGCTAAAAAATGCCAACGGGATTCTGGCCTGCATCAATAGGGGTATAGCGTCTAGATCCAGGGAAGTCCTGCTCCCCCTCTATTCTGCCTTGGTCAGACCACACCTGGAATACTGTGTCCAATTTTGCGCACCACAGTTGAAGGGAGATGTTGACAAGCTGGAAAGCGTCCAGAGGAGGGCGACTAAAATGATCAAAGGTCTGGATAACAAGCCCTATGAGGAGCAGCTTAAAGAGCTTGGCATGTTTAGCCTGCAGAAGAGAAGACTGAGAGGAGACATGATAGCCATGTATAAATACATGAGGGGAAGTCATAGGGAGAAGGGAGCAAGCTTGTTTTCTGCTGCCCTGCAGACTAGGACACGGAACAATGGCTTCAAACTACAGGAAGGGAGATTCCACCTGAACATCAGGAAGAACTTCCTCACTGTGAGAGCTGTTTGACAGTGGAATTCTCTCCCCCGGGCTGTGGTGGAGGCTCCTTCTTTGGAGGCTTTTAAGCAGAGGCTAGATGGCCATATGTCGGGGGTGCTTTGAATGCGATTTCCTGCTTCTTAGCGGGGTTTGGACTGGATGGCCCATGAGGTCTCTTCCAACTCTACTATTCCATGATTCTATGAGTACCAGGAATTAATATAAATCTGCATAGTGAGAAAAGAAGCTTTGATTAATAGAAATCTGTAAGAGCTCATGATGGAAGGAGAGCATATATCTCTCATCAATGTCTTTACTGTTCAGTAAGTATGAGCAAATTCTCGATTTGTCTCTAATTTTGGATTAAAATCTTTTTGTTCATGCTTTTTGATCCGCTATCTGACACGTGGTATCACGGCGCATCAAGCATTGTAATATGAAGCAACGTTGGCCCTCTCTCAGAATGGCTCATAATATGTATTGGTTTTTTTCCAAATTATATATATATATATATATATATATATATATATATATAAAATTAAAACTTTTTTTGCTACTGCAACCTATCTTGAATGGGCGCACAGCCCAGCCTAACATGGCTGCTGCTCTCTGACCAATCAGAGGAGTGCACGTGGACGCAAAGGTGGCGGAAAACGTCCTTTGCATGTCCATGCAGCAATCCTCTATAAAATCCCATGTTGGTGCTGGCCGGAGCCATTTGGGGGTTGGTGAGCACACGGGAAGGGTGGCTAAGGATGGCTTGGGCAGGGAAGCGATCGGTTGCAGAAGGCGAGAGCAAGGGGAAATGAAGTGAAGCTGCAAGCAAGCCTAATAGAAGGGAGAGCAGAGCGAGAAGGGTGGCTTCTGGGCTGGGAAGCGGACAAGGGAAAGCTCTGGGCAAGCTAAGCTAATAAAAGGGAGAGCAGAGCATTGGGTGCTGCACTGCTGGAGAAGGGAGAGGGAGGTTATTGTCAAGGTTAGCTATGCCAGGGTCTAGCTTGCTGTGGAGCTACTGGCCCGTCAGTGTTCTTTTTTCAAAAATATCCAAAAAGGAACATATGGTTCTCCAAGTTACATAGCTTTGCTTTCTTCAAACAGTGATCCATTTCCAAGCAAGGGATTTGGGTTATCAAATCTGGTAGCGCTTTGCGAGAACCACTATAGATTTCCAGGGTTCTTTAGGCAAAAATATCCAAAAAGGAACATATAGTTTTCCAAGTTACATAGCTTTGTCTTCTTCAAACAGTGATCCATTTCCAATCCAAGGAACTTGGCAACTCTGGGAGCGCTTGGCGAGAACCAGTATAGATTTCCAGGGTTCTTTAGGCAAAAATATCCAAAAAGGAACATATAGTTTTCCAAGTTACATAGCTTTGTCTTCTTCAAACAGTGATCCATTTCCAATCCAAGGAACTTGGCAACTCTGGGAGCGCTTGGCGAGAACCAGTATAGATTTCCAGGGTTCTTTAGGCAAAAATATCCAAAAAGGAACATATAGTTTTCCAAGTTACATAGCTTGGCCTTCTTCAAACAGTGATCCATTTCCAAGCCAAGGGATTTGGTTTATCAAATCTGGTAGCGCTTTGCGAGAACCACTATAGATTTCCAGGGTTCTTTAGGCAAAAATATCCAGAAAGGAACATATAGTTTTCTAAGTTACATGTGCACTGAACACTGGTATAGCCTTGCCTTCTTCAAACACTGCTCCATTTCTAATCCAAGGGATTTCAGTTAGCACATCTGCGAGCCCATTACAATGAAGCGTTCGTGGGGATGTGGGTCGTCCCATAAGAGTTCGGGCCGAGCCATTGCTGCAGGCTGAGGAACGAGGGGTGGCACTGGCAGGAAACAAAGGGGGGCTCCCGAGGGCAGCCCCGTGCAAAGTGAAAATGTGCAAGGTCGGAGTCCGGGTAGATCGCCAGCGGAAATGTGTCCCCTCCAAAATTGAACCCAGTCAACTATGGCAGAGGATGCCACTGATGTCTCAGAACTTGGTCATGTCGTTGTCCTTGTGCCAGCCATAGTAGTAAAGAAAAAAAATGATAGGCTACCACTAACTCTTTCATCATCATATGAGGGGGAGGAAGATGACCATGCCAGTACTGCCGTTCGCCCGAAGGACGTTCTGTTGCAAACAACTCCTTCCTTCCCCTGCCAGGGGGCACCACCATTGGGAAGGCTGAAGTCTTTCCTCTGGGACCATTTAACGGTCCATTCCCAACGTACGACTTTGGCTGTGTGCAGGCACTGCGGGACAAACATTAGCAGAGGTAAAGACCTGAGGCATTTGTCCACCACTGGTTTAAGGGTCCATCTATTCCCTTGGGGCGAGAATCCCTTAGCCCTGCAAGCAGTAGCCTGAGCTCTCCAACATCTCCGTTAGGGCTGTGTGGGAGACAGACTCAAGCAACCTTAGATGATTGGGGCCATTCTGCTGGCAGGAAGAGAACGGGGGAAACGGCACCCAACTTTGAGCAGATCACTTAGTGAGTGGGAGAGATGCTGGCTCTCGACCACCATCCCTTCAAAATGGTGAAGCAAGAAGGCTTTGTTCGCTTGATGAAACTGTTGTGTCCCCAATACAAACTCCCCTCATGGCACACCTTTTCCAGAAGCATGATACCCGGGCTGTATGAAGCCTGCAAGGTACACGTTGAAATGATGTTGCGGGCCGCCCACGGAGGGCACATCCATTACACTTCTGACATTTGGACCAGCATTGGTGGAGGCCATTCCTACCTCTCTCTCACTGCGCATTGGTGGGAGAAAGACAAAAGCCTGGAGACAGCCCATCGCTGGGCGCTACTGGCCATGGAGACTGTAGATAAGGACCACAAGGCAGAAACAATCTGCCATAGGCTTGAAAGTATGATGGCAGAGTGGACGCATTGCCATCCAGAGGCCATGAGAACGGGGTTCATGGTAACCGATGCAGGCAAAAAGATGATTAGGGCGGTGGAAAGCGCCGGATTCACCAACGTTACATGTCTGGCACATTTGCTCCACAACACCGTCAAAGATGCTTTCAAGACCAATGAGGAACAACACGCCTCCAACGCAGGCATGCACATCGGTCAGCTTATCGAATGCTGCCGGAAGATCTGCGGGTTTTTCCATCAGAGCTTGAAGGTGGCCCAAAAGCTGTGGGACAGGCAGAACTTGGAAGGGCTATCGCAGCACAAGCTGCTACAGGACGTATCCACAAGGTGGAACTCCACCTACAAGATGCTGGCACGAATGGTGGAGCAACAGAAGGTGGTCCACGGCATCTCCCTCACCTTGGTTGCGCCAATTAGCAAGCAGGTGCCGAGCAAACAAGAGTGGGACACCATCTCCCAGCTGGTTGACGTTCTGAAACCTTTTAAAGAAGCAACAGAGATCTTTTCAGCTCAGGAGGCCCTACTCAGCCAGGCAGTGCCTCTGGTCTTGGCCCTTAAGAGGCACCTAGATATGCTCGGAGGCAGATGGACGCTCGACTCCCTGGCCAGTAATCTGACACCACAGGTCCTGGAGGCCGTGAGAAAGTTGATGCTAGCAGTCCGTAAACGGCTTGAGTCGCTACTGAACAACCATGTCCACATGATGGTGGCCATGTGTGATCCAAGGGTAAAGGACACTGTCTGCTCCAAAGACTATCAGGAATGGAAAGTACGACTCGTAAACCATGTGCGCGAAGAGGAGAGCTATGCCTCTTTCTGATCTCTATCAAGATATATAGTCTTTCTCTCTCTCTCTCTCTCACACACACACACACACATATGAGGCTTGTACATTTTGTGCGGATGTTCTAAAAGTCAGTCTAATTTGGAAGTTTAGCACTTCCAAAGGGGGTCTAACTCGCCTGCTCACTGCCCCCCCCCCCCAATATTAAGAATTTTAATCCATAGGAGCCTTTGATTCTTAATCCTCTGATGTGTTTGGATGTAGCTGTGCAGGTAAAATTCACAGGGCAACCAAGCCCTGCTGAGAGGTGAGGTCAAACCTGTTGGCATGCCTCTCAGCCAATCAAAGCTGATAGAGGAGGGAGGGGGAGGCAGAGATGTCTTTTTAAAAACATTTGAAAATTCCCAAAAAAAATAGCAGATGAGTGAAACATTATGAAACTTGATAGGCAAAGAGTGGTAAATATGTTCTACCATTGTAGCAAATTTCACCCCAATAGCTTTAAAATGAGGAGAAAGGAGCCCCTGAATTTTCCCCATTTATAGTAATTTAATGGGAAGAAAAAGAGAAGCCATATGCCTGCACTAATCTACATTTCCAAGAATACATTGGGCTGAACCAGCCAGCCAGGCATTTAGAGACAGTCTAATTATTATAATATATACAATCACTAGCTGTGCCCGGCCACGCGTTGCTGTGGCATTGTCTAGTGGTGTTGGTGAGAACTTGTTGAGGTAGTGGTGGTATTGAATGTCTGTTGTATGGTTGTCTTTATGTTTAGTATGCATTTGGTTGTTTGTGTACTGTGAAAGTGGTGAGGGTAGAGGGGGTCTATGTATTTTATAGGCAATGTGGAAGAGGCCTAAGTGAGGCCTAACTCTGCCTGTCCCCTGGGCTGAGCAGGTTGGTAGGAGACCAAGTGGGCAGAGCTTAGCCTTTGTGATGTCTCATAGGCCATGGAGTCCTGATCCCAGTGCCATTGTGGCTGATGAGGAGGAAAACAGGGGATTTTTGCCGGCTCAGCAAGAGCCGGAATCTTTCCAGATGCCTGTTGTTGATGATTCCACCCGAGAGCCCATTAAGGAAGACCTTGAACAGGCCTTTCCCACTGCCTCCCCTCCTTTTCCTAGGAAACAGTTCTATGCGGCAGGCAGGGGCGAGAAAGAGCAGGTTCGGAGGAGCTTGAGATTAGCAGTTAAACAAGACGTTAATTAGCCATGTTCCCCTGGGAAATTCTAGGGAGGAACGCAGCTCGAGGGAGATGTGTTTCGTTCTCCTTTCCCTTGGGAAAGGAAGCTCAGGACACCTGCTTTGCAGAGAAATGAAACCGGGTTAAAAGTGCCCGACACGAAGAATTCCGCGTGGAATCAACAGATCAGCTTCAGGAGGATTTCGTGTTCCCAGCCAAGAAGTGGACTTTACGAAGTCCGCAACTCCAGTACCTTGCCTTGCCTTGCCTTGCCTAGCCAAGTATTCAATAATTATATTGCCTTGCTTCCAGCCTTGGACCTTGTTTCTAGTATCAAGCCTTGTTTCTAGTTCTTGCTGTGGACTTACTCTGAACTTTGGAGAGATTTTGGACATTTCCCCACTCTATTGCTTGCAATAGAGTGTGTTTCGGTTTGGATTTACAACTTTGGATTCTAATAAAAAATATTGGACAATATAATTTTGGACTAATTCTGACCTTCCCTGAAAGGTCTTTTATTGGACTATATCTCCTACTTGTTTTTATTATTCTTACCTATTTCCTTAATAAAGATATTAGATAGTTTTTGGCCTCCGTGTGTCGGTTCTTAGTGCTCTGTTGTCCCGGGCGTGACAGCCTTCTAACTGGCAGCAATTGGATAAAAACAATTATTCCTCTCCCTCTAATTAGGACTTTATTTTTCTTTTCTTTTTCTTGTATCAACCTAGAGGCGTGGATGAGGGGTTGTGCTGTCAATTTTCAAGGTTGGGGGGCCTTTAGTTTTGTTGTTTTGTCAGTCGCCGGGATTCCATCACTCTTTTATATATATAGAAGGAATCTGCAAAGAGGACTTAAGGAAGTAATAGCATAAATCTGTGCAAAATTATGTGGCTGTGTGTCAATAGGAAAGCCAAACCTGTTGGCATGCCTCTCAGCCAATCAGGGCAGACAGAGGAGGGAGGTGGTGGCAGAAATCGCTCTTGTAGTTTTTTAAAAAAATGTTTTTTTAAAACTTTGAAAATTCCCCAAAAATCTGTGGATGAGTGAAATGTTATGACTTGATAGGCAAAGAGTAGTAAATGTGTTCTACCATTGTAGCAAGTTTCACCCCAATATCTTTAAAAATGAGGGAGAAATTTTTTCCCATTTATAGTAATTTAACGGGAAGCAAAGAAAAGCCATATACCTGCACTAAAGTACATTTCCCAGAATGCACTGGGCTATGCAGCCATCCATGGCATTGCGAGTCAGTCTAATTATGTCAGGACCCAGGCTGCAGAGCACCAATAACCATACACAGAGGCCAGAATCTATCTAATATCTTTATTGAGGAAATATATAAAGTTAATAAAAGCAAATGTAGAAAATAGTTCAGAAGTAGACCTTTCAGGAAAGGTCAAAATTAGTCCAAGAAAACAATGTCCAATATGAAATATTAAGGTCCAAAGTTGTAATCCAGTAACTGAAACACTCACTTGCCAAGCAAAGTGAGGGGAGATGACAAGGTCCTTTAGTCCATGAAACTTAAGCAAGGCTAGGAAGTAAACTTGATTCTTGGAACACTAGGCTTAATTCAAGGCAACAAGAACGAGGAGCAAGAACAGGATCCGTGGTAAATTCGTGGCGAGGTCCGGAAAGCAAGGCAAGGTCCGTGGAGCAAGGCAAGGCTGGAAACGGGAGCGCGGGAGTAGCGTAGTCCACACACAACCTACTCCCGAAGCTGACGAATTGACTCCGCAAGATTCCTACGTGGGCACAACACCTAAGTAGGGTCTCGTTTTCCCGCCAAAGAACAATTCTCTGGGGAACCAGAATCGAAAGCCATTCTCTGTGTCCAGATGCATGACTCCCTAAAGTTTCCCATGGGAAGCAGGCTTAATCAGCTGAATGCCTGGCAGCAATCCTAGTGCTCCTGCGAGACGCCTCCTGAGCGCCTTTCTGTTGTTTATAATAATCACGGCGAGAAAATGGGGGAGATTTCGGCTCAAGGCTTGTTTGGCAGACTTCTGGAGGGCAAATCTCTTGCAGGTGCAAGGGCTCCAATTCTGGCTGAAAAAGCTCCAATTCTGGCTGAAACGGTGGGAAACCTAAGTTTTCCTCGTCATCTGCCACAACAGTGCTAGGAACGGGACTACATGGCCCATGAGACATCACAAATTATTATAATATTTACAATCATGGAATCTGCAAAAAGGACTTAAGGAAGTAGTAGTATAAATCTGTGCTAAGTTGTGGTTGTGTGTGAATAAGGGAAGCATATTAATTGGATGTCAGGAGAGTTTGGATGGCGCCTTCCTGCCCGGCAACAAAAAGGCAAAAGCTTATTACACTGCAAAAACTTTGTCTTTGTGCAAGGGACATCGTCCTATATAAATTATATAACACATTTTACTTTGTTGAGTCTCCACCAATTTAACACAGTTTCTGCCACAAAAACAAAGTTTCTGGAGTAGAACAATGAGTTTTAAAGTAAAGAATACACAATAAAACAGGAAATAACACTTTCAAACCAGGAACATTTTCTTTATTATTAAAAATGTTTTCTTATAAAAACTGAAAATTCACCCAAAATCTGTGGATAAGGCAAATGGTATGAAATTTGGTGAGCTAACAATGATGAATGTGTTCCATCATTGTAGCAAGTTTCACCTCAATAGATTTAAAAATGACAGAGATATGAGGAGGAGCTTCCTGCTATCGGCAGGAGAGGATGCATGGGAGAGAGCTCCCGAGGTTTGCAGATTTATTTACCTATCTTTCTTATCTGATTCACCTCGTTAAGTTTACCCTAAATAATAAGGGTCAGCTAAAAGTCTCTGAAGCTCAAGGAAAGTTTGCTAAATGGAGCAATGGGAAAACGGAAAAGAAGAAAACAGTTTGGCTTTAGTCCAGGCTCTTTCACTCAGCCAAAACACACCAAACAGCCAAGAATTGAAGATTGTTTTGCATGGAAAGAAAATGTAAGTGAAACAAACCTCATTTCTACTTCTAATAGATTTGGTATCTTGGAAGGAGAAACTCTGTCAGAACAGTTACCCTTGTCTTCTGGAGAGGAGCTGGAAAAAGGCAAGAGCCATGAATTCGGATCATCACAGGTGTTGCTTCCACATATACTTAACCCAGACACAGGCTGCAGGGAGCCTGAAATGCAACCAAAACCAAAAAGCTCAACTAACAATCACACTCAGAAGGTGGAAATGCCTAAATGGGATATCTCAACAGAGTTCATTGCAAAGCAATGCTTGACCACAGCACAAACTGTAATTTTGGTATTTGATCAGCTATCGGGTATCAAAGATAAGCTGAACAAGTTAAAAAGTGACATGGAGACAGAGATATCAACCCCTGATGTTTCCCCACTTGGAGTGATGTCTTCCTTATTGAGCATACACAACTGCCATTAATGACGTACTTATGAAGATTTGTAAGTTTAGAGTTCCGAAATTTTCACTCCAAAAAATTTGAAAGGACTTTATAAATGAAGCACCAGCACCCCCTACTTTTGAACACAATTTAGAACCTTTTTTTTTTTTGGATCGCACATGTCTAATATAGATACCGTGTTTCCCCGAAAATAAGACAGTGTCTTATATTAATTTTTGCTACCAAAGATGTGCTAGGGGATGTCTTATTTTTCCATGAAGAAGAATTCACATTTATTGTTGAACAAAAAATGAACATTTATTATATACTGTACAGTAATTGTCATCACAAACCTGCAAAACAGACAAACTGTGAATTCTATCAAGAATTTCTTGTTACTACCATTATTTCCATGTACAACAATCTATAGTATGTACGTTTACCGATCCTGCATGCTCTGGTGTTCAGTTCAGCAGGCATGCTTCCAAACAAAAAATTTGCTAGGTCTTACTTTCAGGGGAGGCCTTATATATAGCAATCCAGCAAAAGCTCTACTATGTCTTATTTTCAGGGGATGTATTATTTTTGGGGAAACAGGGTAGATAGATAGATAGATAGATAGATAGATAGATAGATAGATAGATGATATAGAGAAAGGTTGTTTCTAATGAAATATTTAATTATATATTAAACAATTTAAATATTTTAAAAATGACAACAAGAGCGACCCTTCCAAGTGCTTAGTAGATTATCACATTACACTGTTAAACCACTGATTATCCATTTTAAATCCTATGGTTGCCTCCTTTGGAATTTGGGATTTGCAGTTTAGGAAGGGACCTTTAAAATTCTCAGTAAGAGAGGTTCACAGGAAGTAGTCATTGGATCTTAAGTAGAATAGCAGTACTTAATGATCTCCTTAGACACACTTACAACCTTATTACATGGGGGAGAACTTTACCTTATTCTTTAAGATGGAGGTTGCTCCCATCATGCAATACACTTCAACTTCCAGGGAGGGCTCCATCTTAAAGAAGAAGGCAACTCAGTGCATGCCCCACAGGGGCAGCACAGGAGGCTTCTCGTGTTGCCTTCCTGTGGGGCAAACGCTGAGGCTACACAATGGAGTCCTGAACTGCTTTGGTGGCAGGACACTAGTCAGACAGCCCAATCACAACAAAGCTGAGTTGTCAAGGCTGCACACTTATTATTATTCACGCTATGACATGCCTGACAGCCTCCTTTTATCATTGTTTACATGGTTATAAAATACCTTTTAGGTAGTTTTAATGACTCAATAGTAGCAACCAAACCATGGAAACATTGGTAACTTACTAAATGAGAACTCATTTAAATTCCTTAAATTGGTGGTTATACTCTAGTTGGGACTAGCAATTGGATTTAACTCACTGAATTCAAGAAGCAGATATGCTAGCTCTCAAGGGATATCACAGAATTATAAAGTTGGAAGGGTTCATACTTCACTTTCCAGAGTGAACAGATGTTATCTTCATAGTATGATTCCATTCTTTTTTTTCTTCTGCCCATAGAGGGTACATGTATAATTAAACACCAACTAAAAGTCCATTCTAGAATATAAACAATTATCCATTTGAATCACACTTGATATGTACAATTTACTTTAATAAGTTCATCATAATTATATAATATACCTTGGATAATTCAGATAATTTACTCAAAATGATTATACTTTGATTGTACGGTGCCATCTCTACGCGGATGACACCCAACTCTACTACTCTTTTCCACCTAAATCCAAGGAAGCCCCTCGGATTCTGGACCAGTGTCTGGCCGCTGTGTTGGCCTGGATGAGGGTGAACAAACTGAGACTTAATCCCGACAAGACAGAGGTCCTCCAGGTCAGTCGTACGTCTGATCGGGGTATTGGGTGGCAACCTGTGCTTGACGGGGTCGCACTCCCCCTGAAGGCGCAGGTCCGCAGCTTGGGGGTCCTCCTGGATTCGGGGCTGACACTTGAGGCTCAGGTGTCGGCCATGGCCGGGAGGGCCTTTGCACAACTAAAACTTGTGCGCCAGCTGCGACAGTACCTCGAGAAGTCTGATCTGACCAGGGTGGTCCATGCCTTAGTTACCTCTAGACTGGACTATTGCAATGCGCTCTACGTGGGGCTGCCTTTGAAGACGGCCCGGAAATTACAACTAGTACAGCGTTCAGCAGCCAGGCTTCTAACTGGAGCGAATTACAGGGCGTGTTCAACGCCTCTGTTTAAGGAGCTTCACTGGCTGCCATTTACTTTCCGGGCCCAATTCAAGGTGCAGGTTATCACCTACAAAGCCCTAAACGGTTTGGGACCCACCTACCTTAGAGACCGCATCTCCCTCTATGAACCCACACGCTCTCTTCGCTCGTCGGGGGAGGCCCTTCTCTCGCTCCCACCACCCTCACAGTCACGGTTGGTGGGGACGAGAGAGAGGACCTTCTCCATCGTGGCCCCCCGGCTTTGGAACTCTCTACCTAGAGAGATCAGGCAGGCCCCTACCCTCCTCTCCTTCCGGAAGAGCTTAAAAACCTGGCTGTTTCAAAAGGCCTTCGATGTTTAGTTGTTGCTGGATTGATCTATCTGCCCATTCCATAATAGTCCCATTGTTGTTGTCTTGCCATTTTATACCGCACTTTATTGTCCAACTGTGAAATTTCCTTTTCCCATTTCGTATCACTCTGCATTTCGCCTGGGATCTACGAATTAGTCTCCTGTTTTTAACACTGTATCCTGCTTGTTGATTTTAATGATTGTTTTTATTGATGTTGATGTTTTTTACTGGGATAATTGTTTTATTGCTTTGTTACTGTTTTGTTTGTTTTATCGGGCCTGGCCCCATGTAAGCCGCCCCGAGTCCCTTCGGGGAGATGGGGCGGGGTATAAAAATAAAGTTATTATTATTATTATTATTATTATTATTATTATTATTATTATTATTATTATTATTCTATCTATATTTTTATTGATATAGATACATATGTCTTTGCTGTCAGGCTTTGCTGTTGTTGTTCAGCTTTAAGTCATTTAGACATCACAAGGTTTTATTGACTGTTGGTTCACTATGTTTTAATAGCAGCAGACAAATATCTTGTTTCCTTTTCACTTTCCTAGTGAAGTTTAACAGTGATCAACTAATTGATTCACATAACACTAGATAAAAGAAGAAGATTTTCTACTTTTTCAAGCCCACAAAGATTTTCCCACCAGGAAAACCTACTGTGAACGTGGTCAATAGAACAGATTGCAGGACATAAAGTTTATTAAGTGAAGAGACTTGAGCTTTGCACTGTCAACTTTAGTAAACAAGGACTTAGGGAGAAAAAAGGTTAAGATATGTTTAGAGGTGAGAAAAGCACTTCCTGGAAAAGTTCATGGTATCTTGACCATCTGTATCTGAATTATTTTGCCATATTTTCCCAGTAGAATGTCCTGAAATGAAGGCTGATTTCTTAGATAGTACAATATACTAACATTTAGATTGGATTCAAGTCAGGGCACATGTACAACTCAGCAAACAGTAATGTGAGTAATCCTTGTTGTTTTAGACACAGTAGATGAAGCCAATTGTTTGATCATCTTTCCAAGTGGAAGTCTCAATGGTTGGTAAACTAAATTTCAAATGTAGAACAACATCAGCATTTTGGTCTCTTGGAGAATTTTTTCTTGAATCTTTTCAGTGTCCTTATTTTTTTTGTAAATCCGGATTGGAATTCAAAAGGTGATATCTCTCTCTCTCTCTCTCTCTCTCTCTCTCTCTCTCTCTCTCTCTCTATATATATATATATATATATATATATATATATATATATATGTTTTGAGGAAAAGATATATATATATATATATATACATACATACATATATATATATATATATATATATATATATATATATACACACACACACACACACATACCTTTTTCTCAAAACATTTAATTGTTAGATGGATTTAAACAATATCTGACCAAATTTTTACTTTTATTTATTATAAAGAGACAGACACAGCAGCAGTATTGCTAGCCTTTCCTAAAAGATATTTATGATGATGAGTCGTCCAAAGACCCTATATAACTTGCTGGATGTCATGTTTGCCTGAAAAAATCATGAACCAATTTTTCTTTTAGAAAAGGCTATTATTTTAGCTAATGAAGAAACTGCTTTCTCTCTGGTCCAGCATATTGAAGAGGTTTGCATTAGTCTTTTCAAATCAAACTAAGTCCTTGAAAGGAAAGATAGCATTGCCAGCATATGACAAGACTGGCAATGATCTAGGGGCAATTTTTAGGAATAGGAGACTCAATTGCTGAAAGACTAGGCACTAGATTGTAAATAAACAAGGTACAAACTATTTATGTCAGAGTAAAAACACTTGTATTCACTGAGAAAAGCTGGCTGTTGAGGTCAAGTGGTTGCCTATGGCATTTTGGACCTGAACTGAATTATGGACATGATTTTTCGTTTAAAATATTTTGCCCACAATGATAGTTTTGAGTATGTTCACTATTTTTCATGAGGTATCAGGCTGACACAGGGATGTTATCTATTGCAAATTGTGTTCTTCAGAGGAAGCAATGAGCACCTTTAGCATTGTGAGAAAATCTAGTGTGTACAACTTTTACAGCTGGAATCACTGGAGTGTTGTGTGGCTTCAGGACTGTATTTATTTATTTATTTATTTATTTATTTATTTGTTTATTGCATTTCTATACCACTTTTCTCACCCCTTTGTGGAACTCAAAGCGGTGTACAACATAATGGCAAAAATGCAATGTCTCACATCCATATAAAAGCAATACATCACATTTCTAAAAAACATATAACTATAAAATTAAGATCAATGAAAACTATACAACCATCAGACATAACCATAAACATTAAAACATTTAGACATATCAATCCCGTGGTTTCCCTTTTGCTGCTTGAATAATGACATCGTCGAATGCCTGCTTGCATAGTGAAGTTTTAAGCTATTTTTTGAACGTCAGGAAGGAGGGAGCCGATCTAATCTCACTGGGGAAAGAGTTCCACAGCTGAGGGGCCACAGCTGAGAAGGCACTGTCTCTCATCCCCACCAATCACACCTGTGAAGGTGGCGGGAGCAAGAGCAAGACCTCCCAGGCCGATCTTAGCACTCTAACTGGCTCATAAAGGGAGATGTGTTTGGAACGATAAGCGTTTGGACATTTAGGGCTTTATTGGCTAAAGTCAGCACTTTGAATTGTGCTTGGTAGCAGGCTGGCAGCCAGTTGAGCTGACACAACAAGGGGGGGGGTGTATGCTCCCTGTATGCTGCTTCAGTAAGAAACCTGGTTTACTAACATTGAAGTACCTGAAGCTTCCAAACAATCTTCAAAGGCACCCCCACATATAGCACTTTGCAGTACATTCAAGATATAACTTGAGCATGGACTACTGTGGCCAAGTCTAGCTTCTCAAGGGATGGGTGTAGCTGGCACACAACTTTTAATTGTGCAAATGCTCCCCTCACCACAGCCAAAAACCTGAGGTTCTAGGCTCAGTGATGAGTCCCAGAGAAGTCCCAAGCTGAGAACCTGTGTCTTCAGGGGGAATGTAACCCTGCCCAGCATAGGCTGTAACCCTATACTCTGTTCGACCTTATGACTGACCAGGAATACTTCTGTCTTGTCAGGATTCAATTTAAATTTGTTCGTCTTCATTCTGACTGTCACAGCTGCCAAGCACTGGTTTAGGACCTGAAAAGCCTCCTTAGTCGCAGTTGGAAAGGAGTAATAGAGTTGAACATCATTAGCATAAAGATGGCATCAAACTCCAAAACTCTGGATGATCTCTCCCAGTGGCTTTGTGTAGATGTTAAACAACATGGGGACCAATACTGAACCCTGCGGGACCCTACAAAACAATGTCTGCAGGATAAAGCAGGTGTCCCCCAATAACACCTTCTAGAAATGGTTCTCCAGGAAGGACTGGAGCCACTGAAAAATAGTGCTTCTGCACCCCATTCCCACAAGGCATCCCAGAAGGATACCGTGGTCTACAGTATCAAAGGCAATTGAGAGATCTAGGAGAACAGGGACACACTCCCCTTGTCAAGATCCCTATGTAGATCATCCACTAAGGAGACAAAGACTGCTTCATTTCCATGACCAGACTAAAACCAGACTGCAATGGATTTAGATAATTGGTTTCTTCCAAGAACACCTGGAGTTGCGAGGCCACCACATGTTCCAAGACTTTGCCCCAAAAGAGAAGATTGGAAACTGGCCAAATGTTGTTCAGTTGAGTGGGATGCAGTGATGGTTTTTTCAACAGCAGTTTTATGACAGCCTCTTTTAGGTCCAATGAAATCTTATCTTCTTGTAAGGAGGCATTAACCACTACCTTCACCTTTACCAGCCAGGATGGGCAGGGGTCCAGGATGCATCTGGTTGCCCTCACTTCTCCAAGGATCTTGTCCACATCCTTAGGCTCTACTAATTGAAATGAATCCATTAAAACAGGACAATCAGATGATCCCATTACATCTTCTGAGGCTGCCATTAATATGGTGTCCAGATTGGAGCAGATCAGAGTGACTTATTTGGCACAATTGCTTTTAAGCAAACAAAAATGTGTCCCATGTTGTGGATCAGATCCTATATGAGTATCACATGAATATATGGTAGTGAAATTACTCTAGATTCCATCATCCAATAGTCATTTGTGCAATTAGTTGTAAACCTCATCTATACCATTATGTCCAAATGACTTCTGGCCACCCAAGACAAAAGTGAGAGAGCATGTGTATGTATGCTGGTACAACTCAACAGTTGGCATAATTACTTTTATGCTAACATGGTGTTGTAGTACAGACCTTGGGAAATTTTTAATGCAGAGCTTAGTCATGTGGAACTTCTTATTTAATTCAGAGCTTGGAAATTTTTAATTTTCAAAATTAATTTTGCAAGCTCTTATTTAACATGATTCATGTTGACAGATGACTTGAAGGCACACACACATACATTTTGAATCTTCCTTAAGAAGAATGTAAGAGAAGAGGGCAAGTAACAATTCTTATTTTGTCCTAACTACGTACAAGGGGTTCATAACCTCTCCCAAAGCACATAAAAGGCAGCTGGTATTTGGTTCAATTACTTTTCCTATAACCAGTGTTGTTATCTTTTCCAATTCTTCATTTAGAAGAAATTATATTCATCTCCTATAACTGCAGGAAATATGAGCTTGCAAGGTTGCTGGACACAAGTGGAGGATCAAATTAATATGCTATAAGTCAAAGACACCGATTTCTATTTGTCAAGGACACAGTTTAATTTGTTTTGTGTTGTCCAGTGGAGCATTCCTAATGCTTACAGATTCAGACAGAGGAATAATTTTGGATGCCACTTTGCTTTGATGGCAATATCGCTCTAATGCAGCAATCAAATTGCAGTGGTTCCATCACCAGGGAGGGAGGGCACCAGTTGCCTAGTGGCTGTGCCAACTTTTATTACTGTTTTTATATGTAACAGAAGCACACAATTCCTTTTAAATGAACACTTGAAAAGAAGCCTACATGCATTTAATGGGCAGCACCAATTCAAAAGCCATTTAACAAATAGCCTGTTCTCATCTTTTGTGTCTAACATATACCTGATTATTTACTGTGCACCACAGGCAAAAATAATTTATCAGAAGAAGTGTATTTATCATGACTCTGTTGAAGTGCCTGCCTGTACTAACTGACTGTTCTCTGGTGTTCAATAATAGTAAAATGCAACCCATTACTGAAATGAAATGTGGGGAAAGCTTTCTAAATAGGTGTTTGATCTGCCCCATATTACTTTTAACATGATCATTGATACAAAAACCTTGACTTTTCCGTATCTCCACTGTGAGGTCACACAAGCTTTCACTGAAAGATGCAAGCATGCATCATTTTATTGCTATTATGTGGTTTTTAAATAGAAATCTACCCAGAGTCTTTACATTAATTTGAATACATTCCAGGTGTATAATCATCATCATCATCATCATCATCATCATCATCATCATCATCATCATCATCATCATTTCTCCAATAATAGATCTTGAAATGGCTTGCCCCAGGCTTATTTCCTTTGAACATCTAGTAGTTATCCGCTAAGCGTACCAGAAATCTTCCAAATCCCACCATCTTGCAAGGTAGTTATCACTTCTACATTTGTTGCAAAAAATGGTGAATTGATGAGTTGTCAGGGACTTGACAAAATACCATTAATGTTTCTTAATGATACTGGAAAACTGCCTGAATTAATAATTTACAAGAAGAGCTGAGGTGTGAGACAAAAACTTTTCAGGTGGATGTGGCAAATTATCTAGATCTGTTTCAGGCTTTCTTCTGTTGCCAAGGCTGCTTTGATCATTTCAGTTAATGATCTATGCTGGGAACTGGTATGAAGTTTCAGACTCTAATGTCTATAAAGGTGATTTTAGAAGATGGTGCTGGTCTATTTGATACCAAAGTAACCAGCCTATCTCTCCCTCTGGGTTTGATTCTAAAAAGATCTGTATTTTGAGATCTTCAGAGGAAGCCTTTCTCCCTTTCCCATCACCCTCACAGGCAAGTCTGGTGGGAATAAAGAAGAAGGTCTTCTTGGTTATTGCTCTCAGATTCTTGATCTTGTTCATTAGACAAGTTAAAATGGAACTCTTCTAGTACAATGAAAATAAAGCCATTCTATTCTATTCTATTCTATTCTATTCTATTCTATTCTATTCTATTCTATTCTATTCTCAAGTAAGTAAGACTTTTTATTTGCTTCTGCAGATATGTGAAAAATGGGCATTCACAGGAAGCAGGCTTCACACAATGTGCTGGATTATCTTTTTTGTTTTATTATTGTATGGTGTAATTTTAGCTATATTTATTCTAACTGCTGCAAATTTTCTTTATTTCCAAATTGGAGGTAAAGATAGAATATAAATCAGTAGCATGAATGTCTTCATTTCCAATGCTAATCAACTTCACTCCCAATAAAACAAGTGTGCAAAACCACTGCAAAATGTTATCCAGATTTTGGAGATCTGGTTAACCCCAATATGCAAATTAAACTCAACTACCATATTTCACTGATTCTAAGCTGCCACTGAATGTAAGGCTCACCCCAGTTTTGAAGTTTTAATCTTGGGGGGGGGGGTCTTAGAGGGTTTTTTTTAGAATTTTCTCTGCGAGTCCAATATCTTGTTGTTGTTTCAATGTAGCTTTCCAGTGCAATATTTCCTGTTGTGTGAGGAAGGAATGTGAAGAAACCTGAAAATCATCTTGTCTTCATGAGTCTATTTTATCAAATGTCATTGGAGAGACAGCAGAAGCAGGATTGGTGCTTAGCTCAGCCAGATGGTAGATAGCCATCTGCTTAAGGCAAGGAAAAAATGGTGGGGGTTAGCAGAGTCATTAGAGGCCAAGATCCTTCCCTCTCCTCTTTTTTGTGGAGGCAAAACATAAAAAAAAACAGCAAGTCTCAGGCACATCAAATCTAAGGTGATCTCCACTTTGAAGTCCTTTAAGCACCTTACTTTTAATGAAATACTGTAAATTCCTCTTTACCTAAATTCAAATAAGCTATTCTAGTATTAAATAAGGTCTGGTGTCTTCAATAGCAGGATAAAGGAAAGCAAAATTAAAATTAATCTAGATTAGGAAAGGATAGCATATATTTTACTACAGTTAGCTGCTCTGAACATCATTTCCAGTACAAAACCAGAGAATGAAAGATAAATGCAACAGTTTGTATAAAAAAAATGAAGGCGAATGTGAGAGCAGGAGTGGATGAGAATTTTCGTTCTACTGTTGGACTTTATAAATTGGCTGGTGGGAATCAGCTTCTGCTGGGAATTTGCTAATTTTAATTGGCTTTAAGTGGAGACATATAGGATTCCATACCATTTTACACAGACTTCATAAGTTTCTTGTGCCTGCTTATGAACAGGAAACTAGCAGTGAAATTATATACACATCTATTTAGAAAGAAGCAGAGCTTGGCAAAATTACCTTCTTTGGATGATAGTTGCCTAAATTCCCCAGCTACTGCACTGACTGATTGAGTTCAGCTGGCATACTCCTAGGTACATATTTACTCTTTGGAGAATATACAGTATACAACATTATTTCCATTGTAAATCTGGCTCCTGGGAAATTTGAGGAAACACTACAGCAGAAAAGAATAGTGTCTACTTGCTCATTGTTAACAACTGAACTCAGGTTGCCTCTACCCTGCAGAACAAATGCAGTCTAACACAATGTTAACTGCCATAGCTCAGTGCTCTATTGAGAATTGTAGTTTTACAAGTCTTTTGTATCAAAGAATGCTGGTGCCTCACTAAACTATGAATCTCAGGATTTCACAGCATTGAGCCATGATAATTAAAGTGATGTCAAAGTTTATTAATTATGCAGTGTAGACACACCAACAGAATGACAAGAAAACTGCATTTGTAGAAATGTCACCACTGAAGATTACCAATCCTTACTTCGACAACAAACCATTTTTTTTTCAAAATCCAATTATCTCATAGACAGAAAGGGAGGTCAAATCTTCTGAACAGGGTCACAGACAGCAAAACAAACATCATAGGGGTGTTAACCCTTTTCTATGCTATCTAAAGCTTAAAAAATATACATTTTGATTGGAGTTACACTTAAAAATGTGCCTGTTCTATGATACAAATTCAACTTAAGAACAAATTTACAGAACTTATCTTGTTCATAACTCAGGGGCTGCCTGCACATACCCATATATAAATTGAACTCACGTATGAGATGAGAACAGACTTGGGCCCGCATTATGGATTTTTATATGACCCATGGGTAAGTCAAGGGTCATTCCACTGCAGAGGGGGGTGCCAACACCACTTCAGGGGGCCAGTTATTCCTGGATACCAATGGCAATTCATTTTCCCTTGCTTTCGCTTCCACTCTCTCTTCTTGAAGTGGAACATATAGTCGTCGTCTCATTCGTTCAGCCGTTTTCGACTCTCCGTGACCTCATGGACCAGTCCACGCCAGAGCTCCCTGTCAGCCGTCACCGCCCCCAGTTCCTTCAAGGTCGAGCCAGTCACTTCAAGGATACCGTCCAACCATCTCGCCCTCGGTCGGCCTCTCTTCCTTTTTCCTTCAATTTTCCCCAGCATCATGATCTTCTCCAAGCTTTCCTGTCTTCTCCTGATGTGGCCAAAATACTTCAACTTTGCCTCTAATATCCTTCCCTCCAGTGAGCAGTCGGGAATTATTTCCTGGAGGATGGAACATATAGTACTCCCTGCTTAGTCTGAGGCTCTGGTGGATCAGGGTGGACTGCAACCTCTGGAGTGGAATCTCTGAATTGGACTCCTCCCAGAACGTTCAGGGGAAGCAATCACATGAAGCTGGAGTTTCTCCCTTGCAGGAAAAACCAGAACCGCTCCAGCTAGGAATCCAGTCCAGGTTTTGTTTCTCTCTGTTCTGCTGTTAGAACTGGTTTGGGGGAAAGACGCCTCTTTTGTACTGTTCATAGGTCAAACCAGTTGTCTTGTGTCAATATGTCACTCTAGGTCGATAGAGGATTTGTAAGTGAAAACATACTTATGTAGAGGTTCTACTCTATAACTATATACAGTAAAATTGAATTAGATGATTATATGAATTGACATTCTAGTATACAGCTTATAAAGGAAGTAACCAATTTTTTTCTTTCCTATTTTATGATATGGTTTATCCGCATCCAACAAACTTTCTTTGATATACATTTATTGAAATGCCTTTGATTACTTTAATGTTTTCCTTACAATATGGATGTGATTCTTTATGATTTGATTTCAAAGGGAAGAAAAGGTCACTGAGAGGTTTCTTCTTTTAGAAAATATATTTTTCCATTTACCTGTTACTTTTAAATATTTCTATGCAGTTTCAGATCTTTTCCCCTACACATCAATTCCTACTTTTCATGCCTTTCATCTAAAAATACACAGAAATATTGCTATTTCATGTAATCCTTTTATGAATGATAATTTCATTACAAAAACGCTTTCTTGTAATTTAAATTTAAATATTAATGTTCCAGGATTTCTATTGAGAGATGTGTCTCATGAGTTTTCAGGTTTACTTAAAAGAATTGCTAACATTCACTAACAAGAAATAACTAATTAAAACAATTAAATTATAAATTAAGTTGGAAATTTCCTAATGAAAAAGCCAATAAATTTATTTTTAATGAACATGACTGTTCTACATTAGAAAAAACATGTGACTTAACTGATTTTTTAACTAAAGATAATGACTTGAATTGGGATTTCACAATTAAGTTATTAATTCATTATGGAATTAAATGTGCTACAGTGATACAGAAGTAACACCCAATTGGCTCTTTACTTGTTATCTTTGACTTTTGCAAAACTATTTTGCTTTTTAAAACTACTACAGGGTTGGAGAATAACATAGTTTAAGTCATAACCCAAACAGTAAAGTCTGACAAGGGTTTGGTTTCTTTAACCTAGGTGGTCTTCCTGTGTTCTGCTGTTCACTGGAAATGACATAGAGATTCCTCATCACTTTCATAATTTTTAAGCTTTAATGTTGGGAGTTTTCCTGAGATCCATATATCAGAAAGCTTTAAAAAAAAAAGGACAAGGAACAACATGAAAGAATAAAGGAGAATGAAAAATATGACATAGGTACATATGGGCTGGATTAAATACGTTACTTCCAGAATTTTTTTTGCAACCTTTTCTTCTTTCTCAAAATTTCCTGATTGGTCTACTAGGTGGAGACGACAAAGTAGAATATACCTCTAAATGGATTTTTAACAGTTATCCTGGTAATACTTTTAGCATAATAGTACAACATAAATTCAAACACCAACCTACAATTAATGTAATTGTTGACACATCATCAGTGTAAATGTAATTGAATGAGATATTTTAGCAGATTAAATATTATTAAATGAACATGGCCACCCTTTCCCACTAACTTCCTCACCTCTGAAAAATAGAACTGAACAATGCAAATCTGTTAATCCTTCTCTGAACTCTGATTCAGAAGAACTCCTGTTTACCTTTACTTCAACTCTTCCTTCATTTAAGAGGATGGGTGGAAGCCGGGGGGGGGGGGGGTTAGAGTTCACACCACCCCCAAAAATTTTCAGGTTAAAAAAAATACCTGGTTTACTTATGAATTTTAACTGGTTAACCAAATCCCCATCCTAAGTCAATGAGATGCAATTAAGAGTCCCTCCAGGCACTATCTCAAGCAGATATTTACAGGTCTGTAGCCGGGGGGGGGGGGGGGGGTTAGGGGTTCACACCCCCCCCAAATTTCAAAAACCCCTCTGAAATTTTTTTCTGGCTACGGCCCTGGGTGGAGGCCTCCCTGCAGTGTTTGGGTGGTATACTGCTTCATTGAATTGAGAGGTTGCATTAAATCAGGGTGGACAAAATGCAGTCCATGGGTTGCAAGCAGCATTGTTTTTGTGCCCAAACCCACTGAGCTAGTTTGATTTTTGTTGCTAAATATCCTCAAATGAGCATGGGGGAATTTTCATCATCCACCCTTCCCTGGCTATAGTAGCAGACTTTAAAAACAACACCACACCGAATGTGAAGTGGAAGTCAATTCTGGTTGACTTGTTGTTGTTAAAGGGGCTTCCCCTGGACCCTTACAGGGTATATAAGAAGGCAACACCAGATTTTTTTGAGGGGGGGGGGGTATAGAGCTCCAATGTGTCCTGTGAAGCTAATGTGAGCTGAAGTGAATGCCCAACCTGGCACTAACAGATCCTTAGGGTTCTGTTCAATTATTTGATTTCATGAATTTTCTTTCTAGGTTAGAGTATGAGTCAGTTAAAAGCACACAGAATTTAACCACACTGATCATTACTTAAGTACCAAGTCACAGCAATACATATTTTCCTGCAGAGTAAATAATAGGATATTATGATAAGTTTTAGGAGCCCCAGTGGTGCAGCAGATTAAACAGCTGATCTGCTGAACTTATTGACCAAAAGGTCAGTGGTTTGAATCCAGGGAGCAGGGTGAACTCCCACTGTTAGCCCCAGCTTCTGCCAACCTAGCCGTTCAAAAACATGCAAATGTGAGTAGATCAATAGGTACTGCTCCAACAGTAAGGTAACAGCGCTCCATGCAGTCATGCCAGCCACATGACCTTGGAAGTGTCTATGGACAATGCTGGCTCTTTGGCTTAGAAATAGAGATGAACAGCACCCCCCAGAGTCAGACATGACAGGGGAAAGCATTTATCTTTACCTATAATTTTGAAATATTTTGTAAGCAGTTGTGCAAAGTGGTTGTCTAACTAGCGGAACAATGTAACAGTGCTAGTAATGATTTTCACTCTGTTAGAGTGAATTGGATTTAGGACAATATTTATACAACACAGGAACAATGCAATAACTTAACTACATATTTTTATATAAAATTCAGTGTTACTGATGTAATACACACAGATGTAAAAAGATGTCAATGACATGCTCACATATTTCCCTTCCTTGCTTTAAAAATACAGCTTCTTATGTAAGACTGACTACAATCATGGACTGGGAAAGCTTTACACCAAATGTATTTCACAGTGTTTAATTTTTACATTTCTTTTCTGTATTGAGTTCTACTTGTATTTGTCATGCACATAATATGCTGATATATCGTCAATCACCTAATAAGTATGTGGTCTAGTATTCAATAAGTATTAGGTCAGTAGTATCAGGGTATTGAATTTCCATTACATATGCTTAGTTTGATTCTGATTTGCTGATCTCAACATTTCTCAACTTTAAAAAAAAAAAAAACCCTCATCAGTGGTGAAGAGGACAATATAATTGGAATACTCCATAGTAACTGGGATAAAGATTGTAGCCTATGTGTCTTAGTTATATGACGTGAAGTTATATTGAATGGAAGTTATTGAATAAAAGTAAAAGTTCAGAGAACTCTGCCTACTTAAAGTTAAAGCAGAAATGGAACAATAATAATAAACTTAATGATCCAGGAATAAAACAAATCAATGGCCTCAGCTCAACTATGCTGCAATAAATGTCCTTGCTCATTGCTTATTCCCTTTCTAATAAAGAAACCTATTAAACAAACAGATTACAACAGAAGAAAACAATAAAAGTCCAATTGGTTCTTTTTAGTTCTTCTCAGAAGAATAAAACTGCACTTTCGATTAAGCACATAGATTGAAAGCTAGGAATCCTGCATAACTCAGAGTATATTCAGGGACGCTAAACCTGTATAGCTTTCCATGTCTTATAAGGAACCTAGCCTATCTTATTAGTCAATGGTTGATAAGGAGTCTCAATATTTTATTTTTGCTATTTGTACAGATTAAATTCATAACACTATGAACAGTTGTCTACTAAAATCCATTTGGCAATTTTTCTTTTTAATAAGGCTGATATATCTTAAAAGTTATATTTGAATGATTCTTTGTTATTTATTCATGTATTTCACCCAGTGGATAGAAGACACTTTAAAAAAATAATAATAATAATCCATAATCAGACCTTTTGAATTTACTTCTTATAATATTATCTTTCTTGTCAACTAGGTTTTAGTCTGCTTTGAGTAAGTAGAAGCCAAGAATAATTACAAAATATTGCATCAATACTAGTGGTAGATTACCCCATATAATACTCCAGATAATATCAGTTTCCAAGTGAAAGTCTATTGCATCAGCCCTGTTGGTTTATTTGCTTGTGGTAATGACTAGTGATTAATCACTTCAAGAATGTTCTGCCCATGAGATAAAATGGGAGAACATACAGATAGTAGAATAAATTTTTGAAAATAACACTGCCATGAAGTCAAGATAGCAGAACTCTTGTAAGAAAATAATGAAAACACCCACTCACCCACCCCCTAGAATTATCTATCTGTATAAGATAAATTTTCATGCTAAATTTCAGTTCATTTCCTGTGAGGAATCTCTTCAGTCCACATTCCAATCAACAGAGGCAGGCAACTATTAATAAAATATGTAGATATAAGTTCACTTTTTGCTTGCAGATGCCTACTACTCTTTCTGATTGCTGTAGAGATTGGTTTTCTTTTCCATCTTCCATTAGAACTAAACCACCTCTCCCGATTCAGTGTTGTTTTAGGAAATAAATATCAGTGGAGTGTTTGGCAACCACTAAGACTTCAGGATGATCTACAAAGATCTCATTGGAAAATCTCTTCAATCTGTATGTGGCCATAGGAACATGGTGAGATGTTTCTCTGCACCCCCCCCCCCAACAACTAAATGCCTGCAAGAGAAGGATATTTTCCCACAATTGTGAGTCCTTGACAATGCTGCAGTAGGTACTTTAGTTTATGGTGAACTCTTATGCTGTGCTCAGACATATAGAACATTGGCCAGAGATGCAAATATTTTTATGATATAGCTGCATTACTTCCTCTTCCACTTTACCTTATTATTTTCAAAAATAAATGTATAGAAAGGACAGAAACTAAAATGATGTGCACATAATTTCAATTGGTGGATTGTACCAATGCTCAAACTCCTTCTCTCTGCCAATATTTAAATCTTGGACACATTCCCAGAACTTCTGGATCCTTTCAATCTACAAGCTTTTCCCATTCTTAAAAGAAAAAATAACTACACCAGTAGAAAGCCAGTTATGCAGGAGGAAACTTCAGCATACCTTTTCTCAGTAGCACTTCATCCATGCATTTAGTGACATAACTGATTTTAATTTATGATAGAGAAAGCTGTAGGTCACTCATCATCTGTACACACAAGAGCACTGAAAGCTGATGGAAACTAAAAAAAATATACAGGGTGAGGCTATTTTACAACAGTCACATTAATTTGAAGATTAGGGCATTTTTGAAGCTAAAATAAAATAAAATAAAATAAAATAAAGAAAACCTTTGTGGAGGAGAGCTTCTGAACTCTGGATGACCACAGGGAGGAATTAAATACAGCAGCAATTTCTGTGGTCTAGACCTGTGATAATTGAAATGATTTGGTTCATTGGTCAGAAATTCAGTTTTCCCCACTTTTATCACAATGTTGGATGAAAAATGTCATTTTGCTGGCCACCAGTTGTCAAAGGTCAGTATAACTGATATCCTAGTGTCTTGCTTCAAGACTCAGGACAGAGGGGGCAAAGCTGAGCCTATTTAAGGGCTGTTCACCATCCTCCTGCCTCTTTTCATAGATATGTTTTCTGGTCACTTTGGGACTGGGTATGGATGTTCCCCCTTATTAAGATTTTGCTTGTCATTTACCCTGCACTGATAGGATTAATGCTGAAGTAGATCAACAAAGACTTTTGATTAACCTTCTAAAAAACTTCAATATTCCTTATAACAAGGTAAATAAATTAGTTACTTGATCTGATGATGGTATGGATACATCTACACTGACCACTTAAGTTGGTATGACCTAGGATTAATTCTACAGTGGCTAAACACTACACAAGGCTGATCCGGGTTGACCTGGGGGAAGGCCATCTTAACACAGCTTTTCTGTGGGTTAAACTAATTTCATATTTCAAATCAATTTAAATAATTTAAACTAATGCAAATGTCAAAAATAACCACTGACTAAAGATTAAAAACTAATCAACAAGTTTTTAAAAGGTGATAGTTTAAAACAGTTTAAAATTATGTACAAGTATATTTGGGGTATACATTATTTGGGTCCCAATAATTTTTATAAAAATGTAATAATGTAAAATGTAATAATAACATATTATTATTATTATTATTATTATTATTATTATTATTATTATTATTATTATTATTACTATTATTATTATTATTTTATGACACAGCAAACAAGATAGACATGCTGGGTTTCATATCACAAAACCACAGGTCGAACACTTCCCAAGTGTCTAGGACTGTGCGATGTATTTTCGGATGATGCGCGCAGATCCCAGCAGGGTAGCCTTTTGCAGTTGGCAGATTGTAATTTTGTCAATGTCTATTGTTTCCAAATGCCGGCTGAGATCTTTTGGCACGGCACCCAATGTGCCCATCACCACCGGGACCACCTGTACTGGTTTCTGCCAGAGTCTTTGAAGTTCAATCTTGAGGTCCTGATAGCGGCTGAGTTTTTCCTGTTGTTTTTCGTCAATGCGACTGTCACCTGGGATGGCGACATCAATGATCCAACCCTTTTTCTTTTCCACAACTGTGATGTCTGGTGTGTTGTGTTCCAGAACTTTGTCAGTCTGGATTCGGAAGTCCCATAGTATCTTTGCGTGTTCATTTTCCAATACTTTTGCAGGTTTGTGATCCCACCAGTTATTATTATTATCTTACCTGTCTCTCAGGTAAGGACAGGACAGGGCACAACATAGCTAAAATACATAATAAAACACTCAATAAAATACATATATTAAAATGTATTTCTATGAAATACATATATTAAAATACACAGAACAAAAATTAAAATACAGTAGACATTGGAAGTGATTTTAAAATTCATTCTTAAAAATTGACTGCATAGGCCTGCCGGAAGAGATATCTATTCAATTATGTCTTAAATTCTGAGAGCTGATTTTGCTGTCAGAATTCTTCTGGCATGACATTCCATGGTCTTGTGGAATAGTCCTCTGGGTGACAGTTGCCATTCGGGGGCTGGCTGGTTGGAATAACTGTCCCCCAGAGAACCAATATGTCTGGGGTGGATTGTATGGAAGAAAGCGATCCTGTAGGTAATCTGGACCCAAACCATGTAGAGCTTTAAAGGTCAAAATCAACACTTTGTACCTTATCCAGAAACAAATTGGCAACCAATGGAGTGCCTTTAGTATGGGTGTGATATACTTACTTCTGGATGTTCCTGTAACTAGTTTGACTGCCATGTTTTGGAGTTTCTGAACTTGGTTCAGAGGTAGCCCAATGTAAAGCACATCACAGAAGTCCAACCTTGAGGTTACCAACATGTGTACTACCATCTTTAGGTAGTGGGATAAAAATTGACTATTATAATAGACAATATAGCAAGAAAATAAAGTACAATATGCTTAAAATATTCTAGTTGGCTCATGGAATAGATTTCTCATTTCTTCAGTCTAAATTTTAGGAAAAGTAATAGAGAAATATTATGACATGTCAAATAAATTGCTCCACAAAAGTCATTAAAGAAATACAAACGCCAGAAACAAAAGTTACTTCAAAGTTACTTTAAAAACCCTGTTCCAAAATTCTTTCGAAAACGGATAGATTTTAAGTTCTATGCCACACTTTTTCCCATTTGAGTTACCTGTATTTGTGATGCTTCTCCAACATTCAATAAAAATGTTCCTGGCTTGAATCAGAGTAAACATGGTAAAACAGTATTTTCTTCTATTTAGCAAGAGACTAGTGGTACTAAGTGGCAGTGGGCCGGGAGGCTGAGGGGCTAAGTAATTATTTTGATGTGTGAGTTGAAAGACAGTTAATCAAGAGATGGTCCACACAGCTAGGGCTGATGCTACAAACTTGTGCAATGAACTACTAACACTGCATCATCTCCTTCAGTTGCCTTCAACCAATGCCTACCCATAAGAGTTCAGGGCTTCTCTTTAAACTTTCCACAATGAGAGCCAGCATAGTGTAGTGATTTAAATGTTGGACTAAAACTCTGGAGACCAGGTTTTGAATCCTCACTCAGCAAAGATTTGACAACCTCATCACATGTAGAAAAATCAGTGCCCTAGCATGCTGCCAGTACGCTTCATCCTCAGAGCCTGCCAGATGCCATCACACAATATAAGGCAACTTCCAGCAGGGCCCCATAGAGGAAGCATTTTGGCAGCATGCTAGGATGCTTCTCTGAAAACCTGGGGGGGGGGGGGCTTCTTGTGTTTCATAGGGAAGAACGGGGGAAGGCTAGGTGGTGACGCTCCCCCCCCCACCCTGTGGGATGGGGCAAAGGGTGTTACGGTATAATGGGGTCCAATTCCAAGGATGTATGTGTTAAATAAAAACTCATTCTACTGATCACAACATGTAGAAGAAAATTAGGTCAGCAGTTAAGCAATTAAGTTTGGACCACACCCAGTGGGGTGTAGCTGTGTGTGTGTATTAGGATACACTTTAGTTTCTGCTCCTGCTCCTGCTTTTGCTTTTAGTTCTCTCTCTTTTTTGGTTGAAGAGGCAGAAGAAGCCATGCTCTTTGCATCTTGAAATGCTTACAAGGACTATGTAAGGTCTTTTTTTACACTGTAAGATTTATGTTTTGATGCAACACTGCAAGTTTATGTTTGGACTCTGCTGTAAAGAGTAAAGTTTACTTTTTTCCTTTTGCAACTGTGCAAAGTTATTGTGTCTTTGTTGGACTAGACTGAATTCTGCTTGAAGCGCAACAGTGGGTGCAGCTTGCGATGCAGGGTACATAGCAACCATTTCCCCCTACTACCCCATGTATTCAGACCTCCATGTGATGAAGTCCTGAGTGACTGTAGACAAGTCACATGGTATCAGCCTCATTTTAGGTTCAATTCAGGGTCATCAGTCATAAGCCAGAAATGACTTGAAGGCACAGATCCACAACATACTTCCTACCCTAACTTACTGTTTACAGCTGTTCTAATTTATTTTTTACAGTGTTCCCTCACTTATCACTGGGGCTAGGTTCCAGAATTACCCACAATAAGTGAAAATCTGCGAAGTAGGGACGCTATATTTATTTTAATATTTATACATTATTTTAGTAGTTATACACTATTTTAAGTCTCTATCAACCAATCGTGTATTGATAAATTGTCTCCTCCTCCTCCCATTGCTGCTTGGGCTCCTTTTCTCTCCCTTTGGCTTCTCCTTCATCCCTTCCTTAGGCTGTAAATTGTAATTTTTTATGATTTATAATAGTCTTTTAGTTTATTGAAAAACCGTGAAACAGCCAATCTGTGAAAAGTGAACCACAAAGTAGTGAGGGAACACTATATGATCTTTGAAGAAATAAAATTGATATAATTTTTGCATATAATGAAGCAAAGGAAAAAAGGGAAATGGTGCAGTAAGGCCAATCAGGATAGAAAGGCAAAGGATAAGAAATTAATGGGAAATGACAGGTTCATGGACCAGAACGTGTCCTATGTAATGAGCATAATGGCTCGCTGGTAATAAGTAATGGAAAAAACCAGCACAAAATTAACCAATTAGGTATGTAGGAAATCAGTTCTGTAGCATAGTAACCAAATGATCAGAAAGAGAATCAATAAACCAATGAAGTACCTAAATTATCAGGTAAGCAGAGACTTGGGTAAGCAATTAAATAAGCAATAAAAGTACATCAGTCAGGCAATTAGTTAACCAATTAATTAGTCAAGCAGATAATTAATTAGCTAAAGGATCAATATATTAATTCTAATTAAACAGTGGGCTAACTAGAGATACCAGCAATTCACTAGAGCAGTCAAGTGTTGATTCAAGAAAGTATTATTTTAAAATATGATCTGGAGCTTTTAGAAATTAACTAATGAGTTAGCTATGAGTTAAATGTAAGTGTTTGACTATAGGAGATTGAAGTCAGTTTTTGCCTTAAGTAGATTGTTTTATCCTTTTGATTAACTTGGGACTTTCATGCCTAGTCTGCAGAATAGAAATTACAATTCTAAAATAGTAACTATTAATAGGGAAATTATGAAATACAAAACAATATTTGTTCAATGTTCATAAATTTGGCTTTAGCTTTGTTAGGAAAAAAAATATTGAAGCATGCTAAACAAAAGCATATGCACACATGCACAATTCTGCTTAACTGCATCCTACATTTTGAAGTCCCATTTCATTTGATAAGTTCAATGTTTCAAAATGTATTCTTCTTCTCAAGATATATCTGCATATATATTGTAGAATAAAAGCAGGCCGATAAATTTTTAACTGTCATGGCTCAATACTATAGAACTGAGTTAAATTTGTGTCAAACTGCATTAATTTTACAGTGTACATCCATTGATGCAGTGGAACCTACAAATATCAATTTACAAAGTTCTCAAATCAGTAGAAGACTTTAAAAGGAGATCTCTTATCAGCTGTAATAGCCTTTACATCATGAGAGGAAAGGAAAGAGAAAGGAGAAGAATGCTTCCATTGTTCAGATTTAGTCTCACTCATACCTTTCAGTTCTGTCATCTTACATGTAAACGTCATTATCATTTAAAGTCTCTTTATGTCATGTATAACAATAACAACGACAACAACAAGCACAAAAAAATCAGGGCAAAGATTTAGTTTGTCTACCATTTGTATCTACAGGGGTATGAGAGTAGTAGCATCATCACAAGAACCAGGATGGTGTAGTGGTTTGGACACTAGACTATGATTCTGGAGACCAGGTTTTGAATTCCTAATTAGAGCTGAATTCAAGTTCTGTTCCCCAAAACAGACCCAGGGATTAGTTGTTTTCATTCTCTAGCTTCACTTTTTTAAAAAAAAAATCATTTTGGTTATCAAGCTTATTGATAAATATTTTAGTATGTGGGGCAGGGAGGTATGGGAGATGGTTAAGCTTATTTGTTACTCTGTTTTGCTGTTAATTCATGCTCATTGAGACTTTCCCAAGGCAGATACTCCTTACCTTTCCTGTTGGAAGTATGCACAATGGCTACAGTCCTGCTTTTTCCTCGTTCAGGATTATTTACATTGTTTACTAGAGTCATATTTCTCTAACACAATACTGAAAGTTTATTTTTCTCCATGATCCCTCCAGTGATGCTGCTGATAAAAACACCTTTAGCTATAGAAAAGACAAGGGCCCCTTCTACACTGCCATGTCATCCAGATTATCAAATCAGATAATCCACATTATCTGCTTTGAACTGGATTATATGAGTCTACACTGCTATATAATCATATTCATCAAAGCAGATAATCTGGATTTTATATGGCAGTGCAGAAGAGGCAAAAGAAACAAAGGAGGCTGAGAAAGCATAAATAGACTTTAGAAAACTAAGGATACATCCCTGAGATTCTGGAGCAAACCACAACTTTAGGTCCATGGCAGTTGGGTTGGTTTTGAGATGGAACCTGACACAACTGTTTACACAGCCATCCTGTATTCCCTGAGCTTGGATGGCCTGGGGACATGAATCAAACCAGGGCATGATGCCTACTGTCTGTCACCCATTTCCTGGAGTAATGTCAGTCAGTCGGCACCAGGGTGATCAGAGAAAGGAGAGGGAAAGGAGGGAGTAATTCCTCCTCTTCCCTCCTCCCCACCTTGGGTGGCATCCAAACCAACATCACTCCAAGTGATGAGCAAGGGACATTAGCCATGCTGTACCCACTGAGTGCTGTTAAGATGAGAACATGAAGATAACAATAAGATTGATCATCTAGTAGCATCTAGCTTGGAATGACACCACTGGATGGTCAGAACTCCTTTTCTGACCTTTCTCGCCTCTGGATTGGTCCTGGGATGAAATGTCCATATATCGCCTCCCTAAATTTCTCCCTGAATGGTTTTGTCAACTACCTGTCACTGACTTCATGGTTTTTTATTGCTTTTTTGGTAACCCCCATCACTGTATTATGTGATTTTAGTCCCATTCTTCGTTCTCCTCTGTTCTTATCTACTAAAGATACAAAATATTTAGAATTTAAGAATTCATATTGTTTTTCATGCGAGTTTTGGTCCTAGCATTGTTGATCAGTTTACTACTAATATTATTCACTTAATGGAAAGTCCAGCTAACAATTTGATCCTAATTACTTCTTATCACAGGGCTAAGCTAGATGCAGTAGTAAATGCGTCTTTTTGTTTGACATTCATTTGACATGAATCATTCTATCAATGCAAGTAGCAGCTTCTGCAGAGAGCTGATAATCACTGGGTTTACAGCAGATACTGAGGAGAAGTTTATTTCCTTGATTAGTCCTAAAAATGCTATTCCAAATACTACTTCTCTGAAGCTGAGGAAAATTGCTCTAGACCTTTCCTGTCATTGCAGATTTTGAACTATTTTTATTATAACCACGACAGAGATTAAAAACATCCTTAACCATGACTCTCTGCTAGATATGAAGCAACAACTGCTTCCTTCCCTATAGCTGCCATATGCATTTTATAAAAATGTGCACATTACATGCAATGTTCAATTTTGGTGAATAGTTCTTATTTCACCTGTATACCAGGTAAGTGTTATACTACCTTTTGCAGGTGGTTATCACAACTTTCAACTCAACTGTCAAAGGCCCCATCTATGTCCCAATGAGTGTCATATAATTCAGTTTTAAGCTGCAGTATACAATCAATGTAGACTCATAATGCAGTTCACTGCAGTTAAACTGCACTATATGGCAGTGTAGATCGGGCCATAGATTCATCGTAACTTCTTACTTATTGTATTTCCCTACCCCCTACTCCAAGAAAAAATAGACGTCATCCACATAGTCTTAGTTATTTATTTTGAATGTACAATTTCATAATCCAAAATATATGCCTGATTTTTCTAGGCTACATTTTTGTCAGGTAGTGACTTAAACTGCAATTTTTTTCCCAATAACAATTTAAGTTCTCAATGATTAATCTTTTAATGACATTTTACTTTCATGGCAGAAGTTCATCAGATTCATAGACAGACTAATTGCAGTATTTTACAGATGCTTTTTGATCAAAAAGTAATGTATTATTAATATCCCTTCTTTCTTCATTAAAGGGCTTAACTGAGCATACTGCATATCAATGCACAACATTCAATTAACAGGTGTGCAAGCAATATTAGATCTTTACTCTTTTCAGACTGGCTTGCCCATTTTATGTTTAAATCACTGACCAGAAAAACACCAAACTCCCTTAAAGATAAAAATCAAGATTAAGGATAATTTTCTCTAAATTAAAAGAAAAGACACTAATGGCTTCAACTTAGCAATCTCAACAGGGGGCTTTCAAGCTACAACTGGAATGTATTTCAGTAGGCATAACATATTTTAATTGGACAAGGCTTCTAGCTAGATCAACAAGAAACTGTTCCCATCAAAAATGTTTGGTTTATAACCTTGAAGGGAAATCAGTTTGTTAAGATATTTCTTGGAACTACATTGAGTTTACCCCTTCAACTTCCACACAAGTGGCTGATTTTAAAAGATTTTTAAAAGGATTATCACTGAAGTACCTTTGTGAAACTAAATTAAAATTAAGGCTGAACAAGACATTGTATGAAATCTCTTTATTTGGCTTTCTGGCATTCTTCTATCCCCCTTCACACACGTAAGATATCTGAAGCCACAGTTCTATGCTTACTGACCTCTGTTGAAGTCATTCTTTTCAATTAGGGCTAAATATAGTACCATAAAAGTCCTTTCTTCTTCCATTTAAACTGAATTTTAGCTGTGCTGGATTATCATTGTTTTCAGGGCAGAAGAAGGTGGAGTATGTGATTCTTCTTTTTATTTTACCACTGATTATCAACCTCTTTGTAGCATAGTTATTCGATTTTAGTCATGGTATGGTTTTTACTGTAGTTTACTAATGGCTTTATTGCACAACGCTGTTATTCCACTGTAGTTGGGTTACTGCAAATCAGTGGTTCTCAATCTGTGGGTCCCCATGTGTTTTGGCCTACAACTCCCAGAAATCCCAGCCAGTTTACCAGCTGTTAGGATTTCTGAGAATTGAAGGCCTAAACATCTAGGGACCCAAAGGCTGAAAACCACTGCTGTAAATAGAGGAAACTTATTGTGATGAGCACCTTTAATACATATCCATATCCTTGTAAACCCACCTTCCCGTATTTCCATTATACTTTTAGTTTGAGTAATTTTATAGTTCCAATGTAGAAAAACAAAAAGCCAATATTACTATAAACTTTTAAATGAAGGAGACAAATCTCAAGAATAGTAAGAGGGAGTGGGCAGAATGGGAGAGAAGGACAATCCCATCCCTTGATATCACTTAATCTGCTAGCATGTTGGTGCAATAGCAAAATATGGTAGATGACAGGCTCCTTGTGGGATGGGTTAATTGTAAGAAGAAGACAGATTGGCACCAGGATGCACACAACATCATATCATATGGACAGCTTTATTGCCAATTTGCCAGCGTAATGCAATAAAGTCTTGAGCTATCACAGAGCTCAGGAATTAGCAGCAATGAAGAACCAATTCTATATGGTACTCAAATCAACATGACCTTGTACTCTAGGCCAAGAGTTCCAGAAACCTCTGCTGCCTGTGCTACTAGTAACACCCTTCACATAGGTTGGTTCCCTATGTGACATGCGAAAGAAATAGCTTTTCAGACAGGGCCAGTCCAAGATGTTAGTATTTGACCAAATCAATTAAGACGACCTCTTTCTGTGTAAATAAGCCAAATAGAAATGTAGCTGTAAAGTATTTTAGCAAAAGATGATGGGACTACATATTTCATAACAATTGTGAAAATGATTGTTGGAGGGGGATTAGGGCTAACCAAACCCAGCTCTGTTTTGCAATAAAGAGGAGTGGACTTCAAGAGGAGTGGCCAGGGAACTAGTACTACCACTGCTGTGCATGGCATCTGATCCTTGAAGCATTTCCTGCTTACATCACCTAATAATATGTCTAACACTATTTAGAGACACTACTAGCATGTAGTAAGACTAATTATCCCTATGTGGTACATGCCAAAACTTTCTAGTCCCGTCCCCCATGGGCCATGGAAATGCCATTCAGATATCTAAAATTTAGGAATACATGATCCCCATAATGTTGCTGAACACAAGAAAGCAATAATATGTGAAATATGATTGATGCAGCCTTACATGCATGTTGATTTCTGATTAGGAATGGGCTGATGGGTTTTATTACTTGTATTTATATACACATTTCAGCTTTCTTCTGACAGGTTTAAATCTTTCCCATGATAATATTTCTATATCATTATTGAAGCAAATTATATATGCTAATCAAATTAAAAAATGATTCTCAATTTGAAGAAAAAAGCAAAAGAGAAACAAAGGTTAAGAAGATTGTAAACCCAAGGCCATTGATCTTTCTAATAGAGTCTATTTCCTGAAATGATGAAAAATAGTTAAATAAATAGCAAATGCATACAGTTCAGCAAAATAAAATATTTCCATTGCTGCACAATAATCTGGTTGTAAACAGTGTACCCCTTCTATAAATCTGCCCTAATATTCATGGCAGTTTCATTAATGTGCTTACAATAAATATAGTAGGAATGACATAAACACATTAATAATACACCATTGCACTTAATAGCCTTTTCTCTCAGAAAAGGTGCTCTATAGTTAAGCAATCTTGCTATTGAATTCACTGGTAAACAAAAATAGGATTTGTATTGGGAGCTGAAGGTTGCAGTACCTAAGAGATAATTTTTGGAGAAAGGTATTATTTTTGCAACATCTTTCTATCTTTCTGTCTGTCTGTCTGTCTATCTCAAAGTAAGCTGGAAGTGTTGACAAAGTTTGATTCTCTTGAATATAGTAATCAAAATCCCATATTTCATTCAGTTTACTAAAAATTCTAAAAGTTTTTTTTACCTTTTACAGCCTGTTCCTCAATTTCCATTGCATGTATACTAGTTAGATACCTTGATAATTATCTAATGTGGGTGTGTTAAATGGTCTGTGGCATGATTTATGCATTGTGCTAACTCTTTATTTTTCTGAAGATTCTGTTTGGGCATAACAGTTGAATTTAATTCAATTCAAGCTACTTTACAAGTTTAAAAGGAAAGCGGATCTCTAACAAAGGTAATTGTGAGAACAACACAGAAGACCCATGACATCCTATACATCTACATTTCAGCATCACAGGAGACCCAAGTAATGTGTGCTTATGCATTCATTACACCGATATTGACAATATGTGAAAAAGCTGTGGTGTCCATTGGTAGCACTGCTGATGGCAGATTTATGAAAAAGTAAATGAAATGCAATGGCTCGGACTACGTTTGTGGACCACGTGATTAATTGTGAAGGTATTGTTGTAAATGTTTTGTTTAAATTGTTTTTATAATTCTATTTTAGAAGTTTATTTTATTGTACATTGTACATAGGAACCCCGGTGGTGAAGTGCATTAAAGCACTGAGCTGGAGACAGAAAGGTCCCAGGTTCAAACCCCGGGAGCGGCGGGAGCGGCCGCTGTTATCTCCAGCTTCTGCCAACCTAGCAGTTCGAAAACATGCCAATGTGAGTAGCTCAATAGGTACCACTCTGGCGGGAAGGTAACGGCGCTCTATGCAGTCATGCCGGCTACATGACCTTGGAGGTGTCTACGGACAACGCCGGCTCTTTGGCTTAGAAATGGAGATGAGCACCAACCCCCAGAGTCAGACATGACTGGACTTAACGTCAGGGGAAAACCTTTACTTTTACCTTACGTTGTTTTTAAAGGCATCAAATAGTTGCCTATGTGTAAAGCCACCTTGAGTCCTCTTCGGGGTTGAGAAAAACAGGGTAGAAGTGTCCTAAATAGACAAATAAATACCATTGGCTTGGTGTTTTAGTTGACTGAAAAAGGAAAGAAATGCTGACATCACACATGGAGAGTTGAACATGTTTCATGTGACTGTGTTAACGTCAGAAGTGGAATAACACAAGGCAAAGATGGCAAAGAAACTTGTATATATATATATATACTTGTCTTTGATTTATTCCTTCAATCAGTGTCCTGAAAGTGAAATAAATGTGTCACGCTTACTTCAAACGACCCGCAGGAACACAAACCAAAGGCAGCTGCTATCAAACGGAATCTTTATTGAAGAACACACGACTTGGGAAAGTTGAGAATGACATAATGTTTACATACAATCATCTTTATTACCTTCGCTACAAAGTCACACCACACGTAAATATCATCACCCAAGCCCCACCCCATGTATCATTATCATCACTACAACACAAACTACTCATTAAAATTGTTTTGATTCTCTCTCCAGAATTTCCCATGCTTTGCTGCCAGGTGTCCGTAGGAGCTATAGAGGAGTGCGAATTGTTATGGCTCCGATTCAAGAGCTTGCAGACTCAGCTCTTGGAATCGGTCCCATGACATGGTGCTCCCCCTTCCGCCGATCTCTTCTTCTGACCCTCGGTCGCCTTGACTCTGAAACAGAATAGACATGAACACTATGTATCCACCTTATCCAAAGTACCCATATATTTTTTTAATAAGCTTTTTCGAGGGCAGACCTAGTTTTATGTTTTTTGTACTTAGCCATACTAAGTCCCCCTTTTCCAATTTATCGCCCTCCATTCTTTTCCGATCTGCAAAGGTTTTGTATTTTTTGTGCACTTCCTTTAAAGACGCAGTCACTTGGTCCCAACATTCTTGCATCTGAGCTTTCCATTTCCCCGCCCCTGTTTCTCCATTCTCCGGCCACTTTTGCAATTGGGGTAAGGGCTGAATTTCATGCCCATAAATTACTTCAAATGGAGATTTATTAGTTGCGGAGTGGATAGTAGAATTAAACGCTAGTTCAGCAAATGCTAGCCACCTAGACCAATTGTTTTGTCTCTTGTTTGAATATATGCGAAGGAACTGCCCAAGTGTTTGTTGGGTACGTTCCACTGCACCGTTAGTCATAGGGTGGAAGGCAGAACTCATGCTCCTTTCTGCTCCTAACATTTCTAAAAACTTCCCCCAGAATTTTGCTATGAATTGGACACCCCTGTCGCTGACCACCCGGCTAGGACATCCGTGTAGCTTGTAAATGTGGTTGATGTATAAATTGGCTAGTTTCTCTGCTGATGGTAGCTTTGCAAGTGCTATAAAGTGAGCCTGTTTGGAAAACAAGTCTAATACAGTCCATATATAACGATGACCCTTGCTGACAGGTAATTTCCCCACAAAGTCCATGGCCACACATTCCCAGGGTCTGGTAGGTTCCGCCACTGGTTGCAATAGTCCCGTTGGTTTCCCTCCCCTCGATTTATTCATGGCACAATCGTCACATTGGGTAACATAAGTCTTTATGTCCTTTCTCATTCCTGGCCACCAACAATGTTTTGCTACGGTTTTGGTAGTTTTTGTAATTCCCATATGTCCTGCGCTCTGGTTATTATGAAAACGATGCAAAATTTTGGCCCTTAGTATTGCAGGAATGTACAACTTCCTTTTCACAAACCATAATCCCCCCTTTTGTTCCCCTTTTTGTGTGTTAGATAAAATCCATTGGTCCCCTTCATATGATTGTGCAAGTTCTTTTTCCCAAATACTGCCTTCGTTAATTTTGGCCGCAGCCAAGTTCTCTTTTTCCGTTTGTGCCCTCGTCTTGACTGCTAACCCCCATTGTCTTTCAGAAAATAAAGTTCCCTCCTAGGCTGTGGTTATGTTCTCATGTTGGGGCATGCGAGAGAGGGCATCGGCCAGAATGTTTTGTTTCCCTTGGAAAAATTTCAATTGAAAATTAAATCTACTGAAGTACTGTGCCCATCTAATTTGTTTGGGAGATAATTTTCGTGGGGATTTTAAGTACTGGAGATTTTTATGATCAGACCAGACTTCGAATGGAATTTCGCTCCCTTCGAGGAAGTGCCTCCAGCATTCTAATGCCTTCAGTATTGCTAACGCTTCCTTTTCCCATATGGGCCAACATTTTTCAGTTTCGCTAAATTTCCGTGATAAATACCCACATGGTTTCAAATTCCCATTTTGGTCCTTTTGTAATAATACTGCCCCATAGGCACAGTCTGAAGCATCACAATGTATTATGAAAGGACTCTGCATGTCTGGGTGCTTTAATATGGGTTCTTCCATAAAACGCCCTTTTAGAGTTTCGAAAGCTTTTTGGCATTCTGGCGTCCAAATCAGTTTAGCGCCAGGGGCTTTTAATTTTTCCGTTTCCCCTTTCCCTTTCGTCTTCAAAAGTTCAGTAAGGGGTGCCGCGAGTTGAGCAAAGTCTCTTATGAACGACCTATAGAAATTTGCGAATCCCAGGAACGATTGTAATTGTCTCCTTGTTTGAGGGACTCCCCATTCCCTTACGTCCGATACTTTGGACGGGTCCATGGCTAATCCATCTGAAGATATCTGATACCCCAAAAAATCAATTTGTGATTTGTTGAATTCACATTTGGAAAATTTTGCATATAGCTTAGCTTCCCCTAGCTTTTGTAAGACTTCCCGGACCAGTTCGGTGTGTTGTTTTCTATCCTCACTCACAATAAGGATATCATCTAAAAATACAAATACCCCACGGTATAACAGTGGGCGTAGGATTTTGTTTATGAGCTGCATGAAGCAGGAGCCGCCATTTTTTAATCCGAAAGGCAAAACTAAATATTCAAAAAGTCCGAAAGTGCAGGAAAATGCAGTTTTCCAAGTGTCCTCGGGCTTGATTCTTAATTTATGATAAGCTTCGATCAAATCAAGCTTCGTAAATATGCTCCCTTTCTTCAACATGGTAATTAGGTCCTTTACTAAGGGCATAGGGTATTCGTTATCTTTTGTAATTGCATTCAAATTTCGATAGTCAATGCATAGTCTAAACGAATTGTCTTTCTTCCTCCTAAATAACACGGGGGCCCCCAAAGGGGAGTTAGAGGGCTTAATGAATCCCCGTGCCAGATTTTTATCGATATATTTCCTCAATTCCTCTTTTTCCTGAACAGACATGGGGTAAACTTTGGGTTTTGGTAAGTTTGCCCCTGGGGTTATTTCGATTCCCACTTCTAGATTCCTTTTGGGAGGTAATTTGCTTGCTTCTTTCTGATTAAACACATCCACAAAGTCCCTGTATTCCGGGGGCAATAGTTCTTGGCTTATTTCTTCCTACTCATCTCCCTCGCTCTCTTCCTCTGCTATCTTGCCTATCTCCCATTCCGTTTGTTGTTCTTTAAAAGACATGCTCTTTCCCCTCCAATCTACTTCGGGGTTTGCCTGCTCTAACCACGGGATCCCCAGTATTACATTATACGTGGCGATAGGGGATATTACAAAGGATATTCTTCCCTCCCATTTGCCTATTTTACATGGGATCCCCTGTATTTCTTTCGTGGATACTTCCCCAGCAGCAACCGATCCATCCAATTGCGAGAACGAAATCGGAACTTTAAGTGCAGTCTGCTGGCATTTTAGCGCCTCTGCTAATTCTGGAGTTATAATGTTCCTAGAGCAACCACAATCCACGAATGCTCTACAGGTGGCTCGATTCTCTAGTCCCGATAAACAGATTGGCACTACCATCATGCGTTTGTCTTGACTCACCAGCTGCTCTGGAGGCTCTGGGACTTGCACCTCCTCCTCTGCTCGTCTCCCGGCTCCGGGCATGGGTTTCGTGGCTTTTGGCGGTTCTCCCTTCCGGGCCCAACATTCTGCCGCCCAATGGCCCATCTTCCCACACACAAAGCATCCTTGCTTGGTTCTGTTGTCGTCGCCTTTGGAGGGGATCCCGGGCCGCCCCCCGGGTCGCTCTTGCTTCCTCGTTTCTCCACGACCCCTCGCTGTCGGTCGCTGCTGGGCGCCGCCGCTCCGGTAGCGCTTTACTTGGGACAGGGTAGATTCGACGCGCCCTGCCAGCTGAATCCAACCCTGTAACGTCTCTGGATCATCTCTGTGCGCCGCCCAGCTAAATATCTCAGGGTGCAGTCCTTCTTTAAATATTTCCACTTTGGTTACTTCGGACCACTCCGGTACCTTTTCCGCAAGATGGAGGAATTCCTCTGCGTACTCGGGTACCGTCTTGTCCCTTTGCTTTACGATTTTTACTTGGTCGCGAGCTCTTAATTGCTCCAGCGGGTCTCTGAAACGGTTCTCCAGTGCGGCTAGAAATCGGGGCACTGACCTCAAGCACGGGTCGTGCCTGGCGTGTAATTGTACATACCAGCTGGCCGCCCCCCTTTTGAGGGTATTTCCGATGGCCCGAACCTTGCTTCCTTCGGAGGGGAATGTATGCGCGTTATCCTCCATGTATCCCCTGATGCCAATGAGGAAAAAGTTCAGCTCGGATGATTCCCCTCTGTATTCCAGTTTAAGCTCCTCTCTCCTAGGTATCCATTCTGCGGTATGTTGCCTTTGAACGGGTGGCCTGGGGAGGGGTTGCATCAGGTTCCCCTGAACTGACCCTTTGACCACGCCGCGCCCCAGTCCGGCGGTTGCCCCCCGCGGTTCTCGGAATTCCGACGCTGCCGTCGGCCCTTCCACCCACCTAAACGTAGGCCCTGCTGTAGCCCCTTCGTTCCGTCTTCCGTCGTCGGATGGCGCCTCCTCTCCATCTCCGTGGATCTCCGGTTCCTCTCCGCCCTCCTCCACCAACCCACTGGACCCGATCCCTGGTCCTAGCGGTATTTCGACCCCGACACCAATTCGGGGGGTTGGGATTCCTGTTGGGGTTGGCGGTCTCAGAGTTCCCAAGGCTCGCTGGCGATCCACCTCGCACGCCATCCTTTCTCGGAACTCCAGCTCCTGCCAGTACTCCTCGTCTCCGTCGCCGCCTGCTGCCGTTGGGCTCTGCGTTGACGCGCGCTGGCCCCTTTGGCTCCAAGCTTCGTCCTTGCACGGCCCTCTTTCGGTACCGTATTGGGTGGGCTCCCTCTGGAGATTCTCTTCCAACAACGGCACCAATCTTCCCACGGTTTCCGACAGCCGTGACAAGTTGGTCTCTAAGATGGACAACCGTAGTGCCACGGTCTCCGGCATACTCCCTCCAGACCCCCAACTGGTCTCCGCAGCCGCTGAGACTCCTCTCCCTCCTCTGGGGATCCTCTGGGTCACTCCATTCGGTCTGGGGTAGCCGGTAGAGGAAGCGATGGCCTGTAGCGTTTCCTCTCCCAGCGGCCAAACATCTGGCAAGGGGCCCTCTGCCCCCCTCGGGCTCCGGTCGCCCCCTCCACTCATTTTCACTTCACTGCGGCTCCGCAGGAGGGTGAGAATGGGTTTCTCGACTTAATGTCACGCTTACTTCAAACGACCCGCAGGAACACAAACCAAAGGCAGCTGCTATCAAACGGAATCTTTATTGATGAATACACGACTTGGGAAAGTCGAGAATGACATAATGTTTACATACAATCATCTTTATTACCTTCGCTACAACGTCACACCACACGTAAATATCATCACCCAAGCCCCACCCCATGTATCATTATCATCACTACAACACAAACTACTCATTAAAATTGTTTTGATTCTCTCTCCAGAATTTCCCATGCTTTGCTGCCAGGTGTCCGTAGGAGCTATAGAGGAGTGCGAATTGTTATGGCTCCGATTCAAGAGCTTGCAGACTCAGCTCTTGGAATCGGTCCCATGACATAAATGTATAATAGAAGTCACATTCCTGCAGACTCACTGGTATGGGTGTTCCTTCTTAGCCACCGTGTGTATGTTGAGAGTACAAATGAGAGAAGGACATACTGTCAAGAGACCCTGTGGGGTATTATGGCCAAAGAAATCAGAACTGATCAGGGCATTCCATTCTTCTCTCCACCAGAAAGGTTCCTAAATAACTTTGGCACATTAACAGGTTCTGAATCTTGTCTACCTATTAGATTAGAGAATACAAATGGGAGGGAAAATTAAATGCCTCATCAGCAACCTGAAAGAAGGATGTTTCTAAAAATGTTGCTATTTTCAGAAAGTGGAAACATTACTCTAGAATACTCTCGTAATTATGGCCACTGATGATCTTCGATGAGAGATTCTGGGAGGTGATCCAGAGTGACTTTTTACAGCTCTAACTATTACTAATAAATAATTTGATAAACGAATGTGTGCATTACCAGCAGAGATTAAACTCATACTGTGTCCAATTTTGGGCACCACAGTTGAAGGGAGATGTTGACAAGCTGGAAAGCGTCCAGAGGAGGGCGACTAAAATGATTAAGGTCTGGAGAACAAGCCCTATGAGGAGCGGCTTAAAGAGCTGGGCATGTTTAGCCTGCAGAAGAGAAGGCTGAGAGGAGACATGATAGCCATGTACAAATATGTGAAGGGAAGTCATAGGGAAGAGGGAGCAAGCTTGTTTTCTGCTGCCCTGCAGACTAGGACACGAAACAATGGCTTCAAACTACAGGAAAGGAGATTCCACCTGAACATCAGGAAGAACTTCCTCACTGTGAGAGCTGTTCGACAGTGGAACTCTCTCCCTGGGGCCGTGGTGGAGGCTCCTTCCTTGGAGGCTTTTAAGCAGAGGCTGGATGGCCATCTGTCGGGGGTGCTTTGAATGCGATTTCCTGCTTCTTAGCAGGGGGTTGGACTAGATGGCCCATGTGGTCTCTTCCAACTCTACTATTCTATGATTCATCTGCATGCTTAGCAGTTAATGATATGCTCAGAGAAACCAATTTGTCTTCTCTTCTTTCTCCTCTTCCTCCATCCATCCCACTCAATGGGACCCAAGGTGGCACAACTGCTAAATAATCATACATAAGACTAAATCACATGGCTGCAATTCTACACATATACATTGGAAATACATTCCATTACATGGCTGTCTCACTCACTGCTAGTTTGCATGTTTAGGCACATATTTATGGTAAGTTTGTTTGATGGGTTTGTTCTCTTCCTCCATCACTCTAACTTTTAGCCATTATTGCTTTTGTTTTTTCTCTCCTCTATTAAGTCCTGTGTTGGGTTTCTACTAAAGTAAGAAGTAAAGCTACTTTTGTATGATTTACAAAAGAAGACTAAGCTTATTTCTTTTTTTAGTAGTGTGTGTAGGGGGATGCAAGACTAGTTAATCTTCAGTTTCTGCCATTGTGATGAACCATGGGCCTTGTAGTCCTGCTCAGGACATTGTAATCCCTGATGAAGATGAAAACTTGGGTTTTTTACCTTCCCAGTCTGAACTGGATTCCTCTCAGCCAGATCCTTCCCAGGCAGATCTGGAAACCTTGCACCTGCAAGAAAGTTGTGCCCCAGAAGTATGTCAAACAACCCCAGAGCCTACTTCTCCCGTGTTCTTGCGCCGGGAGTTTTGTAAACAACAGAGAAGTTTGGATTCAGCTTCGCGCAGGAGTGCGAGGATAGCAGCTAAGAATGTTGCCAATTAACATTGGTTCTCGTGAGAATCTTTAAGGAGTTTAACATCTGGTCTCAGAGTTTAGCTTTCGTTTCTGATTCCCAGAGAACCGCTTTGGTGAGAAAGTTGGACTCTATATAGGTGTTTTGCCCGCGTAGCAACTTCGCGGAGTCAATTCGTCAGCCTACGGAGCGAGTTGTGTCTGGACAGCGCGCTCCGATTCAAGCCTCGCTTCAGCTCAAGCCTTGCCTTGCTATCCAGCCTTCGCCTTGCTTCCCAGCCTTTGTTTACCTACGGACTTTGCCTTGTTTCCCAGGACTAATCCTTGCCTTGTTTCACGGATTTTACCAAGTTATTCCACGGACCTTGTTCTTGTTCTTAGTTACCTTGTTCCACGTTCAAGCCTTGTTTCAAGTATCAAGTTATTTCCTAGCCACGCTCAAGTTTTATGGACTAAGGACCTTGTCATCTCCCCTCACTTTGCTTGGCAAAGTGAGTGTTTCGGTTATTGGATTACAACTTTGGACCTTAATATTTCTTATTGGACATTGCTTTTTTGGACTAATTTTGACCTTTCCTGAAGGGTCTAATTCTGGACTATTTTCTATACTTGTTTTTATTAACTTTATATATTCCTTCAATAAAGATATTAGTTAGATTCTGGCCTCTGTGTATGGTTATTGGTGCCTCTGCCGCCTGGGTCGTGACAGTTTGACTCCGCCACCCATAAGCACCAACTAACCGAGGCCAGGATGTCTACCGGAGCCGCGCCGGCTGGACAGCCGCTCAGCTACACCATCAGCAAGGACGAAGTGGACCGCATCCGTGACAGGCTCAACGCGCAGGATGGAGAAATAAAAGGGTTGAGGGAGCGCGGAGTTCGCCTCCCGGCCATGGCGTTGCCTACCAAGTTTTCTGGAGAAGCTGCTAAGGTTCATGTTTTCCGCCGCCAATGTCAAGCTTATCTAGAGGCCCGTGATGCCGAGTTTCCCCAAGAAGACATCAAGGTGGCGTGGGTCTACAGTCTTCTAGACGGACCAGCGGCTAGCTGGGCGACGGCCCTGTTTGATCAAGCCTCCCCCCACCTAAGTTCAGCACAACGCTTCTTGGATCACCTTAAGGAGACCTGGGGAATCGAGGACAATTTGGAGGCAGCCGGTCACAAACTCCGGCGCCTCCTTCAAGGAGACAGACCCATGTCTCAGTACATAGCCGAGTTCCGCGTGCTGGCCCACAACACCGGCTGGAACGATGTAGCCCTCAGAGGACAATTTCGGGAGGGTCTCAACATTGAAATGCTGGAAGAAATCTCCAAGGTGGATCCTCCCCAGACCCTCGAGGCACTCATTGATCAATGTTTACGGGCTGAAGTCATGATTGCCAACAGGAAACAATGGGTTCGAGGCCAGGGCGGTAGAGCCGGGGCAAAACCCCCCGCTCCCGCCAGTGTTCAGCCACGTCCGGTGTGGAGACCCCCGCCGCCAACCCCATACCCCAGAGGAGGCGAGGAGGTGCCGATGCAGTTGGGCAATGTGCGTCCCAGACTAGATGCCGCCGAGAAGGCCCGTCGTCAACGCTTGAACCTCTGCTGGTACTGCGGGAACGGGGGCCACTTCGCCAGAGAGTGCCCAGCCAAAGGGAAGCCTGCCGCCCGTCTTGCGGCGGCGTCCTCCACGGAGTCGAAGGCGTCTGAGCCGACTGGCACACAGCCGGCGGGGGAAGCCAACGACCGGGTGTAGAGAGGCTCGCCAACCCGGTCAAAAAATCCATCCAAGAGCCGCCAACCGGGGTCCTGTTCCTTCTCGTGGTCACATTATGGTCAGCAAAAAGGGGACCCGTCATGATCCACGCCATGATAGACTCTGGAGCTACCAACAATTTCATCGATAGAGAGTATGCCGACTCTCTGGGATTACAATATCATGATTTCAAGAATGCCCGTGTGGTGCAAGCCATAGACGGCCGTCCCCTCAAGACGGGCCCCGTAAGCCAGTGGTCGGAACCCACCAGGATGTGGATAAGGGAACATATGGAAGAGATTTCCTTCTTTGTTACCGAGGTTCCCCATTTCCCTGTGATTTTGGGAATTCCATGGCTGACACTCCACGACCCTAACATCTCCTGGTCCAACAGAGAACTGCAGTTTGCTTCACCGTACTGCCAAAACCATTGCCTCGTAGCCAAGGTATGCCATGCCACAGACTCCGAGCCCATCATCACCTTGCCAAAGAAGTACTCCGAGTATTGGGATGTATTCAATGAGAAAGAAGCCGAAAAATTACCCCCACATAGACCTTATGACTGTGCCATTGACTTGGTGGAGGGGGCCCCGATCCCGCGAGGGCATCTCTACTCCCTGACTGAACCAGAGCAAGAAGCTCTCAGGGAATTCTTAGAGACAAACCTTCGCAAGGGGTTCATCAGACCCTCTCAATCCCCAGCCGCCTCCCCAGTGATGTTTGTGAAGAAGAAGTCAGGGGAATTACGCTTGGTGGTGGACTACAGAGCATTGAACAATATCACCAAGCGGAACAGCTATCCCCTGCCCTTAATCTCGGATCTACTGGACCGACTTCGAGGAGCCAAGGTCTACACCAAGCTGGATCTTCGGGGGGCTTATAATCTAGTTCGCATCAGAGAAGGGGACGAGTGGAAGACCGCCTTCCAGACTAAATTCGGATTATTCGAGTCCCGAGTTATGAATTTCGGTTTATGCGGAGCTCCCGCAACGTTCCAGCATTTTGTCAACGATATTTTTCAGGACTATCTAGACAGATTCTTGATAATCTACCTGGACGATTTTTTGGTGTTTTCCAGATCACAATCAGAACATGAGAACCACGTCAAAATGGTGTTGCAACGACTGCGGGATCATGGACTTTATGCCAAGCTAGAAAAATGCGCTTTTGATCTACAAGAGGTAGATTTCCTTGGCTACCGCATCTCGCCTCTAGGGCTTTCCATGGATCCAGCCAAAGTTTCAGCAGTATTGGAATGGCGGGCGCCAACTAACAAGAAAGAGGTGCAGCGTTTCTTGGGGTTCGCGAACTACTACCGCAAGTTCATTCCAGATTTTGCCCGCTGGTCCGACCCCATCACTAGCTGCATCCGTGGAAAGCAGCCTTTCCGCTGGACTGATCAAGCAGAGAAAGGGTTCCAGCAACTGAAGAAACTATTCACCTCCCAGCCAATTCTACAGCACCCAAATCCTGGAACCCCTTTTGTGGTGCAAGCGGACGCCTCTGATGTGGCAATTGGAGCTGTACTCTTACAACCGGTGGGAGATCACCTCCACCCCTGTGCCTTTTATTCTCGTCAACTAACCACACCAGAGAGGAATTACACCATTTGGGAAAAAGAACTACTGGCCATAAAGGCAGCCTTTGAAACTTGGAGACATTGGCTAGAAGGGGCCAAATTCCCCATTGAAGTCCACACTGATCATCGTAATCTAGAACATCTAAGAACTGCCCGCAAACTAAATCAGAGGCAGCAACGTTGGGCTTTATTCTTTGAACGTTTCAACTTCCAGATCCATTATGTGACCCCAGCTCAAACCAAGCAAGCAGACGCCCTGTCACGTAAACCGGAATACGCTGCAGGACGCAAGGAGACCTTTGAATCCCAACTGCTACAACCTGAGAACTTTGCCACGCTCACAGTGGGGAACACCAAATCCAGTCCCACTGGTTCAACTTCCCCTACTCCAGGACCCATCTGTGCTCAAGAAATCAGGGCTAGTCAGCAAGCAGATGCCTGGGCGCAGGACCAACTTCGCCAAGGTCTGCATTTTCCCTTTTCGCTTAAAGATGGGCTGCTCTGCTATAGAAATCATGTTTATATCCCACCCGGACCGGGCAGGGAAAAAGCGCTTCGTCTGTGTCATGACTGCAAACCAGCAGGACACTTCGGACTATTTAAAACCATGCATTTGATCCTAAGAGATTTTTGGTGGCCCAAGATCCGCAAGGATGTGGAAAAATATGTCAACACCTGCCCAGTATGCCAGCGCTCCAAGATACGAAGGGAGAAGCCCTCAGGGCTTTTGCACCCCCTTCCTACCCCATCTCGCCCATGGGAAATAATTTCCGCGGATTTCATCACTGACCTACCACCTTCCTGTGGATTCACCACGATCTTAGTGGTGGTGGACCTATTCACCAAGTTAGCCCATTTCATTCCCTGCGAAGGCCTCCCCACGGCCAAAGAAACTGCGGATCTATTTCTTCAGCATGTTTTCAGACTACATGGATTGCCCAAGAGTTTAGTCACAGACCGTGGATCTCAATTCACCTCTCGTTTTTGGAAGGCACTACAAAAACTACTGGGCATAGACTCTCGCTTATCTTCAGCTCATCATCCCCAAACAGATGGGCAAACGGAGCGCACCAATGCCACTTTGGAGCAGTATCTTCGCTGTTATGTAAACTACCAACAGGACAATTGGGCTTCTCTGTTACCACTGTCTGAGTTTGCCTACAATAATGGAGTTCAAGCTTCTACAAAAGAAACGCCGTTCTTTGCAAACTACGGTTTCCATCCACGTTTCTTTCCCCCTGTCATTGAAACTTCAGAAGTTCCCGCAGCAGAGGATTGGCTGCAGGAACTCACAGCGGTGCAACAACTTTTGCTCCAGCAACTGGACCAAGCCAAGGAGGACTATAAACGCCACGCTGACAAACACCGCCAGCCGGGTCCCGAAATCAAGGTAGGAGATCGGGTTTTTCTGTCCACTCGCTTTCTGCCCTCCCACCGCCCATGCCGGAAGTTAGATGCCCGCTTCATTGGCCCCTATCCAGTGGTGGCGCAATTAAACCCCGTGACTTTCAAACTCCAACTTCCGCGTTCAATGCGCATTCACCCAGTGTTTCACCGTTCCCTGCTCCTTCCGGCGGATGGTGTGCGTCCTGATACAGACCAACCGGCCCCCCCTCCTGTTTTGATGAATGGGGAGGAGGAGTTCGAGGTTGAGGACATTTTGGATTCTCGCTTTCATCGCCGCCGCCTACAATATCTCATTGACTGGGTGGGTTTTGGGCCTGAGGAACGCTCTTGGGAAGACGCCTCCACAGTCCATGCTCCTGATCTAACCCGTCGCTTCCATCTGACCTATCCCACCAAACCGCGACCTCGCGCCTCGGGGAGAGGACCCCAGTTTGGGAGGGGCCCTGAGGAGGGGGATAGTGTGATGAACCATGGGCCTTGTAGTCCTGCTCAGGACATTGTAATCCCTGATGAAGATGAAAACTTGGGTTTTTTACCTTCCCAGTCTGAACTGGATTCCTCTCAGCCAGATCCTTCCCAGGCAGATCTGGAAACCTTGCACCTGCAAGAAAGTTGTGCCCCAGAAGTATGTCAAACAACCCCAGAGCCTACTTCTCCCGTGTTCTTGCGCCGGGAGTTTTGTAAACAACAGAGAAGTTTGGATTCAGCTTCGCGCAGGAGTGCGAGGATAGCAGCTAAGAATGTTGCCAATTAACATTGGTTCTCGTGAGAATCTTTAAGGAGTTTAACATCTGGTCTCAGAGTTTAGCTTTCGTTTCTGATTCCCAGAGAACCGCTTTGGTGAGAAAGTTGGACTCTATATAGGTGTTTTGCCCGCGTAGCAACTTCGCGGAGTCAATTCGTCAGCCTACGGAGCGAGTTGTGTCTGGACAGCGCGCTCCGATTCAAGCCTCGCTTCAGCTCAAGCCTTGCCTTGCTATCCAGCCTTCGCCTTGCTTCCCAGCCTTTGTTTACCTACGGACTTTGCCTTGTTTCCCAGGACTAATCCTTGCCTTGTTTCACGGATTTTACCAAGTTATTCCACGGACCTTGTTCTTGTTCTTAGTTACCTTGTTCCACGTTCAAGCCTTGTTTCAAGTATCAAGTTATTTCCTAGCCACGCTCAAGTTTTATGGACTAAGGACCTTGTCATCTCCCCTCACTTTGCTTGGCAAAGTGAGTGTTTCGGTTATTGGATTACAACTTTGGACCTTAATATTTCTTATTGGACATTGCTTTTTTGGACTAATTTTGACCTTTCCTGAAGGGTCTAATTCTGGACTATTTTCTATACTTGTTTTTATTAACTTTATATATTCCTTCAATAAAGATATTAGTTAGATTCTGGCCTCTGTGTATGGTTATTGGTGCCTCTGCCGCCTGGGTCGTGACAGCCATGTCTTTTTGATTATCATGCGTGAAAAATCCAATACTAATTTACCATCAATATTTTAAATAACATAGAGAAAGGGAAAGTCATTTGTCACAACAATGCAGTGGGTTTCCAGATTATCTATAAATAGAGGGCGAGGAAATCAGGCACAATTTGAATGACTTTCTTATAATATTTGTTAGTGCAATTGTACAACCACGGACACTACCAAATTTCCAGTGAATTCACAGCAGAGTAGCTGTAGACCCAGCCCTGCAAGAGATTTTATTTTAATGAATTTTATCAGTTAATTGTAGAGAAATATCCTGAGTTAATATCAAAAGAATTTTAATTTTTCTTATAAAAAAGACAAATGAGGTTTTGACAAAAAATCCCAAAATAGTTGCGCTCATTCTGTGACAGTAGAAATTATGAGACTTGTGATTTATAACCTCTGAAACAACCAAGTAGCTAAAAGACAGAGGAAGGGAAATATTTAGTCCAATGTTCTATGACTAATTTGATAGTATTTTTCCAGGCTCTCCAGAATTTATTGGTATAGCATTGAGCTCTTTCTGTAATAAGAATCTTCAATTACAGAAGGTGGCTAAAAAGTTATAATACTTAGAAGTTTAGCGAATGCTGAAGTATTGTATTATTTGAAGATTGCATGAAAATTGCTGTTATTACTAAGTCTTTATCAAGTTTACTGAAGGAGGTGTTAGTCATTGGTGCCTTCCACTTCAGACTAAATGTTGAGATCAGTGCAAGGTAACAAAAATTCTAAATGGGAAAAAGCTGATTTAGAAAAGCAATAAGAATTCTCAATTTAGACATAGCACATTTTGCCCTGTAGAAATGGAGAGGATTTCCATTTCAAATGGAGACCTTAAGTCTCTGAGTTGTCATTTTTGTTGATCTTTGTTTCCATTAATCACAAATATTCACCTCCTCCATTTATTCTCAGGTAGAATAGGCAGGCTGTCTATCATTAATATTAAATGAAACAAGGTTGCTTTTAAAGGGAGATATGCTGACAGATTGACTATGAAGCATTATTCCAGTGTGAGACTTCTACACAATATGGCCAATTGTGGCCACTCACCTGTCATCAGATACACAGGGGTCTTCAGGTGTGAATGCACTTGATCCCGTCAAATAGCTAGAAACATGCATCCTGAAAACCTTATCACATGACAACCAAGTTGGGCCAACAAAGGAGTTATCACATTGCCCTTTAATATGACTTACAGCTTCATCAACCATTGAAAGCAAAAATTACTACATGACATCATCTATATCAGTGTTAAATTCATTGGCAAAGTATAGGTTGGCAGTAGATTTTAGAAAATGACAGGGACTAATCTTTTGGCTTCTGAACTCATTTCTATTGAGCTGGGGGAATGTGACATCCATTGTGAGGTCTATTTCCTTCCTCACCAGCTGCAAAAGGACAAATTAATTCTTTCTCCCCAATCATCAGATCTAAAAAAATAAAACTGAACTTTTAACTGCACTGTAGAATTTACACCCCTTCAGTTGCCATGGTTCAATGCTAGAGAATCCCGAAAGTTGTTGTTTGGTGAGGCACCAGCACTGTTTGGCAGACAAAGCTAAAGACTTTGTGAAGCTACAGGTCAGGATTCCATAGCATTGAGCCATGACAGTTCAAGAGGTATCAAACTGAATTGATTCTACAGTGTAAATACACTATTCAAGGCTGAAGGAAGACTTACTCTGGAGCACATCCCTTTGAAATCCAAATGAACTTTTGATTCCAGTTTTGTATTTACAGCTAAAAAAAAGGATACATGGTTAATTTCTGTTTTGTGGCTGGAAGGGACATCATATAAACCCTCTTTCCCCACCCCTGTGGCCTCTCTGGATTATTTTTCATCACTCAATTCAAACCAAAAGTGCTTTCAAAAAGGATTTGTGTGGTAACATGTGGGACTAGGCAGGCTTCCTCCCATCTGAGTCGAGATGGGTTTACCATAGGAGAACCTGTTTTAGGAGTTATGTCTGATAACATCCAAAATCAGCATGGGTCCTGTCAACTATATCCTGTTATCGATTAGTGAATATGCTCTCTAATGCTGCATGAAGAACAGATATGATGATTCATATCACATTCCTTCTCACTAAAAGGAAGAACTGGTCATGCTGTAGCACAATGAATGTGTTGATCAACACAACCACTTGTCCAATACAGAAGTCACTTTGAGTCCTGAGTACCAGAGTCAGAAAGAGATGCTAAAAGTAAAAAAGACAAGTTGAATGGGAGAAGCATAGAGATTTAACTTCAAGGCTAGTCTGGATAGAGGTTCTATCACAACCTTTTAATGCAGATATAATGAAGCCTTATAGTTATTATTTTTAAAAGTTTTCAATTTCCTGTTTGCTACTGCACCAAAGAAGACAATCTGCAGTACAGACTGTCATTTTCTGAGCATAGATTCTCATTCTCTTTCCCCAGAATTTTGGTTGTAATTGGTTATAAACCATATTTGCACACACTTCAAGCCACAAGTAAAGGTGCTTTTTTTCCTTCAAAAAACATGATGTTTGAATGAAGGCACAAATTATCATCATGGAAAAGAACATCTTGAAGAGGAAATAGAATGGCAATATATCCTGTTTTATCTACAGCAATGGGTAACAAAGGATTTTAAACCTAATAAGTCTTTCCCCATCTCATAGCTAATAATCATTAGAAAATCTCTTCCATAATTTTATCTACTCTTTTTAAAACAAACAAACAAACAACAAACACATATTTGTCAATAATGATCACAGTCCTGAGGCAATACATTTTATAGTTAATTAGGCACTGAAAATGTATTTCATTATTATGTGTTGGAATATAAATTAAAAAATGACAAAAGAGTTTAGATTTTTTTACATCTTTTTCACTCTGCTTTGAACCAAGAGACAGAATTATTTGTTCTCAGCATGTTAATGTTGCACTCCAGGCCTGGAAACACCTATGATCAAGAGTCCAGGAATATAAGCAGGCAGTTTATTGTCAAAAAAAACATATTAAAAGCATGTAAAATCAGGAATAAGAAAGGAAGATATATAATCCAAAAAGATTTAGCATCAGATAATATCCAAACAATAATCCAAATGTTTCATGAAGTTCCAGAGGTGGCAAAGTCCAGGAACAGGCCAGGAATCACAGATACAGCATAAGCCCACAAACCTGAAGGTATAACTAGTAACACTTGAACAGGAGTACATGAACACGAACACAAAATACTTCCAGGATATATTAAATCCAAAATCAAAGCTAGACTTGAACCAGGAACTACAGAACTCAGGCTTAGCATCTAATTCTTATGCAGCATTGCCTAAAGTGACCTTAAGGTAAATAACTTGTTGTTTAATAAACATCCATGAAATCATTCCATTTCCAATGAATTTCTTTCACATTTTTCTCATGTAATCTCTATGAACGATGCAATCTGTTTTCAGCTCTGATTTGTAAACAAATACTTTACTGATTTCCATAGCTGCAGGTTGGTTCCCATAGGAACCCTCCCTATCACTTAGCTATTCACTCAATTCCTTATCTGCTGTGGCTACTTCTGACTCCTCTGAATGCCCTTGAGGCCATGCAATTTCCAAGCCAGTTTTCTCACAGAAAAAAACATCATTTCTCAGACTTGAAGGCTCATCACTTTGTGCCACAGGAAAGCTCAAACTTATCTCTAAATCATGTTAAACTATCATTCTCTGGTGACTGATCTACAACAGTTAAGATAAGTTTTAAAATGTTATTTTTTTAAAAATGTCTATTATATTGTAATTTATGAAGCCCCCGTGGCGAAGTGTGTTAAAGCACTGAGCTGCTGAACTTGCAGACTGAAAGGTCCCAGGTTCAAATCCCGGAAGCGGAATGAGCGCCCGCTGTTAGCTCCAGCTTCTGCCAACCTAGCAGTTTGAAAACATGCAAATGTGAGTAGATCAATAGGTACTGCTCCAGCGGGAAGGTAACAGTGCTCCATGCAGTCATGCCAGCCACATGACCTTGGAGGTGTCTATGGACAACGCCAGCTCCTCGGCTTAGAAATGGAGATGAGCACCAACCTCCAGAGTCAGACATGACTGGACTTAACGTCAGGGGAAACCTTCACCTTTACCTATATGATCATTAAATAAAAAGTATTATTTCTTTACATACAACATTTATTTATTTATTCTTTGAACTTATATGCTGCCACTCCCCTAGGGCTTGGAGCGGCTTCCAAAACAGACTAAAATCTAAAACAATTTAAACACAGCAATAACAGAAATCAAAAGCCTGCTGAAACAGGTGTGTCTTACATGCCCTGCGGAAGGCTGATATGTCCCGCAAGGCACGAAATTCAGGTGGCAGGGTGTTCCAAAGTGATGGTGCCACTGCTGTAAAGGCTCTGCGTCTAGTTGCTGTTAGGCACAAGATCTTAAAACTAGGAACTTCCAATAGGTCTTGGTCCTCAGAACGGAGGGATCTCTGGGGTTGGTAGGTGGTGAGGCGGTCCCTCAGGTACAACGGCCCCAGACGATGTAAGGCCTTAGAGGTAAGTACCATCACTTTGAAGGCAATCCAGTGCTCAATTGGTAACCAGTGCAGCTGTAGTAAGAATGGTGTTATGTAGCATCTCAATGGGACTCCCACAAGAAGCTGAGCCGCTGCATTTTGTACCAACTTGAACTTCTGGATCACCAACAGAGGAAGGCCAATGTAGAGGGCGTTACAGTAACATGCACAAGCACTGCAGTATCTGCTTAAATCCATTCTATAATTACAGTGAATGCGAGGAAAACAATTGTGTGTAGAAAGTGGGGTGAAAGTAGAGACCAGAGACCAAGAAAAAAGAAGATAAAACCAGGAGAAAAAAGAAAAATAAATAATAAACTTAAAAATAGGTGTGAGAAAAAAGAAAAAAAAAGGAAAAAAATAAAAAAATAAGGATAATAAAGAGAAAAAAAGAGAAATAAATAAATAAATAAATAAAAAAAATGAATGACTTCCCATTGACCTCTTGAGGGTTTTAAAATCTTATAGTCTATTTTCATCTCTGGTATTAACAGTCTTGTAGTTTTGATGTATATCACATATCAAATAAGTCTATTGTTAAATTATATCCTTCTTTCTGAATAAAGTCTCTGAAGCCCAGCCAATCTGTTTTTTCTTTGACTTCTCTTAGTCTTTGAGTTAAAGTATCCATTTGTATTATATCGAACAGTTTTAAAATCCAATCGTTGATTGACGGTACCTCCTTTTGATTCCATATTCTAGCTGCAACTAGTCTTTCTGTGGTTCCAATAAAAATAGTAATTTGTCTTGATTCTTGTTTGTTTTTACATTTGGTATACCTAATAAATATGTCTTTGGTGATAGAGGAAACTTGAGTCCTAGTATTGATTGTGACGCCTCGTGGATATTTTTCCAGTATTCTTTGATTTTCTTACATTTCCACCATTGATGTAAGAAGGTTCCTACTTCCTTGTTACATTTCCAGCATTTGTTTATATTGTGTTTGTTAAAATTTGCTAGTTTGGCAGGAGTGAGGTACCATCTAAAAAACATCTTATACCAGTTTTCTTGAATTTCTGTGGCCATGGTGTATTTTATTTTTTTATTCCAAATTTCCTCCCACTGGTTTATGTTTATGCTGTGCCCTATATCTTGGGTCCACTTTACCTGAGAGTGTTTAATTTGTTCTTCCTCAGTTGACTATTCTAATAACATCTGGTATAATATCCTAATATTGTTTTCCCTTTTTGCATTATAATTTCCCAAGGGCCTTGGTTTTGTGAGAATCCCTTTTCTGTATCCTCTTTATAGCATTGTTTTATTTGATAGTATTGAAACCATGTTATTTTTGGAATTTTTTTTTAAGTTCATCATGGGTCTTTATATTAAAGTTTTGGTTGTCTGATTTTTTTCAAAATTTGTTTGTATGTTAGCCAATTTTCTGTCACTAATTCTCTTTTGTGTTTGGCTTCTATTGGGGATATCCAACATGGAGTTCTTGCATACAGTCTTTCTTTGTATTTTTCCCACACCCTTATTAGAGATGCTCGAATATAGTGATTGCCAAATTTTTTCTCAGTTTTCCTTTTGTTGTACCATAAATAATTGTGCCATCCTGAACGTAGGTCATTGTGACGCTTCTAAGCTGCGTGAGCACTGGAAACCAACACTGAGACCAATAAACAATCTAATATCTTTATTAAAGCAATAAAAGAATCAAACAAAAATAAGCAGAGTATATAGTTCAGCAATAGTCCTTTTAGGAAAGGTCAAATATAGTCCAGTAATATGAAGTTTAATGTCCAGTATTAGAGTTCAAGTCTTTAAATCCAAACCAAAACACACTCAAACTTCCAGGCAGTTTGAGTGGGGAATAAAGCAAGGTTTTTCAAGAGAGTTCCAAGTTCAATGTCCAAGGCAGGGAAACAAGACAAGGCAAGGAAGCAAGGCAAGGCAAAGTTGGTCGTGGTGGAACTGAAACGCAGTCCAGTCTTGGCAGGGAGACGAGACGCAGCGCTCGGTCTACTCAAGAGTAGAGCGCTGTAGGAACTAGAGTCGATGTTAACCTTCCAACTGACACGTTGACACCGCGATGGCTAGGCTGTGCCCAGAACTTTTATGGAACTTCAAATCTTCCCCAAACCAGGTGCCTGAGTTCACATTTTCCCAAGGGAAACGGGCTGAAGACAACAACTTTGCCAGATGGAACCCTCCCTGAAAACTCCCAAGGGAAACGGTTTAATTAGCGTCCTCTCTCTCCGCTAATCTCGCGCTTCGTCTCCGAATCTCCTTCTCAGAGCGATATGTTTTGAGAAACAATTTCCTATCGAAAGGAGCACTTTCTGGGGAACCAGGCTCTGTTTCAAGGGCTTTTGTAATTAGCTTTGGACACAAGCTGTCAACAGGGAACATCTGGAAGGGAGCAGACTCTTGCTGAATTGTACAAAACCCCATATCCTCTTCAGTCTGATCTATAAGGTTGCGGGGTCATGACTCGAGGGTCTCTGAGACATCACAGTCATGGCCCTCTAATTCCAGTAATTTTACATTCTTAAGTGTGGCCCATTCCTTGACCCAGGACAGAGTACAATCTTAATAATCTTTGAAAGTCAGGTAGACCTAGCCCTCCCCTTTTTTATCATCTGTCAATATTTTTAGCCTAATTCTTGTTTTTTGTTTTGCCATATAAATTTTGTGATTTCCTTATTCCCTTTTTTAAAAAGGAAGTTATTTCTAATTATTAGAATTGTCTGGTAAAGAAACAGTATTGTGGCAGGATTGACATTTTAATAATAGCTATTCGTCCTAATATCGAGAAGTTTTTATATTTCCATTTCTCTAAATCTCTTTTTATTTTTAGCCAAAGTTGTTCATAATTGTTTTTTAGCAGTTTTGCATTACTCGGTGTTAATGTCACCCCTAGGTATTTTACTTTATTTTCTATTCTTATTCCTGTTTTTAGCTGTATCAATTATTTTGTGTTTCTGTCCACATTTTTAGTTAATATTTTTGTTTTTTTTTTGTTTATTTAATTTAAAACCAGCTACTTTACTGAAATTTTCTATTTTATCTATCCAATTGGTTATGCTATCATTTGGATTTTTAATAATGCATACTACATCATCTGCATAGAACCTTAATTTAAAGTTATGCTTTCTAATTTTTAACCCTTCAAGACATTTATCATCATTAATTGCTCTTACTAAGGTTTCCATAATCAGAATAAATAGAAGTGGAGACAGGGGGCATCCCTCTCTCGTTCCTCTTTCGATTTGTATGTTCTTCTTGGTTTCTTGGCCGTTTATTATTAGTGTAGCCCTTTGATTCCTATATATGGCTTCTATTGAATTTTTAAATTTAAATCCTATATCTAGTTCCTTTAATAGTAGCTTTAGGTAGTTCCAATTAATTTTATCGAAAGCTTTTTCGGCATCTATAAATAACAGTGCTAATTGTTTTTCATTGTGATATTCATAGTATTGATTAATATTCTAATATTATCTTTAATTTGTCTGTTGGGCAAAAAGCCTGTTTGGTCTTCAGATATCCAATTTGTCATGAATGTTTTCAGTCTCTCTGCCATTATTATTGCAAAGATTTTATAATCATGGTTAAGTAGAGAGATTGGGCGGTAATTTTTAATCTCGGCCGGATCAGTATTTTCTTTATGTATTAATGTAATATTAGCATGTTCCCAAGATTTTGGAAGCGTGCTTTTTTCTAATATATTATTTAATATTTCATCGAACTTCCGGTTGGTGGCTACATGGTGGCAGACGTGTCCCTTGGGAGCTCCGGGGGACTCCCAGGAATTTAAGCTAGGGTGGCGTTGTTCCCCCTCCTCTTTGTGGTGGATTGAGGCCAGAGAGGTGTGACCTTCACCACAAGATTGGCCGACGGTGTCTAAGAGGGGCGCCTCCCTCAAGGAGACATCCCTAAAGACACCCAGCAACGGCGTGCACAGAGGGGCAGCTTAATTCTTAGGTGTAGGAGCCAACAGGTTTCCAAAAAGCCACTTGCCACCAGCATTGATTTGAATGCTGATTTGAATTGAATGCTGATTTGAATTGATTGATTTGTTGTAAATTTGTGTTTTTGTTTTGATTTTATATTGTGATGTTGGGCAAGGCCCCATGTGAGCCGCCCCGAGTCCCTTCGGGGAGATGGGGCGGGGTACAAGAATAAATTATTATTATTATTATTATTATTATTATTATTATTATTATTATTATTATAAGAAGAATCTTGAAAACCAGATTGAAAACACATTGACTTCTGAGGACCCAGGTCTTAACAGGATTACGTAAGAGAAATTGAAACTGAAAACCTGAACTGTACCGGGAAGAGGTAAGAAAGCGGCGGCGCGTAGGAGTGGGAACTGAAAGGATAGAAGGGGAGAAGCTCAGGAAAGCATAAGGAGGGGAGGAAGAAGCACGCCCCACAACTCACCAGCAACTTACTGCATGACTGGAGAGCCGCCATTGTGGCCTTGAGGCACTCCGTGTTTAGTCTAGAGACGTCTTCTCTATAAACAAACAAAGGAGCAACGAGAACAGGAAACCAGAGAGGCAGAAAGTCAAAGCTCGAAAGGACAAGGAACAGGAACAGGAAGTGATGGGGAGTGACTATAGAAGAAAGTGAACATAGAACCACAGTGCTACAGAGCTATAGAAAACAAACCCCTGTAGAAGGGAAAACAGCGGGCCCAACAAAAAGAGAAGGGCAAGGAACAGGAAGTGATGGGGAGTGACTACAGAAGAAAGTGAACATAGAATCACAGTGCTACAGAGCTATAGGGAAAAAAACCCTGTAGAAGGGAAAAATATTATTCACTTTCTCAGAGTTACCAAATAGTTAACAGGTTCTGGAAGGATTGTTTCCAAACTATCAGGCATATTTCATCAAGGAACACACACCCAGTTCCATATCCATTATATGTTGCCTTTCATTAGACTATGTAACAAAATTTGAAAAAAAACTGTTCCTATTCCTAAATTAGGAACTAACTAGCTAACTGTTCCTAAAGGGCTATTTCCTGTTTAATTGGGGAGTACTTATTTCAAAAGTAGTTGTTATACTCTGGAAACTTCATTTTTGTGCCTGCCACAAACTATGTTGAATTGGTTGAGACTCTATTGGATATTTATTGAAAATCTATAGCAAAATATGCTGCAGGATGTCCCACAAAAACAAAGTTTTGTGCAGTTTAATAAGGTTTCCCATGTTTTTATGATAGAACCAATTAGGAAATGACATTTATAACTCAGGGACAAAAACTGTGTTACATAGTGTTATCATCTCTTATTTTATATCCATAGCCGCACAGAGAAATATTTCCTGAGAATGTTCTGTACTTTTTACTGAAAGATAACAGAATGCTTTTGATTAAGAGTTTTTCTTTTTGTGGGAATCATACTCAGACCCATTGGGTATTGCTTGTCATCTTTAGAAATGTATTTGGATCTCTGTCATTTGTGGATATTATGACTTAAGGAAGAATCAGATCATTATCATTATTATCATGCAAGGCTTAACACCTGGGAGCTCATGATGCAAGAGTTTTGTATATAGGTAAAACTGAGCCAGTATTGCTGGTTATATTTAGAAACATAGGAGAGATTACATGTTGTTTATCCATTGTGATATTTGGTACCTATTTCCTTTTTTCGGTGCAGGCTTCATGAAGGTCCCTTAGCAAATTATTTCTGGCCCCTTCCACACAGCTGTATAAAATCCACATTGAAGTGGATTATATGGCAGAGCGGACTCAGATAATCCAGTTCAAATCAGATATTGTGGATTATCTGCCTTGATAATCTGAGTTATATAGCTGTGTGGAAGGGTCCAAAGTAATGAGGGATCTGTGTGAACCTCCTGTATCACTTCTCTAACACCCTGGATGGGACCCTGAATATCAAGGTAAGCTGCCATAAGTGCAAATAAAAACCTATTACACAGCTCAGTAAATGGTTAGAGATGATCAATTACCATTGGGAATAGTGTACTGGTTATTTCAATAGATAAGAAGTTTTGTATTCAAATGTCATGTGAGAAATATGGAGGGAAAAGCTATGTCAATGTGTTGTCGAAGGCTTTCATGGCCGGGATCACAGGGTTGTTGTATGTCTTTCAGGCTGTGTGGCCATGTTCCAGAAGTATTCTCTCCTGACGTTTTGCCCACATCTATGGCAGACATCCTCAGAGGTTGTGAGGTATGGATAAACTGGAAAAACTATGTCATTTACTGGTGCTTGTAAAAGTTATCAAAAGAATTCTGTTTTTGCATATGTTGCACTTTGATTAGTAAACCTATTGCTTAAGGGCTCATCTTTATTCTTAATCTAGAAGAATGGTGAAAGCATATTGCCAGTCTCAAGAAATCACACTCCTGTGGGCCCTCAGGGACTCTAGTATATCCCTTGGGTAGATGAAGTTTGGATCTGGCATAAATGAGAGGAATTTAGGTTTCCATGAGCTGAAATATTATGTGAATGTTCTGCAGAATCAGAATGAAAAAGTTAGATGAGACTACAGAATCTATCCAATTCAACTCTCTGCCAAGCAGGAATGTATGATCAAATCCATCCTGACAGATGGTTATCCAGCTTCTGTTTAAAATCCAACATAGGCAGGCCTGTAGTCAGAGGGTTTAAGAGTTCAGACCCTACCATGCCCGAAAATGTGTCAGGTTAAAAAAACCTGGTTTACTCATGAAATGGTTAACCAGTTTAAATTCACAAGAAAACCATTTTTTTTAACCTGACATATTTGGGGAAGAGTTGAACCCTTAACACACACCCCCCCACCCCCCATTACCGGCCTGAATGTATTTTTTACTACATTTGTATCCTGCTCTTCTCACCTCGAAGGGGACTCAGAGGGGCCTCACAGATAGGCAGTAATTCAATTCCATAAACATACATATAATAAAATTATATATATGGAATTTAAATTATATCAATATTAAAACAATGATTAAAACCATACAGTCAAAACTCGTATTCCAAGGCCATTCCAATCTTGGAGATTCATGAACATAGGAGATTCCACCACACTACTATACAGTGTATTCTACTGTATAGCAGCTCTTGTCTTCTTTCAAAACTGTCCCATCCTGGCTCTGTTTGTTTTTTATTGCTGTCAAATCTTTTTGCTGTGGTGGTCCAAATCCATTACTCTCCCCTCAGGGAAAGCTAAGGCACATGAGGCCAACCCCTGCAATTCCCCTTTCATTGCTATTGCGTTATAGTTTGTGTGAGCAAAGACAGAGGGGGAAACTTTATGAAGAATGGTGATGTAGAACTTAATTGTAGTATTTCCATTAAGCTATTGATGGTGTAGCTAGAAGCAATTATTTAATTTTTGGTCTGGATTGCTCTTCTTCAATTAGAGACATGATGCTCAGGCTTCTCTCTGCAACAACCTGACAGGAACACACACACACACACACCCTTCCATGGGCAATGTACAAGTGATGAATTGGATGAGTCTATAAATTGACATTTAAGAAATAAAGAGACAACCAATTTTGTGGGTCAAATTATTTCTTGTTAACTGTCTCCATAGCAACCCTATTTCTTCCATTATACCAAAGGTGATGGATTAAACCTTTGTCAAAATGGTATCACCCTTTACAGTTGAAGTTTCCCATTCTATGTGAGTTTCCATTTCTTAATTTGGGTTAATAAGCTTCTTCTATCAACTATTTCCATGACTGCCATCCAGGACACATAGTAAAATGGAATTCAACCCATCAAACTGCAACAAAGGGAGCTACATCATGGAAGATCTTTCCTTTCTCAAATACCAACAATAACAATCCCATCAGTCTGTGTACATAGAGTTATAGTAGCATGAGAGGAAAAAAAAGAAATACTTCAACATGATAGAAACATTTGCATAAATATTGCATGAGCTAATTAATTTTTTTTAACAATTTGAAGATAAATGCAATACATTTCAGCATTGTGAAAAGGATAGGTTTTATTTGTGCTTCTCACTGTGAGATATTTCAAGGGCTCCTTTTCCCCTCGTGTTTATAGCTATTGGTGTAACACTTGCTACAATGGTAGAACACATTTACAACTGTTAGCCCATCAGGTTTCAGAATGTTTCACTTATTCACAGTTTTGGGGAATTTTCAATTTTTTTTATAATCAACATTTTAAAAAAAATAAAACTACAAAAGCTATCTCCTTGAATTTTCTATACAATGACACAAGAAAACATGGGATCATGCCCCCACAACTTTCAGAAATATTAATACATCTACTCATATTAGGGGATTTTTAAGAGTTTTGAGAAAAATGTTTTTTTAAAGGCCACAACAGCCATCTCATTGAATGTTTCTCATATCCACCAATTGAACTTCCGTTTAGAGATTTCTTCCCAGCCCAGCACAGAGATTTACTTACTAGAAATATCAGTCAGCCTTTCGCTTTGCAGATTCATCAATTCACTGGCACTCTGGTTGGCTGCTGCTACGTAGGGACAAATCTCTCCCCTATCGTAATTGGGGCTTTCTGATGCTGAGCAGAATTCTGGGAAATGTAGTTTAGAGCAGAGCCTTTTGAATTTTCTGGCATAGGGCTCATTGCCTTCCCAAATTACATTTCCCAGAATTCTGTGCTTTCTCAGTCTCTTTCCCAGTGGACTCTGCTTTCTCTCTGCAGCTTCCTTATCCTAATGGTGAGAGGCCATTAATTTAAAGAGAAATGGCAGCCTTTTTAGCTTTCTTTTGCTTGCTTGCACTGAAAATGAAACTGACTTTGGGAGGCTTCTGAAATTTACAAAATTAAAATGAAATTGGGTAAGTTTTGATTTTTGACATAAATTCATTTTGTAAGTATGATTTTAACAAATTTGATCTGACTTATGAGAACTAATTATAATTTTGAAAAACCATAATAGATAGTTCTGCTAGGGGTGGAAAGAATATTCAAAGACATTTGAAAATATGCAATCCCCCATGTTTTAAGTATTGATGAAATACTGATAAAAATCCTGGAATGATAAAATTTTCATAGTTCAGAACTTATTCTGAGCAAATTTTACACTTTATTGTTTTGCACAAAACCCAACATCTTCTGCATGTTAAATAATCTTTCAATTCAGCAATATTAATGCCTTGCAGAAAATATTTTTTTTGCACACACGCACACACACACACGCACACACAAATTACAATTGGGAATTTATTCTGCATATAATTTTCATTTGGTAGATTTGCATAGAAAGTATATCCCATTCAGAAGGCGCCATCCTTTGTGCAGGAATTAATGTTTTTCTACAAAGAAATGTGAGTCCAGCTTAGAAAATACTATTTTCTGCACAAAACAATCATGTGTGAATATTGCATAAAATAATTTCTGAATTGCAAATAGCCTTCAAAACCAGTGTGGTTTCTGAAGACTTTCTCATAGCAGGAGGAGAATCACTGAATTACTCAGTGCTATCTTCAAGAAGAACCTAGGCCCCTTCTACACAGCTGTATAAAATCCCACATTATCTGCTTTGAACTGGGTTATATGGCAGTGTGTACTGAAATAACCCAGTTCAAAGCAGATATTGTGGATTATCTGCCTTGATATTCTGGGTTATATGGCTGTGTGGAAGGGCCCCTAGTGAAGAATTACAATCCAAATATCTGCTATTTTTTCCTCCTCTGGCACTCAGTTCTTTCAGATCTTGAGTTAATTTCTTTCTGTTTATGAAGGAAAGTATGAACTTTATTAATCTCTTTAAAATAAAACAGATCAAATAAAATTCAGATATGTCTGCCCTACTCAAATTTGTTGGATACAGATATTCCCACTGTGAACAGAACCATGTTGAACCTGCTGATTATGTACTAATTGAAGGTAAAAAAAAAGTATAGAGATGGTGATTCAAATTTAGCACCACAAACAAATTTGCATATACGTAAGAGTAAAGCATGACTTTTAAGTGTTACATTGTAAGTACTCAAGGATTTTTAGTTCAACTGGTAAACATTCGATTCTCTTCTTCCCACTTCTAAACTTGAAGAAAAATCAGATCATTTTGATCACATTTTTGATCACATAAATCAATTAATTTGGGAAAGTGGTTTTTATATAAAAGGAGAATGAATTGAATGAAATTCTTGCCCATCACTGGTGATAACTGTTGGACAACTTGAGTTTTTTCTTTAAACTATACATGACAATCCTTCAAAGAAAAAAATCTTCCCTCTGACAACCTAAGAAATATAAAACTTTAAAAAAAACTTTAAGAATTGGTATCTGAGTTTGTTCTTTCTTCTCTTCCCTTTTCTGTCATGTATTTTCAACTGTAAGCCTGCAGGCAAGAATGGTCTTCTTTATTGATTGTGTGCAGGCTGCTTTTGAGCTTCTTTTTAGCTGAAGAGCAGGGTAAAATGCTTAAAATAGATAAAAATAAATCTGGGGAAAGTAAAATTTGATTGGAGCAGCAAAAACTAATAACAGGATGGATCTGTCAGTTATGTAGATTAGTCTCTTAGGGAAAACCGTATAGTTGAAATATAAGGCCAAGCATAACATAAAGCCATGTGTAACATTAAACTTCTTTGTAGAGAAGCTCTGGCAATGTAAATCCAGAAACTATAAAGCTCAGACTTTAATGTGAAAGGTGGATCAATGGCTAGACCATGCAAATAGCTATGTAAATGGTATGGTCACTCAAATTTCTCAATAGTTACTTTACAAAGAACTAGCTGTCACTCTACCAATATTTGCAGAAGATAATTACCCTTCCATTTCCTGGATATTAATAAAAATCAGGACCTTTCATGGATGTTGTACAAACCTTCACCAGTTAAGTCAGCAGTTTCATGCGTGCAGGAAATAAGTACATCACAAAGTAGATCACTGTATTACTATTATATGCCTAGAAAAATGAAATTTTAGAAGCTAGTACCAAATCCAAATACATGAATTGTTTGCACGCCTGGAGAAAAATATTAGTCTTAATATGAATGGTTGTGTATACTTAAAGAAGTTGCTTTTGGCCAGTTTGGGTAATCAATGTGTTCTACCTCCAAGCTGATCAAAAACCTTTTCTTTAGCCATAGCTTAATTGCCTTTAATTCCCTGGACACTAAGAAGGAAATAATACAAATGTACTAGTTCTGTATTTTTTAATTTTCCTGAATTTGCAGTACTAAGCTATTTTTCTTTTCACATGGTCATGTGTTATGTAGAGGAAAAGTAATATTAGAGATTATATACATATGTAGCAGAATTATGTCTTCTAATTTCACCTAAATCTATGTCATCATTCTGGAAATAGTGGAACCAGCACCTGGACTTGGTATGAATGGGTACAAAATAGAGTCCATTGTGTCTCTTGGGTGGGGAGAGGCATTGTTGTTACTGTGCCTTCTAAGGCCCCATCTACACTGCATTTAAAATCCAGATTTTTTTTTTGCTTTGAACTGGATTATATGACAGCGTAGACTCATATAATCCAGGTCAAAGCAGAAAATCTGGATTATCTGCTTGGATAATCTGGGGGCCCTTCCACACAGCCATATAACCCAGAATATCAAAGCAGATAATGTCAGGGGATGAAGGGGTGCAGAGTGGATTCCAAAATTCATCATCCCGGTCTCACCTCTTTCTCCAGACTGTATTCCCATGCGGAGAATCAGCACTGGTCAAGAAACACTCCAGCAGGTGAAGGGGTCAGTTGAAAATCAACTGTTGTTAAACTTTATTTACAAATCTATTTACAGTTGCATTTCTCGGCTTCAGAGCATTGCATTCATAGTCCATCTCCAGCGAATGCTCAACACCGAACACTCACACACAGACGACACTCCCCTGCATTCCACAGACCATGAAGGAAGTCCCGGTCAAATAAATTTGACCCCATTGGTCCTGTGATACGTCAATCAAAGCAGGTTCTTATTAACTCCATAGTTACTGAAATGCCTTGCCGAAAACTCACACAGAAGGCATTTCTAAAGCCTAGATTGATTTTAAGATTTCACACAATTCACAATACCCTGACAGATAATCCACAATGTCTGCTTTGAACTGGATTATGAGTCCACACTGCCATACAATCTAGTTCAATGTGAAATTTATACAGCTGTGTGGAGGGGGCCTGAATTATGTGGTATAGATCCATGCTAAGAATAGTGTAAGCAGCTAAAAAAATCCTATTCACATATGAAAAGCACCGTTGTAACTGATAAGAGACCCCTTCTATGCTGCTATATAATCCAGATTATCAACACAGATAATCCACATTACCTGCTTTGAACTGGATTATATGAGTCTACACTGCTATATAATCGAGTTAAAAGCAGATAATCTAGATTTTATACAGCAGTGTAGAAGGGGCCTGAGATGATTGAGAGTTGAACTAACATTAGAGTAGCTAAAAGTGTTCTGAATAATAATAATAATAATAATAATAATAATAATAATAATAATAAGGCTTTCCTTTTGTTATCAATTAGCTGTTGGATTTCTTTGTCGTTATCGTCAAACCAGTATTTATGTTTCTTAGTTTGGTATCCAATGGTTTGTTCGCAGGCTGTGATGATGGAGGTCTTCAGTTTGTTCCAATGTTCCTCAACATTTTCGGAGTGTTCTGTGGGTAGATGATCCTTTAGTGTTGTTTGGAGAAGGGCTCATTTGGAGGGCTCCTGAAGGGCTTGGGTGTTCATTTTGCACCTTGTTTTTCTTCCTTGGAGTCTGCGTTTGATTGACTACAAAAAGGCCTTTGACTCACTCCCACACAGCTGGATCATTAAGTGCCTGGATGCCATTGGGATTAGTAAAAACGTTGGTACCTTTATTGAAAACATGATGGAACACTGGAAATCTGAACTGTTTGTTGGAAATGAAAGCTATGGACTTGTCAACATCAGAAGAGGAATTTTGCAGGGAGATTCATTGTTCCCTCTGCTTTTCATTATTGCCATGATCCCTCTGTCAACAATCTTACAAAAAACAAACCTCAGCTATCAAACATCTAAAAAATCTCACAAAATTTCGCATCTGATGTACATGGATGACCTGAAGCTATATGGGAAAACGCAGACTGAAATCCAGTCTCAGAACTGTCCAAATTTTTAGCACTGATATCAGCATGGAGTTTGTTTTGAACAAATGTTCGACAGTGGCATTGAAGAAGGGAAAAATCATTAAAAGTGAGGGCATAAATATGCCTAATGGCCAAACAATAAAGTGTCACCAGCCAGAGGCCTATAAATATCTGGGCATATTACAGCTGAACAACATCAAGCATGAACATGTGAAAACTGTGGTCAGCAAAGAATACACACAAAGGATCAGAAAAATTCTCAAAAGCAAGCTCAATGGAGGCAACACCATCAAGGCCATAAACACCTGGGCCATACCTGTCATAAGATATACTGCTGGCATTATAAATTGGACACAGGCGGAATTGGACAATTTGGACAGAAAAACAAGAAAACTCATGACCATTCATCATTCACTGCACCCTCGCAGTGATGTTGACCGGCTATATCTGCCTAGAAGATCAGGGGGCAGAGGACTCTTACAAGTAAAACAAGCAGTCAAAGAAGAAGAGCATGCTCTGGCAGAATATGTAAAGCAAAGTGAAGAATCTGCTTTGATTGAAGTCAAAAATCAGAAACTCCTCAAAGCACAGCAGACAAAAAACCAGTACAAGAAAACCGCACTACAAACTAGAGCTGACAGCTGGCACAACAAAATATTGCATGAAAGTTCCTTGACAAAATTGAAGGAAAAGCTGCTAAGGAGAAAACCTGGCTATGGCTCACGAATGGGACCCTGAAGAAGGAGCAAGCCATCAGAACAAATGCAATTAAGGCCAAGATCGAAAAATCAGCTGATGACCCAATATGCAGACTCTGGAAGGAAACCGACGAAACCATTGATCATATCCTCAGCTGCTGTAAGAAAATTGCACAGACTGACTACAAACAGAGCCACAACTATGTGGCCCAAATGATTCATTGGAACTTATGCCTGAAGTACCACCTGCCAGCAGCAAAGAACTGGTGGGATCACAAACCTGCAAAAGTATTGGAAAATAAGCACGCAAAGATACTGTGGGACTTCCGAATCCAGACTGACAAAGTTCTGGAACACAACACACCAGACATCACAGTTGTGGAAAAGAAAAAGGGTTGGATCATTGATATTGCCATCCCAGGTGACAGTCGCATTGACAAACAACAACAGGAAAAACTCAGCCGCTATCAGGACCTCAAGATTGAACTTCAAAGACTCTGGCAGAAACCAGTGCAGGTGGTCCCGGTGGTGATGGGCACACTGGGTGCCGTGCCAAAAGATCTCTGCCGGCATTTGGAAACAATAGACATTGACAAAATTACGATCCGTCAACTGCAAAAGGCCACCCTGCTGGGATCTGCGGGCATCATCCGAAAATACATCACACAGTCCTAGACACTTGGGAGGTGTTTGACTTGTGATTTAGTGAAACGAAATCCAGCATATCTATCTTGTTTGCTGTGTCATACAATAAAATAATAATAATAATAATAATAATAATAATAATAATAATAATAATAATAATACACTTTATTTATTTTCAGCTTTATCTCCCCAGAGAGACTCAGAGCAGATTATAGTACACATGCAAGGCAAAAATTCAATATCTTTTACGCAATGACATACAATACACAGACAAGGTAAAGTCCTTCCCCTTTTCATCTCTGGCGTTTAGAGACGATGCTCCAATCATGGGGAGGTGCTCTTGTGCCATTTTTCCATGCCAAGGAGTCTGTTGTCCACAGACATCTCTGATCGTGTTTTGCCGGCAGGTCTGCATATCTGCATGGGGCACACTTTTACCTTCCCACCAAGGCAGTACCTATTGATCTACTGCCATTGCTGCTCAGTTTGTAGAAGCTAGGGCTGACAGTCGATAGTTCACCCCTATTTGCAGCTTCAAATTGCTAACCCTTCAGTCAGCAGGTTTTCCTGCAGCTAGCAGTTTAAACTGCTGCGATACTGCAGCCCTTGTATCTAAATCTCTTTCAGCTTAGTGTTCTTCCACACAGTTATATAACCCGGCTATATCAAGATCAAGGCAAAAAATCCCACAATATCTGCTTTGAACTAGGTTATGAGTCCACATTGCCATATGTTCCAGTTCAAAGCAGATAACAAAAAGTAAGGACCAACCCTGAATAAGAATACCAAAAACCACATAAAGCAAAAGCAAGAAACTGTAATCCTAGGGTTGCTGCACTTAAACTAGAATTATATCCAAAATCTTGAAACCATGAACATGAGCATAATCCCAAAGGCTTGAAACTTGAAGCAAGATTTATAATCCAAATAGGAGACCTGGAACTTAAACAAGAAACACGATATAGAAACAAGAACAGAACTCCTAATTCAGAGCTCCTAAAACAGGTAACTTGACACATGAAAATCTAACATTGATCTCTCCATTGAACATTGACTCCAATTCCTTAAGAATACTCCTTCTGGCCCATGACATCACCATTTCTCTCCTGGGTTCCCTTTGTTTATCTTTCAGTCTCTGAGAAAGCTGGATTTGTCTCTGTTTTGCACTATCCCATCAGATCTGGGTTATCTGTAACCCTACTGTCTCCTCCACATTCCTTTCAGAGTTAATCCCTGGCCAATTCTCATGAGAAACATTGCCTGTTTCCCCGACAACAGATTTACCCAAAACATTCCCATCGTCTCAAACTTTTGCTTTTCCCCACAGAAATACCAAGCTAAACCAGAAAATCCTCATCCTCATCCTCAGAGGCTCAACGGTAAGAAATAACATTATTCTTATTCTTATTATCCAATGCTAGAACAACTACACCAAACTGGCTCTTTTGATCTAAATAGCAGCAAATAAAACAGAAACTGGAAAAGAAGAGACAATGAGAAATTATGAAAGGGGGGAATGAAAAGAGGGTATGAGAAATATAGAAATGAAATTGTTTTTACGAATAGGAAGGATAAACAACTTTTGTAAAAGGGAAAATATCCAGCAGAATAATTTGGGCACTGCATGACAATATGTAGACCATTTTTAGGCAAGTGAGGATCAAAAATGCCCTTCACCACTTCATCACACTGGTTTTTTTTTGTCCCCTTGCTCTAATTTGGCCACAGATCCTTCTGATGCAGGCCACGGCCTGACCCATCAATGGAGCTATCTGCGGTTTTTGGGCCTTCCCCCCCAATCTGATGGGGGAAACGGCGACGTGGCAACACACGTTTTTTACATGTTCCACTGTCTGAGCCTTGCCCCGATACCTCATGTGATAAGGGAAGGAGGGAGGGTGTGCAGGTTGCTGTGAGGTGACATGTGCACCTTTCTTTTTGCCAGTGATTTTTGGAGAAACAGAAATAAAGGGGGGGGCATAAGTATGATGAGGTCCAAAGTCTATCAGACACCTACAAGTAGACCAGATTTACCCTCTACCTATGTTTTCTCAACGAAAGCATCAGATTTTGAACTTTAGAAACATTTTCTTATTGAAATTTTAAAAATATATAGGTATTATACAATGTATATAAGATTTAGCCCAGGAATCCCATTACCTTTTTTTTCAAAAGACAGGGAGCCATCACATGAGAAGGCACTCCAAAATGACAGCAATTTCAAACTTCATTTATGCAATAAACAATCACTGCTCAAAGCAATGGGTATGAGTGGGAAATGAACGATGTGAATTTTCCCCCTACATGCTACAAATTTCACAGTATAATTTTAGTTAAAAAGAATACTAAGGGCAGAGGTTAAAAGACAGAATGGCTTGACTCCTCATCCTTCCCTACCCCTTGCTTCCCTCAATAACCTTTTTTCACTGTTGCATTGATTTTTCTTATTCTTTTTCTCAAACAGATAATTTCTCTCCCCAAGCAATGGGTTATAGCTATAGTATGTGGAGACCCTTTCTTTCATACACAATGCCTTCCAGATGAGTGCTTTCATAATAGAGGTAAGCTGCAAAAGCCATTGGCACTTATTTTGAAAGAAATCATTCTATAGAAACTTGATTGCTTGGGTGCTTGACCCTACTTTAGTTGTGGGGAAGACAATTTTGTCTGTGCCTTAATGTGAGACCTTTTATAAAGCTAGAAGCACTGTGCAATGTACAATGCAAAGTAATGGAATGGCAACCATTAACTATAGCTTTTATTTTGCTGAAACAACTATTTTGAATGTACTTCACTGTATTGCTTTGTGTTTTATTTTATTTGGAACTTCGAATTCTCAAGGCCTCCTTGAATACTGTTGCTACGCAAGTTTACCGAATGCACTAGTATCTACCACTAGCTTGATGTATTTTGAGTGAGTGATACAGAATGGGGCAAGTGCAATACAAACATTTGGAAGGCAGAAATTTCAAGATGTATGAAGTAAAGTAGCCTTTTTGAAGGCTGATGTTATGGCAGAAGTCATGACATTTTAAAATGCCCCTAAATATATTCCAGTGGTGTATCATTAAAAAGCTTGTCTACATGACGAACACCTAGATTCACTCTAAATTGGCTCCTAGTATCTTCATAATGTTCCTCCAGCTTTACTTTGCTTTAGGAAAAATTTGTTTTGTTGTATGTTTTTCAGGCTGCATGGCCATGTTCCAGAAGTATTCTCTCCTGACATTTCACGCACATCTATGGCAGGCATCTTCAGAGGTTGTGAGGTATATGGGAAAAACTAAGAAAAGAAGATTTATATATCTGTGTAAGGTTCAGGGTGGGAGAAGAAAAACTCTTGTCTGTTGGAAGCCAGTGTGAATGTTGTAATCAATCACCTTAATTAGCATTGAATAGCTTCATCTCCTGACTTCTTCCTGGCTGGGGGAATCCTTTGTTCATGATTGATTCATGTCTGGAATTCCTCTGTTTTTAGAGTGTTGTTCCTTATTTACTGTTCTGATTTTAGAGTTTTTAATACTGGTAGCCAGATTTTGTTTATTTTCATGGTTTCCTCCTTTTGATTGAAATTGTCCACATGCTTGTGGATTTAATGGCTTCTCTGTTTAGTCTGACATGATCGTTGTTAGAGTGGTCCAGCATTTCCGTGTTCTCAAATAATATACTGTGTCCAGGTTGGTTCATCAAGTGCTTTGCTATGGCTGACTTCTCTGGTTGAGTTAGTCTGCAGTACCTTTCATGTTCCTTGATTCACGTTAGGGTGTTGCATTTGGTGGTCCCTATGTAGACTTGTCCACAGCTACATAGAATCATAGAATCATAGAATCATAGAATAGTAGAGATGGAAGAGACCACATGGGCCATCCAGTTCAACCCCCTGCTAAGAAGCAGGAAATCGCATTCAAAGCACCCCCGACAGATGGCCATCCAGCCTCTGCTTAAAAGCCTCCAAAGAAGGAGCCTCCACCATGGCCCGGGGAGAGAGTTCCACTGTCGAACAGCTCTCACAGTGAGGAAGTTCTTCCTGATGTTCAGGTGGAATCTCCTTTCCTGTAGTTTGAAGCCATTGTTCCGTGTCCTAGTCTGCAGGGCAGCAGAAAACAAGCTTGCTCCCTCCTCCCTATGACTTCCCTTCACGTATTTGTACATGGCTATCATGTCTCCTCTCAGCCTTCTCTTCTGCAGGCTAAACATGCCCAGCTCTTTAAGCCGCTCCTCATAGGGCTTGTTCTCCAAACCCTTAATCATTTTAGTCGCCCTCCTCTGGACGCTTTCCAGCTTGTCAACATCTCCCTTCAACTGCGGTGCCCAGAATTGGACACAGTATTCCAGGTGTGGTCTGACCAAGGCAGAATAGAGGGGGAGCAGGACTTCCCTGGATCTAGACGCTATTCCCCTATTGATGCAGGCCAGAATCCCATTGGCTTTTTTAGCAGCCGCATCACATTGTTGGCTCATGTTTAACTTGTTGTCCACAAGGACTCCAAGGTCTTTTTCGCACACACTGCTGTCAAGCCAGGCGTCCCCCATTCTGTATCTTTGATTTCCATTTTTTCTGCCGAAGTGAAGTATCTTGCATTTGTCCCTGTTGAACTTCATTTTGTTAGTTTTGGCCCACCTCTCTAGTCTGTCAAGATCGTTTTGAATTCTGCTCCTGTCTTCTGGAGTGTTAGCTATCCCTCCCAGTTTTGTGTCGTCTGCAAACTTGATGATCGTGCCTTCTAACCCTTCGTCTAAGTCGTTAATAAAGATGTTGAACAGAACCGGGCCCAGGACGGAGCCCTGCGGCATTCCACTTGTCACTTCTTTCCATGATGAAGACGACGCATTGGTGAGCACCCTTTGGGTTCGTTCGCTTAGCCAATTACAGATCCACCTAACCGTAGTTTTGTCTAGCCCACATTTTACTAGTTTGTTTGCCAGAAGGTCGTGGGGGACTTTGTCGAAGGCCTTACTGAAATCCAGGTATGCTACATCCACAGCATTCCCTGTATTGACCCAACTCGTAACTCTATCGAAAAAAGAGATCAGATTAGTCTGGCATGACTTGTTTTTGGTAAATCCGTGTTGACTATTAGCAATGACCGCATTTGTTTCTAAGTGTTCGCAGACCACTTCCTTAATGATCTTTTCCAGAATTTTGCCTGGTATTGATGTGAGGCTGACCGGACGGTAATTGTTTGGGTCGTTCTTTTTTCCCTTCTTGAAGATAGGGACCACATTCGCCCTCCTCCAATCTGCTGGGACTTCTCCCGGTATACAGTAGACTCCTGCAGAGGTGAGAGGATCCCTCTTGTCCTTGGCTGAATGTAGAATTTGTTGGATTTTCTTAGTAGGTCAGTAGATAGTTTGTAGGTTGTGTTTCTTCATCAGTTTGCCTATGCAGTCAGTGGTTCCCTTGATGTTAGGAAAAATGGTTTGAAACTCTAAAGCAGGGCTCCCCAAACTAAGGTCCATTGGCCAGATAAGGTCCTCCAAGGTAAACCCCCCCCCCAAACTTTAGACTTCGGGTTGCCCTAAGTCTGAAAGAACTTGAAAGTACACAACAACAATCCCAATAAACTTGACTATCTCATCAGCCAAAAACAGGCCCACACTTTCCATTGAAATACTGGTAAGTTTATGTTAATTGCAATTCTTCTTCATTTTAAATATTGTATTATTTGTTCATGATTTTTTGCACTACAAATAAGATATATGCAGTGTACATAGGAATTTGTTCCTGTTTTTTTCCAAACTATAATCCGCCCCTGGCGCCCCCCCCCCCCCCAACAGTCTGAGGGATTATGAACTGGCTCTCTGTTTAAAAAGTTTGAGGACCCTGCTCCTGAGTATCCCGCTGCTTTAGGGCAGTATGGGCAGCTAGATTGGGTCTGATTTGTATTGGCCCACTGTGCACATGAAACGGCACTGTCATTATCTTTTCACCATCACCATGCTCATGTTATTGTCACTCCCAGCTAGTGACAGATCTCTATGTGGGCTGCTGGCCATCTCGGATGCTCCATGCTGATCTTAACAGAGGCTCCAGCCTCCTACAGGCAAGAACTCAAACTAAGCTGTGCAGTGAACTGGGCATGTGTCAGGCCTTATTGATCCTTTTACCAAGTTGAAAAGGAAGCTAGTTCTGACTAAATCCTGCCAAAACACTAGTATATCAAACAACTAACCCACGGTCCCCCTTCTACTCTACTCCTAACGGCTAACATTCCATTCCCAGAGAGCAAGTAACAAATCATGGTTCCCTCTTCAGTCCAGATGGCTATTATCAGTAGCCAGTTCCTTTACTCCCATTCCAATTATCTGGCATGATGTGAACGGGTCAGCTTGTTGGGAATAACTGAGATGGGCACATTCCGACAGCATGTGAGATATAGTGACAATCTACCAGGGGCAACATACCATTTCATCACATAACTTAAATTCCACTGAGTTCTACACTTAAAATCTAGTATTCTGTGAGTCCACTACATTTGTTTTGGTTAAAGTGCGGTTTTTGAGTCTTTGAAACGTGGAGGGCAGCATTTCTTTCCAACGTATCAGGAAGAGGTGAGGAAATGGATTTTTCTCAAAACTCCGGGTGTTTTGCCAACTTTTGAATGAAGTAGCACTTGTTGCTCTCAGGTTAGAATCACCCAATTTGGGAAGGACTCAAAATAAACTTTTTGGGCAATTTCCAGCGTTTCCTTTTGCTTCCCAAGCAGGAACGTTTGGTTGTAAGCTACCTCATAACGCTTCTACTTTGCAAAATAGTAAAATAGCATTTTGGGGTACTTTTTTCCTTCCTTCTATGATTTCTCTTTGTCCTCTGTTGGGAGGGCCAGTGCTGTTGCCATTCCAAATGGGATTCCCTCCCACCCCTTCTATCTCCCTCTCTCTCTCTGCTGTTGGGAATTGTGGGAGTTGTAGTCCAAAACACCAGTTGGGCCTCTGCTTCTGCCGTTCCAAATGGGATTCTCCCACACCCCTTCTCTCTCCCTCTCCGCTGTTGGGAATTGTGTGAGTTGTAGTCCAAAACACCAGCTGAGCCTCTGCTGCTGATGTTCCAAATGGGATTCCCTCCCACCCCTTCTCTCTCCCTCTCCCTCTCAGCTATTGGGAGTTGAAGTACCAAAAAGCACTGAGAGGGATGGTGGGTGGGGCCAAATGTCTGCAGCGTGGAAACCTCTTCATTGAAAAATATGCAAGACAACTGACTGCACTAAACGGTGTGATCCTAAGGTAGGGAAAAACTCCTTTTTATTATGGAATGGAGTAAGACTGAACTCTCTTCTGCTGAACACTTCTGAACACTTCCCAGTGTAATCTGATGAAGTCCACGGTCTTGTTTAGCTGGATCATGTGGACTCCAAACTGCCTTTAAAGCAAGTTTAGAAGAGTGCATGTAGCCATCTCTAAGACTAGTCTGGAGTATTTCTGTTCTGGACTGGTCTCAGATTACCAGCCAGTGTAACCTCACCATAGGAATATGGAAACAGACACTTCACATGTGAGTGTCTGTCTTTTTCACTGTCCTATTTTGTCTTTCAAGAACAGCCTTAAAACACTGTGGTAAGTAAATTAAAACTGCTTTACTTCAGCAAAACATAAAATACAGCACACTCAGTGGAATAATGCAAAAGGAAGCAAGGAATTCTTAGGGTAAACACAGTTCTTAGTCTCTATTAAATTCCCAAATCAAATAGCAGTCTTACTTCAGGCAAAGAAACAGCAATAAATCCTTAGGAGCAGTTTCCCATATGCAGACTTGAAGCAGGCACAAGGAGAGCGAAGAGTCAGTTTGTTACCTGCAAGAGCTGGCTGCAACTGCTTCTGCTTTATAGCCCTGAGTCCCCTCCCAGCTGCTAGGGCCGTTCCTAATTACTCAGCTGCATTTCTGGCAGCTATTCTAGCTGAACACCATCTCTGCTCTGTTTCCTTTTGCCTCTCCTGAAATGTGGATACTTGCAAAATCTCCTCCTCAGATTCCAACTTACCCTGAGATTCATAAACACTTTCCTGCTCCACTTCCTCTTCTGAAGACAAGGAATCCTTAACATTCACCTTATAAATGACATAACACTATGGGCCTTTTTGCGCTTATCCTTTTTTCAGCAGCATAACTGGGTTTTTAATTCAGCCATGGAGCCCAATGGCTCCCATCACACCCAAGAGAAATACCCGCTTGACCATTGAAACTTACTGGATGACTGTGAGCCATACACTAGCAGACTCATAAAACCCTGTGATGGGTTTCATTTGGTCCATCAGAAGCCAGAACTGAAAGCACTCAACAATAACAACAGCAGAAATAATCTTAGCTTCTAGCACATAGTCCAGCAAAATATGGCCTTTTAGATAAAGTTGTGGTGAAGCTTCCAGTAGCTCAAGTAATTATAGCGGAATCAGTATCCAATGACATCTGTGAAATTACAGATTATCCATCCTAGCTTTTCCAATAGACCTGGAAAAGACTTTTCACTAAGATCTCAAAAGAGTGTCACCAATTAGAATACTACAAACATCTCAGTTTTGGCTACACAAGTCCATTGATCTACTCTTTCTAAGACAATATACATATTTCTCCTACATGATATTTGTATTCAATTTCATACTCTAAGGTTTAGCTTGCTGCTCACTGAAACAACATAACTTCATTTCCTTTGAATGCCTCCATACAGTTCCCAGTTGGCACAGTGCATTTTGCAGTAGCTAGACTGTTTAAATTTTTAATGTCCAAGTGCATAGGGGCATTTGAAGTGCAATAAAAATAGTGAAATGTGCTGATGAAATATTAATTTGTCACTGAAAACCTTTGTCCAGGGTGAGTCTCCATATAAATTAGCATGTTGCATAGCAAATGAGTTGATACACTTTTGTACTATAAGTAATTATAAATGATTAAAGTGGATGAGAATGCAATTAATAAAGGTTAAATAGAACTCAGACAGTTTTCCAGCCATCTTCTCACATGCACATGAAATGCTTATGCATCCATTTATTTGATCCCTCCTTTTTCTTATCTTTACTTTGCTTTGATTTTAAGCATTTTATTGAGACCTGAGAAAATTTCTTTTCTGAGTGGTCACTATCTGTAATAGCTAGAGTTAAGGATTGACAAAGGTGGAGATATTGTGAAGCGCAGGCTTGGAATGAGCAATGCACAACCACCCAAGATTACTAAAGTGTCTACTCTTGAAAAACCTGTCTACTAAAAGAAATATTTCACATAGGTTAGAGGACAGTTTTAAAGAAAAATATTATTTGACTTAGGTCTTTTGGCTGACATTTGAGTGTATTGCTTTGTAGTACCCTTTCTGGGATAGAATTTACTTTGGGCTTCTGAAATTCGAAGGCACTGCAATTTAATCTGCAATATCAGTATGCAAAGAAAGCTTGCAGCACTTTAGAGAGAATGAGAGAACAAGAATGGTAGCATACACCCTTGTAGGCTGAGGATGCATCTACAATGCACGTTTGCAGTATCATTAGCGTTCTTTGCCTAAGAGTGCTGATGCTTTGCCAAATACAAATCTAAAGATTCCATAGTATGGAATAATGCAGATGCTATCAAACTGCATTAATTCTACAGTGTAGATGCAACCTAAGTTTAGAAATTCAACAAGAAGAAAATTAGTATGGGACTCCATTTCCTCAAATGGCTTGTTTAAGTACTGCCCAATTATGGTCCCCTTCCTTCTTGTCAACCAGAAGAGAACCTCCAGCTCAGTGAGGTTCCCTATCTGAACCATGTAAGCTTCATCTACCTTTAGATTTAAAATGTTACTGGACAGTGTAGGAAAAAAAACCTATTGAACATCCAGGAAGATTTGGCATAGAACAAAAACTTTAGATTTGAATCCTGTTGGTAATCTCAACTATAGTAAACCAATGGAATCGATTGTTATTGAATGATGGATCAGCTCTTGTGTAAATCCCATTATTTCAACAGCTTTATTCTGGTTGATCCTACCAATAAGATTCAAGCCTAAATTTGACCCTTGAAGTCTCTACACAGTCCAAAGAACTGTTCTAAGGAAAAAGGTTGGAGTTTTGCGCTTTGGAATGGTTTCTGAAAATGCATGAAGAAATTTGAGAATGTATTGTTGAAGGCTTTCATGGCCGGAATCACTGGGGTGTTGTGTAGGTGTTGTATGGTCATGTTCTAGCAGCATTTTCTCCTGATGTTTTGCCTACATCTGTGGCTGCATCTTCAGAGGATCTGATGATGGTAAAGCAAGTGAAGTTATATACCTGTGGAATGTCCAGGGTGGAAGACAATTTCAAAAGAAAGGAAGAAACAATGAAAATGAACAAAATATGGTTACCAGTATTGAGAAACACTAGAATCAAGACAGTAATTAATGAACACCATCCAGACACAGAAAGCTCCCATACAGCAAGCAATCAAGGGCCAATGAACACCACAATGAAAAAGGATACCTCTAGGCAATAAACATTCCAAGGGAAAAAAGGCCTGGCTACTTTTAGGCAGATTCCCTCACTGTTGTCTATGCAAGCTTTCAGTTGCCCACATGCTAATGAATGGATTCCACTCAAACACTTGCAAATTAGGCTTGCTCACTGCACCCTTCATTCACACTTGGTTAATAGACATGTTCTTTCTTCCACCCTGAACATTCCACAGGTATATACCTCCATTTGCTTTACCACCATCAGATCCTCTGAAGATGCCAGCCACAGATGCAGGTGAAATGTCAGGAGAAAATGCTGCTAGAAAACAGTCATAAAGCCTGGAAACCACGCAACATCTCAAAGTTGAGAATGTATATTTATTAATTTAGGCTGGATCTACACTGCCCTATATCCCAGGATCTGATCCCAGATTACCTGCTTTGGACTGGATCATATGAGTCTACACTGGCAGATAATCTGGGATAGTCAGATAAATTGGGATCAGATCCTGGAATATAGGGCAGTGTAGATCCAGCCTTAATGCCACAACTTTTTACTGGCATAAAATCCAAACTGCCTTAGATGAATTCAATACAAAAAATAGTTAAAATTATTTTACAACAACTAAAAGCTAACAATAATTCTCTTTAAAATTATATAGCTAAGAACAGTTTAGAATGAATTGAAAAGTATACCACTTTCAAATACTCTTCTGTCACATAATTTCAGAATCAAATTCCTGCCAGCAGAAAGACAACAGAGAGGTGGCCAACGGGAGCTGTCATGGAAGAAAGTGCCACAGCCTGGGAGCAGCCACTAGGTTATCTGATTTAAATTGGATTATATTAGTCTCCACTGCCATATAATCTGGGATCAGATCCTGGGATATAGGGACAGTGTGGAAGGGTCCTAAGAAAGTCTTCTCTTGTGTTCTCATTTAACACACATGAGACTGGTGATGAGTACTTTGCACTGGGAAACATTTGGGAAGATGTGCACCCAACCTGCACCATTCTGCATTGGTCTTGTGCTATAAGCTTAGTCCCCTCCTCAATAACTAGAATATGGGCCACTGATCCCCAATTGAAATTTAGCTCCTGGAGCAAAACAAGCTTCACCGTTTCATTGTGAAACAAGAGTTTTCTTTTATCAGCTTGTTCTTGCATTTGACACACTTCGTGACTATTTTCTATTAACGTTAAAAATAGCTAGATGAACTCAGGCAGTATGCAGCTGCTAGGAGTCTTTCCTTTTGTTCATTAGAGAAGAAATTAGGTAAAAAAGGAGTGGTATTTAAATCTTCATATCTACTTGGTAAATCAAGGTGCTATTTCTGCTTAACTCATTTAGAGTTCCAGTTGACAGCTTAGTTATCATTTCTAGTCTTACTTAATGAGGTAGCAGTGCTGTGGTATTTAAAAGGGAAGTTTACATTTCATGGTCCTTCAGAACTCTTTTTTAGGTCTGACATTTTTGTTTTAATGAGCTATTTGCCACATCTGATTCATTCTTTGAAGCCAATAGAATGTCTCAAGCAATAGAAGCTGAATTTTAAATATTCTTTTATATTTCTAGTCAAGACTTCTAAAGGAAAGTTCTTGTATTTTCCATTATCTCCAAGCAAGGAAAGACTGTGCTAGTATGCTAGTAGTGCTCTCTTGTCATGATTTCCATCAGACAAATATTCTTATTCCAAATGGAACCATATCCAAGTCAAAAGACTAAAAGGGGACATAATGATGAAATCATCCTGAGTGATACAGAAGATCATTCTTTTCTTGCCCTTTATCTTGACAATTTTTTCTTGCCAGGGCATCTCCTACTAGGATACAGAATGTCAATTCAGATTTTGAGAATAAATGTTGAGCAATCTATTATGACTTCATCTTAAGCATGGCCTTGATATAGAGATATGTTCCACTGAGTTCAGTACAGTGTTTGAATTCAGTAGGTCACCCAATTGAGTATGAATAAGTGCATGCTAGTTCCCATGAAACAATTTTTGAATAGTGAACAAAATGCATTCATATGAAAATGTATTTTGTTTAAGTTGTTGTGTAAAGAGCTGCTTGTGTTAATTTCCCCTGCCAAAATGCTGGGAAATTATATTCCTTTAGATTTTCAATTGATCTTCCTAATATGGCAGTGTATTTAATATTTTTTGAAGTTGTGGAATCCTTTTAGTCTGATGAAAGTTAAGGGCCTCTTTTTCATAAGATAATAATGTTTCTGATTGTACAGTAACCCTTCACTTGTTTGATGTGAAACAATAATCAGATAATATGATTTCAAAACCTGCCAAGAGCCCAACAGACTATTAGCAGATAACCAACAGGACAACAACGGTATTTCCCATACTTGTTGCTTTAGTTTCCCCCCTCGATGGATTGTCACTTGACGTGGTGAGGGGGCTTGCATGTTCCAATGAACCTGAGGGCACAATCACTGGAGTCATGCACTCCCAGGAGTGGCCACAGGGGAGGATCCAGATCAAGAACAATCCGAACACCCTAAGACCTCAACGGCGGAACAGGCGGAGGATAACATAGTACATATTACAATGGCTGTGAAGGCGGAAAAAGGCTGCAACAGACTGAGAAGCCACTGTTGTTGTGTAATCACACCACTGCTGGAACCTCACTCTGTGAAGACTGTGTGTTGACCGGTCGTGCATCGACCTCCACACATTAAAAAAAATCACGCACAGGCGTCTTCCAAGAAAGATGGAAGACAATTGTCCTCAAATTATGAGGGATCGCCTAAAAGCTTTAGTTTCAAACTTATGTTGATCCAAAGGCAAAAGTGGACAGGATTTTGGAGTAAGTGCCTTCTTCTAGGGTTGAGAAAATGATTTGCTCAAAGTCAGCTACTGGGTTGAATTCATACACGTTTTTGTACACTCCCCTCAGTATAAACAGTAACTATGCATGTATTTTGTTGTGTGCAGTATATACACAGTCATGTTCATATTTTCCCCAGCTTGTACTGTATGTTTGAGAAGTGTGAATTTAGTTTGTCATATTGATATTCAAACCAAATTAATGTCTTCTCATGTTCAGCTATTTCTTCTCACCTCACCACAAAGCCAAAAGGTCTTTATGCACCTGTGGAAGTAGATCTAGGCTGGATCTAAACTGGAGAATGAATGCAGTGTGGTCTCACTTTTACTGCCATGACTGAATGCTATGGAAGTGTTCTCCAAAAAATTGATCCCCCCCCTCACTAAACACAATATAAAAAACATTAATTTATTTTATTTTCTTCTTTTCTCAAAGTTTTGCAATTCCAAAGTATTGTTCGTCTTCAATTGTGGAGAAGCCCATCTAGCTATATCCACCTCTGTAAATGAAATCCACTTTTATGAAATCATATAAATTATGTAAGATGAAATCAAATGGGATCAAATTTTAAAAGGGTAACTTAAATTGTAAATATATAAACTTTTCTTACTGAATCCCCTGCCTAAGACAGGAAACAGCTAAGCCAGATAATGAATATATGTCTAAAAGCCCAAACTACATTGATGGGATTTCCTTTGTGTATACATAAGCTTCAACTCACCTTTCATAAACCAATTGCCTCAGGGGGGCTGGACAGACAATGCACACCCACCTCCCAATCCCAGGCTGGTACTTTTTCTAAATATACTGACAAGCCCTTTAGCACAAGGGGCAGGGGGCTTGCCTACATTTTTAAAGCTGGTCACGTATTCCCTGGCAAAACACTCATACATTTTTACAGTCTCCTTCATGCACTAACATATATGTTTATTAATAAAAGGTAAACTGGATGTGCTGAATCTGGATAACAATATCTGCACTCATATCTTCCAAGAAACTAAAGTAATATACTGTGTTTACATGAGTACCTGAGGGATTTTTTTTTACCTCCCCACCTACTGTGAGGCTAAGATCATCAGGAGAGGATAACACCAGCATATAAAGATAATGTCATCATGTAAGATAGTTCTCCGGCTTTCCAATGGGGTCCAGAGATATCAGCTGTTAGACATAAGCATGAAGATTACCTTTGTATGCCTTCAATTGAACTGCTCATATTTGCATAAAAACCCATGGTGTTCTCAGAACTCCTTCTTTTGAATTTACCTGGACTGGACATTTAAGTCAATCATGGGTCTGTTTATCTTTGTCATTGACAAATTCCTAGACTCACATCCCTCATGGGGGCAAATCTCTGAATGAACTTGGACTTTAAATCTACCAACCATAGCTGTTCCTTTTTCCAACCACGGAAGGGGGGGGGGACTCCTCCAGCCTCTGATATCTGGAGCCTGGATTGAAACTAGCCTGGCTTTCCAGCCAATCAGGAGATTGACTGGCTGTCAAAGTGAATAAAGTGTTATGTACTTCTCTGCAAACCTTATGTCCGTTCTTTTAGAGTGGAGACTCTGTACTGACATCTTATCTGGCCAGATTGAATATACTTCTGTTTATTGCCTTGAAACCCTGTTTGTTTCTTAAATTTTGCTCATTAACAGTAGCAGAACATACTGGACTGTAACTCACTTCAATGGTTAGCTGAAATCACTCTTCAAAAGCACTGAAGTTTTTGCTTTACATGTTCTCTCACATTCCCTGTCAAATCGTGCTGAAGCCTCACTGAACCTCAGCTCCTTAGGTACTGAAAGAAATTTAATTACCCTAAATGTTCTGAAATGCTTCTAAGTTCAAATGATTTCGCTTAAAATTATGTTAAAATGATGCTGTTAAAATTCTTATTAAACTATAAAAATATAGGTACAGGGACTTCCAGTGGGCATTGATGGCAGCAGGCTGGATTCTCTGAGAGCTCTCAGAGAGCCAACCGCAATTCTGTTCTGGAGGGCAATCTGCCCCCCCCTTCTCTGGTGGGTTGAGGCTGGAGAAGTCGCTAAACCTGATAGGCACCAACCGATGGCCCTGAAATGGGTCCGGACTGGTGCCAAAGGCATTGCGGATCAGATTGCGGGAAGTGGGCTCCAAGGATCCACAATAACTGCCAGCCCAGCCCATTTTAAACAGTAAGAAAAAACATGAAGAAACCTGGGAGACCAGCAACAAGGAAACTGTGAGTTTCTAAAGAAAATCAAGCTATTATTTGTGTAGAGGCCTTCCCTGATTTAAATAAGAATATAATGCAAGGTGATCCTTTGTAAATGTAACAAACCCAGAAGGAGGAGAAGCAGAAGGAAAAAGAAAGAAAGAAAGAAAGGAATACGTCACACACACCCTTTTTATGTGGAGCAAGGAAAAGGAGAAAAATAAGGACTAAAGGATTATAAAACTGTTTATTTTCCATTGTTTCATTGCTTCAAAGAATCTCAAAGAATTTAAAATGGACTCACGGGACTAGAGAAAGGAAGACTGATCTTGAAGCAATGTTTAGTCTAAAGACTGTAGCTTCTTCATAAACAAACAGCTTTAGCGACGAAAGAAAGGAAAGCCTGCTAACACAGCAGGAAGGAAACCTGAGAAGGGAGGAGGAGGAGATAAAAAGTGGATGCAAACTGAGGGCGGAAGAAGGCAAGGACTGGAGGGTGGAAGCAAACAAAAGCAGGACGCAACCAACGAGAGCAGATATAGAGCGTCTGGAGGCCTGACAATTGACAGATGTGATATAAATCTATGGGAAAACCATAGAGAAAGGATCAAATCACAGAAAGACTAGAAAGAAAGAGAACATAGAGAAAAGACAGAGCGGCAGAAAGACTTAGAGACCAAATAAAGAAGAATAAGTGGCTGAAAGTGAACTTTAACTATCAATTATGACTACTCCAAAGATGAAAGGGGATAAAGAGCTTAAAGATAATAAGGACACATCAAGGAGACCCCCAGGAAATGAAGAAATTGGCTTGATAGAAGTTTTTAGAGCAATTCAACAAATATCTCATAAACAAGATATCTATCAGAAAGAACTACAGACTATGGCTAAAAGACATGAAATACAACAGAATTTATTTCAGGAACAAATACAGACCATGAATAAAGAAATTACACAACAGATTGCTTTGAATGCGATTTCCTGCTTCTTAGCAGGGGGTTGGACTGGATGGCCCATGTGGTCTCTTCCAACTCTACTATTCTATGATTCTATGATTCTATGATTGGCACAATGAAGAAGGAATTGAATGGGGTTCTTAAAGATGTTAAAGAAATAAAAAATAGATAAAAAGAAACTAGAACAGGCTCGAGATAATTTGCAAAAGAAGATGGATAAATTGGATATTAAGAATGCCAGGATGGATATAATTCAAGAAGGATTGGAACAAAGAGAGATGGAGTTCCATTTGAGATTTAGAAACATCCAGGAGGAAACTAAAGAGAACTTAAGAAAAATAATGGTGAATTTAGTATCACATATCCTACAACAATCAGAGGAGCAGACAGATGAATTAATTGACAAGGCTTACAGATTATCTACAAACTATGCAAAAAAGAATAAACTCTCAAGAGATGTAATTGTAAATTTCACCAAGAAAAGAATCTGTGATGAAATTCTGAGACAGAACAGTACAAAGCCAACTTTCTACAAAGAAAAAAAGATAGCCATCCTAAAAGAACTCCCAAGGACAACACTGTAAAAGAAAGAAAATACATGTTCTTAACAGAAGAACTTAAGAAACTACAAATCAGGTTCAGATGGGAGAAGTCTGAAGGAATCATGGTGACGTACAGAAATCAAAGGCTTTGGCTAACAACGGAAGATAAGGCAAAAGATTTTATAAGAAACTGAAGAAAGATATAGATCACAACCCACCTGACCAGACAGAAAATAAAGGAAAGGAAAAACCAAAGAAACCCCAGTTCCATCCTCCTCCTCCTCCCATTGCCGCTTGGGCTCCTTTTCTCTCCTTTTGGCTTCTCCTTCCTCCCTTCCTTAGGCTGTAATTTGTAATTTTTATCATTCATAATTGTTGCACCCCAAGGCAGCGTGAGCACTTGAAAACCAGGCAGGAGCCAATATAACACACAAGCTGTTTATTGAAGCAGAGTAAATATATAGGCCTATGTGCATTTAAGGTGGAAAGTCAAAGTAAGAAATAGTCCATATTATATAGTCTATTGTAATTCAGAAAGAGTTCATCATTGTCCAATTTGTAATCCACAAATGAAGCTTGATAGCTTCCCTTAGATATCAAAATTTGTCCATGAAACAATAGTGGAAAACAAACACTGCAAATCCACTTGGAAAGTCCTGTAGCAAAGTCAAAGAAGCAAGGTAAACAAAGCAAAGTCAATCTTGATTCAGGAACAAGGAAATCGCGGTAACAAGGCAAGGTCTACTTGGGAATAGCGGCTCGGCACGGCTCTCCTGGAACTGGAAACTCGGCACGGATTCAGAAGTCAAGGCAAGGAGCTGGAAACTGGAACCTCTTCCGAGGAAAAGCAAAGTTAACACCGCAATGAAAATACAATGCAGAGTACTTTAAACAGAATCCCAAGTCTGTAAGAATTAGGGAGTACAGGGCCCACGAAAAGTTCTCATGGGAAAACTAATCATTATCTAGTTTGAGAGCGAGTCTTTGACTTCTTCTCAGTCCCTGTTTTTTACTTCTATCTCTGGTAACAAAATCTCTCTAATTAAAACTTCCATTCTCCCCCAAGTCTGTACCATCTGGAGAGGATTCGGAATGTTTGCCAATTAGTGGATCCCTGATTTCCGGCACCTGCAAGGCCATGGGGCCTGAATTCTGAGCAGGAATGTCTTCGAATTCCACCTCCTCATCTGTTTCTGACTCCAACTCTTGTTGAAAACTGGGCCATGATGGCTGAGCCACAACAATAATTTTTTTTTTAGAGTTTATTGAAAAACTGCAAAACAGCAAATCCGTGAAAAGCGAACCACGAAGTAGTGAGGGAACACTGTATATAAATGTGATTTTTGTGCAGATTAAAATTAATATTAGGTCAAAGTGATAGAAGAGCTGCAATGTTAGGCATAGTTAAAAAGATATATGATACAAAGCAACTGAGTTGAATCCACACAAAGAGGCCTCACTTCTATGTGCCGTAACTGATGGCATGATCATATTGAGTTTTTAATTAGACAGAGTATCCCACTACTATTTTTGCCACTATGACATGACTTTCTTCTTTGTCACTGGGCATCATTAGGAACTGGAGGTCAACTGAAAGCAATCCATGTGATGATTTCTTTTACTGCTGGCCTGGCAACGTTTTCAAGAACTAGGACAACACTGGCCTCATAATGAACTGTGAAATGAATGCTTAAACATTTTCATGAAGCTGAAAGTAAAAAAAAGCCTTGCTTTTCTGTTTCTTTCCCCAGATAAAATCTCTTCATCTGCTGCTTAAGTTGTCTAGTGTCTTGTTTTCCCTCCTCTTTCCAAGTTAAGCCTGTTATGAAATAATGATAATTGATATATGTTGATGAGATTAAGCTGATCTAAAATCTGGTCTAAAGTACTCTTTCGACCAGATTGTTGGAGTTCTACTCTTACTGCTTTACTGTTTGCTACTAGTTGTGGTCATTGGGAGCATCTTCCCCAAATATGCCATATTTCAGGGGGAGGTGAGCTAAAAATCAATACAAACATTCTGAGAATTAAAACTAGTTGCTGCATTAGGCTGTTTTCATGCTCTCTTTTCCTTAATTATACTGGTATATCTTTATTATGCTAGGTGAAACCTATAGTAGTCATATAGAATGTTTACTGTTGTGTTCATTGACTACATGACAGTGATTAAAATTTAAGAATCCCAAAATACTATCCTGTCTGAAAATTAGATGTTGCCTTTTTGCACTTCACTTAAAGTTCAATTAATTCTAGCTTTGGTTTGCTTTGCCTTGTAATTTTTATAGCACTGAAATCACATGAAAGCTATAGCATATGCATAGATCTAAATGTAATCCACTATAGCAGTGGTTCTCAGTCTTTGGCTCCCCAGGTGTTTTGGCCTACAACTCCCAGAAACCCAGCCAGTTTACCAGCTGTTAGGATTTCTGGAAGTTGAAGGACAAAAACATCTGGGGACCCCAGGCTGAGAACCACTGCTATAGATGTTCTTACACAACTTGAATTTACCACTAACAATTTCATGTACTCAGGTATAGACAATGGGTCCAAGTTGTTTACCATTATGTCTTCAAGCCTACATCTTCAAAAATATATACATGTGTAAACCTTGTCACAATTGATAAAGAAAAGTATCAGAAACTGGTAATAACTGGTCTTCCCAAGAGACCAACACTTTTAAACTTTTCAAGAAACTAGGACAAAGCAAATATAGGCAAATCAAACAGGGAACATATATTGATGAATGCTGTTTAATCCCAAAGGAGCATTTGAAATCTCCTTTTGGATTAAACAGGTTAAATAGCTTTTTTCCTATCTCTGAGGAAAAACTACAAAGTATCCTGTAACACCTTACATTACAACAAATGTAATTACATTACAACAAAAACATTCATTGCATTAATAATAGTCCCAATTATTATTGCATGAAAAATAATGTTAGTCCATGAACATTTATGCCCTGTAAAAAAATTAGTCTTTTTACACTATGCAATTTTTGTGTGAAAAGAAAGCAGCAAGGATATTAATTGAGCCTCCCCTGAGAAGGCTGTCATCTTCATTATCATCAAATACATCTGTGATATATGTAGGACAGAGACATATGTTTTCTTGAAGATTTTAATAGTTGGGCAGACTCATAAGAGATATGTTCTTTCAGACAGTCTGCACCCAAAGCATTGAAGATTTAAAGATCATGGACAGCACTTTGAAATACTTAGAAATGGCCTGTTAGCCAATGAAATTATTGCAATATAGTAAATACGTCCCATAACCCATCCAGACAGGCCCAAAATGCGGGACCTGTCTGGGGTTTCACCACAGGCATCCAAATGATGTCCCCAGTAAAAATGAATTAATTTGGAATAACCTTGGTTCTTCCAAATTAATTAAATACCCCATTAGATCCTGGCCTTCCTGAAAGGCTCAGGTCTAATGGGGTATTGGGCCTGTGGGGAATCACTTTCAGGTCGTCATGGGACTACCAGTAGTGACTACCCATTTGCCATCCCAAGCCTTTTGGGCTCCTGGAACCCAAAGGTCTGGGATGGCATTCAGCCCATCCCCCCATCCCCCAAAACAACTTTTAAAAGGAAAAAGAGTACCTGGCCACCATTAAGGTCCTCCTTGTGTCCTCCTGGCATGAGGAAATGATGCGCTAGGAGATGAGGGGGGCGAGGCCCCTGTCTCCTGGTGCATCATTTCCTCATGCCAGGAGAATGCAAGGAGAACCTTAATGGCAGACAGATACCTCCCCCCCCCCTTTTTTAACTTTTAAGGGTTTAGAGTGGCTTCAGGATGGCATGTAGCCACCCTCCCCAGGAAAGCTTAGGTTTGGGGTGGCTTGTGGGGACAAAAACCCACACCAAAGAGGGTTTTTTAAAATTGCTTCACCATAGGTTTTACCCTTGTGTGGAAGCACCCCCAGTCAGCAATTTGGCCACAGTACTTTGGACCAGCTGTAGTTGCCAGACAGTTTCCAGATAAAACACAATTTTAGTGTCTGAGATCTTTCTTTAACACTACAGGTGGACTTGTGGTGTAGTATCAGTTCTAATTTTCCAGTAGGTCAACATGGGTGTGAGAAGATGGTAAACATGAGTTCTTCCAAGAATGCCTTGGACTTTTAGAATTCTGATGCTATTTTTTTTGTCATAGGGCCAACTGAGCAAGAATTCTCTCTCTCTCTCTCTCTCTCTCTCTCTCTCTCTCTCTCTCTCTCTCTCTCTCTCTCTCCTTCCATATATGTCCCTTTCCTTTCCAGACTGCCTAAATATTAAGCAAAAATTTATAGAGAGGTAGATGAATATTATAAATAGATAGATAAAAGAAAAGTAAACCATCCAATGCTCTTTGCAATATCAAGAAAAACAACTGTCACATTTTCAACATTCTATCAATTCCAAAATAAATTATATTGTATTTCATAATTGATCATTTTCTTCCTGGCGTGTTCACTGTGGTTCCCACCTGGTTTGCTACATGAAGTCAATGTGTTTATGTTATATTGGACTATTTGGATGCATGCAGTGGGATGTTGCTCTCCACTGGAATTTAGTACCAAAATCAATAGATATTCAAGTGCCATTATATACAACAGTATAGTAAAAAGGTGTCTCTAATATAAAATAGCAAAAACTAGGTGTGGGTTTTTTTGGAATTGTTTTGAATATTTTCAAGAAGTACATGGTTGAATCTGTAGATACTAGGCTTGCTCAAAAAATTCGATTTCTCCATTTGTCGTTAGTAATTCATTAGTTTTGTCACTTTTGAAGTGATATTCAACCTGGATTGTCCCGTCGTGTGGATCCCGCGGTTTCAAACCGCGATAGGCCCTTTTTCTGATGTCGTCGTTTTTTTTCGTTAGGAAAGAAAGCATTTGCAAATCACCCAAACTTGTTTCAGTGCACTGAGGCAACCTAGCATGTTGTTTCCACCTTGTGGCCAATCAGAGAGCACGTTTAACTCAGGGGAGGGGCTTGTACGTCCTGAATGAAAAGAGCCTGCAGGGAGCCTTGTGGCTCATTTGCACCGGGGATCTGGAGAGGGTGGTTGGGTTGGCTAAATGGCTAGCTTTGAGTGAGATTCCAGGCAGGCAGGCAAGATTTTAGTGCTGCATCACAGCTTCCTTGGCTGAGCTTGATCCAAAGAAGACCAGGAGAAAGGGTGGGTGAGGAGGCAAAAAGGGGTGGGTGTTTGGGGAGGAGGGTGTTTTTTCAAAGGGCCTGTGGGCATTTTTTCCCCACCAGCTTGGTGTTTGCCATTTGCCCACCAGCCCTGCAACTTTTCTGCTGCGCCATATTGTCTGGTGCTGGGTGGGCTTTTTTCTTTCGGACAAAGAATAAAAGGAGTTCAGCAGCTTTTTGGGGGTTTTATTGGGAAACTTTTCTTTGCATATACCAAGGCGTTAAAGTGAATTGCAAATAGAAGAAATCAAATTTTCCAATTTTCATTTTGCAAAGTCTGGCAAACAGTGCAACTCCCACAATCCACCGAAATACAACTTGTGGAAAAGGGAGGCTGTATTCTTTTCCCCCCTTTCCTTTCAGTGCGCTGCTCATTGGGCTGGCAGTGGCTCTCTTTCTCCTATCAACGCTTGTAAAGTCTGGCAAACGTTGCAACTCCCATAATCCACCGAAATACAACTTGTGGAAAAGGGAGGCTGTATTCCCCCCCCCTTTCCTTTCAGTGCTCTGCTCATTGGGCTGGCAGTGGCACTCTTTCTCCTATCAACGCTAGCAAAGTTTGGCAAACGTTGCAACTCCCATAATCCACCAAAATACAACTTGGGGAAAAGGGAGGCTGTATTCTTTTCCCCCCTTTCCTTTCAGTGCGCTGCTCATTGAGCTGGCAGTGGCTCTCTTTCTCCTATCAACGCTAGCAAAGTTTGGCAAACGTTGCAACTCCCATAATCCACCGAAATACAACTTGGGGAAAAGGGAGTGCAGGAGAGCCCCGTAAAAGCCCCCCCGGGCTGTTTTGGGCCACTGCGCATGCGCGTCCGCCATTAACGAATTACTTTTGAAACTAATGAATTTTCGTTAAATTTCGAAAAATTTTGAGGGCAAAATTCAGAAATGACATCAGAAACGAAACGCTAGCCCCTCCTACTTTTGAAACGAGTTTAGAATCAATTTTTTCGTGGATCGCTCAAGCCTAGTAGATACAGAAGGCTGACTGCATTGTGCTTGTTTGACAGTTGAAATATTGAGCATATCCAGGCTTTCTTAAGAATAATAATAATAATAAAACTTTATTTATACCCCGCCACCATCTCGGGGCGGCTTACATGGGGCCATGCCCAGGACAATACAATCTAGCAAAATATAAAAACAACATATCATAATACAATTACAACAATACAATAAATAATCATGTACAGTACAACACAAAATCAAAAAAACAATACAACAGGGCGGGCCACATGAACACTCAGTTAAAACTTGGGGTGAGAAAAAGATAAGAATAAAACCACGGGGAACAGAGACATAAGATAGCAAACAGTCTAGAGGATAGATGATGGGGGGAGTAACAAAAAAGTGTGTAACAGTTACTCTCCGAAAGCACACCGGAAGAGCCATGTTGTTAAATCTTTCCTAAAGGCTAAAAGAGTGGGGGCTTGCCTGATTTCAATAGGCAGTGAGTTCCACAAACGGGGGGCCACAGCAGAAAAGGCCCTCTCCCTTGTTCCCACAAGGCGGGTCTGGGATATAGGCAGTGGCGACAGGAGGGCCTCCCCTGACGATCGAAGAGATCGGGCAGGTTTATGGTAGGAGATACGGTCACGAAGGTAGGTGGGTCCCAAACCGTTTAGGGCTTTATATATGATGGTCTGCACCTTGAATTGGGATCGGAAAATGAACGGCAGCCAGTGGAGCTCCTTAAACAGGGGAGTAGATCTCTCCCTGTAACTCGCCCTCGTTATTAATCTGGCAGCCGAGCGTTGGACCAGTTGTAATTTCCGAGCCGTCTTCAAGGGAAGCCCCACGTAGAGCGCATTACAGTAGTCCAGTCTAGAGGTAACTAAGGCGTGCACCACCGTGGTCAAGTCAGACTTCACAAGGTATGGTCGCAGTTGACGCACAAGTTTGAGTTGTGCGAAAGCCCGCCGACACCTGCGCCTCAAGCATCAATGCTGAATCCAGGAGGACCCCCAAACTGCGGACCTGTGATTTCAGGGGGAGTGCAACCCCGTCCAGCACAGATTGCCACCCAATACCCCGATCCGACAAGCAACTGACCAGGAGGGCCTCTGTCTTGTCAGGATTGATCCTCAGCTTGTTCCTCCTCATCCAGTCCGCCACAGCGGCCAGGCACTGGTTCAGCACCCGAGGGGCTTCCTTGGAGTCAGATGGGAACGAGTAGTGGGTTTGCGTGTCATCTGCGTAGAGATGGCAACACCCTCCAAAACTCCGGATGACCTCCCCCAGCGGTTTCATGTAGATGTTAAATAGCATGGGGGATAGGATAGACCCTTGCGGGACCCCACAGGTCAATGGCCAGGGGTCTGAGCAAGTATCCCCCAGCTTCACCATCTGGGAATGGCCCTCCAGGAAGGACCGGAGCCACTGAAGAACTGTGCCACTGAGTCCCATCCCGGCGAGCCTCCCCAGAAGGATACCATGGTCGATGGTATCGAAAGTCGCTGAGATGTCCAAGAGAACCAGCAGGGTCACACTCCCCCTGTCCAGCTCCCTGCGGAGGTCATCCACCAAGGTGACCAAAGCCGTCTCGGTGCTGTACCCAGGCCTGAAGCCAGACTGCGAGCGGTCCAGAAAATCAGTGTCATCGAGGAACTCCTGGAGCTGCGCAGCAACCACCCGCTCCAGAACCTTGCCCAGAAATGGGAGGTTGGAAATTGGTCTGTAGCTGTTACATACAGATGGGTCTAATGAGGCCTTTTTTAATAACGGTTTTACTACCGCCTGCTTAAAGCAGGATGGAACTGACCCCTGAACCAGGGAGCCATTTATAATAGCCACAAACCAATCCAACAACCCATCTTTGGCCAGTTTAACCAGCCAAGAAGGACAAGGATCCAGAGCGCAGGTGGTCACCCTCACAGACCCAAGAATCCCCTCCACGTCATCAGGAAGGACAAGCCGGAAAGAATCCCATAAGATCGCACAGACAGGTACCTCGGTTACCTCCGCTGGAACTACAGTTAAGCTGGAGTCCAACTCACGGCGTATCTGAGCAACTTTGCCTGCAAAATGGTGCGCGAAATCGCTGCACCGAGTTGCCAAGTCATCAGGAAGCCCCTGGGTCTCAGGAGGCCGCAGGAGCTCCCCAACAACTCGGAACAACTCCGATGGCCTGTTGGCTGCAGATGCTATGCGGGCAGTCGTGAAAGCTTTCCTGGCTGCTCGCAGAGCCACGGAGTAAGCCTTAATAGCGGCTTTAGCCCGTGCTTGGTCGGACACATCCTGAGATTTCCTCCAGGTGCACTCTAGTCCCCTCCTCGTACGCTTCATCACAGCCAGCTCCTCTGTGAACCAAGGAGTCGACGTGACTCTACACAGCAAGAGGGGACGTTCGGGAGCGATCGTGTCAAGTGCCCTTGCCAACTCGCTGTTATAATGATCAGCCAGGACATCAACAGGATCGCCAGTCTCCAGAACAGGAAGATCCCCAAGAGACCTCAGGAGTCCATCCGGATCCATCAGCCTCCTGGGGCGGACCATCTTAGTGGGTCCACCACCCCTGCGGAGGTTAGAAGCCACGGCGAAACTTAAACAGATCAGATGATGGTCAGACCATGACAATGGAAGAATATTTTGCTCTTCCACTCTGACTGTCCCACCATCCACAATAAAAACAAGGTCCAGCGTGTGTCCCGCCTGATGTGTGGGCCCAGATATAACTTGAGTCAGCCCCATGGTCGTCATGGCCACCATGAAATCCTGAGCTGCACCTGTCAAAGTGGTCTTGGCATGAATGTTAAAGTCCCCCAAAACTATGAGTTGTTGGGAGACCAGGGCCGAATTGGAGACCACTTCTGCTAGCTCGGACAGAGAGACTGCTGGGTCGCGGGGTGGACGGTACACCAGCAGAATCCCCAAGCTGTCTCGGGCTCCCACCTTCAGGAAGACACACTCAAACCTCGAAGACTGCGGAACAGCGCATCTGATAAAGTCAATGAAGTCATGTCACTGAAATAATTTCAAACATATATAATGTAAGGCTGTCTTGTTTTTAAAAATATATAGTTGCATATCCTTTAGAGTGTTTTTATTAACATATTTTGATTTTGTTTAGTAGGGTTGATTGCAATATCGGATCTTTGTTACAGTATAAACTAAAGTGATATTTATTTTTCTGTTCTGATAGGAAAATATGGTTAAATGAGCTTTTTACATAGTCTCTCTCCTGTATGTGTAATATTTGAAATGTAAAGGTGATTCAAATTTATTACTTGTGAGGAAATATACAATTTAGACGTATGAGACTTGAAATTAAGACATTTAAATATACATATTTAAATGCAAATTACATTGATTTTAAGGCACATGATCATGCAAAAATGAGGCAGAACGTGCTTATAAAATAATCTATGTAAAAGGCAAATTTAAACATATAATGATTTTCTTTTCTTTTCTTTTCTTTCTTTTTCTTTTTAAAAAACACCTATAGCCTGCAACATTCTTCTTATGTATCTTCAAGGTATTTCCAATTTATGGCACCTCTACGTCCCTTATCAGGCCACATCTACACTGACATAAAATCCAGATTATCTGCTTTGAACTGGATTATATGGCAGTGTACTCTCATATAACCCAGTTCAAAGCAGATAATCTAGATTATCTGATTTGGTAATCTGGATTATATGGCAGTGTAGAAGGCGCTTTATATATTACTCATGTAGCTAAATTACATGCCACTGAACCTATTGAATCCTATTTCTGAATTAAAATTGCATGAGATTTTGTTAGTATTGTAGATTATGTTTTTACACCTTATAATAATAAATCTATAAATTCCGAAGTATGTGATACTGATAACATCTAAACTGTATTATAGTGCACATGTGGGATTTGTGAAGGTCTCCAGATATTCTCATACTACAAATCCCTGCATTCCTGCTATCAATAATGACTCAAAGTGTTGAGAGAGCCTCACTGTTTATTTTATTTATTTGCTGTTTTTATATCCTGCCCTTCTGACCCCGAAGGGGACTCAGGGTAGCTCACAAAAGAAGGCACAATTCGATGCAACATATACGTATGTACATATACAGACATGTAGCCAGGGGGAGGGCTTGACGGGCTTCACCCCCCCCCCCCAAATTCTCAGGTTGTTCCGCGAGAAGGCCTTACATTTATTTTTTAAACTGTTATGTTTATTCATATCATGATCTGATCACCATGCTCAATATATCCCATATGCATGGGGGTATTGGGATGATGATACAAAAGGTTTGCTAGGGTAGACCCTCTCTGCTCAGACTCAGCCCCCCCCCCCCCCCGGAACCAAAATCCCAGCCCCTCCCGAACCAAAATCCTGGCTACGGGCCTGCATACATACATTGTTACTATCCCTGTTGTATTATGATATTTCAGGGACTCTAACCCACTTCATAAGATGAATTTTGTTCAAAAGTTTGGTGATAAGGTTTGAAGGAAATTAAATACATAATTGCATAATTTGCTTTAGTTATTCATCCAATTGTTGAAGCTTTCCAATACTAGGCAAACCAATGAACAAATGTATACTGATAAGAAACCAATATCCCAATTCAACCCTCTGGCAGTAAACCGACGTTTTTTAATGAACTGAAACTCAGCCTCCACTTCTTTTCTGCACAATGCTTTCTATAAGGTAATATTCTACAAGTTTCAAAGAATATTAGTATACAGGCAGTCCTCAAGTTACAAACAAGGTAGGTTCTATAGGTTTGTTCTTAAGTACATTTTTGATGTAACTCTAGCCTATCTATCTATCTATCTATCTATCTATCTATCTATCTATCTATCATCTATCTATCTATCTATCTATCTATCTATCTATTTGGATAGCACAGGGAAGAGTTGACACCAGTGTCGAGTTTGCTTTGCTATCTGTGCCCTTTTTCAGAAGATTTCACCTTACCTTCTGTCCCTGTGATCACTGGATTTTGAAGGGAAAAAAATGGCTTTTTGAGGAAATAAGGATTGATGATAAAGCTTCAGTGGAGACATTTTTTCCCCATGATAACTTTTCCAGGAATGAATTTTCTTTCTGAGGGGTCGATTTCTCTCACTTCCCCTTGTCTCAGCCCTGTTCTTAACTATGAGTCATTTGTCAGTTGGATGTTTATAACTCAGAGACTACTTGTACTGAAACTTCTGAAGTGAAAAAGAGTTTTGTCTACATATATTAGTATGTTTTCCCTGTGTAAAAAGCAAAATGGTATTGTTAAGAAAAGGTGGCATATACCATAGCCTATGAGGAGCTTCTTAAAGTGCTGGGTATGTTTAGCCTGCAGAAGAGAAGGCTGAGAGGAGATATGATCACCTGTAAAGATTTGGCTTAAGGTCTGGATCTTCCCAGGTGTTTTTAAAACCTGAACTAAGCTGAGCAAATTTGATTTACACCAGTTTGAAGTGGATTAGCCTGAAAAGTCATCTGGACACCTCAGGCTAATCCATTTTATAGCCCATGTTTTAGGGCTATGTAGAAGGGCCCTTGAAATTGCTGGTTTTAGACATGCCAAAAATTGCAAAATGTAATGGAAAAAGTAGCACATTTTTCATTTGGACTCCTTCCAAGTGTCTCTAGCAATAGCGCTCAACAAAATTTCACTAGTTCAGTATTCTTTAGGTACTTATATGCAGAAGGGAAAATACTATTCAATAAAATGTGTCAGTTCTCAGAAATGTGAACGTGTAAATTAGACCAGTCTTTCACTTTTTCTTAGAAAGGAAAAGCAGAGGCAAGGAGCATATTGCATTTTATTTGTTTTAACACTGGGAATATAAAAAGCACATTGTTATACATCTGAAAACAAATGGGGTTGTAAAACCATCATACAGAGAAAACAAAGTACACCAAATAGCTATATAATGCAGAATGTAATACCTGATGTATCTAACTGCTAACTAATAAAGTTAAATAATGCATTGATTTATTATGCACTTTAGCAAAAGAGAAGGGTTTAGATCTCATCAGATATAACAGTACAGTTTAATGCAATCTGGTTTATACAGAAAAATTATTGAATTGCAGTTAGCCAGTGTCTTTAATTAGCCAATTAAAGCTATGCTTGAACCACTGCAATGCTGTGATTCACCATATCATACATCTGAAATGATTGGTTTCCAAACAACCTTCTAGTTAGTGATGGATAGGTTTCTTCTGGTTCATCTTGGTGTCCAGCATTTTTTAGTTTCTCAAGCTTCCCAATCCTTTGTCTTTCAGGTGCTTTGCAATCCAGCTCCCAGAATTCATGATAGTTGACCAAACAGGCTGAGGTTTCAGGGAGCTGAAGTCCCAAACACACAGAGAACCAAAAGCTGGGTACTTCTGTTTCTACACCAAGTATCTTGGGAAACTCCTTGTGAATTCTTCAGTCCCCTATAGGCATTGAAACATTATTTGATCTTAGAGAGCAACCTATTAGAGAGCACAGCTTGGGCTGTGGCGCAGGCTGGAGAGCAGCTGCAATCAATCACTGCAATGAATCACTCTGATCAGGAGGTCATGAGTTCGAGGCCCGCTCGGAGCCTATGTTTGTTTGTCTTTGTTCTGTGTTAAAACGGCATTGAATGTTTGCCTATATGTGTAATGTGATCCGCCCTGAGTCCCCTTCGGGGTGAGAAGGGCGGAATATAAATGCTGTAAATAAATAAATAAATATTCCTGTGGAGAGGTTTAGCTACATCTAGGTTTTCATCAGACTTTCCTTGTTAAAAGTGATGGATTGAGTTGGAAGTGATAGGAGTATTATTGGAACCTTTGGAATCTCACTTAAACTTTTGATTGTTCAGAAAGCTACAATAGCAGAGTCTTAATTTCAACAAGAATAGTAGTGCAGTGATGCAGTGCTGTCATCAGTATAAGGCCCCTTCTACACTGCCATATAGAATCCAGATTATCTGATTTGAACTGGATTACATGGTAGTGTAGACTCATATAATCCAGTTCAAAGCAGATAATGCGGATTATTTGCTTTGATAATCTGGTTTATATTGCAATGTAGAAGGTGTTGTGTTTAGTGTCAGGAAAACAATCCGTCCCCCACAGCACTAAACTTAGAATTCAGCTACTGCCGCCTTCAAGATAAAATGACATCAGGGTCTCAATAGGCTTGCACAATGGGAAATACTTTACTCTTTCCAGCAGATAAAATAAAAGTCTTCTTCAAACATAACAGAAAATACAGTCCTTCAATATGCAAAATTAAATACAGCTTAATTCAGCTTTGCGAATTTACATGCAAAACAAATGATCCTTCCCAGAGAGCATAGTACTTACAATCTGCAGGAAAAACAGAGAGCTCAACATTCACAGCAAGAGATTCTAAAGAGCTCCAAATTGTATTCTGTAACCTCTGTTGTTATACCCTACTGACTGTAGTAAGAAAGATCACTTGCCTTTATTGACACATGCAATGCACCTGGATGTGGATTCTTTTTTTCTTTACACAGATATATCTACGACAATCTTAGTGCTGATCCTCAGGAAAATTTATCTAGTTTTCTATGTACCTTAACAGAAGGGGCCTGAGGCTCCTTCTCTACTGCCACATAAAATCCAGATTATTTACTCTGAATTGAATTATATGGTAGTGTAGATTCATTTAATCCAGTTCAAAGCAAATAATATGGATTATCGGCTTTGATAATCTGGATTATATGGCAGGATAAATCCATAAGGAAGTTTGAGACTTGAAATATTGGACCTGTTGGAGTTGCATATCCATGAATAAATCAACATGAGTGATGCAGTATTTAAATGAACGAATTGTTTGGGTTTGTGGTATAGGTGTTTTCCTTCAAATCAGTAATTGTTTATCCTGGTAGTGTGTTTTCATAGCTTCATCATGTACAGTAGAGTCTCACTTATCCAACATAAACGGGCCAGCAGAACGTTGGATAAGCGAATATGTTGGATAATAAGGAGGGATTAAGGAAAAGCCTATTAAAAATCAAATTAGATTATGATTTTACAAATTAAGCACCAAAACATCATGTTATACAACAAATTTGACAGAAAAATGTGCAGTAATGTTATGTTGTAATTACTGTATTTAGGAATTTAGCACCAAAATATCACGATATATTGAAAACATTGACTACAAAAATGGCTTGGATAATCCAGAACGTTGGATAAGCGAGTGTTGGATAAGTGAGACTCTACTGTATTTATTTATTTATTGCATTGATATTCAGCCTTTTCTTTGCTAAGTTTAAAATGGCATGCATAGTTTTCACCTTTTCATCTAACATCTCAACCAGAGGGATAAATCAGGCACAGAGGACGTGACTGGCCCAAAGTCATCCAATTAATTTCATGGATCACTGGACTCAAACTTGGATCCTCAAATCCCAGCCCAGTGCTCTAACCATTATACCACAGTTTCATAACTCTGATAAACAGAATTGAGTTTTCCAATATATGTTCTTTCTATGCCAACAACCTTCTGGAAGAGAATAAAATGGATCAATTGTTTTTGAGCGGGAACATGCTTGAACTATCCATCTGTCTTCTCACCCTAGAATTCTCACACCACCTCTAATTTCTACATAAGCATGTGACAGCAACTTACATATAATAATCTTTTCTTTAAAAGGTTGTGTATGACTAAGGGAGGAGCCCCCGGTCGTGCAATGGGTTAAACCGCTGAGCTGCTGAACTTGCTGACCGAAAGGTCGGCAGTTTAAATCCAGGGAGCAGAGTAAGCTCCCAGTGTCTACTCCAGCTTCTGCCAGCCTAGCAGTTCAAAAACATGCAAATGTGAGTAGATCAGTAGGTACCGCTCCGGCAGGAAGGTAAGGACGCTCCATGCAGTCATGCCAGCCACATGACCTTGGAGGTGTCTACAGACAAAGCCAGCTCTTCGACTTTGAAATGGAGAAGAGCACCAACCCCCAGAGCTGGACACGATTAGATTTAAAGTCAGGGGAAAACCTTTGCCTCTTATGACTAAGGGAAATATTAAAAAACACAAGGTTTACAGTTGTCTATACTAATGACCATAGTAAAACTCTAGGGATACGTTTTCCATTTATTAGATGATTATGTAAAATGAAAAAGCAGGAATTTCAATTATTTTAAGCTGTCCACATGCCTATGATATAGACATTAAATCTGCTTATATTCATAGGAATAACATAGAACATGGTTCTCCATGGTTTCTACATCCACTGATTCGACCATTCATAGCTTGAATATATATATATATATATATATATATATATATATATATATATATATATATAAAATCAACCAGAAAAACTTGATTTTTCCATTTTATATAAGGGATACATTTCACTATGCCATTGTGCATAATGGGACTCAAGCATCCATGGAATTTAATATTGGGGGTGTGGTGAGGGTCCTGGAACCAGAGCCCAGCAGATACCAAGGCCCCACTATATTTCTTTTAGTTGTTTATTGGTGCAATGGAATAAGGAGAAAATGGATCACATGCAAAGGAAATACAATATTTGGACAAATATGAAAAAGACTTAATGGTTCTGTTACAACTCTTGTATGCATTCCTCCCTATTGCTTTCTAATAAACTCTGTGATATTAATATTTTATTCAGATCTAACCTTTATCCTTAAATGGTTACCCCACTACTAAGAATTACTATGAGGAATAACTAAGCAGAGTTTATGCCTATAGAATAGTCTGTTGTAAATGTAATTTGTTGGACCTGGGTTATGGCATATAAGCACATTTATTGTAATCTGTATGTCTGAATATCTATGATATAATAATCTAACTATGATGTACAAAGAGCAGATAGAATCCTGTGCTTAGTTTTCTCCCAAGCTTTTGCAGCTCCACTTGCCGATTTCTTTTTCCTTATTGCCATATGGAATTGAGAACAGACTTAATCAAATGCTTACAGTACAAGTATAAAGTTTTAAATGCTGAATTCTAAAATTACTTTGTTAAACTGCACTTTCCTTTTAGTAAAGATATAAATTTGTCTATGAATGCACCCAAATGAAGTCCTCTTCATGACTTTAGAAACTAATGCATCAGTTCATTAATTTAAGTACTGGCTTGGACTAGCTCCTTATTTTAACAATAAGTGTGAGATACAGTATTTCAGTTAAAGGAATTGCAATCAAACTGAAAAAAGGAAGTGGGGGACCAATTATTTAGTATCATAATTATGTAAAATATGTTAGGACATAGTTTGCACTGTAGGATACAAATGTTTGAGGAAATAATTGTCAGGAAACTTGCATTTGAAATATCCACTGCAATATCAAGGATTTGTGCATATAGAATAAAACATACTGTTTCCAAGTTCTAGGCAAAGAGCTCTCCCTTATACAGAGAACACTCTAACCTTAAGTGGTATGGCTACTGAATATAATGGTGTCCAAAAAACATTCTATCTCATGTTCTCTTTCAGTTTAAACACTCAAAGAATTTGCTAGGTTTTGGGTTAGTTTTCTCCTTGAACTTATTTTAAATGTAAATGTTTTTAGTTGGGGGAAAGGATTCTACTATCTGACCTTTCACATGAAAAAGGTGTAACTGTTTCTGCATTTTGTAGTATTTTGTTGCATGGTCAACAGAGCTACCCCTGCATATGTTCAATGGGTATGTAATTGTTTAGACATTTTTGATGTGATTTATATCTTCACGTCAATATATTTTAAAAGTCAATTTTCCCACATGTTCTGTATGAAAGTTTATATGCATTCCCCTTTTTCCAATGAATTTGTACTAATGTGGAGGAACTAAATCCTAGCTCCTCATGTCCCCCCCCCCCCAACTCTACAATAAGTAACACCACATTCAGATATGTAACAGAAGCACTCTTCCTTTCTATAATTAAGTCACTGGAGATGATGAATTCAGGCTGTGTTTATTGTTGCTTGTGGATTTCCTGTGGCCAAGTGACTGGCAATTCTGGTTGAACAGAATGTTGGAATAAAGGGGATTTGGGGCTGATCAACTTAACAGCTTGATGAGTGTTGTTATGATTGGCACTGGATCTGATCATGGAGTTGGTTTATACTGGGTTTCATCTAGCCATATTTGTATAACATATCTAATGAAGTGTGCATAGAGGTGTGTGAATATGATTTCAGTTCTGGTTGTTTGGCCACATACACTTAAGTGTTAGCTGGAAAGGACTCTCCTAGTTAAAACATTGTAGTCAGCAGCTCTACTAAATTCCATTGATGATAACAGCATGTGTATCAAGAAAACTCTTTTTTTTAAAAAAAAAAAATTATTGTGGGATATATATATATATATACGTACACACACATAGAGACATACAATCTTGATATTCCACAATCAAAATATCAGTATTTTTCCCCAATCCCGCCACCTCCATATTATCACCCAAGAACTTATTCTTACATAATACAAGGGTACAGAAATACTATTGAATATGTATACCTAAGTATAACTAAGCATGTAAATGTCCCCCTCTTTCTTTCTCCCTCCCGTCCTCCCTCCCTCTTCCCCCTGGGAACAGTTTACTACTCTTACTATGTTTATTATAGTTGTTCAATCATGAGGATAATCTTATTTAATTCCTTATATTTATCTTTCTCCTTTATCCTGGAAATGAGGCCCTTCCATTTTTCCTTCCAGTCTTTTTGGTTTGATCCAACGTATAGTAGCTTTTTCTTTCACTAATATAGTCTTGAAGTAGATAGTCGGCTAAATATTTATACCAAGTTTTTGTATTCCATTTTTTTTTGGTCCTTCCATCCTAGGGCAACTGAGGCTTTAATCGCATCTAACATATGTTTTATTATTTCCTCCCATTCTTTACGTTCCCCATTGCCTTCCATTTTTTGAACAAAAAATTGTGCTTTGTTCCAGTCTATTTTTGTCCTCAGTAGCTCATCCATTTCCTTCTTAATTATATTATAGAATCTTTGGATTTTTTTTAGCATTCCCACACCATGTGGGTATAGGTTCCAGTTTTCCCACAATTATGCCAGCATTGTTTTGAGTAGGTTTCCGTTATATAAGTCAATTGCACAGGAGTTCTGTACCATTTTGTAAGTAATTTCCATTGCATTTCCTTAATCTTTAAATGTTTAATTTAATTAATTGATTTTATACAGTTGTCTATTTCTCTCTCTTTGCAATTTAATTCCTCCTTCCAGACTTCTATCAGGGTGTGTTTTGTATTATATTGTTTTTCCGTTATAATTTTGTATATGAATCCCATTATTCCTTTCTCCTTCTCTACTTTCCATTTTATTATTTTATCCAGATCGGTTTCTGGAGTCTTCTTGCTCTTCCATTCTGTTAGCTTTTTAGACAACCCTCCCCATAGTAGCCAATTACCCTGCTTGTATTTATCTTTTATCTCCTCCCATTGTATAACTGTTCCGTCAGATTTCAGTAAGTTCTTGATCTTTCTTTTACTATGTTATTCTAATTTCTTTAGCATATTCCGGTATAGCTGGGGTTTTCTGTTCTCTATGGATCCCATTGGGAATTTGTCTATTTTATTTATTAGAAGTTTGTTTTGACATTTTCCTCAACATTCCATTGTTGAGGTCAATGGACCTCCTTTTATATTTTTTAGGTCTTTCCCCCCAATTTTCCCTATCAAACATGATCCGTATTCCCATCCATTTATTAGTTTCTTTAATCTGACCCATCTCTTGGGCTCACCAATATCCAATTCATGTGGCCTGGCCAATTGGCAGGCTTCAAAGTAGTTTTGTAGGCAAGGAGATCCCCCACCTCCATTTTCTTGTCAAATAAAAAATACTGTATTAATAATTATATTCTTACTGGCACCTACTATCCATGTTTTAATTGAATTGTCCCATTTTTAAATTATTTTAGGTGGAATGCTAAAAGGGAGGGTCTGAAATAAGTATTAAAATTTGGGTAATATCATTTTATATGCCTTCAGCCTTGTTGTAATGTCCCAATTCCATTTTTTCCTATCACTAATTTGTTTACTTACTTTTTCCATAATGGATTATAATTTATCTGGATTATATTGTTTAATTTTTTAGGTATGTGAATGCCTAGGTATTTTAACTTCTTTCCCCCCAGTTTCACCCCTAGAGTAGATTGGGCTTCTTTTAACTCCTTTCAGTTCAGGTTTTTATATAAAATTTCTGATTTTTCAATATTAATAGTTAGGCCTGAGATCTTTTCAAATTTTTTGATTATTTTTGTTACTGACTTTACCGAGTCCTCCATTATGCCTATTAGGACTATCGCATCATCTGCATATAAATTAATTTTTATTTCTTCTCTATCTATCTTATACCCTTTTATACTTTTATCTGATCTAATTAGGTTGGCTAGAGGTTCTAGTGCTAGGGCAAAAAGTAGTGGGGAGAGAGGGCAATCTTGTTTGGTTCAGAAAACTGATTAAACTATTTAAATGCTGAATATCACCCCTACTTCTCTCCTCAGCTCAATGGCTTCTGTCTCTCTCAGTATGTGGCTAGACAATTGGCAAACAGTGTTTTAGACATGAACAGCCATTTGAGAATGGCTGACATATTACTTCAGTGATGTCTTTCTTAAGTGAGTGTTCATCTGAAACATTAGTAACTTTAAGGAAACATTTTCAAGAGTCGCCAATTAAAAATACACAAAAGAGCAATATCTTTATTGGCCAATCGGAATGCACTTCATGTAAGCTTTTGAAGCTTCTCTGGCTTCTTCATCTTAGATTTATCAATATAGCAGCTATACTTAATTTCCTTTCATTAGTGTCTCTTGTAGGAACTTGATCCACCTAGTCATGAGTAGTATAGTCCAAATGGCTATGTAACATATAGGTTCTTCCTGAGCCTATTTGAAAGATCCTACTGCCCAAGCCTCTGGAAAAGACCAAGATTCTTCCCCACCTCTTCTCTTTTCCCATTCCTTTTCTGTTAACTGAGTACAAACTTCTTTTGCACTTTGAATTCAGGGAGCTTTCAGACATGGGGAAAACCCATGCCAAAGTGGGTTTTAACAAACCTGCTTCGGCATGAGGTTTTGTCCCCATGTGTTCCCAAGAAAACCAGGCTTTCCTGATTGGGTCTCCCCATGCAATCACAGTAAGTAAAGCGATGGCATGGTGTTGTAGCCTAGCCACCCACTTGATCCCTTTTTCACCCAAACACCACACAGATGAACAAAAATAGTTTCATAAGAAAAGTGTATATAATGTAAAAAGAGTTTCAAAATAGATCAGTGAGCTAGATTTTCAGAAGCTTAACAAAAAGCAATGACCAACTCTGAATAGGAATTCCAAAGATCACTTAAGACAAAAGCAAGAAACTGTAATCCAAGGGTTGCACTTAAACTAGAATTATATCCAAAAGCTTGAAAGTGTGAACACGACCATAATACACAGGCTTGATACTTGAACTTGACTATAATCCGGGAGGTCTTTGAGCAAGATTAGTTGGCTTGCTCTACACACTATCCACCCCCGGGTTCTATGATACACTGAAGTACAAGTCTTTACTTGTCTTTTAATTGATTATGTCTACCTCGCAGTCCCAATTACTGTACTGGACTCCTTCATGTTGACTGGTACTGTAACTGTATTCATTTTAGATTGAACTGTTTTTACTGCTGTTTTATGATTTTTTTTAATGTTTGTTCATTCATGCCGTTGTATGTTTTTGACAACTGACTGTTTTATACATGCTGGAAACTGCCCTGACTCCTCTCGAGAAGATAGAGCAATACATAAATAAAGGTTTATTATTATTATTATCATCATCATCATCATCATCATTATTATCCTAAAGCCTTTTATCTTGAAACAAGATTTGTAGTCCAAACAGAAGGCATAGAACTTAAACAGGAAAACAAGATACAAATCCAAGAACAGAACTCCTAATTCGGAGCTCTGAAGACAGGCAACTTGACACATGAAAATCCAATGTTGATTTCCCCACCAAACATTGACTCCAATTCCTTGAGAATCCCCCGCCCCCCGGAGCAAGACATCACTCCTTCTCATATCTGGGTTTCCTTTGTTCATATTTCAGTCTCTGAGTACACCGGATTTGACTCTGTTTTGCACTATCTCTTCTGATCTGTAAATGCTGGGTAATCTGTAATCCTACTGTCTGCTCCACATTCCATTCAGAATCAATCCCTTGCCGATTCTCATGAGAATTACTGGCTGTTTCCCCGACAACAGATCTACCACACTTTTGCTTTCCCCCACAGAAGCACCAGGCTCAACCAGAAAATCCTCATCCTCAGAGGCTTCACAGACCTCAACACATGGGGCTACCCAATCCCCCCCTCCCCCCCAAAAAATCCCTTAAAATAAGTAAAAACTTACTGGGCCAAGCCTCTTGCAGCATGGAAATGATGTGCCAGGAGGTGTATGGGAAGGAGGCATCCAGAGAAGCAGCATGGTGGCCCGGTAAGTTTTTATTTATTTTAGGGACTTTGGGGGCGTTAGGTAGGGGGAGGTCCTCCTTGGTTCTCCGGGCTTTTGGAAGCCCAAAGAACCAAAATGGGCTGTGGGGACTGACCCTGGAACTGCGAAAGAAATCCCTTGAGTTAGTCCCCACAGGGCCTATACCCCATTAGACCCGGGCCTTTAGGTAGGCTTGGGTCTAACGGAGTATCAAATTAATTTGGGACAAAGCAGGGTTTAACTGCTTTGTTCTGAATTAATCCACTTTTACCAGAGACATTGTTTGGACACCTCAGGTAAACGTTTGACAGGGCTTATATTTTGGATTCTGTCTGAAAAGGCCCTCAATTCAGCAGTTGAAGTAAGCTTGAAAACAAACTGGAAGAAAGAGTTGAAAACTGAGACATTTTAAAACCAGCTGAAAAAGTGGAACAAAAAATTAAATGATTGGGGTTGTCCCTGCCAAATTGGGAAAGTTGGAGGGTATGTTTTCAGGTATGCATGGAAAGAGTGTTTGTTTAGTATCTCAAATTAGAAGGATGGAGGATGAAACTAGGAGTGTGAGAGGAAGGAAGACACAAACAACATAAAACAAGGGAACACTTTCCTTGTCATAGAATTCCTGCTAGTAATTCATGAAGAAAGCCTGGGAATATTGTATAAAAGGGAGGAAACACATATGGTGACTTATTTTGACATACACACACACTCAGACATATTCAGTTAAAATATTGGATTTTTTATAACTTGATATAAAATTATCATACAGAATAATTCCTACTCTTGCATTGGTCAGTATAAACCTTTTTTACTAGGTAGCCTATGGTGTATTCAAAGACTATAGTTCAAAAGTCTTATTAAGCTAGGTCTCTTAACATGCTTAGTGTCTGAATGAGGTCAGGGGCCCTAGAGTCATTGTCTTTTTCCCTTACTTCTTGTTCAGTCAGAAAAAGATGAGCTATTCTGCCTTAATTCCTTTTTTAAATGTGGACAACAAGCTAAGTGCTGTCTGTGGAACTGTGCTCTTCTTATTCTCTTGCCTCCCTTCAAACTTCCTTGCATTAGGCCTAGCTGTGTACATTCCCAAGGCTTTGGTTCTCTGCTCCCAGATGTACTGAAATAGTGGGATGTTGGTAGTTCTCATAAAAGCGCGACCACTTTTCTATCAAACTATTTGATAAGGATTTCTCTTTGTAAGAGCTGGATTATGTTATTTGTATACACTCTCTCTTTGGCTTCTGTCTTTGCAAAAGTGCCCTCCACCCCTTCACTCAAAGGTATCAATAAATCATTCATGGTGCATCTTGTCAATACTTTACCCACAACTATAAAAAGGGATAGAGTGAATTTACCAGTTCCTGCTTTTTGTAAATCTTTTAATATTTTCTGGCAGCCTGCAATCTTGACAGGTTGTTAAAACATGCATTAAACAAGCCTGTCATGAAACCTGGCTTTTACAGTTCTCATTCTTGGATGCTCTTTTGAAAGTGAATTTAGTGGAAGGCTTACCACACATTCAGGCATGTATTCAGACACCAATAATAATTATTGTGTTCAAAGTATGCTGCTGTTTCTCTATTGTTTTGTGTATACTGTTCAGGTGATTTGGTAAAATAGTCTAGAACTGTATTAATAATACATCAATAAACAATAAACATAATACATAATATGACATTAGGTGACAATTGCAAGTTTAACATCTATGACATTACAAATGTAATATGAACAATTTCGCTATTTATACCAACAGTTGACATGAATGGTTGTCAAACAGTCAAATATGACAACCATGGGTGACAGTGAAGCCTGAAAGAAATAAACAGAACTAATGTACATGATTGTTTGATTAGTATTATTGGCTTATATGCAATGGCAAACGTTTTACAAAAACTTCATATGAATGTGCGCAAGCATTTAATGAGTAAGCAATATATTGACATGGTCTGAATTAAGGTCTATGTACAAGGCTCTTTGAAGAATGGAATTAAGTAATTTATATCTTTTTAATGCTTGTATAATGTATTCTTATTTATTATTGTTAATGGTTTTAAATGTGTTGTTAATTTTTACTGATTTGTTTGGCATTGAATCTTGCCGGGTGTTGTAAGCCGCCTTGAGTCCTCTTGGGTGAGAAAGGCGGGGTAAAAAAGTTGTAAATAAATAAATAAATTTTATTACTCAAACATGGTTTTCTGTGTACATGGGCAAGAAGGGTCGATATCTCCACAAATATGAGGACAAAGGTAATGTGAGAAGGAATCTATAGCCTTCACTTTACTCAAATCACTTAAACTTTCTAATTTTATACCAATCAACTTGTTGAATTTTATGACTGATACAAAAAACACCTCCATAAAATGTTGATAAAATGTTGAGGTGGGGGGGGAGGCAGGACATGTCCTACAATTTAAGATAGCTTGAATGAAATAAATAATAAGATACCGACAAAAAGTTATAATTTGGATAAACATACAGTTCTTGCCTCTTTTAGGGAATATGCTAACCAAGTTTCCTGCAGTAAAGCCACATTTTATTAGCACATTGGCAATATAAATATGTGCCATTGGTTTCCATTGTGAATGCCTACAGAAGGGGAGGTCCTTTTAATTATTGGTCAGACTACACATTCCTTATCATTAAACTGCCTTAACCAGGCAGGTATTTCTATTTTCAAGTTATTGAAATGTTAATGGTTTGGGTAAAAACTATGCATATGTATGTATGTACAGCTAGATATGTTACAAATGATGAAAACAGCCTACAAATAGGTGGGATTGACAATTTTCTGTTTTTGTTTTCTTGTGATCCGTTCATAGATCTCACCATTTATAGCACAATACTTTTAAATGCAAAAGTAACTGGTTTCCTTGAAATGTGTCTTCAGAGAATTTTTTAGAGAGCTTACCTCTGTCATTCTTCCACAACAAAAAGTGATTCAGATCAGTTAGTGAGGAGAAAACAAATGTTGTACAGTATAGCTGGATGTACTCACTCTCAGCCACCTCTTCATCATCATCTTCTTCCTTTTCCTCTTCGTCAAAATGTTTCTTTGTAAATTGAAGTTTATATTTTAGATACAAACTTTTGTTTTTAAATGGCTTTAGCTGAGTGGTTGTTTATATAGAACATAATTGTTGTAAACATGCATAAAAAATCAAAATATGCATTGGCTTATGTAGGAAAGATTTGTAATGGAAAATAGAACACATATATTGTTTAATATTACAGTGGGGAAAACAATCTAATTAAGACAGGAGGACTCTGTTGATCATATCTTCTCAAATACAGTCTTAAATGTAATCTGGATATAATTCAGATATGATTATTCATTCACTGAGTTAAGAAAACAAATCACAAGTGAAAATAGAAATAGGACACATTTAGCTGCAAACAATTTACATTTGTTTATGACTAACATATACAAACAAGAAGAAATATTATTATTATTATTATTATTATTATTATTATTATTATTATTATTATTATTACAATATTTATATCCCGCCCTTCTCACCCAACAGGGGACTCAGGGCGGCTTACAATAAAACTGACATATAAAAACAGTACAATACACTATAAATCAGTTAAAAAATTAACTTACATATAACATTCATAAAATGCATTTATAAAAATACACACATATATATGTCCTAGAAGATGCAGAAAACCAATCTGAATGTGGAGCTGAACACAAAAGAACTTTATTGTTGTCTCTAATAAGGAGTGGATTTTGCTGGTAACTGTCTGAATATAATGTAAAAAATTCATCCTTACTTCACTTTTTATGTGTCAGAAGTGACTTGAGAAACTGCGAGTCACTTCTTATGTGAGAGAATTGGCTGTCTGCAAGGACTTTGCCCAGGGGATGCCCGGATGCTTTGATATTTTTACCATCCTTTGGGAGGCTTATCTCATAGAATCATAGAATCATAGAATCATAGAATCATAGAATAGTAGAGTTGGAAGAGACTTCATGGGCCATCCAGTCCAACCCCCTGCCAAGAAGCAGGAAATCGCATTCAAAGCACCCCTGACAGATGGCCATCCAGCCTCTGCTTAAAAGCCTCCAAAGGAGGAGCCTCCACCACAGTCTGGGGGAGAGAGTTCCGCTGCCCAACAGCCCTCACAGTGAGGAAGTTCTTCCTGATGTTCAGGTGGAATCTCCTTTCCTGTAGTTTGAAGCCATTGTTCCACGTCCTAGTCTGCAGGGCAGCAGAAAACAAGCTTGCTCCCTCCTCCCTATGACTTCCCCTCACATATTTGTACATGGCTATCATGTCTCCTCTCAGCCTTCTCTTCTGCAGGCTAAACATGCCCAGTTCTTTAAGCCTCTCCTCATAGGGCTTGTTCTCCAGACCTTTGATCATTTTAGTTGCCCTCCTCTGGACGCATTCCAGCTTGTCAACATCTCCCTTCAACTGTGGTGCCCAGAATTGGACGCAGTATTCCAGGTATGGTCTGACCAAGGCAGAATACAGGGGGAGCAGGACTTCCCTGGATCTAGACACTATACCCCTATTGATGCAGGCCAAAATCCCATTGGCTTTCTTAGCAGCCGCATCACATTGGTGGCTCATGTTTAACTTGTTGTCCACAAGGACTCCAAGATCTTTTTCACATGTACTGCTGTCAAGCCAGGCGTCCCCCATTCTGTATCTTTGCATTCCATTTTTTCTGCCGAAGTGAAGTATCTTGCATTTGTCCCTGTTGAACTTCATTTTGTTACTTTCGGCCCATCTCTCTAGTCTGTCAAGATCATTTTGAATTCTGCTCCTGTCTTCTGGAGTGTTAGCTATCCCTCCCAGTTTGGTGTCATCTGAAAACTTGATGATCGTGCCTTCTAACCCTTCGTCTAAGTCGTTAATAAAGATGTTGAACAGAACCGGGCCCAGGACGGAGCCCTGCGACACTCCACTTGTGACTTCTTTCCAAGATGAAGATGACGCATTGGTGAGCACCCTTTGGGTTCGTTTGCTTAGCCAATTACAGATCCACCTAACGGTAGTTTTGTCTAGGCCACATTTAACTAGTTTGTTTGCCAGAAGGTCATGGGGGACTTTGTCGAAGGCCTTACTGAAATCCAGGTACACTACATCCACGGCGTTCCCTGTATCGGCCCAACTTGTAACTCTATTGAAAAAAGAGATCAGATTAGTCTGGCATGACTTGTTTTTGGTAAATCCGTGTTGACTATTAGCAATGACTGCATTTGTTCCTAAGTGTTTGCAGACCACTTCCTTAATGATCTTTTCCAGAATCTTGCCTGGTATCGATGTGAGGCTGACCGGACGGTAATTGTTTGGGTCGTTCTTTTTTCCCTTCTTGAAGATAGGGACCACATTTGCCCTCCTCCAATCATCCGGGACTTCTCCTGTTCTCCAAGAACTCTCGAAGATAATTGTCAGTGGTTCTGAAATAACCTCAGCTAGTTCCTTCAATACTCTTGGATGTAGCTGATCTGGCCCTGGGGACTTGAATTCATTTAAAGTGGCCAGGTGTTCCTGGACAACTTGTCTCCCTATTTGGGGTTGGATTTCCCCAAATCCTTCGTCCATTTCATGTTGCTGAGGTTGAAGATGGCTTTCTTTTTGTGAGAAGACCGAGGCAAAGAACCGCATGGAGCTGGAACTGATAAAGGAAGCTCATCCGTGATCTCCCCGGATTGTTATTTGAACCGGCAACCTTCAGGTCAGCAACCCAACCTCCAAGTCATCAGTCCTGCCAGCATAAGGGTTTAACCCACTGCACCGAAGGCTCCATCCTTACTTCACTGTCTTCATCTCTTACCAAAATTTAAACCCAAATGAAAACATTTGGATTTCTTTATTAAAAAAGAAGACAAAAGAGACCTTTACTTCACTGTCTTAATTGCTTTTGCCTTATTTTTAAAAAAATGCAAATGTTTTGGTTTGGGTATACATTTCAGTAAGGCTGAGCTTTTGTAGCAAAAACAAAAGGCCATTATATAAAATAGCAAAATCAATGTTTGCATTGGGGGAAAGGGAATCCATGAATGGCTTGACTATAATTAGAAGTAGTTCCATTTACAGCACAGAATGGAGATCAGTTTTTTCATACACTGAGGATGGTTTCCAATATGGGGGGATCTTCATATGATAATGGCATTTAGTACTGTAGCATTGCAAAACACATAGTTCCTTTTGTCATTTTCTTATCACATGTTTTTCTGTTTTGCCTTTTCTCCCCAAATCATCCATTTTTAAATTTATCACATGAGTGAGTGCAGTTACCACCCACTACACTTTTTAAAAAAAGAAGAAGAAAGAAAATCATGGGAAAAAGCTTTGGTGATACTGGGCTTTTCCCTCCAATCCTGCCACTCTGGAGCAGACCTAAGGCACTGATTTTAAAGAGCCGCTACCCTGGGGATACTGGATTTTCCTCCCAATCTCAGTACTCGCCATTGCAGAAATCCAAAATTTAAAAAGCTAGCAGACAGGAAAAAACAAAAACAAAGATATTTTGAAATGTTGGTATTTTGAATGATTAAATTAATTTGAAAACTACCATGCTAGGCTCATGAAACAGGATTTTTCAAGAGAAATGTTAATGCTTTGTAGGGGACCACCCACAGGAATGTCCCTTACTCCATGTCACTGAAGCGATTCAACATGGGTAAATTTGACAACTATCCCACATGGTATTTTTTACTCCAGTAATATACTGATTCCTAAGCCTTCCGCCTCCCCTTTTCAGTGACTTCCCTAACGGTTTAGCACGGGAGCAGACAAGACATCCTCCTGCATCATATTAAGGGCTCCGTCATACATCATTTTCTCTCTGTTTTTAACATCTTCACAACAAAACCATCTGAGGTTGCAGTTAAACCCGTTTTAATGGACATACCATACAGTTGTTGGCATATTGACTTTGAAGCTAGGTAAAGCTATAAGAGGAGAAAAGGAAAAAAAGAGAAAAAAGACATCAAATGTATAAAGAACATTACAGTTCTTTGTATTAAGGATGTACTTGCATATATCTTGATATATAGACTTTTTGTACTGTTACTAGAATTTGAAAACAATAACATCTGAAAGAAGAAGTAGCTGTGGCTTCTTCCCTCTCCTTTCATACTAGCACTGCTCTTCCTTTCCTCTCACTGTTACTAGGGATACTCTCAGAGCACAGCAACTCATATATGCTTTGAGAACAGTACCTGTAAGGGATCTCGTGACCTTCACAGTAGTATGTCAGCAATTCACATCCACATAGAAATATGTAGAGGATAATTTTATTGAATATACAAAAATCAAAACATACTTAACAATTTTATTGGGAAATAGCTAATATTATGATAGAGCATCATAAATGGCAAACAGTGCAAAATGGAAATAATTACCTTAACATTGAAAATATTTGCATTGGGATGGGAACACACTAATTAAATGAGAAAGCACACAAGGTTAAGAGGGCCCGGAGTTAACCAAGCTGATGTTAAGTGAGATATTAGCGAAGGAGAGATGTACAAAAATAAGATCAATATGATGTTTTTCCTAATGCACACACCCACACATTTCAGAGAAGAGAGATTTGAAGGGCTGTATGCAACATGGTCCAGCACAAGTACTTACCAAAAATTACAAAAGTTATATTTCCCTGATCCCATTATCATTTTTAGGAAGAAACTTTGGAACATTGTGTCTCTATCTCAAATAGAATGAAGAAAGATGCACAAGACTCTATACCAGAGCACGTACTTGAGGAAAGTGAACAAACCACTGAAATCATCTGACCAAAGTCACAGATTCTGGGAAGTCTGAAAAGGTTATTTCAACTTGAAAAAGGGAAAGACCTCACCTTATTGAACTGGTTGGTCAAGAAGTCTTCAGAATGAGGAAGCAGACATGATCTTTTCAGGATTCTTGGTAGATATTTCAAGTATATCCTGTGAGGGAATATGAAATAAAGACTCCATATTGCCATGAGTTCACTGGAAAGGGTTGCTATGGCGACAGCTGCTGAGCCAGCCAGCATTCTGATTGGTTGCTGCCTCTGGCTTGGCAGAGGCAGACCAACGGTTTTTCTACTGACATTATAATTCATATTTTTTTCCTCTTCTGGAGAGTGGAGGAAAGAAGCTGACAGGAATTTTTGGTCAGGAATGTAATGGCTGTTGCGCTGTCCAAAGTTTGACTATTTAAAGAAGAGATGAGGCATATTTAAAAGGACTGTAATATATTGTTGCCTTGTATATGTGTTTGAACTCTTGAACCTGAATAAAGATACTGTTATTGTTTTATTCAAGCCTATGTGGCAGCCTTATTACACAGCAGAGTTTATTTTAATTTAAAGACGGTGATAAAGCTTCCATTTACATATTTATTTTTATTTTACATAACCATGCCACATATCCCACTCCGAAAACAAAACAAGTGTTGGATTTGGGATCATTTTAAAGGTTTTCATGTGGGAAAAGAAGCATGAAGCTCCTTTAAAACAAAAGGGACCTTTCAAACAAAATGTGTTCATCTGAACCTCCTGAGAAACATTACTCATTACTTAACAAAAGACATCGAAATATATACAAGTCAGCTTTCATGTTTGAGAAGAGAAATTATGATCACATCTTGATGATCAAAGATAGAGAATTGTGAAAATGATTTCCATAACCCAGGGTCAACATGCACCATTCTTACCAATGCCAGATCCTATACATTTTTGCCAACTTCAATTTATCAGACTGAGAGAGAAAGAGACTTGCCTAGGGGTATTCATTATTTTAAAAATTTAGTCTCCACACACCAAATGATATTAGATAATATAGTCACATTTTTTCCTAAATGGATGTTCGCTACATTTGAATAGAGAGGCTTTCCAGACAACCCTTCTGTGTTTTGAGTACAAGAAGATCAGTATAGATTATACATACAGTACATGCATATTTCTGGAATAGATGTTGCACGAATGCAGACAAATCCCTACATTTCCTCCATCCATCAGCTTTCTTTCTTTCCTTCTCTGCCAGTAGCTTCTTCATCTTCGCCTTTTAAAATTACCTGTGCTCTGTATTCATCACCTCCTGCCCCTGCCCTACTTCACCCAGTCATTACCTTTCCTAAATGTCAGTTTGTGCTGGAGATGAGTAGCATCTGTTGTTGATATCACTACCAAGTGCAGCAGGCTCTTGTGATCTATTGACAGATAACACATCACCTTACTTCTCTGTTACCATGGTAAGGCACACATCACTGCTCACAGCTTGCTACCCCACAATTCCTTACTTCATTCGTACATGTGGCAACAAAAATACAGAAGGTTTGTCACTATTGTGTAAGACTGAGATCTTTTGCTTTTTTCGGTAATTTTTCACATATTAGACATTTCTTTTAAAACAATTTCATAGAGAGCTCTTCTATGAAGAAGATTCTCCCCTGGTAAATACAACACTGTTGTTAAAAAAGCATTTTTACATGGTTATGTTTTCTTATATCAGCTATGTAATTTCTCCTTGTTCATTTCTCCTCAAACCTGTCTGATCACAGACAGAATGGACTACCTTCTCTAAATGCTGGCAATACCCAATAAAGTAGATTGCAGGGGGGAGTTAGGATCGTTGCAATACAAAACAGTTTCATCTGTAACAGTTTTGTGTTCATGATTACCAGTATTTAGTTTTGTGTTCAGTACACCACATTTGTGCTAAATGTGGATTTTGTGCAAATACTTTTTTTGCTGCTACTGACAGAAAAAATGTGCTGATATTTTTTCTGATGGCACATGGTTAAATATTTTTGTGAAGGTCATTTTTGCTTAGTATGTACTTTTTCTTATAAAAAGAGAGAGGAAATCTGTAAGTATGCTTTGCATTCCTGGCTGGCAGATCCCATGACACCCCTTTGTCCAAAAGATATTCCTTAGCTCTTGAATGGAATTTGCTGAAGTTTGCAAATATTCTCCAATAGCCATTTTAAATCTAGGTACAAAATGTTTCCTGAAATTCATATCTTCATATTACCCCTATGCTAACAAGGCACATCCCCCATGATTGTTTCAGAATGGGCCAAGTGTAGGGTTCCAAAAAGCATCAACTCAAAGGGAAAGTTATTCTCTAGATGTGATGAAGATATAATTTAGTGTACAGCTGGATGCTGCCTCACCATATTTTAGTCTAAATTATTTTGGGGTCTAGAATCTAACACCCTGAATAGCTTCATTCCATTTGAATGAAATCACTGTCCTACTACTTCAGAGCCACTAGCTGTTTGGTATATGAAAAGAATTCAGAATGACAATGTTGACATAATTAAATAAATTATCTTCGGGATTCACACCGTGCTGAATGTATGCTCGAAGTCTTGTTGGTGGTGCCGATGATGCAGCCAATACCAATTTCTGATGGTCTTTATAACAGTAATCCTAAACCAGGGGTCCCCAAACTACGGCCCGCGGGCCACATGCGGCCCGTCGGAGCTATTTATCCGGCCCGCGGGGCGGTAGCTCCCTCCTCCTCTGCCAATTAAGGTGTGTGTGGCAAGGAGAAAGAGGAAAAGCCCTTTCCCTTCTCCCTCGCCCCACGTGCACCTTTTCTGCTGCCACTGCCGCCGAGGAAGGAGCATGCAGGGCGAGCGAGGAGGCAGGGAAGTTGAGTGTCTTTCTCGCCTCGCTCGCCCCGCGCACTCCTTTCCCGCCGCCGCTGTCGAGGAAGGAGTGCGCGGGGCGAGCGAGGAGAGAAAGCCACTCACCTTCCCTGCCTCCTCGCTCGCCCTGCGCTCTCCTTTCCCGCCGCTGCCGCTGAAGAAGGAGTGCGCAGGGCGAGCAAGGAGGCAGGGAAGGCGAGTGCCTTTCTCGCCTCGCTCGCCCCGCGCACTCCTTTCCCGCCGCCGCTGCTGTCGAGGGAGGAGTGCGCGGGGCGAGCGAGGAGACAAAGCCACTCACCTTCCCTGCCTCCTCGCTCGCCCTGTGCGCTCCTTTCCCGCTGCTGCCGCTGAAGAAGGAGTGTGCAGGGCGAGCAAGGAGGCAGGGAAGGCGAGTGCCTTTCTCGCCTCGCTCGCCCCGCGCACTCCTTTCCCGCCGCCGCTGCTGTCGAGGGAGGAGTGCGCGGGGCGAGCGAGGAGACAAAGCCACTCACCTTCCCTGCCTCCTCGCTCGCCCTGTGCGCTCCTTTCCCGCTGCTGCCGCTGGAGAAGGAGCGCGCAGGGCGAGCGAGGAGGCAGGGAAGGCGAGTGCCTTTCTTGCCTGCTCGCCCCGCGCACTCCTTTCCCGCCGCCGCTGCTGTCGAGGGAGGAGTGCGCGGGGCGAGCGAGGAGAAAAAGCCACTCACCTTCCCTGCCTCCTCGCTCGCCCTGCGCGCTCCTTTCCCGCCGCTGCCGCCGTGCACTCCTTCCTCGACTATCATTATTACTATCATTGTATGACACAGCAAACAAGATAGATATGTTGGATTTCGTATCACAAAATCACAAGTCGAACACTTCCCAAGTGTCTAGGACTGTGTGATGTATTATTATTATTATTATTATTATTATTATTATTATTATTATTATTATTATTATATTATGACACAGCAAACAAGATAGATATGTTGGATTTCGTATCACAAAATCACAAGTCGAACACTTCCCATGTGTCTAGGACTGTGTCATGTATTTTCGGATGATGTGTGCAGATCCCATTATTATTATTATTATTATTATTGAGTGACTGTCAGGGGTGCTTTGATTATGTTTTGTTGCACAAAAGCAAAAGGGGTTTGGACTAGATGGCCCAAGGGGTCTCTTCCAACCCTCTTTATTATTTTGATGATGATGATGATGATGATGATGATGATGATGATTAACATTGAGGCTGTATTTGTTCCCTTTTTGTTTGTTTTTTTACTTCATAATAAGATATGTGCAGTGTGCATAGGAATTTGTTCATAGTTTAAAAAAAACACTATAGTTCGGCCCTCCAACGGTCTGAGGGACCGTGAATTGGCCCCCTGTTTAAAAAGTTTGGGGACCCCTGTCCTAAACCTTTGGTCCTTCAGGTGTTTTGAACTTCAACTACTGAATGCCCCAGGTAGCTCGACCAAGAGTCAAGAATTATGGGAACTAAAGTCTAAAATAGCCCAACCAAATATTGGGATCCACTGCTTTAGAAGTTAAGAGATACACAGTTCTACTGTAAAACAGGGACTATTTTCAGTTTTAGTTTAATATTTACTTCATGTATTCCACAGGAGAAGTATGTGCATTCTATTATTCTCTGGAAAACTGCATTATTTCTGATATATGAGTGCTATATTGGAGATAGTTTCTGTTATTGGATAAATAGTAATGCCCAAGATATTAGTATTTTATGGGGAATGCTCTTCCTATTAAAGTATAATGAGAATAGTTACAAAGCCATCATTAGCATCAGTGGTTGAGTATGTAATTGACTTGTAGCAACACATCAGCAGATGCAGTCTAATACAGAGCAGAGTGAAATAGATTGGCTAATTTGATTAGGTTTGTGGCTATAAAATTTAAGGTGCTTGATAATGACACAACAATACCCTGGAGTAAGAACATAGGCTTGCTGATGCAGGAAACCAGTTTTAGAGAGATAAGAGTTGCTCAGTTGGTAGTATCAGGGCAAAACCTGGATCCCTGATTTATATCACTGTTTTCTCAATGACAAAATCTTTGTAAAGATTATTGATATCATTACTTATGAAAATCACTTTAGGGATATGACTGGATGAGATGAAACTAAGGCCGTGACTTGTCATTTCCTATCTTGTTCTGCTGATCGGTAGACACTAGAAATTAGAGTTTTGAACTACAGGTGTTCCAAAAGTCACCATAAATTGGTAAAAATGGGATATTGTAGTAACACACTACACTTCCCCATTTCCTCTATGCATTGTGACTTTTGGGACATCCCATAATTTTGGAGAAAAGGATACGTATGTGAAATTCTTAACTCAACGGCACCACCCAACATCAAAACTATGAAAATATTCCACTAAGGGTAACATCCAATTCATGAGATTACATTAACAGGTGTGAGAAAAATTTAGGTTGGCAAATATCAATCAATTGACTGTCTAGTAATTCAAAACTATTCCTTTCTAGACAACAGTAGAAATAACAACAAAGTATACGTGTAGTTCTGAGTGCTGCTTTGCATTGCCAGTCTGGGAAATGAGATCATGTTTTAATGTCTTATTGGTTCTATCAATCATATATAGAGTCCTTCAGAGTCCAATCAACTTCTCTTTGTTAGTCCTTGCTTCACTAATGAAGCTGATGGACTAAGCCCATGCTTCTCAAGCCATCTCATGTGGTAGATCAGATTTTCCTTCAATTTTTCTGCTATATTATTTTCATATCTGCATAATTTCCTAGAAACTTGCCACAGAAAAATATCACGTAACTTCAATAGTTGCCATTGTTCTTCAGAACTTTGAGCAGCACTGAAGCAAACCAACCTGGAAGTTATGGAAAATATAAGGATGTCCATGTTTAAACAACTGAAATACATCCACCCTGTATAATATATATGGAGGCAGTTTGTTAAAATTGAGGATGTCATCAGATGGTCTTTGTTGTAACCTGGTCAGATTCTGAGTGTTCTGATGAGGAGGAAGGGGATGTTGGGAGAGATGCTGAGGGCCCAGAGGAGAATGGAAGCAGCCCAGATGGAGTTGTTTTGGAATCTTCTTCTCCTGGCAGTTCACAAAAGATGGGAGACAGCGAGTTCTGTTCCCATGGGAACCAGCCAGAAATGCAGTCTGAAGGAAATGTGGGAGAAGAATGTTTATCCAGGTCAAAGAGATTAGAGTTACAGAGACAGGGCAGGCAATTAAGGCAGACTCACTTTTCCCAGAAAATTCAAGATAAGGAGCAAAGAAGCAGGTGTGTGAGGGCATTGGGTGGGGGGTGCTTTTAAAAGTGGTTCTTGTTGGTACAATCTTTGTGAGAGCAATGCTGCATTCAGGAGAAGAACTATCAGTTTTATAGGCCTGGAATTCATGTATTCAAATTTCCAAGCTGTTCCTGCATCCTGATCTTGTGAGGCATAGTTTGCCTGCCGTTAGGTACAAAGTACCTTGTCTTTGAATATCTTGGTGGAATTACTTTAAAGATTTTCTTTTTATGGATTTTTGGATTCTTGGCTTTTATGGAAATAACCTTTTGAACGTTTATTCTCTTTTTAATATTTGCTTGCTTTTCATATATTCAGCTTTTATTATACTCTGCTTTTAATAAACTCTTACTTATTGGATCACCTGGACAGTGTGTGGTTTGTGGTGGAAAAAGGCTTCAGGGCCATAGTGCAACAGTCTTTAGGCTCTGTTTCCATGTACTTAAGAAACGGAGCATCATGGGAGCCCCACGGAGGCCAACACATTATGTAAGGTTACTTACAGTGGTATTCCGTGGCACTCTTTTTCCTAAGCACATGGAAACAGAGTCCGAAGACAGTCTTCAGGAGTTGGGTGTTACTTGACTCCAAGCAGCAGAATGTGGGAGAAATAGGTGGAAAGACAGGGAAAGGTGCAGTAAGCACGTGGGATAGCTAGCCACCCCAGAAGACAGGGAAAGATGGGAGGGAAAGGGGTAAGACAGTTCCCTCCACTTTCCCCTGCTTTTATCTGTTCCCCTTTCTGTTGAAGTCCTAAGGCATGATTGAAGCTCACATTTCTTCTTCTGTACAGTTTAGAAGTTGCAAATCTGTTATGGAGTAAGACCTCTTGAAAACATAAGGAAAATGGTATCACTATGGATTAAAGTACTTGACTCTAGCCTTGGTATTTTTTAAAACTCTTATCTGTATGTTTTAAACCAGGGGTCCCGAAACTAAGGCCCAGGGGCCACATGCGAGCCATCAAAGCCATTTATCCGGCCCCCGCAGCGGCGGTGGCTCCCTCCTCCTCCACTGATGAAGGCGCATGTGGCGCGAGGGAGGAGGGAAAGATGTGCGCCTTTCCTGCCTCCTCCCTCGCCCAGTGCGTCTTCCAGAGCTTTGCTTGTTTATAATGGTATTTTAATTATTATTTAATTAATAATTAATTAATTATCAAGGGGGTGCTTTGCTAGTGTTTTTGGTGCACAAAGGCAGAAGGGGGCTGCACTAAATGGCCCAAGGGGTCTCTTCCAATCCTTATTATTATTATTATTATTATTATTATTATTATTATTATTATTATTATTATGTTGTCAAATGCTTTCATGGCCGGGATCACAAGGTTGTTGTATGTTTTCCAGGCTGTATGGCCATGTTTCAGAAGTATTCTCTCCTGACATTTTGCCCACATCTATCGCAGGCATCCTCAGAGGTTGTGAGGTATGGAGAAACTAAGCAAGGAAGGTTTATATGTATCTGTGGAATTTATTTTATTATGACACAGCAAACAAGATAGATATGCTGGATTTCATATCACAAAATCACAAGTCGAACACCTCCCAAGTGTCTAGGACTGTGTGATGTATTTTCGGATGATACGCACAGATCCCAGCAGGGTGGCCTTTTACAGTTGGCAGATTGTAATTTTTTCAATGTCTATTGTTTCCAAATGCCGGCTGAGATCTTTTGGCATGGCACCCAGTTTGCCGATCACCACCAGGACCACCTGCACTGGTTTCTGCCAGAGTCTTTGAAGTTCAATTTTGAGGTCCTGATAGCGGCTGAATTTTTCCTGTTGTTTTTCGTCAATGCAACTGTCACCTGGGATGGCAATATCAATGATCCAAACCTTTTTCTTTTACACAACTGTGATGTCTGGTGTGTTGTGTTCCAGAACTTTGTCAGTCTGGATTCAGAAGTCCCACAGTATCTTTGCGTGCTCATTTTCCAATACTTTTGCAGGTTTGTGATCCCACCAGTTCTTTGCTGCTGGGAGGTGGTACTTGAGGCATAAGTTCCAAAGAATCATTTGGGCCACATAGTTGTGCCTCTGTTTGTAGTCAGTCTGTGCGATTTTCTTACAGAAGCTGAGGAGATGTTCAATGGTTTCGTCAGCTTCCTTGCACAGTCTGCATTTTGGGTCATCAGCTGTTTTTTCGATCTTGGCCTTGATTGCATTTGTTCTGATGGCTTGCTCCTGGGCTGCAAGGATCAGGCCTTCTGTCTCCTTCTTCAGGGTCCCATTTGTGAGCCAGAGCCAGGTCTTCTCCTTATCAGCTTTTCCTTCAATTTTGTCAAGGAACTTTCCATGCAATGTTTTGTTGTGCCAGCTGTCAGCTCTAGTTTGTAGTGCGGTTTTCTTGTACTGATTCTTTGTCTGCTGTGTTTTGAGGAGTTTCTGATTTTTGACTTCAATCAAAGCAGGTTCTTCACTTTGCTTTACATATTCTGCCAGGGCATGTTCTTTTTCTTTGACTGCTTGTTTTACTTGCAAGAGTCCTCTGCCCCCTGATCTTCTAGGCAGATATAGCCAGTCAACATCACTGTGGGGGTGCAGTGAATGATGGATGGTCATTAGTTTTCTTGTTTTTCTGTCCAAATTGTCCAGTTCCACCTGTGTCCAGTCTATGATGCCAGCAGTATATCTTATGACAGGTATGGCCCAGGTGTTTATGGCCTTGATGGTGTTGCCTCCATTGAGCTTGCTTTTGAGAATTTTTCTGACCCTTTGTGTGTATTTCTTTGCTGACCACAGTTTTCACATGTTCATGCTTGATGTTGATGTTGTCAGCTGTAATATGCCCAGATATTTATAGGCCTCTGGCTGGTGACACTTTATTGTTTGGCCATTAGGCATATTTATGCCCTCACTTTCAATGATTTTTCCCTTCTTCAATGCCACTGTTGAACATTTGTCCAAACCAAACTCCATGCTGATATCAGTGCTAAAAATTTGGACAGTGTTGGTCAGAGACTGTATTTCAGTTTCCATTTTCCCATATAGCTTCAGGTCATCCATGTACATCAGATGTGAAATTTTATGAGATTTCTTAGATGTTTGGTAGCCGAGATTTGTTTTTTGTAAGATTGTTGACAGAGGGATCATGGCAATAATGAAAAGCAGAGGGGACAATGAATCTCCCTGGAAAATTCCTCTTCTGATGTTGGCAAGTCCATAGCTTTCATTTCCAACAAACAGTTCAGTTTTCCATTGCTCCATTATGTTTTCAATGAAGGTGCCACCGTTTCTACAAATCCCGATGGCATCCAGGCACTTGATGATCCAACTGTGTGGGAGTGAGTCAAAGGCCTTTTTGTAGACAATCCATGTCATGTGAAAATTAGCTTTTCGGCTCTTACAGTTCTCCAGAATCATTTTGTCAATTAATAACTGGTCTTTTGTGCCTCTGCTTTTCCATTTGTTGCCTTTCTGTTCATCTGGCAAGATGTTTTTTCTTCAAGATAGTCTTGAATTCTCTCAGCTATGATGTCAGTCAGTAGTTTAAACATAGTGGGCAGACATGTTATTGACCTGTAGTTTCCTGGTGCTGCTCCTTTTGCTGGATCCTTTTGTATCAGGTATGTCCTTCCAGTTGTTAGCCATTCACTGATACTTCCTTTCTGCAGCATCTCATTGAATTGTTAGACCATTTCTCCGTGTAAACTAATCAGATGTTTGAGCCAAAATCCATGAAGTTGATCACTACCAGGCGATGTCCAGTTCTTGACTTTTTGCACTCGTTTGCTGATCATTTCAGTTGTTATTTCCATCTGTTCCATTTTGTTCTGTAAGAATTTTCCTTCAAACTCCTTTATTCACCCAGGGTTTGTTGCAGTTCTTATTATTTTCCCAAAGCTCTTTCCAGAACTTCGTTGTTGCAGTTTTCTCTGGCTTTATGGTTACTGTGTCTGTTGTTTGGTTCAAACTCTGGTAAAACCATCTTTGGTCTGACTGAGGGAGATTTTGTTGATTTTGTCTGTACTGGATGATTCTGGCTTCATATCTTTCAATTTTTCTGGCTGTTGCTGTAATTTGTTCTTTCATGATTTCCAAAGCTTCTTCGATTTTTCTGGTGTTCAGCCAGTACTTTCTGATCAGATATTGCTTGATTTTGTCATTCCTCAGTTTCTTCTCTTTCATATTTTTCAGGTTACTTGCATCTGATCTGAGTTTCTTGATTTTCTTTTTTTTTAAAATATTTTTATTGTTATTATTGAGAAAAAGTTACAATTATATAAACATATTCTATACATTTCCCCCTCTTTTATTTACATTCACCCCTGTGCTCCCCTTCCCCAGAACCATCTCTTCTTCTATAGTCCCACCAAAAGTTCAATTCTTCATTTGGAGGTAAATTCCCATCTTCTTTTTCCAATAATTTTTCTAGAAATTTTCTCCAAATACTTTCAAAATCATTTTTTTCCATAATCCCTTCTTTACTTTTAAATTTGATGTTAGCTTGTCATTCAGTGCCATTCGCCAAACTTCTTTATACCATTCATTAATTTGTATTTTCATTTCTCCTTTCCAATATTTTGCAATTAATAATCTAGCTGCTGTTAATAGCATGTCTATTAATTTTTTTCCCCTCTTATCTTTCTCATCCTCTTTTTTAATTAAAAGTAATATTTCCACTGGATTCCTTCTAATTTTTATATTCATAATATTTTCTATTTCCCTTATGACCAATTCCCAAAAACCTTTTACATGTTTACAATCCCACCACATATGCATGTAGGTTCCAATTTCCTGGCACCCTCGCCAGCATTTTTCATTATTATTCTTATTCATAATATTTAACCTTCTTGGTGTTAAATACCACTTCCAAATTAGTTTGTAATAATTTTCTTTTATTCTAATTGACATGTTTTTTAATTGTCTTGTTTTCCATATCTCCTCCCATTCTTTTTCCGTTATCTTTGTTCCTAATTCCTCCTCCCATGATTCTCTTAATGTTAGTCTTTTCTTTTTTTCTATGTCTTTAATTAGTATTTTATATATTTTACTTGTTGTTCCTTTTAATGGCTCACTATTTCCTCTTTTTAATGCTTTTATTATTAATTCCTCAAATTGCGTTATTTGTTTTCCAGTTTTATTTCGGGCCCACCAGTTTTCATTCCATTTTTCTAATTGAATCCAATGAATCCAAGAAATATTTATTCCTCTCAATTCTTCTCTCATTTTTACCTTTTCCATTTTTTGTTCTATCCAATTTCCTACCCTTTTTAGTTCCCTTTTTTCTAATTCTTTATCTAGCGTTCCTTTTGGTTCCTTTGGGAAATCTTTTTCCATTATTATTGGCGTTAAAACTGAATTCTTATTAATTAATTGTCCTTTATATTTATTCCATATTTCCATTATATTTCTTAATGATATATTTCCAATTTGTTTTATCTCTTTCTTTGAGATTTCCTTAAAGAATATGTTATCCTTCCTCCACTCAATTGCCTTATTCCCTGATTCCATCCATTCCAAACCTTCTCCATCCATCATCTTCTCTACTACATATCTTAATTGGTTTGCCTCATAATATTTTTTTATATTTGGAAGGCCCAATCCTCCTTCTTTTTGGGGCTTGTACCAAATTTGTTTGTTTAATCTGTTCTTTTTACCATTATTGCAATATTTGTTTATCATTTGTTGCCAGTTATTTATTTCCTTTTCTGAAATCATTAATGGTATCATTCTGAACAAGAAATTTATTTTGGGTAAGACTTTCATTTTTACTAGGGCTATTCTGCCGAACCATGATAATCGCAGATTATTATAATCCTTTAACTTCACCTCCATGTGTTTTCTTAATTCTTCTAGATTTTTCCTTTCTATGGATTTTAGATCTTTGGTTATGATTATTCCAAGGTATTTTATATTTTCTTTTATGCTTATTCTCATGTCTTTATATCCATCTGCTTTTTAAACTCCTCTTCCTCCTGCTTGGTATAATTAAATAACATTGCTTCTGATTTATTCCAATTTATCTTCAATCCAGTTGCCCATTCAAATTCTGTTAAATGTTTCTTAATTATTTCCATTTTCTTCATTATCTCCTTAATTGTTATCAATGTGTCGTCCGCAAATAAGCTAATTTTTCCTAACTTTGTTCCTATGCCTTCTAATTCCTTGTCTTTTCTTATTACATTAGCTAGTAATTCCATTACCATTGCAAATAGTATAGGCGACATAGGACATCCTTGCCTTGTACCTCGTGTTACTTTTATCTCTTCTGTGATTCCATCATTTAATATTATCTTTGTATAATTATCTGAATACAATTGGCTCATTATATTTTTGAACCTTTTTCCTAATCCAAATTTGTTCATTATTGTTTGAATAGTTGGCCATTCCACACTATCAAAGGCTTTAAATATATCCAGTGCTAGAATCCCCGTTTTGTTTTTTTTCCCTTCTATTGTTTGTATTTTATTTATTACTCTTCCTATCAGGTTGGACATTTGTCTCCCTTTAACAAACCCACATTGATCTTGTTTTATATATTTATACATAAAGTTGCTCATTCTGTTGGTAATAATCGCTGTTAAAATTTTTGCATCTTGATTAATTAATGATATTGGTCTGTAAGAACCAGGGTCTGTCAAGTCTTTTTTTGGTTTGGGTAATAGTATTGTTAATGATTGTTTCCATGATCCTGGTATTCGTTCTCCATCCATTATTGCATTGAATAATTCTAATAATTTTGGAGTTATCATTGCCTCAAATGTTTTATAATATTCTGGGCCCAGCCCATCAGGTCCAGGCGCTTTCCCAATTTTTAATTTCCTAATTACTTGTTCTATTTCTTCTTTCTTAATGGGTGCTTCTAATAACTCTCTATCTGTTTCTTCTATTTTTACTGTCCAATTTGTTTCCACATATTTGTGAATTTTATCCTTTGAGCATTTCCCAGCCTGATAGAGTTCTTTATAAAATTCTTCAAATATCTTTAATTTGTCTTTCATTAACCTACAAATGTTTCCAGATTTATTTCTCACTGCGTTTATCTCATTTTTCATTTTTTTCTTTTGTGCAGCTCTGGCTAACATTTTTGAGTTTTTATTGCTATATTCGAAGAATTCCCTTTTCAAATATATCAAGTTCTTTTGAACCTCATCTATTTCTATCTTATCTAGTTCTTCTTTCTTTGCTCTCAATTCGTTATATATTTGTGTTGTTCTTTTTATTATATATTGTTTTTCTAATTTTTCTATGTCTTTTTCCAATTTGTTTTTCCTTTCTTCTTGTCTCTTTTTGAGATTATAGGTTTCTTTTATGCATAATCCTCTTGCCACTGCCTTCATAGTGTCCCATAATATATTTCTTGATACATTATTGTCATTTATATCCCATATTTCTTGCCAATTTGCTCCTATTCTTCTAATAATTTCCTCATAATTTAATATATTGGAATTTAATCTCCATCTTCTTGTTTGTTCATAATCTTGTTTATTTATAATTTCTAAATTTACTATTGCATGGTCTGATATTCTTATTATTTCTATCTCAGAACTGAATAATTTATCTACCATATTTTTCGAGATAAAAAGGTAATCTATTCTAGTATATGTTTTATGTACTGCTGAATAGTATGTATATTTTCTTTCATCTCCCTTTAATAGTCTCCATGAATCCTTTAGTCCCCATTTATTCATAATTCTATTTAATTCAGTTATATTGTTATTTTTATCCTTTACTGTTGGGTTTGAATTATCCTTCATCCTATCCATAGGCATATTAAAGTCCCCTCCCACAATCACAAAATGTTGCTGCCAATTCTTTATTTCTCCTAATATTTTTTCATAAAATTCTCCTTGATTTTCATTTGGGGCATACACATTGACCAATACATACTTATCTCCCCCAATTTCCCCTCTATAATAATATATCTCCCCTCATCATCCTTTTTTACACTCTTAATTTCAAAATTACATTTGTTTGTTATAATTACTGCTACCCCCCTTGACTTGGAACTCCCATATGCTTTTTCATAAACTTTAATCCAATTTGCCTTTATTTCATTCAAACCCCCCCTTTTCTGGTGAGTTTCTTGTAAATAAATAATATGTGCTTGTTCCTTTTTCAATAAATTTCCAATTCTTTTAGTTTTACATATTGTTCCCAGACCTCTAACATTCAGTGTCACTATTTTCAGTTTACTAGACATTATATTCAATATTAATTTCTGTTATTGGCTCTCTTATGTGCATTCCACCCCCAAAGTCCCCATCCCATTTCCCCCCTTGTCCCCTTACCCTCCCCCTTTCTTCTTTCTTCCTCTCCACTTCTGAGACACTACGTCCCAGCCCTGGCCCCATAGGCCAACTTGTGGAGAGCGGTGGAGTGGTAATCCCAGGCCCGCTGTTCTCCCTCCCCCCGAGTGCTCATATAACAAAATGTCAAATTCTTCTTTAACTTGATCTATGGATTCTTCTATCTGTCTTCTACTTTACTTCTTCTTTCCCATCCTTTGCCTCATCCTCTTCAAGTAGTTCTTTCTTTTACTCTCCCTGTACCACATCCAATATTTCTTTTCCTCCTTAAGATGTTTCATTGTTCAGTCCGGTCCCTTCTTCTCTATCCTCATGGATCCCTAGTTCCCTTAGTAGTTGAAGGCCTTGTTCAACCGAGTTGATCTTGTATCTTCTTCCAGCCCACTGAAATCTCAGGCAGACTGGGTATCCCCAGGAATACCTAATTCCTTTCTTCAGAAGAAGAATAGTGCATACTTTCATTGTTTGTCTCCATACCTTTGTTTGTGTGCATAAGTCATTAAATACTTGCAGTTTGACGCCTCTATATTCCAATTTGTTTGGATTTTTCCTCAATAAGTACATCAGTTGCTCTTTCTTGTCATATTGTGTTATCTTTATTATTGTATCCCTGGGTATGATTTTCCCTCCTCCATCTGCTAATCTGTGAACTCTTTCTAGGTCTTCTTTTATCCATTGTTGTGCTGGAGCAATGTCCTGTAGCCATTTCAGTATTTCTTCCTTTAAATTAACTCTTTGTTCTTTTCTTTATTTCTCTGGAAAATACTTCACTACTATATCATTGCGTCTTTGTGAGTCCTCTAAATATATCATTTTTTTTCAATCTCTGTAAATTTAGCTTTAGTTTCTTGATTTTCAACTCTAGCCTGACCTTCCACTTTGGTTTTCCAGTTGATTTTTTTTTGGGGCTACCTTGCTTGTAGGAGCCCAAGCTCTTCTGTTACTATCACTGCTGCACTGTAGGCATACTGGTTTGTTTGTTCAGTTGATGTTATTTGGACAATGGAGAGTACTGTATTCACATCATCCCAAGAGTATTGAAGGAACTAGCGGAAGTTATTTCAGAACCACTGGCAATCATCTTCGAGAGTTCTTGGAGAACAGGAGAAGTCCCAGCAGATTGGAGGAGGGCGAATGTGGTCCCTATCTTCAAGAAGGGAAAAAAGAACGACCCAAACAATTACCGTCCGGTCAGCCTCACATCAATACCAGGCAAGATTCTGGAAAAGATCATTAAGGAAGTGGTCTGCAAACACTTAGAAACAAATGCGGTCATTGCTAATAGTCAACACGGATTTACCAAAAACAAGTCATGCCAGACTAATCTGATCTCTTTTTTCGATAGAGTTACGAGTTGGGTCGATACAGGGAATGCCGTGGATGTAGCATATCTAGATTTCAGTAAGGCCTTCGACAAAGTCCCCCACGACCTTCTGGCAAACAAACTAGTAAAATGTGGGCTAGACAAAACTACGGTTAGGTGGATCTGTAATTGGCTAAGTGAACGAACCCAAAGGGTGCTCACCAATGCGTCGTCTTCATCATGGAAAGAAGTGACAAGTGGAGTGCCGCAGGGCTCCGTCCTGGGCCCGGTTCTGTTCAACATCTTTATTAACGACTTAGACGAAGGGTTAGAAGGCACGATCATCAAGTTTGCAGATGACACCAAACTCGGAGGGATAGCTAACACTCCAGAAGACAGGAGCAGAATTCAAAACGATCTTGACAGACTAGAGAGATGGGCCGAAACTAACAAAATGAAGTTCAACAGGGACAAATGCAAGATACTTCACTTCGGCAGAAAAAATGGAAATCAAAGATACAGAATGGGGGACGCCTGGCTTGACAGCAGTGTGTGCGAAAAAGATCTTGGAGTCCTCGTGGACAACAAGTTAAACATGAGCCTACAATGTGATGCGGCAGCTAAAAAAGCCAATGGGATTTTGGCCTGCATCAATAGGGGAATAACGTCTAGATCCAGGGAAGTCATGCTCCCCCTCTATTCTGCCTTGGTCAGACCACACCTGGAATACTGTATCCAGTTTTGGGCACCGCAGATGAAGGGAGATGCTGACAAGCTGGAAAGCGTCCAGAGGAGGGCAACTAAAATGATTAAGGGTCTGGAGAACAAGCCCTATGAGGAGAGGCTTAAAGAGCTGGGCATGTTTAGCCTGCAGAAGAGAAGGCTGAGAGGAGACATGATAGCCATGTACAAATATGTGAGGGGAAGTCATAGGGAGGAGGGAGCAAGCTTATTTTCTGCTGCCCTGCAGACTAGGACACGGAACAATGGCTTCAAACTACAGGAAAGGAGATTCCACCTGAACATCAGGAAGAACTTCCTCACTGTGAGGGCTGTTCGGCAGTGGAACTCTCTCCCCCGGGCCGTGGTGGAGGCTCCTTCTTTGGAGGCTTTTAAGCAGAGGCTGGATGGCCATCTGTCGGGGGTGCTTTGAATGCGATTTCCTGCTTCTTAGCGGGGGTTGGACTAGATGGCCCTTGAGGTCTCTTCCAACTCTACTATTCTATGATTCTATGATTCTATGATTCTATGACATCTTTCATGAGAGGCGCCAGGTGTCTCTTGGGCACTGTTTTTAGAGTTGGGAGCCACTTTCTTATTGCATTTGCTGCAGCATGAGCCATGATCTTATCCTTGAGCTCTTGTTGTCTTGCTGTCAAGGTTCCTGGTGATTCAACAGGTGTCTCAAGTGCTGGTTCTTCAAATTCTTGCAAAAGCTCCACACTTTCTTCTGGTTCAATCTGTTCCACCATTCCAAGTGTTGCTGGAGTCTCTGCTGCTGTCTGTGCTGTGGTCTGATGGTAATTTGCTTTGCAGATTTTCTGGATTTCTTCAAGTTCGATTTCACTGAACACTTTGTTTCTGATTATGAATCTTCATTGGTCAACCAGTCGGGGTTCTGTTATCTGTGAGTCAGGGTACTCTTGTTTCCATAGCTGTTGCATCCTTTTTTGGTAGCCACGCTTTTGAGGTTCAGAGTTGTAATAGCATTTCATAACTGTGCATTTTCTGGCATTGTATATTTCTGCCGCTTCTGTGACTGTTCATTTGTATTTTGATTCCGTAACTCACTTGTCGATGGATGTCCAGAATCAGCAGCATCCACCGCGGTCCTTTTTATCCTGTGCGACGACCGAGCCAGTATAGACTTCATTTTAGTTTGATTCTCCATAATGCTAATGGGTTAGGTGCTCTTGGTTCCATTCCTCAGCTGAGGCCTCTCTGGCTTGGTTGGACCTGCCAGTAGTTTCACTACCACCAGCACAGCCCTCAGCATCCTCGGAATGGTTAAGCCCCCCCCCCACCACCACGTCAAGGTGGCACCTGCGGGGGGGGGGGGGAATTATTATTATTATTATTAACAACATTGAGGCTGGGTGGCCATTTGTCAGGGGTGCTTTTCTTGTGCTTTTGGTGCAAAAACGTAGAAGGGGGTGGATTAAATGGTCCAAGGGGTCTCTTCCAACCCTCTTTATTATTATTATTATTATTTTTATTATTATTATTATTAACATTGAGGCTGCATTTATTCCCATTTGTTTTGTTTTGTTTTGTTTTTTAACTTCAAAATAAGAGATGTGCATTGTGCATAGGAATTTGTTTATAGGGGTTTTTTTCCCAACTATAGTCCGACCCCTGTTTTAAACTGTCATAAAAACCCTCACAATTATACATTTTTAAAGGAAAGCAACATTGCATTTTCTTCAGCTGACCTTGCTCCCATATGTATACTTCAAAATCTAGAGAATATATCTTATGCAACTCTATACAGTATAAACTAAAGACAAAATACTGACACTTATTTTGCCAACAACTATTATAGTTGCCAACTTCTTTTCCTTTCTCACCTTGGTAAAGTGCAATGACATAGAGGTTTACTATTTTATTACTGTGATTCAAGGTTATTTTTATTGTAGTGCATGATAAATTTTCTGATTTCGCAGTTTACCAGCCTCAAGGGCTTGCTGGTATCAAGGTAGAATAATAAAATACAGACATAGTTAAAACACTAGGAAAACCTTTATTAAATGGATGAGTCCACTACAGTTCTCTTACTGTGCCCTTTTTGCAGGCGGGTTAGTAAATAAAATAAATTTAGCAGTGCTGATAATATAAATGAAATAACAATGATAGTACTGATCTTTTACTAAATTATGTGATTGAATATCAATTGGTAGGCAGTGAGTGATTATGGGTGCATAACAAATTTGTTCCTGTAACATTTAAGAGGTCAAAATTGATAAAATTAGAACAGTATCTTTTGTTCCTGCTGTATGAAGGAGTAAAACAAAGTTAGGTCTCTTAACTATGATACATTCATAAATAATGCATGAAAACTGCATTGAAAATAAATTAATGAATATCTCTTGATTATAGCCTATTGGCCTAAAGAATGCTGCTGAAAGACCATACCTGATGTGCTGATAGTTCACCTTGATTTAGGTAACTGAAGTCTGCATTTAGAGATGACAATATGGTAGATATAAAATAAAAGGTTGTTAAATTATAGGACACAAAGTAGCTAGTGGCAAATGAAAAGAAAGCAGAACCAACTACAGTCTCCGTTTAGTTATCTTGGCTTGTAGTTTAGGTTTAACTTTTCAAGGACTCATTTATTTAGCACTCCACACTATCTTTAGAATTCTTCTTCAGGGCCACATTGCAAATAAATTTATTTACTTCCTATCAGCATTCTCCATTGTCTAGAATTTACAACCATGCACAGGAATGGGAAATACAATGCCATTGATAATCCTAAATTTAGTGATATGTTATTGTGAAATCGAACCTCAGATTATGAATTATATATAAATGATATGAATTGGGAGATGTAGCTGCATTGGAATATATTGTGTGCACATATACCTTTGTCCTGCAGTAACCTTCATGAATTACTTTGAAATGTTGTCTAAAATACCTTGGACCCCCAGGAAACATTCCTTTAAATTATCATAATTTTCTTACAATGAACTGGGAGATGGGAGGGAAACACACAATTAACTTGCATCAGAGCCTGGGTATTTTCCCTGTTTTTATTTGGTATGATCTGGGAATGTTTTCTCTTTCATGCTCCAAGCCAAATTCATCCTTTTCAAGACCCATTGAACTGATCATCACCTGAAAGCACCCATTGTACCCTATTGTACCCTAATCCCTTTTTTCCACCGGAACCCAGACATCAAGCCCATCATCTACTGCCACACCACATTTCTTTCGGATCAAGGCCCTTTTTGAGGGCAGATAAATAAATGGACAGCCTCTTCAAAACAATCCAATAACAGTTTATTTGAGTTTCCCACCATGGAGGGAACCAGCCAATAATGATGTCAGAAGGAATTTCTGACTAACTGGGAAACAGATCCTAGTTGGACAGTTTGGAAACCAATCAGGAACTGGTGTGGATAACTTGAATAGTGATCAAATGTGATAAATGTGCTCTGTGTTCACAAATGCGGTATGCCAGAACTTGGGAGTGCTTTTGCTGCTGACAGCCTTTTTAGCTATTGAGAATAAACTTCTGATTTTGCCTTAACATGTCTGTGTTTCTTTCAGTCTTCTGGGAAGCTTGACATGCCAGGCCTCTGAACCCGCAATTTTTATGGTAGCTGAAATTACTCAATAATTCAATGATATAGCTGGCCCTTTCAAGATCTTGTCTAATACTACCACAGCTGCCCTTTCAAGTCCTAGTCTCTCTATTTTTGACTGCATTCTCTCTTGATTAATGATTGAGCCAAGATTTGGAAAATCGTGAAGTATTTCAGTAACTTCATTGACTACTTTAAAGTTGTGTTGACCATCTGTGGACATCATACAATTATTTTAACCAGGTACAAATTCTGAAAGACATTTTATAGAAAGGCTGGGCTGAGTTGAAGAAAAGTAAATATAAAAACCATAGTTTCTTCTGCTATGTCTCAAATTAACGGGAAACTAAATACTGGTCCTCGATGTTTTTGCACATCAATGAGAAGAGGCAACATTTAATTCAGTCCCAAAAGTGTTCTCTTAGAGTCCAGGCAATCATAGCAGAAGAAAGTTTCATTGGGAAAACTTAAGGATAGGAAGATCTATTCTGTTCCATTGCTCTGTGATTCCCCTCCCCTAGTGTATACAAGATTATAATTTTGGGCTAGGATTGATGCATATTAAATTTGAATAAGTCTATGGGACTTCAGAATTAACATGCAAATATCTGTATTCTAATGTGCTCCCCATGCCCTTGTGACTTTAGTTAGAGTAAATAATATTTTTTTAAATACTGGTCAGTTGCTATTAAATTGAATTTGTTATACCTTCCTATTGGAATCAGGTGCTACATTTATAATCCTTTATTTGATGGCATACAGAACTTGAATAAATGTCTTTGGGTGTTCCATGCATAGAGAAACAGCAGACTATGCCTCAGTGGCCAAGTAAACATACAATCTATAACTATAAATGTCTACATTTATGTTTCTCTCTAGGTAAATTCATCATTTGTTTTATTTTTAAAAGCCTCATTTGTAAGAGCAATAAAATCCTTTCCATGCTGGAAATGGGCCACAATACCTTAATTCAGTATCCTCTTTTTCCTTCCAGAAACATTTGAGCTGCAACTTCTTTAAAAACCTTCGATTAAATATGAGAACATTATGATGTTACAATGCTTTTTAGTACTCTTGTGACTAAGCTATTGTTTCTCCAGGGATTTAAAATCCATATAGTACTCTGAAGGAAGTTTGGAATATAATTGTTGTTTATTTTGCATTATCATATTGCCTAGAGGCACAGCCTCATTTTTGTTGCACTGTACAGAACAGTAAAAAGAACATGATACTTTTTGTTTCCAAGCTGTTTCCAGTTAGTATAACCAGGCAAGGCAGACAGAATTGGGAAAGGAAGGGGCTAGTCTCATCCAGTTTATCCTGGTAACAAAGTGCAGCTGTTTATAGAATAGAGTTGGAAGAGACCTCATGGACCATCCAGTCCAACCCCCTGTCAAGAAGCAGGAAATGTTTAAAGCTGGTTTTCTAAGCGTGCATCTACACTGTAGAATTAATTCAGTTTGACACCACTTTAACTTCCATGGCTCAGTGTTATAGAATCCTAGAAGATGTAGCTTGGTGGTGCACCAGCAGTCTTTGACAGAGAAGGCTAAATGCCTTGCAAAGCTATGCCTCCTGTGATTCCATAGTACTGAGCCATGTGGTGTCAAATTGCAGTAATTCCATGTAGATGCTCCCTAATTTTTCCTCACAAAGTAACTCCCATTATTTTATGGCAGATATCCATTAAACAAAACACTTGTATGGGTCGGTTTAGTGGTTACTCGGTTACGCATCAGCCAAAGATGAATTTGGGCATTCAGTTGAACTAAATATAAGAGAAACGGAAGCACCCTATTGCCATCTCCTCAGCCAGCATTCTTCAAATCAGGTGTGACACCTGAACCAAGGAGAACCTCTCCCAACTGGGGAAGCTCTCCTTGTGATCTGACCTCCCCACACCAATTTAAAAATCTAAGTGTTTTGGATCATGTGGAAAGTTTCCACATGTAAATAAAATATTTTTTGCTAGACTCACCATTCACATATTAAAATTAACAATGGAAGTGGGGAGGGCAGGGAGTTCTTCCTCCTCTCACATTTACTATATAACTCTGTGAATGCCTGAACAGGGATTGATTAGATACTGAATTCATATACAGTAATTTATAGTTCTTATGCTGCATTTTAAATCCATATTAATGATATTAAAACTTGAATATTCTGTTTTGGTGTTATGTTTTTTATGCTTAAATATTTTATAGTTTAAACATTTACAAGAGTTTTTCTGTGGACATAGGATTAAAGGAATAAATAATGGTAGAACAGCTTCACTAACACTTTTAAGAGGCTGAAGCAAATAAAGTAAGGAGACTATCAGACAAATAAGGAAACAATCATCAACCAATAACATAGTTGCTGTTGTTTGCCATCATGCTGGCATAAATCTATGTCAATCCTATGAATAAGAGACCTTCCAGAACTCTGGCCGTCAAATGCTCAGATCCACCTATAATGCAGTTTGCCCCTTACCTACAGCTTTCTACTTTATAGAGCATTTCCTCCAATAAAGTCTATTGTTTCATGGGTATGTCCATTAAATCCACATTGATGTAGGTAGTTTAACAGCATGCAAGTCACATGTCAGGGTAAAACAGAATATGTGAAACAGGTCTTTAAGGCATATTCCAAGAAAAACATGTCTGTTCATTTGTTACTTAATAACAAGTATAAAGGCATATCTGCCACTTTTTATAAGCCGCTGCAAGCCCCATACTCAAACAGAGGTTAGTTGTTCTTGTTTTGTTTTGTTTTTTAATACGCTTTATGGACATTTGCAGCCTGTTAGAGACAAAAATGACCGTAAGTTTATTGCAAAACCCAGATATCCAGTGATACTGCAATACAGTTCAGCATTTTTTATCTGGGATTCCAAAATCTGGGCTGCACCAATATCTGAAATTGTTCACATGGCTGGTTGAGATAGTGACACCTGTGCTTTCTGAAGTTCCAATGTATACATACTTTGTTTCATGCACAAAATTATTAAAATATTGATATAATTACGTCGCCCTATGTGTATGAGGTATATATGGAACATAAATGAATTTCGTGTTTATACTTGGAGCCCATATCCAAGATATCTCATTATGCAAATACTGGTCTGGGTGTTCCAAAATCCCTCCCATCATATATATATATATATATATATATATATATATATATATATATATATATACACACACACACACACACACACACACGCACGCACACACACGCACACACATATATGCAAAACACTTCTGGTCCCAAGCATTTTGGATAAACAATATACAACCTATACTTGAATTAAAATCAGTTTAAGGTTGCAGAAACTTATTGAATGAATATATAACATTTTATCTGATTTATGGGTCATGCTGTCAGGTACTTGTACTGTATTCTCTAGTGACATATTTTTCTGGTCCAACTGGAAAAAAAACAGAAGAATATTTATTCATTAAATTATTTATATCTGCCCTATATCACAAGCAGCATCTAATTAAAATCTATATAAAACTACGAAAGCAGTAATTGCTGTGAAAATGTATTGTAACAATAAACAATTTTTTAAAGTTTAAACATTTTAAAACTATGTGCAAAACAGATTAAATTAAATCAGTGAAACCCAAAGCCTTTTAATGAATAATTACGTTTTTACTTGAGTCTCTTGAGTCCAACCCCCTGCCAAGAAGCAGGAAATCGCATTCAAAGCACCCCTGACAGATGGCCATCCAGACTCTGCTTAAAAGCCTCCAAAGAAGGAGCATCCACCACACTCCGGGGCAGAGAGTTCCACTGCCGAACAACTTTCACACAGTCAGGAAGTTCTTCTTGATGTTCAGGTGAAATCTCTTTTCCTGTAGTTTGAAGCCATTGTTCTTGAGTCCAACCCCCTGCCAAGAAGCAGGAAATCGCATTCAAAGCACCCCTGACAGATGGCCATCCAGACTCTGCTTAAAAGCCTCCAAAGAAGTAGCATCCACCACACTCCGGGGCAGAGAGTTCCACTGCCGAACAACTCTCACACAGTCAGGAAGTTCTTCTTGATGTTCAGGTGAAATCTCCTTTCCTGTAGTTTGAAGCCATTGTTCCGCATCCTAGTCTCCAGGGCAACAGAAAACAAGCTTGCTCCCTCCTCTCAATGACTTCCCCTCACATATTTATACATAACTATCATGTCTCCTCTCAGCCTTCTCTTCTGCAGGCTAAACATTCCCAGTTCTTTAAGCCACTCCTCATAGAGCTTGTTCTCCAGACCCTTGATCATTTTAGTTGCCTCCTCTGGACACATTCCAGCTTGTCAACATCTCCCTTCAATTGCGGTGCCCAGAATTGGACACAGTATTCCAGGTGTGGTCTGACCAAGGCAGAATAGAGGGGGAGCATGACTTCCCTGGATCTAGACACTATACTCCTATTGATGCAGGCCAAAATCCCATTGGCTTTTTTAGCAGCCGCATCACATTGTTGACTCATGTTTAACTTGTTGTCCACAAGCACTTCAAGATCTTTTTCACATGTATGGTTGTTGAGCCATGCGTCCCCCATTCTGTATCTTTGCATTCCATTTTTTCTGCCGAAGTGAAGTATCTTGCATTTGTCCCTGTTGAACTTCATTTTGTTACTTTCGGCCCATCTCTCTAGTCTGTTAAAATCGTTTTGAATTCTGCTCCTGTCTTCTGGAGTGTTGGCTATCCCTCCCAGTTTGATGTCGTCTGCAAACTTGATGATCGTGCCTTCTAACCCTTCGTCTAAGTCGTTAATAAAGATGTTGAACAGAACCAGGCCCAGGACGGAGCCCTGCGGCACTCCATTCGTGACTTCTTTCCAAGATGAAGAAGACGCATTGGTGAGCACCCTTTGGGTCCGTTCGCTTAGCCAATTACACATAATCGTAGTTTTGTCTAGCCCATATTTTACTAGTTTGTTTGCCAGAAGGTCATGGGGGACTTTGTTGAAGGCCTTACTGAAATCCAGGTACACTACATCCACGGTGTTCCCTCTATCGACCCAACTCGTAACTCTGTTGAAAAAAGAGATCAGATTAGTTTGGCATGACTTGTATTTGGTGAATCCGTGTTGACTTTTAGCAATGACCGCATTTGTTTCTAAGTGTTCGCAGACCACTTCCTTAATGATCTTTTCCAGAATCTTGCCTGTTATCGACGTGTGGCTGACCGGATGGTAATTGTTTGGGTTGTTCTTTTTTCCCTTCTTGAAGATAGGGACCACATTCGCCCTCCTCCAATCTACTGGGACTTCTCCCTTTTCTCCAAGAACTCTTGAAGATAATTGTCAGTGGTTCTGAAATAACTTCAGCTAGTTCCTTCAATACTCTTGGATGTAGCTGATCTGGCCCTGGAGACTTGAATTTCTTTAGAGCGGCCAGGTGTTCCTTGACAATTTGTTTCCCTATTTGGGGTTGGATTTTCCCTACTCCTATGTCCATTCCATGTTGCTGAAGTTGAAGATGGCTTTCTTTTTGTGAGAAGACCGAGGCAAAGAAGGTATTAAGTAGTTCTGCCTTTTCCCTGTCCCTTGTCACCATCACCCCATCTTCTCCTCGCAGAGGCCCTATCGCCTCCTTGTTCTTCCTTTTTCTACCAACGTAAGCAAAAAAACCTTTTTTGTTGTTTTTAATGTCCCTGGCAAGCCTGAGCTCATTTTGCGCTTTAGCCTTGCAAACCTTTTCCCTACAGGTGTTGGCCATACATTTGAATTCTTCTTTGGTGATTTCTACTTCTTGTGCATGTTTCTTTTGAGTCTTAGCCTGGTAAGAAGTTCTTTGGACATCCATCCTGGCTTCTTCACACTTGTCTTATTTTTTTTCTTTGTTGGCAATGTTTGCATTTGCGCCTTGAGTATTTCACTTTTTAAAAACTCCCATCCATCCTTAACTCCCTTGTCTTTTAATATTGATGTCCATGGAATGCCGCTCAGTATTTCCTTCATTTTTTGGAAGTCAGCTCTCTTAAAGTCCAGAATGCGTCTTTGACTTGTCTTCGTTTTAGCCTTCCTTTGTATGGTGAACTGCAGGAGCACATGGTCACTTGCCCCTAAGGATCCAACCACTTCGAATGTATTGATCAGGTTTTCCACATTTGTTAAGATGAGATCAAGAGTAGCCGATCCCCTTGTTGCCTCTTCTACCTTCTGGATCATAAAATTGTCTGCAAGGTAAGTGAGGAATATCAAAGCGCGCGTTTTGGATTAACACACATGCAGCGGAAGATCAACGAAGAATCACTGGCACCAATAAAGAGGCTGAAGCCTGTTTGGCTATCTACAAAAGGTTTACTACCAAACGGAAAACTCTCAAGACGATATATACAGACAGACTGCAGAGAGCAGAGAGAGAGAGAGATAACACAAGGAGCTATTTATAACCATCTCTGCTGTCTGATGCAATACACAGTTAATTCTTTACACACTCGCATAGTGGACAGCAGACAGTGCATGATGCAATCTCCAGCTCACATTGCAACACTATAACTCAATTACATTTAAACAACTCTATATACAATCATTCCCACTTCAACAATTTCCCCTCTTTAAATGTAATTTAGTCATCACAGTTATATACACAGCTCGAACACATTTCAATCATCTTCTTTTACATTCATAACACTGTTACACTCTGAATGTCTAACTTTGTAACTGAGGTTAAACAAACATATACAAAACTTCTTCTTACATGTATGGGGAACACCTTCACAAGTTTACAATTCATAACACACAACACCAACAACTATAGACTCATTCTTCAACAATTACAAATCTACCTCTACTAACAAAATCTTTTGCCACAGGTGTTTTATGAAACTTCATTGGATCACATGCATATGGTACTAAAGCATATCTCTTCTTCTCTACACTAACATGACTCAAATTTACCTCTTCTTTAGCTTCTTGTTTCACCTGTGTGTCTACACCTTTGTTACTAGATCTTCTTGTTCCTTGTTTCTTAGGTGTACCTTGACTTACTTTCTTTGGTGTTGTGCATTCTGATTTCACTGACTCAATTACTTTCTTAGATGTTTCTTCACTTTCTACATTGACTTTAGCTCGCTGAAAAACATGTAACTTTTATACATTGGAATGTATGTTATTCCAATCTCTGGGTCTTTCAAAATAAGCCATCTTTGACAATTTCACTTTGGTAGGTGTCTCTAAGAACTTGTAAGACTTTTTGCTGTACCCAATGAATGTCATTTCTTTGTATTTTTCTTTCTTATTTGTTCTCTCACTGGCTGGGATGACTATATTTGCTCTCTGGCCAAATATTCTCAAAAACTTGTAATTTGGTATATGACCATACAACTTTCGAAAAGGAATGTCTTGCACACACTCATCCCACAGTCTGTTTGTCAAATAATTACATGTGTGTAACACTTCTGGCCAATAATTGTTAGCTATATGACTGTCTTTAAAGACACACAATTTCATCTCATTTAACAGCTGTGTTCTTTTTTCAGCAACACCTTCTTCACCTTTCATTTGTTCAATTTCAATCCAATTAATATTCATTGACCTTAACAATGCTTTAAATTCACTGCCACAGACTTCTGCACCTTTGTCAATTATTAAAGTGTCCAATTTCTTTTCATACACATTTTCTACCAAACTTAGCCAATCACTCAATTTTCTAGTTGCTTCTGATAAGTCTGCAAAGAAATATGCATAACCGAACCTGCTCATTCTTTCTACAATAAGCATCATATATTTTGATCCACCAGTACTTTTCTCAAAAGGACCCTCAATATTTACATGTGCCTTCTCAAACATGCCATCCACACTTATTTTAGACCTCTTGTAAAACTTTACAGGCTCTTTCTTCACTTCATTACATATGGCACAATCTAAATCATAGTTACATGACTCCATTTTGTAATTAGGGCACAAATTAAGTGACTTCCTTAATATCTCCATGCTAGCATGACCCATCACTCGGTGGAATAAATGCAGACAACGATCATGTTGAATTTGACCTCCTACACACATAATTTCTACATTTTCTCCATCAATGCTGTTCACTTTTTCAAACATTTCATACATTCTGTTTCTTTTTTCTCCTTTGCCAACCAATTTTCCTTCCCTATCACGAATATAGCAATAAATTCCTTTAAAAAACACTTTAAACTGTTGATCAGTCAATGTAGCTACACTTAACAAATTTGTCTTCATTTCAGGCACATACAAGACTTTCTCCCAATACAATTTTAAACATGGAATATAACAGGTTCCAAATTTAGAAAACAATTTAAATGACCCATCAGCCAAAGTTACATTTGCTCCTTCCAAATCTTGTACATCTCTCAACAGAGAAATAGAGTTAGTAATATGATGAGTGGCTCCTGAGTCCAAAACCCATTTGTTACTTCTTTCGCTGTCTCCATCTTCATTTGCAGCCATCAAAACTCTCGGCTCAGGGTTGTTGTTCAGTCCACTTCTCCTGTGACCACATCTGGCTTGGCGTCCTCTTTGATGTCTTCCTCGGTTCTGGCAATCTCTTGCTAAATGTCCTGGCCTGTTACAAATAAAACATTTCCTTACAGCTCTAACACTCACACAAGCAGCAGTCTGGCTCGGCGTCTCTGGAGTTGACTCCCCCTCGCTCTGGTAACTTCTCCCACATGAGGTTTCTTTTTCAAAACATAGTCGTTCCACTTCCTCCAAGATTCTGGAACACACTAAATCCAGACTCAGATCTCCTTCTGGCACATTTTGTAAGGAATGCAACAGATGAGCCCATTCAGCAGTTAAGCTCGACATCATAATATAAGCCTGTTGCTCTTTGGCAATCTGAACACCTCTGTTTTGGCATTCAATAAACAAATATTTCATCCTCTTAACATGTTGCCTCACATCTGCCCCTTCTTCAAGTGTTGTTCTATAAAGCCTTTTAGTCCAAATCATTTTACCAAGAGTGCTCTGTCTCTGATGAACTTGCTTCAACACATTCCATACCTCTTGTGCAGTTTGCAAATTCTGCACATGAACTAACTGACTTGGCATTAAACTCAAAACCAATGTTGCCAGTCCTCTCTCATTTTTAACTGCGTCTTGTTCTGTTCCTAGAATAGTATTTTGTAGCCCTTCTCTGACTAACAGATGCTTCACATAAATGTTCCACTCCTTATAATTTTCATCATTTAACTTATCAAACACAGTCAAAGGATTTGAACTCGCCATCCTTGTCTTCCTGAGATAAAGCCTTTAGCAGCTGACGAAACTCACGCTCAGCACAGCCCAGCAGTCCTCACCTTCACAGGAATGTATGGCACTTTTATGGCTTTTCTTTTGTAACTTCGCCTCGTAAATCACTTCAAAGCCCAGCACGCCCCGCTGCGAAGCACTGCTTTTTCTGCTATGGGCAAAGCTTGCTTCCACTGAAGACAAACTCTCCCCCTCCAGCAGGTTAAGCACGGCTCACCGGAACGGCTTCCTTCCACAGCTCACCGCTCAGCTCGCCACTCAGCTCCCGGACCTCTGGCGCCACACAGACAGGTCAGTATACTGAGTACACTGGAAACTGGTCTGGTTCTGGCACAGTCACAGGTTCTGGAGTAGGCTCTGGTGCTGATCCAGCTGGTCCTTCTGGTCCCCTTCTGGATTCTTCTGAGCACTGGTGCAGGTCTGGGTCTGGGCCCATAACCACTGTCAGAGCGCGCATTTTGGATTAACACATGCAGCGGAAGATCAACGAAGAATCACTGGCACCAATAAAGAGGCTGAAGCCTGTTTGGCTATCTACAAAAGGTTTACTAACAAACGTAAAACTCTTAAGATCAGGGGTCCCCAAACTAAGGCCCGGGGGCCGGATGCGGCCCTCCAAGGTCATTTACCTGGCCCCTGCCCTCAGTTTTATAATGTAATATTTTTATATCATTTTAAATAATATAATATATTGTATATACATATAATATTGATAATAATATTATAATGTTATACAATATAATACTAATAATAATACCATATAATAATATTAATTATATATATTACATATAATATTACAGTATAGTGGTATAGTTCAATATAGTGCTAATATTGTGCTATGCTAATAATATAATATATTGTATGTACATACAGCTGCTCTGAGTCCCTTTCGGGGTGAGAAGGGCGGGATATAAATGTAATAAATAAATGTAGTAAATGAATAAATAAATACATAATTTTAGACTTAGGCTCGCCCAAACTCTGAAATGACTTGAAGGCACACAACAACAATCCTAATTAACTTGACTATCTCACTGGCCAGAAGCAGGCCCACACTTCCCATTGAAATCCTGATAGGTTTATGTTGGTTACAATTGTTTTCATTGTTATTGTTGTTTTGTACTACAAGTAAGACATGTGCAGTGTGCATAGGAATTTGTTCATTTTTTTCCCTCCAAATGATAATTCGGCCCCTCCACAGTCTGAAGGATTGTGAACCGGCCCTCTGCTTTATAAGTTTGAGGACCCCTGCTCAAGATGCTATATATAGACAGACTGCAGAGAGCAGAGAGAGAGAGAGAGAGATAACACAAGGAGCTATTTATAACCACCTCTGCTGTCTGATGCAATACACAGTTAACTCTTTACACACTTGCATAATGGACAGCAGACAGTGCATGATGCAATCTCCAGCTCACATTGCAACACTATAACTCAATTATATTTAAACAACTGTATATACAATCATTCCCACTTCAACAAGGAATTTGTTGGACTTTGTACTCTTTGCCGAGTTTGTTTTCCAGCAGATATCAGGATAGTTGAAATCGCCCATGACTACTATATCTCTTCTTTGTGCCTGTTTGGTCCTTTGTAGATAGATAAAGTGGGGTAACAACAACAACAACAACAACAACAACAGCAACAACAACACATGCCTAAATGAAGACATTAGTTGGGGCCAATTGCACCTGTAGTGGGAACACATTCCACAATAGCTCTGCCGCAGTTGGGAAAGCTGTTTCCTATGTCTACAATGTGTAGATTTCATTGTTGGGGCATAGAAGAGCCCTTGCTAGCAGACCTGAGTTGCTGGGCATTCAAGTTTCAAGGTTTCAAGCCATTTAGGACTTTAAATATCTTGAGAAGCACCCTGAATTCTGATTGTAAGCATATTGCCAGCATGTGCCAACCTTTTTAAGGGTTACAGTATATGACATTTATAAGGTATTCCAATCGGCTACTGTATTTGGGCCTTAAATAACCATCTTCAAGGGAAAGCCCACATAGTGTGTATTACAGTTGTCAAATTGGAAGGTTCCCAATACATGAGCTTTTATGGCTGTTATCTCCATCCAGAAAAGACCACAGATAGGCACCAGCTGAAGCTGACATCAAGCATCTTAGCCACAAGTAAACTTGTCACATGTGGTGCCGGAATCTGCCAGTATCACCACAGATCCTGGCACTCCTGGCAGCACCCACCCAAAGAGCATGGGTACCTGTTGCCCCATGCCCCCACCATCCTGACTCCCCACAACACGGAGAAGCCTGTTTAAGCCAGCTCAACCCAATTTTCCCAAATGAAAGATGTGGAATAACCTGTTTTCCACCACCAGCAATTCTTCAGCGGCAGCAGGGTTTTTTTTCTATTTCGCCATGGAGCTGCCCTGGAAGCACTTTTCCAGAGCATGATGGGAGCTGGTGGACTCTGTGGTGAAAAACCTGCCACTGCACTGAATTTTGGCCTGTGTGAAGAGGTCCAGAGTCCATGTGAGTCTCCAGGGACAAATATGGATCCAAGAATACTCCCAAGCTATGGTCCTTTAAAAGGAGAACAATGCAATTCAGATCAGGATATTTATCTAATTTTTGAATCCAAGGATAATGCATTTGTAATTTATCAGATAACTAAGTCATTTATTACTTTAAAAGTTAGATGCTTTAAGAAGATATCTTAAATGCCTTGGAGAATAATATTAAAGAATCTATAGCTAACAAGATGTTTCTTTCTTGAGGCAGAAATTCTTAGAAATCTCGTCTTTTGTATATCTTATCTCACTGACATTTGATTTCACTAATATCAGAACTAAGAGACCTCTATGCAGTAATTGTTTTGGACTACTCATAAGCATGATGTAATATTACTGGCTTTGCATGGGTGTCTTTTCCAATTTTTTTTGTCATGCTTGAGTTACTATCTGCACTTGTCCATACTCTAGTGGATGCTGCTATAATTAGTCTATAAACAATGAAAAGAGATTTTGAGAGGTTATGGGGGAAATGAATTAGAAGGTGCATTCATTCTGAAATAAAGAGGGACTAACTGTATATGTCATTTGATTTATTGGATATCTCTACAGCAGTGTCAGTAAGGTTTTTGGCATATTTGATTTTTGAATAATTCCATAGAACAACCTATATATATATATATATATATATATATATATATATATATATATCTCCAGGCAATAACATGAGCAAAGCAATAAATATTTAAACAATAGAAATTAAACCAAAATGCCTTTTCTGTTCATTATATGCAGAAACTTGAATATATTTTAGGTTTCCAAATAACACTAGCAGGTCATACACAGCTACAATTTGAAATATTTATAGAGGAAACCATATTACACAGTCTTAAGTTTGGATCTTTAGATCAGTTACCTAAATTGAGTATCTGTTCCCATTTCTCCCATAGAACATGTGCAAACATTTCTACAAAAATCTTCAAAGGGTCAAATAATCCTCACCATTAGCTTTTTGTCACATTTGAACCAATAATAATAATAATAATAATAATAATAATAATAATAATAATAATAATAATAAAAACTTTATTTATACCCCGCCAACATCTCCCCAACGGGGACTCGGGGCGGCTTACATGGGGCCATGCCCAGAACAATACAATATAACAGAATATAAATAGAACAACAAATCATAACACATTGAACAATATAATAAATGGTAATATACACTACATTACGCAAAATCAGAAGAACAATAAAACAAGGGCGGGCCACATGAACACTAAGTTAAAACTCAGGGTGAGAAAAGAAATAAGAATAAAAACCACAGAGAACAGGGTCATAAAGTAGTGGTGCAATCCAATGATGTTATTTAATAATAATAACAACAACAACAACAACAACAATAATGAGGAAGTTTGAAGGAAAATTCTTACAGAACAAAATGGAACAGATGGAAATAACAACTGAAATTATCAGCAAACAAGTGCAAAAAGTCAAGAACTGGACATCGCCTGGTAGTGATCAACTTCATGGATTTTGGCTCACACATCTGATTAGTTTACATGGAGAAATGGCCCAACAATTCAATGAGATGCTGCAGAAAGGAAGTATCAGTGAATGGCTAACAACTTGAAGGACATACCTGATACAAAAGGATCCAGCAAAAGGAGCAGCACCAGGAAACTACAGGTCAATAACGTGCCTGCCCACTATGTTTAAACTACTGACAGGCATCATAGCTGACAAAATTCAAGACTATCTTGAAAAAAAAAACATCTTGCCAGATGAACACAAAGGCAACAAACGGAAAAACAGTGGCACAAAAGACCAATTATTAATTGACAAAATGATTCTGGAGAACTGTAAAAGCCGAAAAGCTAATCTTCACATGGCGTGGATTGACTACAAAAAGACCTTTGACTCACTCCCACATAGCTGGATCATCGTTGGTACCTTTATTGAAAAAATAATGGAGCACTGGAAAACTGAACTGTTTGTTGGAAATGAAAGCTATGGACTTGTCAACATCAGAAGAGGAATTTTCCAGGGAGACTCATTGTCCCCTCTGCTTTTCATTATTGCCATGATCCCTCTGTCAACAATCTTACAAAAAACAAATCTTGGCTATCAAACATCTAAGAAATCTCACAAAATTACGCATCTGATGTACATGGATGACCTGAAGCTGTATGGGAAAATGGAAACTGAAATCCAGTCTCTGACTAACACTGTCCGAATTTTTAGCACTGATATCAGCATGGAGTTTGGCTTGGACAAATGTTCGACAGTGGCATTGAAGAAGGGAAAAATCATTGAAAGTGAGGGCATAAATATGCCTAATGGCCAAACAATAAAGTGTTACCAACCAGAGGCCTATAAATATCTGGGCATATTACAGCTGGACAACATCAACATTAAGCATGAACATGTGAAAACTGTGGTCAGCAAAGAATACACACAAAGGTTCAGAAAAATTCTCAAAAGCAAGCTCAATGGAGGCAACACCATCAAGGCCATAAACACTTGGACCATACCTGTCATAGGATATACTGCTGGCATTATGAATTGGACACAGGCGGAACTGGACAATTTGGACAGAAAAACTGTCAGAGTAATTGCGCAGCACAGCAGTAGATGGAGTCAGTGGAACGCAGAACGAAGTGACATCCAGAGACTTTGGTAAAACTATATACAAAGTTTTACTGTAAGCAGTAACAAAGACAAACAGACTTGCAGACAATGGACACAGGACTTGACTTTTCAGCAGACAGCAGAACAGAACAGAACTGATGTAATCAGTAATGCACAAACACTTGTGTCTGGACACTCCCCAGTTCCAGCCACACATCAAGGTCATCACAGCTTCTCAGTAATTAAGTCTTTACAGACTATAGTACACTCTGGATGATGCAATCAGTATGGAATACAAACCAAGACACAAATTGCATTTAAACACTATCAATACACAAATCCCACATTAACAAAAACAAGGAACAGGGTTGTTGTATGTCTTTCCGGCTGTGTGGCCATGTTCCAGAAGTATTCTCTCCTGACGTTTCGCCCACATCTATGGCAGGCATCCTCAGAGGTTGTGAGGTATGGATAAATTAAGTAAGGAAAGGAAAGAATATATATCTGTGTATAGTCCAAGGTGTGGCAAGAGTTCTTTGTCACTGGGAGCCAGCATTAATGTTTCAGTTAATCACCCTAATTGGCATTGGAAATGTTTTGTCCCTTGCCTGGGGGCATCCTTTGTTCAGTCAAGTCCTTATTGTGTTGGTTCCCATCTACTGTTTTGATTTTGGAGTTTTGTAATACTGGTAGCCAGATTTTGTTCATTTTCATGGTTTCTTCCTTTCTGTTGAAGTTGTCCACATGCTTGTGGATTTCAATGGCTTCTCTGTGTAGTCTGACATGATAGTTGTTAGAATGGTCCAGCATTTTTGTGTTCTCAAATAGTATTCTGTGTCCAGGCTGGTTCATCAAATGCTCTGCTATGGCTGATTTCTCTGGTTGAATTAGTCTGCAGTGCCTTTCATGTTCTTTGACTCTTGTTTGGGCGCTGCGTTTGGTGGTCCCTATGTATACTTGTCCACAGCTGCATGGTATCCGGTAGACTCCTGCAGAGGAGAGAGGATCCCTCTTGTCCTTCGCTGACCGTAGCATTTGTTGGATTTTCTTTGTGGGTCTGTAGATAGTTTGTAGGTTGTGCTTTTTCATCAATTTGCCTATGCGGTCAGTAGTTCCCTTGATGTATGGTAAGAACACCTTTCCTCTGGGTGGATCTTTGTCTTGACTCTCATGGCTTGTTCTTGGCCTTGCAGCTCTTCTGATGTCTGTGGTGGAGTATCCATTGGCCTGTAGAGCCCAGTTTAGGTGGTTGAGTTCACCTTGGAGGAGGTGAGGTTCGCAGATTCTTTGTGCACGGTCTGTCAGGGCTTTGATTGTGCTCCTTTTTTGACTTGGGTGATGGTTGGAGTTTTTATGAAGGTATCTATCTGTGTGTGTAGGTTTTCTGTAAACTGTGTGGCCCAATTGTTGATTGGGTTTGCGGATGACCAGAACATCTAGAAATGGCAGTTTTCCTTCCTTTTCTTTTTCCATGGTGAATTGGATGTTTGGGTGGATGCTGTTAAGATGGTCCAGGAACTTGCTGAGTTCTTCCTCTCCATGGCTCCAAATTGTGAAGATGTCATCCATGTATCTGAACCAAACAGTTGGCTTTTTTGGTGCTGTTTCTAGGGCCTGTTTTTCAAAGTATTCCATATAGAAATTTGCTACTACTGGGCTGAGAGGGCTCCCCATGGCCACTCCATCCTTCTGTTCATAGAATCCATTGTCCCACTGAAAGTAGCTAGTGGTGAGGCAATGGTGAAACAGGGCTGTGATGTCTTCTGGGAAGTTTTGTTTGATTAGTGTGAGGGTGTCAGCTACTGGGACTTTGGTAAAAAGGGACACCACATTGAAGCTGATCAGGATGTCCTTGGTGCTTAGATTGAGGTTGCTGATCTTTTCTATTAAGTGTGTAGAGTCCTTGATATAATGTGCAAAATCTAAAATCCACAAGGACTCCATCCCACTCAGACCCATTGTAAGTGCCATTGGATCGCCGACTTACAACCTGGCAAAATTTCTGGCTACACAGCTACAAACCCACATTGGGCTCACTGCACATTATATCAAGGACTCTATACACTTTAGCTGATTTAGCTATTGGACCTCTACTGGCAGGTCGTTCCACAGTCATGGGGAAGTCAATGAAACAGTCCTCTGGATGGTGGTTGCCAGTCGATTCTGGCAGGTTGGAGAAGACCCCCCCACCCAGATGACCTCAGTGTTTGGGGTGGATTGTACCGGAGAAAGCGATCCTGTAAGTAACCTGGACCCAAACCATGTAGGGTTTAAAGGTCAATACCAACATCTTATACTTTGCCCAGAAACTAACTGGCAGCCAGTTGAGTGACTTTAGGATAGGGGTGATATGCTTACTCCTGGGTGTTCCTGTAACCAATCTGGCTCCCTTATTTTGAACCAACTGGAGTTTCCAAACCTGGTACAAAGGTAGCCTAATGTAAAGCTTATTGCAGAAGGCCAACCTTGAGGTTACCAGCACATGGACATCTTTAGGTCCTCTGAATCTAGGAAGGGGCGTAACTGATGTATCAGCCATAGCCAAAAGTAAGCATTCCTGACTGTCGCATCTACCTGACATTTGGAGAAATTGATCCAGGATCACTCCTAAGCTGTGAAAACAGTCTTTCAGTGGGGGTGTAACCACATCCAGAACTAGTTGACACACCTCCACCCCCAGATTAAGACCCTTGATGGCAAACACCTCTGTTTTTTTCTGCATTCAGTTTCAATTTGTTTTTCTTCATCCAGCCCATTACCTCCTTCAGACATTCATTCAGAGGAGACATGCTATCCTTAATTGTAGCTGCTTTTGAAGTCACTGAGAAATATATTTGGGTGTGATTAGCATACTGATAACACCCCGCCCCATGTCTACAGATGATCTCTCCCAGTGACGTCATGTATACCTGAAAGGTACAACTGGAACCACTACAGCATAGTGCCTCCAATTCCCAGCCCCTCAAGGTAGAAAGATACCATGATCGATAGTGTTGAAGGCTTCTGAGAGGTCTAGAAGCACCAGCCGGGACCCACTCCCCCTGCCGGTGTTGAGATGGAGATCATCCATTAAGGCGACCATAGCTCTGTATTCTGCTCTAAAGCCGGTTTGAAATAGGTCAAGAAAGTGTGTGTCATCCAAGACTACATGGAGTTGAAGGGAAACTACATTCTCAATCACCTTGCCCAAAAAAGGGAGGTTAGACACTGGCCTGTAATTATTAAGGTCCAAGGGATCTAGGGTGGGCTTCTTCAGCAGCGGTCTAACTATTGCTTTTAAAAAAACCAGTTGTGATGACTCATGGGCCATGTAGTCCTGTTCCTAGTACTGTTGTGACAGATGAAGAGGAAAACTTGGGTTTCCCACCGTTTCTGCCAGATTTGGAGCCCGTGCAGCTGCAAGATGTTTGCCCACAAGAAGTCAGCCAAACAAGCCTTGAGCAGAAATCTCCCCCATTTTCTCGCCGTCTTTATTATAATCAAGATAGAAGCGCTCGGGAGGCGACTCGCCGGAGCGCCAGGATAGCTGCCAGACAATTAGATGATTAAGTCTGTTTCCCTTGGGAAAGTTTAAGGAGTCATGCACCTGGACACAGTATAGGTTTCAGTTCTTGTTCCCCAGAGAAAGTGTTCCTTGGCGGGAAAACAAGATCCTATATAGATGTTTGGCCACAAAGGAATCCTTGCGGAGTCAATTCGTCAGCTTCGGGAGTAGATTGTGTGTGGACTACGCTACTCCAGTTTCCAGGACCTTGCTCACGTTCCAGCCCTGCCTTGTTCCCCGGACCCCGCCATGGATTTCGCCACGGACCCTGTTCTTGTTCCTCGTTTCTTGTTGCCTTGAATCAAGCCTCGTTTGCCAAGGATCTAGTTTGCTCTCCAGCCTTGCATCAAGTTCCATGGACTAAAGGACCTTGCCATTTCCCCTCACTTTGCTTGGCAAAGTGTGTGTTTCGGTTATTGGATTACAACTTTGGACTTTAATATCTCATATTGGACATTGTTTTCCTGGACTATAATTGACCTTTCCTGAAAGGTCTACTCCTGAACTATATTCTACACTTGTTTTTACTGACTTTATATATTCCTTTAATAAAGATATTAGATAGATTCTGGCCTCTGCGCATGGTTATTAGTGCTCTGCAGCCTGGGTCCTGACAGTTTCATAGAATCATAGAATCATAGAATAGTAGAGTTGGAAGAGACCACATGGGCCATCTAGTCCAACCCCCTGCCAAGAAGCAGGAAATCGCATTCAAAGCACCCCCGACAGATGGCCATCCAGCCTCTGCTTAAAAGCCTCCAAGGAAGGAGCCTCCACCACAGCCCCGGGGAGAGAGTTCCACTGTCGAACAGCTCTCACAGTGAGGAAGTTCTTCCTGATGTTCAGGTGGAATCTCCTTTCCTGTATTTTGAAGCCATTGTTCCGTGTCCTAGTCTGCAGGGCAGCAGAAAACAAGCTTGCTCCCTCTTCCCTATGACTTCCCTTCACATATTTGTACATGGCTATCATGTCTCCTCTCAGCCTTCTCTTCTGCAGGCTAAACATGCCCAGCTCTTTAAGCCGCTCCTCATAGGGCTTGTTCTCCAGACCCTTAATCATTTTAGTCGCCCTCCTCTGGACGCTTTCCAGCTTGTCAACATCTCCCTTCAACTGTGGTGCCCAAAATTGGACACAGTATTCCAGGTGTGGTCTGACCAAGGCAGAATAGAGGGGGAGCATAACTTCCCTGGATCTAGACGCTATTCCCCTATTGATGCAGGCCAGAATCCCATTGGCTTTTTTAGCAGCCGCATCACATTGTTGGCTCAGGCGCCTTAAGCACCAATTAACCTAGGCCAGAATGTCTACTGGAACTGGGGCGGAAGCCCAACCACTCAGCTACACCATCTCCAAGGATGAAGTGGACAGAATCCGAGATACACTCCATACGCAGGAGGGAGAAATACGGGGCTTGAAGGAACACAGAGCCCATCTCCCTGCCCTGGCGCTACCAACCAAGTTTTCTGGAGAAGCTTCCAAGGTTCATGTTTTCCGTTGCCAATGCCAGGCATACCTAGAAGCCCGTCATGCCGAGTTTCCCCAAGAAGACATCAAGGTGGCGTGGATTTACAGTCTCCTAGACGGGCCAGCGGCCAACTGGGCGACGGCGCTGTTTGATGAAGCCTCCCCACACCTAAGTTCCGCGCTAAACTTCCTGAATCACCTTAAGGCAACTTGGGGGATCGAGGACAATTTTGAGGCGGCCGGCCACAAACTCCGGCGCCTTTTCCAAGGGGACAGGCCCTTGTCCCAGTACATAGCCGAGTTCCGAGTGCTGGCCCAAAACACCGGTTGGAATGATGTAGCCCTCAGAGGACAGTTTTGGGAGGGTCTCAACATCGAGATGTTGGAAGAAATCTCCAAGGTGGATCCTCCAAACTCTCTTGAAAGACTTATTGACCAATGTTTACGAGCCGAAGTCATGCTTGCCAACAGAAAACAGTGGCTCCGAGGCCAGAGTGGAAGAGCAGGAGCAAAACCTCCCGCTCCCGCCGGCATCCAGCCACGTCCAATGTGGAGACCCCCGCCACCAGCCCCATACCCCAGAGAAAGCGAGGAGGTGCTGATGCAGTTGGGCAATGTGCGTCCCAGATTAGATGTTGCCGAGAAGGCCCGCTGCCAACGTTTAAACCTCTGTTGGTACTGTGGAAACGGGGGCCATTTTGCCAGAGAGTGTCCAGCCAAAAGAAAGCCCGCCGCTCGTTTGGCAGCGGCGTCCTCCGTGGAGACGGGGACGGCCGAGGTGGCTGGCGCAAAGCCGGCGGGGGAAGCCAGCGACCAGGCGTAGAGAGGCTCGCCAAACCGGTCAGAAACCCCACTCAAGAGCCGCCAACCGGGGTCCTATTTCTCCTAGTGGTCACCTTGTGATCAGCGAAAAAAGGACCCGTCATGATCCATGCCATGATAGACTCAGGAGCAACAAACAATTTCATCGATAGAGAGTATGCCGACTCTCTGGGATTACAACATCACGATTTCAAGAACGCCCGGGTGGTGCAAGCCATAGATGGCCGTCCCCTAAAGACAGGTCCAGTAAGCCAGTGGTCTGAACCCACCAGAATGTGGATAAGGGAACACATGGAAAAAAATTCCTTTTTTGTTACCGAGGTTCCTCACTTCCCTGTGATTTTGGGAATTCCATGGCTGACACTCCACGACCCCAGCATCTCTTGGACCAACAGAGAACTGCAGTTTGCTTCTAAATATTGCCAAAACCATTGTCTTGTAGCCAAGGTCTGCCATGCCACAGACGCTGAATCCATCATCACCTTGCCCAAGAAATACTCAGACTTTTGGGATGTTTTCAATGAAAAGGAAGCCGAGAAACTACCCCCGCATAGGCCTTATGATTGTGCCATTGACTTGGTGGAGGGGGCCCCGATCCCGCGAGGACACCTCTACTCCCTGACTGAACCAGAGCAAGAAGCTCTCAGGGAGTTCATAGAGTCTAACCTCCGCAAGGGGTTCATCAGACCCTCTCAATCCCCAGCCGCTTCCCCAGTGATGTTTGTGAAAAAGAAGTCAGGGGACCTACGCTTGGTTGTGGACTATAGAGCATTGAACAATATCACTAAACGGAACCGCTACCCCCTGCCTTTAATCTCGGACCTATTAGACCGGCTTCGAGGGGCCAAGGTTTACACCAAGCTGGATCTTCGGGGGGCTTACAATCTAGTTCGCATCAGAGAGGGGGACGAGTGGAAAACCGCCTTCCAGACTAAATTCGGATTATTCGAGTCCCTAGTCATGAATTTTGGTTTATCCGGAGCTCCCGCAACGTTCCAGCACTTCGTCAATGATATTTTTCAGGATTATCTAGATCGGTTCTTGATCATATACCTGGACGATTTTTTGGTGTTCTCTAGATCACAATCAGAACATGAGAAACACGTCAGAATGGTGTTACAACGATTGCGAGATCATGGACTATATGCCAAGTTGGAAAAATGCGCTTTTGATCTACAAGAGGTAGATTTCCTGGGTTACCGTGTCTCGCCACTAGGGCTCTCCATGGACCCGGCAAAGGTTTCAGCAGTATTGGAATGGCGAGCGCCAACCAACAAGAAAGAGGTGCAGCGCTTCTTGGGGTTCGCGAACTACTACCGCAAGTTCATTCCAGACTTTGCCCGCTGGTCTGACCCAATCACCAGCTGCATCCGTGGAAAACAGCCTTTCCGCTGGACGGAGCAAGCAGAGAAAGGGTTCCAGCAACTAAAGAAGTTATTCACGTCCCAGCCAATTCTACAGCACCCTGATCCTAAAACCCCTTTTGTTGTGCAGGCTGACGCCTCCGATGTGGCAATTGGGGCTGTACTCATGCAACCAGTGGGAGAACATCTTCATCCATGTGCCTTTTACTCCCGTCAACTAACAGCCCCAGAGAGAAATTACACTATTTGGGAGAAGGAACTTTTGGCCATAAAGGCAGCCTTTGAAAATTGGAGACATTGGTTAGAAGGGGCCAAATTTCCCATTGAGGTCCATACTGACCATCGTAATTTGGAACATCTAAGAACTGCCCGCAAGTTAAATCAGAGGCAGCAGCGCTGGGCTTTATTTTTTGAACGCTTTGACTTCCAGATCCATTATGTAACCCCAGCTCAGACCAAGCAAGCAGATGCTCTATCACGGAAACCAGAGTATGCTGCAGGGCGTAAAGAGACTTTCGAATCCCAATTGCTGCAGCCCGAGAACTTTGCCACGCTCACAGTGGGAAACACCAAATCCACTGCAGTTGAACCAACTCCCTCTACTCCAGGGCCCCTTTGTGCTCAAGAAATCAGAACCAGTCAACAGGCGGATGCCTGGGCTCAGGACCAAATTCGCCAAGGACTACGTTTTCCTTTCTCACTTAAGGATGGGTTACTTTGCTACAGAAATCATGTCTACATCCCTCCAGGACCAGGCAGAGAAAAGGCACTTCATCTGTGTCATGACTGCAAGCCAGCAGGGCATTTTGGACTATTTAAAACCATGCATTTGATCCTATGAGATTTTTGGTGGCCCAAGATCCGCAAGGATGTAGAAAAATATGTCAATACCTGCCCGGTATGCCAGCATTCCAAGACAAGAAGGAAGAAGCCCTCAGGGCTACTGCATCCCCTTCCTACTCCATCTCGTCCATGGGAAATAATTTCTGCGGATTTTATCACTGACCTACCACCTTCCCTTGGATTCACCACGATCCTAGTGGTGGTGGACCTTTTTACCAAATTGGCCCATTTCATTCCCTGCGATGGCCTCCCCACGGCCAAAGAGACTGCAGATTTATTCCTTCAGCATATTTTCAGACTACATGGATTGCCCAAGAGTTTAGTCACGGACCGTGGATCTCAATTCACCTCTCGTTTCTGGAAGGCACTACAAAAACTATTGGGCATAGACTCTCGTTTATCTTCAGCTCACCATCCCCAAACGGATGGGCAAACTGAGCGCACCAATGCCACTTTGGAACAATACCTTCGCTGTTATGTAAACTATCAACAGGACAATTGGGCTTCCCTGTTACCTCAGTCAGAGTTTGCCTACAACAATGGTGTCCAAGCTTCAACCAAGGAAACCCCGTTCTTTGCAAACTACGGCTTCCATCCACGTTTCTTTCCTCCTGTCATTGAAACCTCAGAAGTCCCCGCAGCGGAGGACTGGCTGCAAGAACTCACAGCGGTGCAACAACTATTGCTCCAGCAACTGGACCAAGCCAAGGAGGACTATAAACGCCACGCTGACAGTCATCGCCAGCCGGGCCCCGAGATCAAGGTAGGAGATTGGGTTCTTCTGTCCACTCGCTTTTTGCCCTCCCACCGTCCCTGCCGGAAGCTAGATGCCCGTTTCATTGGTCCTTATCCAGTGGTGGCACAACTTACCCCCGTGACTTTCAAGCGTCAACTTCCGCACTCCATGCGCATTCATCCAGTGTTTCATCGTTCCCTGCTCCTTCCGGCGGATGGTGTGCGCCCTGATGCAGACCGGCCGGCCCCCACTCCTGTTTTGGTGGATGGGGAGGAGGAATTCGAGGTTCAGGACATTTTGGATTCTCGCTTCCACCGCCGCCGCCTTCAGTATCTCATTAACTGGGTGGGTTTTGGCCCCGAAGAACGCTCTTGGGAAGACGCTTCCACAGTCCATGCCCCCGATTTAGTCCGTCGCTTCCATCAGGTCCACCCTGCCAAGCCGCGGCCCCGCACCTCGAGAAGACGGCCCATTTTTGAGGGGGGCCTTGAGGAGGGGGATAGTGTGATGACTCATGGGCCATGTAGTCCTGTTCCTAGTACTGTTGTGACAGATGAAGAGGAAAACTTGGGTTTCCCACCGTTTCTGCCAGATTTGGAGCCCGTGCAGCTGCAAGATGTTTGCCCACAAGAAGTCAGCCAAACAAGCCTTGAGCAGAAATCTCCCCCATTTTCTCACCGTCTTTATTATAATCAAGATAGAAGCGCTCGGGAGGCGACTCGCCGGAGCGCCAGGATAGCTGCCAGACAATTAGATGATTAAGTCTGTTTCCCTTGGGAAAGTTTAAGGAGTCATGCACCTGGACACAGTATAGGTTTCAGTTCTTGTTCCCCAGAGAAAGTGTTCCTTGGTGGGAAAACAAGATCCTATATAGATGTTTGGCCACAAAGGAATCCTTGCAGAGTCAATTCGTCAGCTTCGGGAGTAGATTGTGTGTGGACTACGCTACTCCAGTTTCCAGGACCTTGCTCACGTTCCAGCCCTGCCTTGTTCCCCGGACCCCGCCATGGATTTCGCCACGGACCCTGTTCTTGTTCCTCGTTTCTTGTTGCCTTGAATCAAGCCTCGTTTGCCAAGGATCTAGTTTGCTCTCCAGCCTTGCATCAAGTTCCATGGACTAAAGGACCTTGCCATTTCCCCTCACTTTGCTTGGCAAAGTGTGTGTTTCGGTTATTGGATTACAACTTTGGACTTTAATATCTCATATTGGACATTGTTTTCCTGGACTATAATTGACCTTTCCTGAAAGGTCTACTCCTGAACTATATTCTACACTTGTTTTTACTGACTTTATATATTCCTTTAATAAAGATATTAGATAGATTCTGGCCTAACATTAGATTTCTATCCCTATGTTTAACACATCCCATGTATTATTGTCTGGTTCATAGCTTTAGTTGATCATAACAGTGTGCCAATGCTTTTTATTTTATTTATTATTGTCTTATTTGAGGGAACATTTTGTCCTTCTAGTGTAATTCAGCAGAAATTGACTCTGCATTGCTGTTTAAATCTATGTTCGTTCAAAATGAATAGAAGGAGCTTATTTTCATATCCTTTGTCACCAGCCACTCCATGAAATTCTGCTATTGTTGAGCATGTGGATGTATTAAAGATTTAATAGCTACCACTAAAATATTCATTATTCAAAAATGACAACTGCAAAATGAAAAGGCCATGCGAATTATTTCAAATCAGTGTCATGTTTTTTCATAATGTCATAAAATAGATCATGATGAAATGCTTAAGTTTATTATCTCTATCCACTTTTTTATCAAAGTAAAACAATGTTAATTTTATAAAGGTAATTTTTCATGTTCTCCCTGCCTCTTCTTTTATTAAATTAGCTGCCTCAATAACTCCTGTACTTCTTCCTTGACAGTTCTGTACTCACCAAACCATCTTCCTAACCCTCAAATTTGGTTATGCTATTCTGCATGGAGTTGTGAATACAATTTTGAGTTATGGCTACAAGGAAGAGTAAGAACAGAAAACAGCTGAAAAGCTTGGAGTAGTAGGTCAGATTGTGAACTCATATTCTCAGAGGTGTGTGGTACAAACCCATGCATATTCAATCAGATGTGAGATTCCCTAGTTTTTAAGAATATAGGGTGCCATCTACACCAGGCATAGGCAAACTTCAGCCCTTCAGATGTTTTGGGCTTCAACTCCCATAATTGATAACAGCCGGTAAGCTGTCTGGGATTTCTGGGTGTTGAAGTCCAAAACACCTGGAGGCCCAAGGTTTGCCCATGCCTGACCTACACTGACTACTTAAGTTGGTGTCGGTTCAGATCAACCCAAGATGGCCACAGGGGAAAACACTACACCCCAAATTAAAATTATTCATGGTTATAGCAGTCACAACTGAGTTATGGCAGTCCCAACACCTGCAGCTGATTCCTATGCAGAACCAACAGCAGGCATCCCAAAATTAGGTAGGTAGCATTGTCACTGCTATAGCTAGCAATAACACAAGGGGAGTGGCAGTTAGGCTCATGTCCCATTGGACCAAATTGTATTTGGTGCAGCTTGGCAGTGTGAATGCTCTGCAGCTGCTAAGGCAGGTCAGAGCATCCTTGTCGAGCAGGGACCAGAGTTTTGGATGCCAGATCTAACTCACATTATTGGGCTATGTAGAACCACCCTACGCTCGCAGAACAAATTCCGTTGACAGTGTAATCTTGAGTTAACCAATAGTTTTGATAAATACCTTGAAAAACTGTGTGCCATATTTAAAATTAAGTTTTCTTTTCATTTTGTTGTTCATAGTTAAAAAGTTAAACTTGCCTATCTTAATAGTTCTCATGGCCACAATCCAAGAACACTTCTCTAGTGTAAGCAACTGTGTTGATCTTTATGTATTTAATAAGTATGCAATACATAGTATTATAACAAATGCAACAGAATCACTTGGCAGAGAACAGTAACACAACAAAAGACACTGAAATAGTTAGTATGCTTGACATTGGATGGAAAGACTTCAATCCTAATTAACACTTTGGTCTTATTAAAAAGATTTTAGTGCAACTAATTACTTTTGATAAAAACATTATTAACATAAAAATAGCCAACTTCATGTCCAGCTCTAACATTCATATCACCAGCATACATACAGAGTGTGTGAAAGAGCACAAAACTGGTGCATTTTAATTGCTCATTTCAGGTGAGGCCACTCCAAATACTTTGCAGCAATACAAGTAATATTCATGACTATAGATCATTGCTATAAAAAATCCTCCTCCTCCATTGTTGTTATTATTTGCTGACATACTGTAAAGCAAGATCTATCTACATTTATTATTGTCACACTATTGCCATGATTACAAATGTCTAAATCTATCTTTTAAAAACAGCATCCTCACTGGACATTAGAACATTCTTCTGGCAATCGAGTTACAGAAGGAGGACATTTCCATCCTATTGCATTCTGCTCAACGGGACAGGTGTCACTTAGTGGGGCTGTCTGCTGGAGTTTTAAGGTCAGGAGGTGATAGGTAGTTAGATATCTAACTACAGTAGAGTCTCACTTATCCAAGCTAAACAGGCTGGCAGAAGCTTGGAGAAGTGAATATCTTGGATAATAAGGAGGGATTAAGGAAAAGCCTATTAAACATCAAATTAGGTTATGATTTTACAAATTAAGCACCAAAACATGTTTTACAACAAATTTGACAGAAAAAGCAGTTCAATACGCAGTAATGTTATGTTGTAATTACTGTATTTACGAATTTAGCACCAAAATATCACAATATATTGAAAACATTGACTATAAAAATGGCTTGGATAATCCAGAAACTTGGATAAGCGAGGCTTGGATAAGTGAGACTCTACTGTATTATGCATGTGTGATCCAGGAAAAAAATGGTTCTAAACTCTCTTTGAAAGTAGGGGCTGCTGGCGGTTAGGTTCTAAAGTCATTACCAAATTTTGAAGGCAAAAAGTTCAAAACGTTCTGAAACTTCTGAATCTTCGTATATACAGTGGGGGGGGGGAAGTATTTAGTCAGATACCAATTGTACAAGTTCTCCCACTTAAAAAGATGAGAGAGGTCTGTAATTGACATCATAGGTAGACCTCAACTATGAGAGACAACATGAGAAAACACATCCAGAATATCATATTGTTTGATTTTTCACAAATTTATTTGTAAATTATTGTGGAAAATAAGTATTTGGTCCATAACAGAAGTTAATCTGAGTACTTTGTTATATATCCTTTATTGGCAATGACAGAGGTCAAACGTTTTCTGTAAGTCCTCACAAGATTGGCACACACTGTTGCTGGTATGTTGGCCCATTCCTCCATACAGATCTCCTCAAGAGCAGTGATGTTTTGGGGCTGTCTCTGGGCAACACAGACTTTCAACTCTCTCCAAAGGTTTTCTCTAGGGTTGAGATCTGGAGACTGGCTAGGCCATTCCAGGACCTTGAAATGCTTCTTACAAAGCTACTCCTTTGTTGCCCTGGTGGTGGGCTTGGGATCATTGTCATGCTGAAAGACCCAGCCACGTTTCATATTAATTGCCCTTGTTGGAAGGAGGTTTACACTCAAAATCTCTCAAGACATGGCCCCATTCATTCTTTAATGTGTACGGATCAGTTGCCCTGGTCCTTTTGCAGATAAACAGCCCCAAAGCATGATGTTGCCACTCCCATGCTTCACAGTAGGTATGGTTTCATCTGACCATATGACATTCTCCCAATACTCTTCTGGATCATCCAAATGCTCTCTAGCAAACGTCAGTCGGCCCCAGACATGTACTGGCTTAAGCAAGGGGACACATCTGGCACTGCAGGATTTGAGTCCCTGGCGGCGTAGTGTGTTACTGATGGTAGCTTTTGTTACATTGGTCCCAGCTCTCTGCAGGTCATTCACTAAGTCCCCCCGTGTGGTTCTGGGATTTTTGCTCACCGTTCTTGTGATAATTTTGACCCCACGGGGTGAGATTTTGCCTGGAGCCCCAGATTGAGGGAGATTATCAGTGGTCTTGTATCTCTTCCATTTTCTAATTATTGCTCCCACAGTTGATTTCTTCACACCAAGCTGCTTGCCTATTGCAGATTCAGTCTTCCCAGTCTGGTGCAGGGCTAGATTTTTGTTTCTGGCTCTTTGGTCTTCACCATAGTGGAGTGTGACAACTTGAGGTTGTGGACAGGTGTCTTTTATACTGATAAAAGTTCAAATTACTACAGGTAATGAGTGGAGGACAGAGGAGCCCCTTGAAGAAGTTACAGGTCTGTGAGACCCAGAAATCTTGCTTGTTTGTAGGTGACCAAATACTTTTTTCCCACCATAATTTGCAAATAAATTTGTGAAAAATCATACAATGTGATTTTCTGGATGTTTTTTCGCATGTTTTCTCTCATAGTTGAGGTCTACCTATGATGTCAATTACAGGCCTCTCTCATCTTTGTAAGTGGGAGAACTTTACAATTGGTATCTGACTAAATACTCCCCCCCCCCCACTGTACCTCGTTAATGGCGGATTTGAATGCACATGAAGGAAAACATTATCGTCAATGGGGAAAATTGAGGGGCTTCTCTCTCCCTCATTTTTTGAGCTATCCAAATGAAATTTACTACAGTGGTAGAAAATATTTACCACTATTTGCTCACCAAATCTAATAACATTTTACTTATACTCAGATTTTGGTGAAACATTTTTTAATGACAAAAATCTGTTCCTGGTTTGAAAGTGTTATTTCCTGTTTCATTGGGTTGTCTTTACTTTGAAAGTTATTGTTCTACTTCAGAAACTTTGTTTTTGTGGCTAAAACTTTGTTAAATTGGTGTAGAGAAACTCAACAAACTATAATGTGCTATTTTTATAGGACGATGTCCCTTGCACAAAGACTAAGTTTTGGCAGTGTAATCAAATTTTGCCTTGTTTTTATGACAGAACCAATTAGGAAATGACATTTATCAACCAGGAACAGAAATCATAGCACACCATCAAATCACTCCTGACAGATGGCCATCAGCCTCTGAATAAGGAAATCTGTTTCTGATTTGAAAGTGTTATTTCCTGTTTCATTGGGTTTTCTGGGGCTGGAAGTGTGTGACTTGCCCAAGATCACCCAGTGGGTTTCCATGACTGAGTGGGGAATCAAGCCACAATCGTAGTCCAACTTTCAAACCAGTACACTACACCATGCTGTCTCAAAGCGGCCCTGTGCTAGCCAGGAGAGAAAATGCTCCAGGCCTGGTTTCTATGGGGCTCTTATGCCCCAATGCTATATCCAGGAGTGAAAACACTCCAGGCTTGGTTTCTATGGGGCTCTTAAGCCCGATGCAGGAGATTGGTTGAAAACACTTTCTCATACATCTGAAGTTATTCCGAGGATGGGCTCCAATGCTTCGAATTGGAAGGTTAATTCGGAAGCGCCAAACCACCGCAGAACCCAGTTCAAAGCCCAAAATAGATATGATTTCATTACAATTAATGATGATTCCGATTAATTCACCCATGCCTACTAACTATGCTTGTGATGAAGGATTTCACCCATTTTAACTAAGAGTAGAAGGATGACAATTCCAACCCCTCCAGCAAGTTAATGATGCTATCACAATCAGAAGCAAGACCCTGTGAGGATGCCTTATTAAACCACTGGAAAATTTATTCTGCTATGCCCCAATCACCAGCAAGACAGAGCTCCATTATTTGATGGGTCAGCTGGCTGAGGTTAAGAATGTGTGTATGTCAGGCCAAAAAGCAAGACTCAGGGCACATCTACAGTGTAGCAACAGTAAGAACAGACCATGGAACAACAGACTGGTTCAAGATTGGGAAAGGAGTATGGCAGGGCTGTATACCTTCACTCTGCTTATTCAACTTGAATGCAGAACACATCATGATGAATCCAAGGCTGGAGTTAAAATTGCTGGAAGAAACATTAACAACCTTAGATATGCAGATGATACCACTTTGATGGCTGAAAGCAAGGAGGAGCTGAGGAGCCTTTTAACCAAGGTGAAAGGAGAAAGTGCAAAAGCTGGGTTACAGTTAAACATCAAGAAAACCAAGATTATGGCAACCAGACTGATTGATAACTGGCAAATAGAGAGAGAAAACATGGAGTCAGTGACAGACTTTGTATTTCTAGGCGCAAAGATTACTGCAGACACAGACTGCAGCCAGGAAATCAGAAGACGTTTACTTCTTGGGAGGAGAGCAATGACCAACCTCGATAAAATAGTGAAAAGCAGAGACATCACACTGGCAACGAAGGTCCGCATAGTTAAAGCAATGGTATTCCCCATAGTAACCTATGGATGCGAGAGCTGGACCATAATGAAGGCTGAGTGAAGGAAGATAGACGCTTTTGAACTGTGGTGTTGGAGGAAAATTATGAGAGTGCTTTGGACCGTGAGAAGATCAAATCAGTCCATACTCCAGGAAATAATGCCTGATTGCTCACTGGAGGGAAGGATATTAGAGGCAAAGGTGAAGTACTTTGGCCACATCATGAGAAGACAGGAAAGCTTGAAGAAGACAATGATGCTAGGGAAAATGGAAGGAAAAGATGGGTTGCTTACCTGTAACCATGTTTCTTTGAGCGGCTATCTGTGGAATCTGTGCAAATGGTATTGATTATGCCTAAGCAATACTTTTGGAAACTCTCTCAGCTGTGAAGCTTTGGCTAAAGCCCCGCCTGGCCTCCCCATGAGGCATATAAGTCCCGGGTGGGGATGTAGCCTCAGTTCCCACCACCGCCGGCAGCGGGCAAAAATGGCAGCTTGACAGTCAGCAGGAAGCATGGGTTACTCACCATGGCCGGTGGGCATCATGCCACTGCCAAAAACAGGACCACTCTGCCAAACGCTGCATGCCACTTGGATTGGAGGTCCATCTTGTAATGTGTGACAAAGGTCAATGGCGTGGCCCATATGGCTGCACAACAGACATCCTCCAAAGCTATGCCTCAGTGGTAAGCTGTTGATGTCAGGACCCAGGCTGCAGAGCACCAATAACCTTACACAGAGGCCAGTCTCTATCTAATATCTTTATTAAAGGAATATATAAAGTCAATAAAAACAAGTGAAGAATAAAGTTCAGAAATAGACCTTTCAGGAAAGGTCAAATATAGTCCAGGAAAATAATGTCCAATATGTGATATTAAGGTCCAAAGTTATAATCCAATAACCGAAACACACACTTTGCCGAGCAAAGTGTGGGGAAATGACAAGGTCTTTTAGTCCATTGGAGCTTGACAACAAGGCTGGAAAACAAACTAGATTCTTGGCAACAAGACTTGATATGAGGCAACAAGAAGCAAGAACAAGGTCCGTGGCGAGGTCCGGGGAACAAGGCAGGCTTGGAACTTGGTCCTGGAAACAAGGAACTGGGGTTGCGTAGTCCACACACGATCTCACTCCTCAAGCTGACGAGTTGACTCCGCAAGGTTTCCTTCGCGGCAAAACACCTAAATAGGGCCTCGTTTCCCGCCGAAAGAACACTTTCCCTGGAGAACTAAAAGTGAAACCCAACTCTGTCCAGATGCATGACTCCTTAGAATTTCCCAAGGGAAGCAGACCTAATCAGCTAATTGTTTGGCTGCAATTCTGGCGCTCCGGCGATTCGCCTCCCTAGTTCCTCTATCTCTATTATAATTATCCCTACGAGAAAATGGGGGAGAATTCTGCCCAAGGCTTGTTTGGCTGACTTCTTGAGGGCAAACATCCTCCAGGTGCAGGGGCTCCGATTCTGGCTGAACCGGTGGAAATCCCATGTTTTCCTCCTCATCTGCCACAATAGTACTAGGAACGGGACTACAAGGCCCATGAGACATCACAGTTGAAGTGGCCATCGCTCTTGTGGAGTGGCCCTTCACCTGAAATGGAAGCTCCTTGCCATTCAACTGGTAGGCAAACTTTATCGTAGCCACAACCCAGGCTGACAGCCTTTGAGAGGAGATGGGCTTGGGATGACGTGCGATAGTGAAGGAAAAGTATAGGTGACTTCCTGAAATCTTTCATTCTTTCAAGATAGTATGATAATGCCCTCCAGACATCAAGGAGGTGAAGCGAGCGCTCCAGAGGAGTTGTTGGAGCCGGAAATAAAGTTGGCAAAACTCTATCCTGTGTGTTATGAAATGACAAGACAACTTTTGGAAGAAAGGAAATATCTTTCCTCAGTACCACCTTATCGCCATGAAATCGCATGTAAGGAGCATCTGCTCTCAAAGCACAGAGCTCACTGGCTCTTCATGCCGATGTTATGGCCACCAAAAATGCCGTCTTCCATGAAAGATGGCATAGTTCTGCTGTGGCCAGCGGTTCAAACGGTGGCTTCATAAGCGTAGAGAGGACAAGTTGGAGATCCCAAGCAGGTGCAGGTAATGATCTGGAAGGGTTGACGTTCTTTTATCCACATAGGAAAAGTTGAACCATGGGGTCCTGGAACACTGAAGGAAGGCCTTCCTTCTTCCTATATGCAGCAGTGGCTGCCAAATAACATTTTAGAGGTGACAGGGCCAAACCTCTATCAGTAAGGGAAGCCATAAAGTCCAACAATACTGGTGTGGGTGCTGTGAGGGGATCCCAGCCCCATTGGTTCACAAAAGAGACAAATTTACCCCACTTGAGCTCGTATGAACGCTTTGTGGATGGATGATGTTCTGCCTCTAATATCATTTGAACAGCACGGGAGAGCGGTCCGGGTGAATGCGCCACGCAGTGCAACCACTGCACATTGGGGTGCTGAACCTGCCCTTGCTCCGAGGTGAGAAGATCGGGTCTCTGTACAAGAAGCACATTTTTAAAAGAGAGCCATAGTTAACAGTCCAAAATTTGTTTACTGTCCAGAAGGGAAAAAGCCAAAGCATAGTCAATACAGTCCAAGTCCAAAAGGGTTCCAGAGAATCAAGAAAATGTTGTTTAACAAACCAAGTCAATGGAATTTCATGAGAGGTTCCTAAAACTGCTTGTAAGGCAGCAAAAGAAAGGGAACTGCGACTACATCCCCACCCGGGCCTTATATGTCTCATGGCGAGGCCTGGCGGGGCTTAACCAAAGCTTCACAGCTGAGAGAGTTTCCGAAAGTATTGCTTAGGCATAATCAATACCATATGTGCTGATTCCACAGACACCATGAAGGAGAAAAGGAAGAGGGGTCAACCAAGGGGAAGGTGGTATCCTTGAAGTGACTGGCTTGACCTTGAAGGAGCTGGGGATGGCAATGGTGGCCAACAGTGAGCTCTGGCGTGGGCTGCTCCTTGAAGTCACAAAGAGTCGGAAGTGACTGAACAAGTAAAATACAACAACTATATTTGTGCCTCATTTCTTTTCCAAAGGTTGAGACACACCATGGATTACAAATTAAAATGACTACAATATAGTTAAAACATACAAAAATTCAACACTAAAGAACATTAAACATTAATATTGAAGATAATAGTTAACATTATATAATTTAATATAATATGCCATCCAGTAATGAGTCGTTTCCATAAAAACATTCTGCTCTAAAAGCTTGTCTCAAAAAAATTTTAAAAGCTGTCGGAAGGAAGGGCCTATTCTAGTCTCTTCAGAAAATGAGTTCTAAAGTTTATGGGCAGCCATCAAGGAGACCCTATACTTGTGAATGAGAACTGTAAATAAAATCAGAGGGTTGGATGGAAAATACTACTAAAATACCTGCTGGTGCATATCAGCAAATACTGATAGTAAGAATTAATAACAGGACAAAGGTCTAATCTTGTCCAATTGAATATACCTCACAGAATGAAATCCCTGTTTTTTTTCTTCATAACCACTATCTATATTTAGCCTCACATATTATATACTTATATCCCTGTCTAGACTACCATCATAGACAGAAGATGTCAAAGTCACTCTTCAAATAATTCCAGTGTGTTAATTAAATAAAATCTGTCAAGACAAGGTGAGTCATCTGTTGATATGAAGGACATCTAATATGAGGTCATACCCTCTAGAGTTTAGGAAGTAAGAAGAATACTAAATGCATGTCTCGGGTGTGATAGAAAATCTAATTGATATTTAATGATGGCATTGAGAATTGATGCATCTTAAAAACTGAAATACTAAATTCAGTTTTATTTCTCCTAATTTCCAGATTCCCGTGTTTTTATTTTTATAATTTGTAAAAAGTGTCTTATAGATTTTCAATGCCTAAAGAATGTGATTATTATAACCACCAGCACCTCAATCCATTCAGGATTTAAGTTCTTTGGGATTCTGGAATCTGAAGGAACGGGAGGGCCCCCAACCCTCCCTCCCAGACCCCCATTCCCCCCCCCCCAAAAAAAAATACTGGAGGGGCCTGCCTGCAGAGCAGAGCCCCTTTGCACAATCTTGCTGATGCTTGAAAATGACACATCAGGAGGTGTGGGGGGGGGGGGAGGGGCAGGCCCCTTCAGTAAGTTTTTTTTGAGGGGACTGTTGTAGCCCAGCCTCCATCTGAGCTGTCAGGTGAGCCTGAGGTTGGCCCAATTCAGCCTGTGATTGTCCCTGCACCTGCCTTGTCAGAGGTGCAGCCAGAGTTTGTTCCTCCACCTGCCTTGCCAGAGGACTCTGGGTTTGGGCCTGAGAGGCAGCCAGAGTTTGTCCCAGTGGATTCTGGGACCAGAGAGAATGGTTGCAAGCAGACAGTTTGAACCACATTCCTCACAGCAGTCAAGGTCGGATCTCCAGGTATCAGATGGACATTCTAGTTTGGACGTAGGAACTGATAAAGTGGGGAGGGATAATGATCGTGACAGGAGGAGAGTGATAACTCAGTTGAGAAAAGAAAAGGAGTGTATTAGGAGTAGGCGTCTGCTTTTGAAATGAAATAATGAGCAACCTTCTCATGGTATGGGACCTTGAATTTCCCATAAGAAGCCTTGCTTTCTCTGACACTGCCAGAGGTGGTAACATTGCTAATTCAAAAAAGAAGATCCAGCCTTGCTTGTCCCTGTGTTTCCAGTTGATTTTGCAGTTTGGATTTGTGTTCTAGCCGAGACCCTTGTTGTGTGACCCAGATAGGACTCTGTACCTTGGACTAAATTTGGAGTCTTGTTCCTGCATTCCAGTGTACTTTCCTGTGTTTCCAGTTAGATTCATGCTTTGGATTAATCCTTGAAACTCTTGTTTGGACTATTAGTGATATCTTTCGTGGGACTAATATTGATATCCAGTTTGGACTATGATCTTTGAGTGATTTTTAAAGACTCTTGCTTCAAGTTTACCAAGTACTTTGTTCTTGTGGATTTAAAGCAATGTTATTGACTCTGAACTTTAATGTGCTATTGCTTGCATATAATCTTCAATAAAAAGCTTGCTTGCTTATATTCTGGGGCTCCAGTGTGGTTTTGAGATACCTACGCAGCCTAGGGGTACAACAAGGACAATGGGGGACTTGGGGGTGGTGGGGGGGTTGCTAGTTGCCATCCTGGGTCAGGCAGCCAGCCTGACCTGGGTTATGGGATGGGGTGGGGACTGAAGCCCAGGAGGAAACTGGTTTTTTTAAACTTGCTTCCTCTCAGGTTTTATTTATTTATTTACAGCATTTATACCTCGCCCTTCTCACCTGAGGGGACTCAGGGCTGCTTACAGGTTTTAGTTAAGTATAGTTTCTTAGTTTCTGAGATCTGGTGCCTGTCAGATACTGAAGGCTATTTGTTCAGTGAGGGCTGCTATATACTTTCACTTTAGAACTGGCAGTTAAAAGAAGGAAAAAGTCAAGACCGGAGGAGTAGACTTTCTTCTTACTAACCTGTTTGTATTGTTCTTCCAACTTTCTGATGGCAGATGGGTCACTCATGTTTACTTCAATATTCTTTATTTGATTCTGGTCTTTAGAACTGCAAGTATCTATCTTTCAATGGGGTGTTATATGGTTTCCAGACTGTATGACCATGTTCCATCAGCATTTTCTCCCGATGTTTCATCTGCATTTGTGGCTGGCATCTTCAGAGACTTTCCAGATATTCAACACATTAAAAATAATCTAGCATAATAATCTTAATCACTTGATTCAAATATATCTAAATATTCTTGGTAGTGACTCACTTTCTTCTTCAAACATAATGTGGAGCTATGTTTCCAGAAATGCTGATTATACTAAGTAAGCACAGCACATTTCTTCTTTATGTGTGCTGACCTGGGTTTTCTTTTGAAGTCTTATTACAAATGAAGATGTTAATATTAAACATCAATCAAATGTCTAGCAAATGCATTTTGGCGATCCATCTAATGTACTTATAATTACATTTCCCCTATAGTAAATCTCTCCTAAGAGTTTCTAAGCATTAAGTTCTAGTGTGTAAATTCTAGGAGTATATCACAAATACACTTCATTTATAAGAATTGGGCAGTAAGATTCCCAGTTCTTAAGCTCCAGGGTAAAGTTCTCTTGTTTCCAGGAAGTGAGCAAATTGGGTGAAAAAGTGAAGGATTCCCCCACCCCCAAGGTTTCTGTAAGAATCAGTGAGCACTTGGATGCAATCTATTTGTGACTTGCTTAAAGTTCTTCTCAATATCTTGGCCTTTTGTTCTTGTTTCTTTTTCTAAGGACCTCATTACAAGTATTCTGGGCCCTCTAAAGTTTTCCTCTTCCCATTACCCATCCCCCTTTCCCTTTCCTTTCCTTTTTGTTTCTTTCCCTCCTCCCCAATATGTATCGTATGACAAAACCCTAATAAAAAGATTTTTTTTAAAGTATATGTTGTCAAAGGCTTTCATGGCAGAATCACTGGGTTGCTGTGTTTCCATGTGCTTCAGAAACAGAGTCCCAAAGAGGCCATCACATGATGTAAGGGCAATTTCAGTGGGACTCTGTTTCCACAGCACATGGAACCAGACCAGAATGCATTTTCAGGAGTCATGTGCTACCCAAAGTCAAATGGCTTAAGATGGGGAAAGACGGGAAAATAATGTGAGATGGCTGGCCATCCCAAAAGACGGATCTTGATGGTAGAGAACATTTCCCTCTTACTTGGGATGAGGTCTTTGGACTTCACCAGCTACTTTATGCTCTGGACTGGCCCCAGAGCAGCCATTTCATCTGGCTGAACCCTCTGCAGTGCTGCATTGGTGTCCAGCTGAGCTGAGTCTGCATCAGCTGGTCTGCGCCCTTGTTTGCTTGAAACTGACACCACTTCTCACCAGCCATGAATGTGATGTCTCATGGGCCATGTAGTCCCGTTCCTAGTACTATTGTGGCAGACGAAGAGGAAAACTTGGGTTTCCCACCGATTCAGCAAGAATCGGAGCCCCTGCACCTGCAGGATGTTTGCCCTCAAGAAGTCAGCCAAACAAGCCTTGGGCAGAATTCTCCCCCGTTCTCTCGCAAGGATAATTATAATCGAGATAGAGGCGCTAGGGAGGCGAATCGCCGAAGCGCCAGAATCGCTGCCAGACAATTAGCTGATTAAGCCTGTTTCCCTTGGGAAATCTTAAGGAGTCATGCATCTGGACACAGTATGGGTTTCACTTCTTGTTCCCCAGGGAAAGTGTTCCTTGGCGGGAAAACAAGGTCCTATATAGGTGTTTACCCGCAAGGAGATCCTTGCGGAGTCAATTCGTCAGCTTCGGGAGTGAGATCGTGTATGGACTACGCTGCTCCAGTTCCTTGTTTCCAGGACCTTGCCACGGACCTTGTTCTAGTTCCAAGCCTGCCTTGTTCCCCGGACCTCGCCACGGACCTTGTTCTTGCTTCTTGCTTCTTGTTGCCTCGTATGAAGTCTTGTTTGCCAAGAATCTAGTTTGTTTTCCAGCCTTGTTGTCAAGCTCCATTGGACTAAAGGACCCTGTCATTTCCCCACACTTGCTCGGCAAGTGTGTGTTTCGGTTATTGGATTATAACTTTGGACTCTAATATCTCATATTGGACATTGATTTCCTGGACTATAATTGACCTTTCCTGAAAGGTCTACTTCTGAACTATATTCTACACTTGTTTTTATTGACTTTATATATTCCTTTAATAAAGATATTAGATAGATTCTGGTCTCTGTGCATGGTTATTGGTGCTCTGCAGCCTGGGTCCTGACAATGAAGCTCTGTGCAAATTCCTGTCTGTTGCCTGTTTTGTTTGGAGTCATAATGGGGCAACCTTCTTCTTGCTGACTGCACCTCATTATGAGCTCAGCAGATATAATGGTGACATGCAAGAACTCACTGGCTAGCAGAAATAATATTTGAAAACCAGAGCTATATCAGAAATAAACATATGGGACCCATTTCAGCCCAGAAGTCATGCTATCCTATTCTTCTTACAGATAGGTTTTTACAGGTTAGTTTAATTTAGTCAATACCACACCTGCTTTCTGCAACACAAGAGCATGTGAATGCCTATCACCACCACTCACTACCCTTTTCTACATTTTTTTTTAAAAAAAACACATCTGAAGAAAGGAGGTTCCTGGTTGTACAGAAAAAAGGACCCAAATTACCCAGAGTTCTTGTCTGAGTAGAGTTTCTACATTGGCAAGATGCTTTCCTATTCAAATGCATCACTTTATACGTAAGGTAAATAATACTGATAAGAGAAAGGCTTCATCTGCTTCTATCTTGATCAAAGTAAGTCAGGGCTTTTCCCTTCTCAGGTTGTACCCATATAGCAGAATTACAACAGTTTTACACCACATTAACTGCTTTGGTTTAATTCTATGGAATACTGGGATTGGTAGAACCTTTTACAGAAAATTATGACCTGTTTGTAGAAGCTGTGAAAAGATCCTCAAGGCTCTCAATCCCTAGAGGCTGTCGCACAAGCTACCTACCAGGCCTAAACGAAGAATCGCTAAATCAGCTACAGGAATATCTCAGACTATTTCAAGAGAATCCGTATAGTGATGGGACTATAGCAGCAGGCCAAAAACTATCTACAGCCTTAGCTAATGCTAAGAAAGACCATTGGATAGAGCTGCTTGAGAACCTTGACATGTCCAAGAGTAGCCGAAAATCCTGGCAACTGCTGAGACGCCTGGATAGTGACCCTCTGGTCAACCATGGACACGCAAACGTGACACCAGACCAAATAGCTCACCAGCTAATTCAGAATGGGAAAACCAACTGCAGCAGAATAAAGTTGAAAATCAACAGGGTGCCAGAACTTGAAACCCACCAGTTGTCTTCTCTTCTAAACCTGAAAGAACTCAGAGAAGCCATCAAGCTATGTAAGACTGGTAAAGCACCTGGCCTAGATGACCTGATGATGGAGCAAATCAAACACTTGGGGCCCAAAGCTGAAAACTGGCTTTTGAAATTCTACAATCAATGCTTGGCACACAAACAGATTCCTAGAGCATGGAGGAAAACTAAGATCATTGCCATTTTAAAACCTGGTAAAGATGCCTTCAATGCCAGGAACTACCGACCAATCTCCCTCTTATGTCATCTATATAAAGTCTATGAGAGGATGCTATTAAATCGACTAGGACCTGTTATCGAACCCAAGCTTATTGCACAACAAGCAGGTTTCAGACTAGGGAAAAACTGTACAGGTCAAATTCTTCATCTGACTGAGCATATCGAGGAAGGCTATGAGAAAGGCTGCATTACGGGAACAGTTTTTGTGGACCTTACGGCAGCCTATGACACGGTGCAACATAGAAAAATGCTGCATAAAGTCTACCATATCACCTGGGACTTTGACTTTTCAAAAACTGTCCAGACCCTCCTAGAAAACCGCAGCTTCTATGTGGAGTTTCAGGGCCGGAAAAGCAGATGGAGGAGGCAAAAGAATGGTTTACCCCAAGGCAGCGTTCTTGCACCAACCTTATTTAACATCTTCACGAACGATCAGCCACTACCACCACTCACAAAGACCTTTATATATGCTGATGACCTTGGCCTTACAACTCAAGCAAAAGATTTTGAAACAGTTGAAAACCAGCTCACTAATGCCTTGAAAGATCTCTCCAGCTACTACAAAGAGAACCACCTGAAGCCTAACCCTGCCAAGACACAAGTGTGTGCTTTTCCACCTATGTAACCGTGAAGCCAACAGGAAACTGAAAGTTACTTGGGAAGGCCAAGAGCTCGAACACTGTTTCCATCCTAAATATCTTGGTGTCACCTTAGATCGAACACTAACATATAGAAATCACTGCATGAACACCAAGCACAAAGTAGCTGCACGCAACAACATCCTGCGGAAACTGACTGGCAGCGCATGGGGTGCAGACCCACAAGTAATAAGAACATCAGCCCTGGCCTTGTCTTTCTCAACTGCTGAGTACGCCTGTCCTGTCTGGCAAAAGTCTGCCCATGCGAAGCAAGTGGACATAGCACTAAACGAAACATGCAGAATAATCACAGGATGCCTTAAACCTACACCTGTTGATAAACTCTATAAGTTAGCTGGCATTGCCCCTCCTGACGTGCGACGGGAAGTTGCTGCTAACGGTGAGAGAAATAAGGTTGAACACTGTGAAAGCCACCCACTGCATGACTATCAGCCTCCTCCCACCAGACTCAAATCAAGGAAGGGCTTCATGAGAACCACCACTCCTCTTGATGTTCCTCCAGCAGCAGCAAGGGTGTCTCTCTGGGCAGCTAAACCTGGCAATTCCAACTGGATGGCCCCCCCACAAGGGTCTTCCTCCAGGGGCAAACCAAGAATGGGCAACTTGGAAGTCCCTGAACAGACTCAGAAGTGGAGTGGGCAGATCTAAAGACAACTTGGCGAGGTGGCACTACCTGGAGGAATCCTCCACCTTGTGTGACTGTGGAGCAGAACAAACAATTCCGCATATGTATGCTTCCCCACAATGTCCTACCTCATGTACAGAGGAGGAGTTGCTTAAAGCTACGGACAATGTGGTTGCTGTTGCCCGCTTTTGGTCTAAAACTATTTAGTTATTTGTGATTTCCTCTATTTTTTTCCATCATTTTTAAAATGTATTTGTTATGCAATGCTTTTGACACGAAATAACTAAATAACCACATTAACTACTTTGGTTTAATTCTATGGAATACTGGGATTGGTAACTTTGTGAGCTAGTAACTATTCTTTGTCAGAGAATGCCACAACAAACCATAAACCTCAAGATTCCATACCATAGAGCGATTGTAGGTAAAGTGATGTCAAGCTGCTTTAACTTAGTATTATGAGTGATCTCTCACAATCAATTTGGATACACTACAAAATTTATCTTGAAATTTGCAGTAGCACAGATGCACAATGGCCATTCTACTAGGCTATTTTTGTTTCTTCTAATAGCTTCTACATTTTATACACAACGGCTCATAAAGCAATTTGGAGAAATCAGAAGCTTGGGCCACTTTTGTAACATTTTATTGAAAATTGATAAAAGCTATTATACAACCCTGAATTTTGTAGATCTCAGCTTAAATACAATAACATTCATATATTGTATTTTATTGTATTTTCAGTGCTAAATGGCTATTTAATGTGTGAATCTGCTGAGTGATTCCAATATCTGTTATGATCCTCTTAGTATTTATTTGTATATCTTAACATGAATAATAGTCTTCATTTCTAGTCTCATGTACTACAATTATTCTTCTATACATTTTAATGAGTGCAGACCTTATCACTATGATTAAACAGTACACAGCTTACACAAATGAACCAGTTCACCAAGTTCTTTACAAGTGGTCTACACTATAGCAAAGATGAATGACTTTGGGTTTTTAAGCAGTCTTATTTCTCTTTCATATTAAAATTGCAACTGCAAATAATTTGTATCATTCTTTATTTCCCAGTTCTTGCTATTTGTAATCCTGTAATTAGGCTGCCTTCATACAAGCAACTTTTTTGTCTGCATCCAATCATAATGGTGCTTTACAGAACATAGTAAGCAAAATCTGGGCTTTGCTGCTTTTAAAACAAGGGCAAGGAAAATCTACAATCTATGTAGTGTTTAAAATGCCTTATTACTATCCTTCTAATTACATGGTATTTCTTAATATGATCAGAAGGAAATGACCTGCTAAGCATCTAATAGCGATTCCAGACAAGACTTTAATGCAGGGGTCCTCAAACTAAGGCCCGGGGGCCGGATGCGGCCCTCCAAGGTCATTTACCTGGCCCCCGCCCTCATTTATAATATAGTATTTTTATATCCGTTCTAATAATATAATATATTGTATATACATATGATATTGATAATAATATTATCATTTTATACAATATAATACTAATAATAATAATACCATATATTAATTATATTTTATATATTACATATAATATTACAGTATAGTGGTATAGTTCAATATAGTAATATATAATGCTAATATTGTGCTATGCTAATAATATAATATATTGTATGTACATACAGCTGCTCTGAGTTCCCTTCGGGGTGAGAAGGGTGGGATATAAATATAGTAAATAAATGTAAATGAATACATACATAATTTTGGACTTAAGCTCGCCCAAAGTCTGAAATGACTTGAAGACTCACAACAACAACAATCCTAATTAACCTGACTATCTCATTGGCCAGAAGCAGGCCCACACTTCCTATTGAAATCCTGATAGGTTTATGTTGGTTAAAATTATTTTCATTTTTAAATATTGTATTGTTCTTTCATTGTTATTGTTGTTGTTTTGCACTACAAATAAGATATGTGCAGTGTGCATAGGAATTTGTTCATTTTTTTCCCCCCAAATGATAATTTGGCCCCCCAACAGTCTGAAGGATTGTGGACCGGCCCTCTGCTTTAAAAGTTTGAGGACCCCTGCTTTAATGCATGCCCAGTCAGGTTAAAAAAAAAACCCTGATTGGGCCTGCTTTACAGTCCACACATGCCTCAGAAAGCTCGTGCATATTTTTTTTTGGGGGGGGGCATCTGAATACAAAAGAAAATCCCCCAGAAAGGCCTTTAAAAGAAAAAATAACTTATCTGGCTGGTATTTCCCTGCTGCTGGCCCTCTCTTGGCATGTAGGAATGATTCACTAGGGGAAGGTGGGGCCAGGAGACATTTTATTTCAATCCCCCCCCCCCCCCGTTCCTCTGGTGTGTCATTTCCATGCACCAGGAGAGGGCCGGCAGCATGGAAATGCCGACCGGATAAGTTATTTTTAAGACTTTTAAAAGGGAGGGTGGGGAGGGGGTGGGGCTGTCTTGGGTTCTCCAGGAACCCAAAAATCTCAAGACAGCTGTGTGGATTGGGACCACACGTCATACAGCACGATCCCTGGGCCCAATCCACACAATGCCCACAGCTGGAAAGACCCGGGCTTCTGAAAGACCTGGGTCTTTCTAGGTGTCAAATCAATTTGGGACAAAGCAGGATTTTCCTGCTTTGTCCCGAATTAATTTGCTTTTACCTGAGGCATCATTTGGATGCCTCAGATAAAAGTGCAGAAACTCATGCATTTTAGGCATTATGTGGATGCGCCCTAAGACAGCATCTATGTGAAAGTCTACTTACTACAATTGCTGTGATGGTGAATTCCTTCTTCCCCCTTAATGTGGAAGGAATTTTTATGTGTGGACACAACTAATTGCAAGTTGTGGAGTAATGCAAATATGTGCTCCCATCACCATGTAATTATTAGAGATATGTGATGCATAAAAATGGTTCAAAAGTTATTGCAAAACTAGGAGGTGCTGGCATTTCATTTATAAAGTGTTTCTAATGTATAGTATAAAAAATTGTTACTCTAATGAGAATAACAAATGGGGTTGTTGTGTGTTTTCCAGGCAGTATGACTATGTTCCAGAAGTATTCTCTCCTGACGTTTCGCCCACATCTATGGCAGGCATCCTCAGAGGTTGTGAGGTATACCTGCCAAAGATGTGGGCAAAATGTCAGGAGATATTACGTCTGGAACATGGCCATACTTCCCGGAAAACACACAACAACTCTGTGATCCTGGCCATGAAAGCCTTCAACAACACAGAGTAACAAATTGTTGTTACTATTTCGCTACAGTAATAGTGCATAAATTGCTATAATTGGGGGAATTTCAGGGGTTCCTTTCTTCCTCATTTTTAAAGCTATTGGGGTAAAACTTGCTACAATGGTAGAACACATTTACCACTGTTAGCCCACCAAATTTCAGAGTGTTCCACTTATCCACGGATTTTCGGAGAATTTTCAAATTCTTTATAAACAACATTTTTAAAAACCTACAAGAGTTATCTCCTTGAATTTTCTATACAAAGACAGGAGATAGCAAGGGATAATTCCTTCAGCTTTCAGAAATATTCATACATCTACTGATTTTAGGGATTTAAAACATGTTTTTTTTTAAAAAAAAAAAAAGGAAAAAAAAGCCACAACAGCTATCTCCTTGAATGTCTCTCATATTAACTAATAGAAACCAATAATAACTAATTCTACATTTTCATAGAATCCCAGAGTTTGAGGGGACCCACAAGAGCCATCTAGTCCAACCCCCTTCTTCCAGGCTGAAGGACACCATCACTCTACCATCACTCTACTGACAGATGGCCATCCAGCCTCTAAACTAATGCCCCCCTGTAGTATGGGGGGCCACCCATTTAGGGTTTTCTTTCCAGCCCAGCACTGAGATTTACTTACTAGAAGTATCTGTCAGTCTTCCTCTTTGCAGATCCAACTATTCATTGGAACTCTTGTTGGCAGCAGTTAGGAAGGGACACATCTTTCTCTCCACTACCCTGATTGGTGCTTTCTGATGCTGATGCATTTTGGGAGATCTAGTTTAGAGCAGGGCCTTTTGAATTCTCTGACATGGAGCTCCTCCCTTCCCAAACTACAATTCCCAGAGTTCTGTGCTGTTCCCATAAAACACTATTCCCTTTTTCCCTGATCCTAATGCCAAGATTCCATTAATTTAGAGAAAAGGCAAGGCACTAAGGCAGCCTTTTTGGTTTTGCTTTGCTTTCTTGCGCTGAAAAGGAAACTGTCTTTGGGAGCCTTTTCAGATTTACAAAAGTAAAATGAAAAAGTATGGGATAAGTTTTGATTCTTAAATTTTTGGCAGAGGCCACATATCAGATATTGCCTTGTAAGTACAAAATTTAACAAATTTGATCCAAATTATGAGGCAAGCAAAAAAAAATGCACACCTCTAGTAATTACTTACTATTTGTAGACATTTGAAGAGTACATTTTAAAGCTACCATTTTTAAAAATACTTCTATTGAGCACTAGTTTCTTCAGATTATTATTCATCAAGATTTTAAATTATCTATTTAGCTGCATCTGAATAACTAAATATTTCCCCTTGGCTCAATCCCTGAAGTTCACCTTAAGAACCAGCCATTGGATAGGGTGAAGGAGGTCTAAACTGGGCACAAAGAGAATGAGATTTTCACAATTCACAGCAGAAGCCAATGCTGTAACAAGAATGTATGTCAGAGGTTCTGCTTATTATTGTGGTAGCAGAGGGTTGGAAGCATCAACCTCTTTGCACCCCAGTTGAACAGATCTTTAACATGAGACACAAATCCATAACTGCAATGCTAAATATTAGTTCCTGGTATCAACATGATCATCATCAATCATAATCTTCATTTATATCCTACCCCAGGGCTATCTAATAGGCTTGTCCGATCGATGGAAAAAATGTTTCAATTCTCGTTTCTAAAGTAGGGGGTGCCGGCTCTTCGATATAGAAATTATTTCTTAATTTTTCACCCAAAATTTTCAGATATTTCCGAAAATTCGTAATGTTTCTAAAATGTTTCTAAAATGGCGGACGCGCATGCGCAATCGCCAAAAAACAGGAAACCGGGGGGGACTTTTCTGGGGGTCTCCCACCCTCATTTCTTGAGCTATTCTCATCAAATTTGGTACAGTGGGAGAACACATTCCACACTCTTTGCTCAACAAATTGCAGAATGTTTCCTGTCTCCTATGATTTTTGGCGAATTTTCATAACTTTTTATAATACACTATTTTTCAATATTTGAAGAAACCTGTTCCTGGTTTGAAAGTCTTATTTTCTGTTCAATTGGGTTCTTATCACTGTAAAAGTCCCTCTTCTACTTGTGTAGACTTTGGATTAGAAATGCAGCACACGCCAAGCAATGCCTTGACAGGATTGGCAACGTCCTTTGGAAACTATAAATTGCCTTTGAACCTTTTGATCAATGGTGCCACTGGCTGACCTTGTGATTGCAAAAATGAAACTCTGGCTGAGGACTTTGGATTAGAAATGCAGCACACGCCAAGCAATGCCTTGACAGGATTGGCAACGTCCTTTGGAAACTATAAATTGCTGTGGACCCTCTATTGAATCAAATCAATGTCTGACTTTGTGATTGCAGAAATAAAACTCAGCCCAAGGCTTGGGAATAGAAATGGAGCGTGAGGGAAGCAATGCCTTGGCGGGTGCCCCACGTCCTTTGGAAACTATTTCTTCCAATGTACCCTTTAGGTTTGAAAACAATGTGTGTCTTTGTGATTGCTGCAATAACACTCAGCCCGGGGGCTTGGGATTACAAACGGAGCGGGAGGGAAGCAATGCACTTGCAGGAACGCAGACGTCCTTTGAAAACTATTATTTTCATGTCCCCCCCCTTTCAGGATTGCAAAGAAGGGCTGATGTGGTGATTGCTAAATTCCAAAAAAGAAAACAGAAAGGCAAAAGGTCTCCCTCAGGAGTAGATGGAAAGCACCCCAAGCTCAGCACTAGCAGGGACGCAGACGTCCTTTGAAAAAAAGTTCCCTAAAGCCAGCCACAGCAAGGACTCTGCCCCAAGTCCCCAGCCAATTTCCCCCCCAAAAAACACAATATTGAACCAGCAACAACAGAAACACTCTACCCCCCAGTCACTTAGCCCTCTCCCCCCCAAGCAAGCAAGCAGATTCCCAGTGCGCGCGAAACGCCCTCTCTCCTCGGTATCCCAACCCAGAATGGCTTGGCTCAGTTGGGGAGGGGATTTTTATAGAGATCCTCCATGTGGACGCGGAGGACGCTAGCCCCCACCTTTTTCAGCCATCGTGGAAGTCTCTGATTGGCCAGGGAGGGGTAGCCATGTTAGGCTGCACTAGGCTCCCATTCATGTTAGGTTGCAGAAACAAATTTTTTTTTAAAAAAAAATATTAAAAAAAAATTTGGAAGGAAAAAATTTAATGAAAATTTTAAGAAACAATTAGAGAATGGGCCAACGATGGTTCGAATTACATTGTCAGTTGCGCCCAGGGAAAACGTTTCAATACTCGTTTCAAAAAACGAGAACAATCCGAAATAATTACAAAACGAGAAACATAACGAATATTTGGACAACCCTACTATCTAACTATAGTGAATACATTGGCTTTTATTAATGATAGATTAGAGATGAATGCCGATTTTCTGTCAGAACTTCTAAAATTTCCAAATGTCTACATAAAATGTGACAAAAAGAAATCAGACTTAAATCCAACTGTGAAAATGGCAAGTCAACACTTATGTCAATCCCATTTATTTAGTAATAAAACTGAATCTCATCTACACAGCACCTTAAACATGAGATTTCCTGAGTTAAAAGGGGGGTGGCTACATCTCGCTAGCAGTAAATCCATGCTGATTTGCTGCAACTGATGAAAAATACAAGGTAATAAGGTTCCCTTTTTATCCCGATTCCAGCTGGAAAATGCACATATTCACATCACTGTATAATCCTTGCACTTGCAAAAAACACATGATTTCTTTCCCTCTTCCTGTGGAGACTGCTCCAGCACACCTCCACTTTTTAAAAGCACAAAGCATCTTATCATCTGATTGGGCTGTGAAATGGGAACACAGGTAGTTTAAAGGAAGCACAAGAGGATAGCAATTAGAACTCTCTGAAACTCTTTAATTTTTTTTTTAATATTTAAAAGGGGTTGAATAAACAATTGGGGGAAAGAGAAATCCGGTGAAAAAAAGTCCCTCCATTACATGCTGAACCTTATATGCACATATGCGAATCTGCTTGTATTTATATTATATTCGCATGTGCACATATACTGTACAGCTCATTTTTTTTTATTTAAAAAACCGTCCACCGGATGTCTCCCATCTGCCTTCCATCTTGTTCTGATACAGAGGAAGCCTCTGAGGGTGGCAGAGGAAGAAGTCCCGGAACCCACAGGTCTGTGTGAGAACATGTTCTCAGGTTCTGGAGTATTTTGTCCTCTATTTAAAACTCACATTTTCATGTTGTCTTAAAGTGCCCTGACAGAATCCACAGTCAGTAGTACTACTTTTCCACTCTATTGCTGATCAGTTTCCTACTGCATCTCTTTCTACAATCTAGGAAATTGGCGTGACTGCACAATATTATATTTCATGTTGCCACATTTAAAAAAACAAAAAAACAAAAATCCCATATAGTTGTTATACCTGTAGAGCATTTTAAGGTAAGACACTTGCCAGCTATGTGAACCACACCAAGTAGCATGATTCATCTAGATCAGTGGTTCCCAACCTTTGGTCCTCCAGGTTTTTTGGAATTCAGCTCCCACAATTCTGAATGGCTGAGAAACTGGCTGGGGTTTCTGGGTGTTGATGTCCAAAAGAACTGGAGGACCAGAGGTTGTGAACCACTGATCTAGATCATGGATTGTACATACATTGAACATGTTTTATTAAAAACTGAGTATATTTCAAAATGCCATGTAGAGTATGGTAATTATACAGATTATAAAACCATATATAATTATTTGTTTCCTTGGAGAGCGCTTTGATGACAAAAATGATTTAGACTTCAAGTATGATTTTTTTAAATTAGAAGACATCAATTGGTAGTGTAGATAAGTGGAAAAATGTGCACTTGTCTTTTATCAAACACTAAATCCAAATTATTCCAAAGCCAACAATGCAACAAAAAGCTTGTTAACTCAGTTATTGCCTTTTTAATGCTCTTGATGTATCCCAATCTAGATGTATCACTGAGAAAAACTGTTAGAAATAAGCATCACTTGATTCTGTGTTTAAAAGTGTGGAACATACAGAAGAAGTAGTGCCTTGAGCATGTTGTAATGATTGATTTATGACAGGGTGGCTGATTTAATGTGTTCTTCTTCTAAACATCATGCACATTTACTTTGAGCTGTTGCTGTCACTTACTGATTTGTGCTCTTTTGGTTATGGCTAGAGGCAGAACTTTATGGCCATTTCAGAAGCCGGTCTGAATGCTTTCTGTTATCACATGCATACAGCGAGTCCAACTTAAGTAAGATGAGTCTTAGAAGCAAAGGATGCCAAGTAAGAGGACAAGGCTGATATCCTTTTTCCAGTTAAAGAGTACTGACAGTTTGATAAAGACAAAAATGAAGCTGGTACTGAGGAAAACAAAAGCTGGCAGATGCTATTTTTCTTTCAAAATCTTGGCAGAAAGAAACTTGTTTTGTTTAATGTTTGTTTTCTGAGTCCAGAAGAAAAAAACCTGAGCTACTGAGCCTGTTAGAGGATAAATCTTGAAAGACTACTTCCTTGGATAAAAATATCCAGCTCAAGCATACGTCAGAAAATAAAACAGTTTTTTTAAAAAACTTTAATGTTCTGAAATCTTTTCCTGTGCAAGTTCTTTGGAAAAAGTACATCCGCCTTCAAGTACAATACAAGGTTGTTGTTAGCAAACATGAGGTAGGCAAAAAGAAATAAAAAGTGAAGAATGGAAGCTGGGGAAAAAGAAGGAAGGCAGATCAACAAAATGGGGAAAACCAGAAGATAGATAGATAGATAGATAGATAGATAGATAGATAGATAGATAGATAGATAGATAGATAGATAGATCGATAGATAGATAGATAGATAGATAGATAGATAGATCTTTTTCAGAGATGGAAAAGAAACTGTGCTAGATGTGTAGTTAGTTGTGCATAAAGCAGAGTGAAGGAGATACTAGGCAGACAAGGCTTGAAGGCAACCAAGCATGGCTCAGGGAGTTTGTGAAGTGGGCTACAGCAGAAGAAAATGTACCAAAAATCAGAGGCTTGCCTCTGAGAAATTTAGAGAGAGTTTTAATTGGCACTGACTGGATTTGAAGTTGACAGAAATAGGACTCCAAATTGATAGAAAAGGGGTTTGGAGCTAAAATGAAAAAGTTTGGATTTGTGTAAGAAGATAGAACTAGCCATGGTTTGGGGAAACTTAAAAATAATTAGAGATTATTATATTTCCCTAATGTGATTTAGAAGTCCATTGTTGTTATTTAATATCTGTTTATGGCTCCTTACCAAGCAATGCATATCAAAACTGAATAATCCACACAACAACACAGTCACAAGTCTGCATCTAGAGGTTCACTTTATGGCCCAGCAGGCCAAACTAGCATGAGAATTTGGGAAAACAAGGGCAGGATGAGTAGGAAGATTCCTAGGGGTTGCAAGTTTGGAATCAGTCTGGGTAAAGTGATCTGTCACATATATTTAGTGGCAAGCAGGCTATGAGAATACTTTAAATATTTTGTGAGGTTTCCGATTTTGGTTAAGAAGAAAACAAAGCTGGCAGAGTTTTGTCAGAAGTCGTCTTTTTTTAAGAAGTGAAGTTGGCCTGACTGACAGAATGAAAAGGGCCAGACATAGTACTAATTTGGATTTAACCAAAAGAGTGTGGTGTGGACTTTGGGCCAGTTAAAGCCTTACTTCTGGAAGTTTGTGTTTAAAATAGGTAATTCCACTTATATCAAGGGACATGAAAATGTGGCAGCATATTCTTTGTTCTAACAGGCAAATTCTTCAACCCATTGTTTAAAAAGGATAATGAAATGTAAGTATGGTAGTGAGAGTAGATGGAGAATGGCTATTGTTATGAAGTTTAAGGCATTATATAAGACACAGCAACCTCATGTCCCAATGATTTCAGTAGATTTGCTCTAAGCATGGCTAAGTTTGGGTCTAACTCATTGATCTTAACATTGTGACTAAGCATAAGAACACCTGTAAGAAGAGTCATTGCCATTTGAGTTTACCCATACACATTATATCAAAGGTAAAAGGTAAAGGTAAAGGTTTCCCCTGACGTTAAGTCCAGTCTTGTCTGACTCTGGGGGTTGGTGCTCATCTCCATTTCTAAGCCAAAGAGCCGGCGCTGTCCGTAGACACCTCCAAGGTCATGTGGCCGGCATGACTGCATGGAGCGCCGTTACCTTCCCACCACAGTGGTACCTATTGATCTACTCACATTGGCATGTTTTCTAATTGCTAGGTTGGCAGAAGCTGGAGCTAACAGCGGGAGCTCACTCCGCTCCTGGGATTTGAACCTGGGACCTTTCAGTCTGCAATCAATATCAAAAGGAATGTATAAATGTAAAAAGCATAACATTACACTGATTGCAAAGGCATGTGTAACTACTATTTCCATAAAGCTGAGCTTTAACAATGCTGAATTGTGCCTTCTTTTGAATAGTTAAACATGGTTGCATTTCTTCCCTACTGCACGATTATAAATATAATAAAACAAACAGTAGTTTCATTTGTTTATAGTGTTATTTGTGTGAACTGTAAAAAGAAGAAATATTCTAGACATAACATTTTGAAATGCTAGCTGGGTTATGTTTTAGGCCCAAGCAAATTTTCATAATATTATTTCACTTATCATACTATTACATCTGACTAGAGCGAGGTTGGAGAAACCAACCAACAATTTCCAAGGTTTTTGTAGCTCTAATGGAAGCAGGGGCTTGCATCTTAAAAATGGATGCAGCTTTTTGTAAGAGCTTAATAAGCCCTTATACCCCAAACCCACACTATGCAAACACTGAGTTGCCACTGTGCTGTGCCATCATATTGCCACAGCCATCTCTCAGGGCCTTTCCAGACAGACCCAAAAATACGGGACCTATAGCACTTTTACCTGAGGTGTCCAAATGATGCCTCAGGTAAAATGTTGTGATGGAGTCTTCGAGTAAAGATACTACTAGCTGTGTTAGAAGAGGCAGGAAAACTACTTGTGAGCAAGACTCCGATGGGGAGCAACAAAGGAAGAGAATCCGGGAAATACTTATGGAACCCACTGATGATTATTACTTTGAGGATTTTGAAGGAGATTGTGGGGATGGGAGTCAGGAGGATAGGATATCAGACTCTGGGAGTAAAGAGATGGATTGGACTAGGGTTCAAGAGATCCGGGATATTTTTGAGGAACCCACAAGCAGTGGTACATTTGAGGGATGGCACAGCGAAGATACAGATAGATCCTGGGGAGTTATGGGTTTGGATAGAAGGTGGACTGGCTGGAGAGATTGTAGAAGGGCAGCAGCTGGAGGAGGGGCATTGGGCGATTCTAGCTCTGATGAGGAGTTGCAGCAACAAGGTTCAGTTGTGGATAGAGCGTTAGCTGAATCAAGTTCAGACGAGGACTTATAAATAAAAGTAAGTTTGTTGCTAATGTAACCTTGCAATCGGCAAGGTGTTTGTTGGGCGCTTTCGGGATCTCTGTTTCAGAAGACGTGTTTGGAAGCCTGCTTTGGGACTTAAGTGTTAACCCGGGTTTTTTAGTGACAACGGGGGCTGGCATTGTGTGGGTTTGCGCTGGATTGTCCTGTGTTGGTTTTATGCATTAGCTGCCGGCTTGCCTCCGTCGCTTTGGCTCTTTGTGTTGACCTTGGACTGGAACTCGATGCCTGTGACTTCTCCCTAATGATGTGGATTGGAACTCGATACTTGTGACTTTTCCCTAATGACGCGGACCGGATGTGGCGGCTGTGACTTCTCCTTTACAACGCAGATTGGCTTCAATGACGTTTCGGGGCACGGGGCACTGGTCGCTGCGGGTTGTTGCTGGTTGCTTTCCTGTGTTTGCTAAGCTCCAACGAGTAGGTGGAGCGAGTTCCCAGACGTTTCGGCGTATTTGTTTTAATCCGGATTATTTCCCAGGATAATCCAGATTATATCCCGAGTTTGGGTTTTTTGAGTTCTTTTTGGACATTGTTACTTCACACTGAAGAGAAAGTGTTTTGAGCCCTTTTTGGTTGTTTTCCAGGCTCTTTTGTGTTGTTTTACAATAAACTGAATTGTTTATATTGGCAGGCGTCTGACTCGTGACATAAAAGCAAATTAATTTGGAACAAAGCAAGGTTTCCAAATTATTAGATGCCTGCTAAGACCCAGATCTTATGTTATATCTGGGTCTTGTCAGGTTTGGGCCCTGTGTGGATTGGGTCCAGGGACCACATTACACGGTCCCCGGGCCCAATCTATATAGCCATATTGATTTTTCAGACTCCATGAAAAACTCCATGGAAAACTGAGAGCCCCCCCCCCAAAAAAAACCCCCAAATTAGCCCTTAAATTAAAAAAAAACATATTGTCTTTCGTAATTATACCTTGTAATTGATGATAATGAAAAGCCCACTATGATGCACATTTCTGTCAAGTGATGAAGCACTCTCAATATCCCTTTTCAGTATCCCCCAAGTCACTGGTATGCTGATTTTGCATTGTGTCTCAAAACAACTAATTGGTTTAGTGTCAATGCAAGGGTAATGAGATGGATCCATATTTTGGGCGAGGAATTGAAATTTGTGGATGCTATGTTTTGCAACTTAATAAATACAGAATTAATATTTTTCTTTTAAAAAGAAATCTGGCTTGTATCCAAATTTAGCAATATTTAGAGTAGGTACAGTCTGACCAATCATTTCCATATAATGAAGTTTAAATTCTATCTAATATCTAGAACCTGTACAATGGCATTGGGTGACCCCTAGCATTTCTTTGGAGAGACATTGTCTGATCCTGTTTTTTTCTGCCATAATATAGTACAGCATATGAACCTATAAGCTGACTGGATTCCAAAGGGGCTTCAATGCTTACTAAAATAATATTTTAATAGCACAATTTAAAAAATCCATAATCAAAATGGTTTATCTTTTACATTTGTCATATTTTAGATTGAGCATTATTGCCTATGGAGAGTTAAGTATATTGCAATTAAATCTTTCATTATAAAAGCATCCCATGTAATTAACACACTTCATTGATTGGGAATTGCTTTACAGATCATAGGGTAGCTATGTTTAATTTTTTAATTAGGTAAATCTGCACACAGCATGGGTCCCTCTACTTAAAACTCAGATGAGATTCTGGGACCTGTCTTTTTGACAAAAGAACTACATAGTTCTTATGAAAAAGTGAAACCAGAATTCTAAACAATTAGAACAAAGAATCTTAAATCATATTAGGATCTCAAATGAGATAAAAAAATTAATGTGAAGGAGTTTTTCTTTTTAAAAAATAGAATACATTGGGCAAAATACAAACATTAGTATATGCTGACTTGTCAAGTACCACTGATTTGATGGGTCCATTGTAGTTGAGACACTGATACATCTCCTGGAAAAAAACAAACATTATATGTGGTGATGTGAGTAATATCTGCAAAATTCCTATTTTTGATAAGAAATTGTGTGGAAATTTCCACCTTTGGTGCAAATAAGAAACTGAAACCTTTCTTTTTTTACTGAGGTATCCAGGGGCAGCTCAAGGCATATGCGAAGTACGCGGTTGCAGAAGGCGGCCTCCTCTAGAGGGCGCTGCGCCACTCAGGGTGGAGGCGGAGGACGCGTGGCTTCCCCTCTGGAGGGTCAGGGCCTCGCCCGTTGGAGGGATGGAGGGAGGCTGTGCCATGGCGGAAGAGGAGCCCGTCCCCTCCCCTCCTCCCTGCTTCCCTCTGGCCTGGGCTTGCTCCCTTTGCAGCCCCGCGTGGCCTGGCTCCCATGGGCCCAGGATAAGTGCCTAATTTGGCCACCGCTGCCTCTGCCTCCTTTTCCCCTGCCCCTCTTGCGTTGTTCTTCCCTCCCATGCTCCCAGAAGTACGGAGTTGGAGCCAGCCACATGTGGTGAAAGCAAAAGCAAGGGAAGGGCACGCAGAGAGACAAGCAGGAAGCTGCTGATCTTCAGTAAAACCCAGTTGCAGGAATGCTCTTGGATTCCTGCTTGTCTCGATAACTTTTGCTGTTTTCATTGTGTGCATGCGTGGCGAGACAAGCAGGAATCCAAGAGTGCTACAACTGGGTTTCACTGAAAATCAGCAGCTTCCTGCCTGCCCCACCGTGCGCGCGTGCATGCGGCGAAAGCAGAAGCCAGTGAGGCGTGAGCGGGTAGAGGAGAGGCCTCACGCGTCTCCCTAAATCTTCCTTTCGCTGTGTGCATACTCGCCTAGCTCCCTACTCTTCCTGTGCGTGCAAAAAAACATGCATAGGAACGCGAGAGGCATGCAAGAGGGGTAAGCCAAAGCCGGCCTTTTAATTCCTATGGATTCCTGAGGACCCTCAGGGCTCTTCCACACAGCCATATAACCCAGAATATCAAAGCAGAATAACCCACAATATTTGCTTTGAACTGGGTTATCTGAGTCCTTTATCCCAGTTCAATGTTTGGTGCTAAATTCGCAAATATAGTAATTCCTACACATGTATTGAACTGCTTTTCTGTTGATTTGTTGTAAAACATGATGTTTTGGTGCTTAATTTGTAAAATCATAATGTAATTAGATTTTTAATAGGCTTTTCCTTAATCCCTCCTTATTATCCAACTTTTTTGCTTATCCAACACTTATTTTTCAGTGATTGGTTGGGGGGAGAGTTGGCGCCAAAATTCTGTTCGCTTACACTTGAAAATTACCTAGGGCCGGCCCTGGAGGTATCTGTAATGTTTGCATACAACTATTCTATAAGATTCTTCCTGTTTCAAAAATCTATAGAACCAGGCAGATATCACAGTCTAATGATGCAACTTAAACAAAAATAATACTTCCAAATGTAAGAAAACTCTCTAGAGATGGATATACATTAGCTTGCTTATCTTCCTGGTAAAAACAAAAACTGCACTTTTTATTCTCACAAATGAAAAAGTAAGATATTGTTCCCTAAGCAGACAATACTATTACTTGTAAGATATTACATTCAAAATCTTTTCATCTAAAGTAATATAAAGGAAGTCTGACTAACTGGATTTTCATATACTCTCTTGCCTCTCCTCAGTAACAACAAAAACACATACAGCTACCATGGAACAGATTGTTCAATTGCCTTTTTTGCATATAGATATTCCTAATAAACCATAACCCTTCAGGCATTACTGCACCAGGTTAATGCTGATCTTCCTATGCTGGCAGTTTTAAAACTAATATTCTTAATAACCATCTAAAGGTTAAGTGACATAATTTCAGGAATTAGTTTGGTTGTGTATTTCTCTCTCCTGCTCTCTTCTCAGGTCAAACTGTTGCAAGATAAACCCATTGAGATATTTTATTTATTAGAAACTTAAATTTTCTGTGTACATCTAAACCCTGGAGAAAGAAAGGGAGAGACCCCAGCAAAGTAATGATAAATTAAAAGATTGTCCTGCCTTGAATCTGAGCTAAGTAAAAGTGTTAACAATAGCAGTTGTTCTATAAAATATCTTTATTTTCTGAGTGTTTTCTAATGTTTTCTGAAATCCATATACTTGTTCAATTTTCAGCTGAGGGCTTTAAAAAAGACAAATTTGCTTTTGTGATTAAGTGATTTACTTATATTGACCCCTATTCACCTCTTTAAAGATTTTGAACTCATTCTTCCTGTTGTGAATTTTTAATGTGTAAGTTTTAAAATATTAAAATATTTAATCCAACTTTTCCAAAGGTGTATAACAAGTAGCACATGAAACAAAATCCACAATCCACAAAATACCAATACATTTAATGGCTAAAACCCATTAGCAAATACCAAGTGATCTCAATGGACCAACTTGACTGATTTGTAACAGTTGAAAAGTATGCATTCTACAGGTATTTTTCTATAAAAGCAGAAACATGTTTTGCAAACTTCTAGAGGTAATATTTGCCAGGTTAATGGAAACAAACTCTAATTCCTGGAAATGTCATTGAATTAAATAAATGTTCTCTCAAAATACAACCTGGTTGATCCTATTAATCACCCCTACATTTAGTGAAAGTTCAGTTCATCCTGTCCAATAGTGGGCATTATTTTAAGAAGTTTAGGCACCTAAGAGCAGGCAAAGTCTATTGAAGTTTAATTAACAGAAGCATAATTCAAAGTAAACACTGCAGGATTCTGCCGCTGGACTGCAATGCTTTGTATAGACCCTATGGAGGACATCCCTTTGATTTCTTCATGGTATGCCTTTGAATATATACACAAAGGACTAAACTCAACAAGTATGATTCATTTCATCTGGAGAATTAAGCACACTTTAAACTCCTTCTTAATGAAACTTATGGGAATTAAAAAATGCTTATTCCTGCCTTGATTTTGCTTTTGGATTTTAATATGTTGTTTTATTTTCCTTGTCACATGTGCAGAGGACATTTGTTTCCAAAGTCTTATTGAAGGGCATATGGTAATTGACTAACAGGACTCAGTTAGTCAGGACAAATAGCATGCATAAAAGAGTAGATGTTGCGTCAATGTCCAAGTTTTCTTTTTCCCACAAGGATTATATCACAAGACCAACTTTGCAATACAATCAGTGGTATTGTTGGATGGTACAGAGCAGAGAATGGTGCATTAGCAGGGTGTCAACAGAGTGTTGATGATGATAGAAAACCTGTACTGATCCTATATTCAAAAAGTTTTCAGTAGTGTGCAAACTTATTCAAGGTAAAGAAACTGGATAAACTGCCAGAAGTCAAAAGTATCTGCAGTAATACAAGATACGGCTACTTTTAAGCAAGTCCAATGTAATAAAGCATTCAACTCAGAAGTGGTTGGTGGCTTCCTTGTCAGTGTGGTAGTGAAAGAGTTATCTAAGATGCTAACCTTTTCATCCAAAATAGGTTTTACTTCAAACACTGGACAACTCTTAAGTTTTGTCTAAAATGTGGCACAGATTCACTATCCAATAACATAAGAGGTTTAATTTATTCCCACTATCTTTCATATACACCTTTTATTTCAGTGTAGGAAGGAGAAAATCACATTGCAAACTTAGGAAAATGTTATTTAATCCCTCTTTAAAAAATGTATTGCAGAATGGACATTTGCCCTAGTAAATAATAACATTATCTAAGGACAAAAGGGGTTCAAGTGTTTGAATGCATCCTTCAATGGGACTAGAAAAAGGAAGCCGGCAATGTACTATCCAAAATAGATTTGGGAAACTGTTCAAACTTGGGTTTTTGATGGGATGACAGAGCACTTCAGGGTGAAGGGTGTTGAAAATTACTTTGCACCCACTAGCACAATATTGGATCTCCCTCTCCCTCTCCCTCTGTCAGGTCATACAAATGTTTTTACAAGATGACTTAATTCTATCACAACTGTGTTCATAAGCCTTATCTTAAAATATAAACATTTTCTCCCCGGAGGAAGGAATCAAGTATGAGCTCAGCAGGATTTTTATTGGTACTGAGCAAATTGTTCAAATTCCACATGAAGATAAGAAAGGGACAAATAGGAGGGTGTTGACAGAAGATAGATGTTCTTGCTTCATATTGATTTGACCAACTTATGATTACACAGAAAAGAAACTATAAAAACTCCACTTGCCATTTCTTTAAACTTAACACACAGTCTATTATCTGCAGACAGTAATGGAATGGTAAATGATTATCTTACTTTTTAGCAACTTTAAAACACTTTTAGCACTCTAATACTTGTCACACTCTCCTTATGTCCTACAAACAGAAGCTAATAAGCTATACCTTTTCAAAAGAAAATTGCACTTCAGTTCTAATAGAAGTAAGATTTTTATAAAGTCCCATAGTTTAAATTGTTAAAAATGATTCCCTTTCACCCTCATTTTGACTGGAGGAATATAGTTTTATCATTTTACCTTTAGGTATCTCCAGCTAACCGAAGCTTTTGATCAAATGGCAGAGGATTGTATGGCCCTTGTGGTCTTTTCCAACTCTACGATTCTATGGTTCTATGAAGTGTGAACCATAGCAGTGTGCACAGTAATGTCTCTGACCAGAGCATTGCTTCCAAACTCTTTTTCAGAAAAGAGGAAAGCAGGGGAGGGATTATTATGGGATTGTAAGCATAGGGGTTCATTCAGGCCCCATCCACACAGACACTGTAATATGGCTTGAAGTGGATTGAGAAAGGGGGAGTCCTGATGACATTCCTTCCCAATGTAAGCTCCAATTCATATCCCCCCTGAAACTCCAACTGCTTTCACACAGCCATTTAATCTGCATTAGAATGTAGATTTAAGAGATGCAGTTCACAGACCTCACACAAAACAGATGTAAAATTAAAGACAGTTCATACACTAACCAGATATCTGAAACCAAATGCTGATCCAGATTAAATGCCACTCTCAAAACTGAGCTGTTTACTTTGTCTTTACCCTTAGCTCCTGGCAAAGACCTGTGCCAACAATTGCTTTACCAGCTCCTGAATGCCAGCAAAAGCTTCAGCAATGCTAGGCTAACAAAGGGGAGGCTTCCTTTCCCTTCCTCGGCTTTCCCATTTTAAATTTTGATTTATCTTGAACTTTGAGCTCCCCCCCCCCCCAATTTTTTGATTTATTCCAAACTTTGAGATTCTTTAATTTTAAGTCATGAACAATTACAATTATGAATGTTAAAAAAGGAAAATGTATTACCATAAACAAAAATCCTGAGGAAATATAATCTTCAATTTTCTTGGTTCCAAGAAAATTGTCCAAGAATATGGTGTGATGAAGTGTAGTTTTTCATATATAGTATAAGTATCAATAAACAGGTAAATTTACATTTATCTCAGCATTTAATTAAATAGGTAATTAAATAAAGGATGCCAGTGTTGGCACCAGGGACATATATCTCCCATTTCACAAACGCTATGCATCATCTATGGTGAAAAATCAAAAACTGCAGCTTCTGCTATCTTTAATGACAAAAGATCACAAGAGTCATTGAACATGCTTTCCATAAGTGTACAGAGGTTTGTAATAAAGTCTCTTGGACAGCTATATCTAGCTGAATCTCATCAAATTGGATTTCGGTGATATGAAACATTACTTTCAGTAAAGGAAGAGAGTGATATATCGCAATAATGTAGGTGCCATATTGTCCCTTCAGGAAAATCACACTTTACTTTTCAGATTACTCCATGCTGATAGATTCCAGCTAAGCTAACATGGTTTTAAAAAGAGCTAAATATAGACTAGGTGAAATAGTAAATCTTAAATTTTAAAGTAGTAAATCTTCTAACCAACTAAACTCATTTTTGAGAGACTGATTGGCATAGTCTTCTTATCTGTTTTATAATTTATTTATTTATTTATTTATTTATTACATCACTTCTACCCTGCCCTTCTCACCCATCAAGGGACTCAGGGCAGCTTACAATATACATCAGAAAAACAGTTTACATCAGATTTAAAAGTCGTTCAAAGATTTAAAAATTACAATAAAAATTAAAATATAGATTAAAAACCTGCATAATTGTACATTTACATAATGTAATCTTTTTGCATGAAAGACGCTGTGCTCCTTACTGAAGTTAGAATATACTTTTTTTCATTAATGCATATAAAGTTTAAATTTAGACTTGCAGGCTTTCTGTCCTTTCACTATTCATTTTTGCTATTTAGGGTGTAAAATAGAGATGGGTAAGAATTTTATTAAGTTCATGTTCTGATCCAACCTTACCCCAATACGTATGTGTGTCAGTGTGTGCATAATAGAAATTAGGGATACATGATCAATGAAATAAATGTTTCAGTACTCACTACTAAATTAGGGGGATGGTGGCAAATAATTTCTGACGTGTTTCTAAAATATCGTAAGGAGTCTGTATCATAAATATTATGATGTAACAAAATTTTTGTTAATATTTTGTTATGTAATTGTGCAAGTGGTGAAGCTTTTGGGGCTCATTTCTCCCTGATTTTTAGAGCTATTGGGATGAAACTTGCTACAATTGTGGAACAATTGTAGAACACTTTTACCACTACAACCTCCTCCCCCCGCCAAGTTTCAGAATGTTTCACTCATCCACTGATTTAGAAGGAATTTAAGTTTTTACAAAAAACATTTTTAACAAAACTACAAAAGCTATGTCCTTGACTTTATCTACAATGACATAACATAACCAGGACATAATTCCCCCCATGTTTCAGAAAGATTTGCACATCTACTGATTTTGGGGGATTTTTTTTTCAAAAAATTATTTTTAAAAAGCCACAATTTATAGTACTGGAATTCACTAGTTTGAACTGGTACTATTTCAGTTGCAGTTTCACACTCTTTGCAGATTCAATAACAGAAAGAAGAGATTTATTTTCTTTCAACTACTGTACTGTAATTGAACTAGGTTTCCAAAACACAGAATGATTTAGGAAAACTAAAGCTTTGGGACTGTTGTCCCAATCACTCCAGCACAGATGCAGTATCAGATGCAATAACTGAAAAGAGTTTCCCATTCACTGAATGGTTTTGGAAAAAATATATCTTCTACTCCCAGCAATCACTCCTTAGCAGAATCAATAATCAATTAAATTATAGAAGTAAAAGAAAGTAAATATAGAAGGCGCCCAGCAGTTTGGATTCCTCCTAATAGCAGTCAGTCACTCAGTCCTCCTAGCCTCTCTCAAGCCTAGCCTCTCTCAAACCTATCCTAGCCTACTGTGTGTCTACCTACCTTTAGGCTAGCCTGCTGCTCTGCTCTCTCGCACACTCTCCTTTCCCAGCTCACAATGGAGGTAGCCTTGTGGCACTCCATAATTTAAAGGGGAATGGCTGTGGCTCTGGCTCCGCCTCCCCCCCTTCCTTAGCCCTGATAGGCTGAGGCATACCAAGTTTTGCTTCATGTCCTGGTACAATTTGCTTGCTCTGGAAATTAAAACTGCATCACGGAGAGAGTTACAATGCTTATGCAACTTACACAAAATACTGGGTGTTTTGATTCTTAAATTTTTGGTGTGGGCACCACCCACATTTCTTAATATTGAGTCATGCACAAATTTTTATTAAATAAAGCCAACATACGATGCTAATACGACTTTTTGCACATCCCTAACAGATATATCCTAATTAGAGAAGAACTATTAAGTCAGTGGTGCTTACATGCGTTGACTTACCAAGATCCCAATTATTCAATGGATTTACATTGTTTGGAAGTAACATTTGGACATAGACCAATGCAATGAAAGTAAAACTGACAGATTTATCCATCCAAACAGTGTGCACACAGCTGTTAAAACTCTCAATTTGAACTCATTTTGGCTAAGACTTTGATACTGAATTAAAGTTACCAGTAACTCTCATCCCCCAAATACATCCCTTGTCTTTAAGAGCTATATGAAAAGAAGGTACAATATGTTCTACTATATGCTGAAACTAGCTTTGTCTATTTGGGCAGTATTGATAATGAGAACTACAGTCACTGAGTAGAGAGAGAACTTGGTGTGTAAGCAAGTGAACATGGCAGGGAGAGGGGAGTGTTAGAGTTCTCTATCTCTAGCTTGAAGCATTTTGAACACAACCACTATCCTTAAAAGCAACATGCCTTAAATGTGACTGTTTTTCTGTTGATATCATTTAAAACATGAGTGAAAATAGCATTAACATCAATAACCCGTCTTCTCTCTGCAAAATGGATTTGGCTGGGTTAGTCTATGTGTTTGCCATGTCGGCACTTTTTGTTCTGTCAGTGCTCCATTCTGATTAGCTTGGATTTCAATTTATTTTCCTTAGGGTAAGGATTGCAGTTTACATAAATATGCAAAGAAACCAACAGGCATTAGCTTTATGTTCAGTTAGTATAAAGCTAAACAAATGTGCTATGTTTCGCTATGCCATATTTGGAGAACTTGAAAAATCATTCTTCCCTATATAAGAGACAAAATGAAGACTCTAAAACATTTTTAAAAGATTGCTATATTAGTTTGTTTCAGCATGAAAAGAAAAGGTGTGTGTGTGTGTGAGAGAGAGAGAATCTTTAGCACTAAGAATATTGAACCCAGTAGAAAAATAAACTAACCTCTAATATCCTATGATGTAACCTCCTTTAAAAGCATAGATTATTTCTCTTTCTCAAATCTAAAACACTATTTCCATCAGTTTAAGCCTTGCATTTCTAAATTCAAACCTCTTCTGTATGAAATCCACACCCCACCTTTTGAGATTCTATCACCCTCTACTGCCTTCTGAAATGTGAGTGATATTGCCTCCTTCACAGTGGTGCTTTGCATTTCACACAACACATTATGGCAAACATATTAGGTCTATGCAATCAATGAAAAAAAATGTTTCAATGCTCATTAGCCATTACTAAATTAGGGTGGGTGCAGATAAATTACTAAATTTTTACCATTTTAGTAAATTTTACCATTACTAAATTAGGGTGGGTGTTTCTAAAATATTGTTAGGGGTCTAACAAATTTTTCATTACTTTTCATTAAGTAATTGCTCAAGGGGGGAGGGGTTTGAACCCCCATTCTTCTGCCAGGCAGGAAATGCATAGTAAAACCATCCCAACAAGTGCCCATCCAGCCTTTGAAATAACTAAAACAATAATACGAAACCTACTAGGTAAACTTTGGAGTTACTGCCTATCAACTTTGCCTACCTCATAGAGTTAATTCAACTCCCAACAATCCCTTTTTATCTGGAAATTCCTTTAGAGAACGAACACTGAAAAGGAGGAGGCATTAATAATAATAATAATAATAATAATAATAATAATAATAATAATAATAATAATATAAACTTTATTTATACCCCGCTCCATCTCCCGAGGGACTTGGGGCGGCTTACATTGGGACAAGCCCAAAACAGTATTACATCAATAAAACAGTAACACAATAAAATCACAGTATAATAACATCTTACAAAAGTTAAAGTAATTTAAAACATAGATAGTAATCCCAATCTGTAGTCAAGCACCATAGGCCATGGGCCATTTAAAGGGGAAATGGAAATCTGAAAATGTATATTCTTAAGTGACTAGGGATGGGAACGACTAAAGGTATTAAAGTGTATGGAATGGCCAAGGCCTAGGTAAAGTGCATGGACAACCCAAGCACTTCAATGCAAGAAGTGAGCAGAATGCTCGGAAATGAAGTTTGGAAAGACAGAGAATTCAAAGGGTCCTGCCCTAAACTAAATTTCACAGAATTCTGCTCACTTCCTGCATTAAAGTGCTTGGGTTGTCCCTCTCCAAGCTGGAGAAGTTATTTTTAAAACACAGACATTACATTGTCTCCAAGTCAGCAGCACCAGAGAATTCAAAAGGTCCTACGCTAAACTACATTTTCCAGAAACCTGCTCACTTCCCACATCAAAGCCTCAATGTGAGTGTGGTCTCTGCCTCTCTCTCTGGACCAGCCATCCAGCCAGGCATCCCCCCCCCCCTTGCTGCCCCCTTTGAGTAAAAATCAGAGCTTCTTCCTCCACTTCAGCCTCAGCATCCTCCTCAGGGCCCTTTGGGGGAACCAAACCCAGCCCTTTTGGAGAAGAATGTAGTTTCCTGTTTCTTGGCAGGGGGTTGGACTGGATGGCCCATGAGGTCTCTTCCAACTCTATTATTCTATGATTCTATGACTCTAAGCAGCAGCATCCGTGACTGAGATTTGGAGCTATTTATGAGACTTAAATAACTCATCCAAAAGTCATAGGTCAGTGTTTTGAATCTTAAGTTTTTTTGCATGGCCACTTCTCTCATTTAATAATATTGCTTCGTTTGTATGAATCTAATAAATTAGATCCAAAAAATGAATTGCAAACAAAGTTTTGCACCACCCTAATATTTATGATGCATTTGGGCAAGTCTATACTGACTGTGAAATCCAGAACCAGATACACCTGTTCAAACCCACCATGGTGTTGTATTGGCATCCTCATGATCTAGCTGGGCCAAGGCTACATTCATTCCACTGGACGTCCATGTTGTTGCTGCCACTTCCAGCCAGCCACAGATCTCCATGCGAGCACCTTATTCTGGCTTCAACAGAAGTGCCCACTCATCCAGGAAGAATCAGACGCAATCCTGTTATCCAGACTGCTCTAAAACTGCAGGATACGCCAGAGTTTCCAGCAAACTCCAGAGTTTCCCCTAACTTTAAACAATGTAATGCAAAATTGGTTTAACCCTGTAAAATCTGTTATACTCATTGGAACAACTAGAAATTACCACAAAGTAAGTCGTAGTAACTTTCTCTGGACTCCTGGGACTTACAGTTTAAGAAGGAGTATTGAAAATTCTCAGCCTGATAAATATAGTGCATCATGAAGCTAAATACTCCATGATTCCATAGTGATCATCTGTGGCAATAGAATAGAATAACAGTACAGTAACTGTGTGGTGAACATAACTGATTGATCTTATTGTGAACTATCCTGAATACCAGTCCTCTTAATATCAGTAGCCCTGAAGGTGTGGACTGAGATCCATCAAATCTCATGCTAAAATAAATCAGTCTCATGCTAAAATGAATCAATTACACTCAAAATGCTGCTAATGCCATCCGCTCATGTTTTCCCTCATTTTATTTTTTAAAAAGACCTAAGTAATATTTGAAATGAAAAAAGTCATAAGAGACCTATGCTGTATCATGCTAACAAATCTGTCAAGTATATGATGTCAAGTAAGTCATAATTTACTAGTAGGCCAGGAGATACTCTATACAATCATTAGATTGACCTGATTTACCTTTTGTTGGGATATGCTACATGAGAGAGCAAGGACAATATCCACAGTTGTATGATCAAGCAAAGAATACATTTTAAAAGTCTGTACATTCTTTATTTCCCTTCCTTTATTCACATAATAAAAAGTTCTGTATTAGTTTGAGTTTTAAAGGATTTGTTGCTATGCAATTTTACAAACTATATATATATATATATATATATATATATATATATATATATATATATACACACACACACACACACAATACACGCATAACATCTTCTTTGATAGGGCTGCAACAGTTGCAATCCAAACATAATTATTATTGCTGTTTGAGTAGATACACACAGATTTGTACTTATATCTTTTGTACATTCAATAACAGCATTTGTAAACTTAATCTCGGAAAGTTAGGAGCTCTCCATATCTGAAAATTCATTAATAAGAAAATAGTAACACTTGGCAGAATAAAAAGGTATATGTTGGAATCACAGACGCCTTAAAGGGCCAGACTTAAAAGTGTCTTCAAAACAGAGTTTATTGAAACAAAAGGAAAAGGACGCAAGGATACTTAAATGCAGTTCCACTGGTCAAAAACTCAAAAACCTAAACCAGACCTGGTCCAAAAGGTAAACAGAAATGTAATCCAGATCAACTGGATGCAAAAAGCAACAAGTCAAACAAAGTGCTCTAAGGCAAAACAAAAAAGGCACAGTACACAAATGGTTAACAAAGGAAGTTGCAAGAAGAGAAGCGTCATCAGCCGAAGTCCAAGGTCTAGTTTTCATGTGGCCCGCCCTTGGTTTTATTGTTCTTTTGATCTTGTTTAATGTAGTGTATATTTTCTTTTATTGTGTTGTTTAATGTGCTATGATTTGTTGTTCTATTATATTTTGTTATATTGTATTGTTCTGGGCATGGCCCCATGTAAGCCACCCCGAGTCCCCGTTGGGGAGATGGTGGCGGGGTATAAATAAAGATTATTATTATTATTATTATTATTATTATTATTATTATTATTATTATTATTATTATTATTATTAAGGTCGAAGCAGGAGGAATCCAAAGCAGCATTTCTCCAGTGTCTGCAGAAGCAGCGTCTCCAGCCAAACCGGTTCAGGTCCAAACTGTAGATCCGAGTCCAACACCGAACATGAAACAGGCAACAGCAAAACTACAAGAAACTTTCCCAATACACAGAACCCTGCACACGAATGCACATCAATACCTTGCCTTCTGCAAAGACCCCTCACCCCTGAACCCACTTTTATCTACAAACCATCAGAAGATGAACTGACCACTGCCATCCCCTGCAGCTGCTCCCACCTCTTCACGTGAATTCCCTTGACTTTCCCTCAATTCCTCCATCTCCTGTCAAGACTTAGATCCCCCCAAGAATCAGTTGGATCCCCTGATTGCTAGTCTTCACTCCCAGAGAACCCCATAAAGGTATCACTAGTTGTTGGTGCCTCACAAATAGCTTGCACTTCTCTTATCTTAGTCCAATCCATGGTGTCTCCTTCTTCTCCTTCACTCATTGACCCATCATCCCCAGAGAATCCCTCAAATGACTCTTCATCTGTTGGTGCTATAAGTATGTCCCAAATCCTCTTTCTCTGCTGCTCATCATCGGATTCCTGCTCCCGAGTAACCCTTTTTCCCCTTCAGGCACCCATACTACTGTTTGTAACATTACTCACAGGCACTACTACAACAGTATATCTCATCACCTGCTGGATTTCTACCTATATAGCTGTGGCATGGGCAGGTTACTTCAATCATCATCTTTTATATGAAGCTGCTGGGTGAAACCATCAAGATATTTGGAAAAGGGTAGCAGAAATATGACAGTGATAGTCAGCAATATTTCTCCTTGTCATCTGTTTGGATTTTACATATGTCCTTGTTACAACATGTTTCTGCATTGTTACTATCATTTCATTTATATGTGTACACTATCTAAGTATTCAGAAACCTTAGGTGTGGTCTTAAAACATTCCGATAAGGCTTTTTAAAAAGTAGTACTATTAGTCCATAATAGGCTGAAAGCTATGAAGACATCCAGTGATTATGCTGATGATGGTGAAATTGAAATTGCTGTTTCAGATCCAGATCTTCAAGTGCTGATTTGCATAATTTGCATATGCAGACACAAATAACTGTACTACTAAGTCAAGTAAGGCTGCCTTAGGTGACAGGTTTTCTTTTTGCTGCAATGGAAGTTTGTGACTTGTTAATTATTAATGTATTATGTTATATTATTACTGCCAGTGAAGATGTGGAATGTTTTCTCTCCTGGGTGCCAAAGTAATTTGGTTAGCCTTAGATGCCATAAACCTTGATTTTACATAGAGAAGAACATTTTCTCCTCACCTCAGGCAGAAAAAATGTTTTAAGACATCCCTGAATGCTAACAAATTGTAAACAGAAAGACAGGAAGACATGAAAGACCAAGTGTCCAAGTCCGTAGTCAGAAAAAAAAATTGAGAGTGGTTGAAACTTTTTTTTTATTTTAGTGAATCATGAAGAGTAGAAATAAGTTAAATTCTATGATTCAGTCTATATTTTTATATAGACCTAATGAAATCAAATTTATATTTTAGTGACAAAGTTTCAGGACTAAAAAAGCCTGAAATTACTCTTAACTGGTAATTTATTGGTAACCATAAAGCCTGTTGGAAACACTTGAGAAATGTATCGATACACTTTGACAGAAATCAGGCTCCATCGTTAAACTTTAGTAGACACTCAAGAATGCAAGTCCAGTCAGTCTTTCTTGCCCCATTGCGCTTCTTATGTATGTTTTCAAACATTTACGAGTTGAAAATGTCATTTCATTTGCAGCTATTGACACTAGCAATGTTGCAGATATTTGAAGAAGTTTATTCACATTTAGAAAAAAACTGTCTATCACATACAAAATATGCTTCCAGTTCATTTGATGGTTTTTTTCTGCAGGTGTAATCTTTTTCCATTTTCTACACCACATGTCAAATTTTTCCATCGGTGGAAGGCATTCATTGTAAAGTTTTATCTCTTGTTTCTCTATTTTAATGCCCTTTAAGATTTCCTCTTTCCTTATTGACCTCAATAGAATTTCTAAGGCAAATATAAAAATTAGGGGGGATAATGGGCAGCCTTGTCTTGTTCCTTTTTGGATTTCAAATTCTTCCGTAAGTAGGCCGTTTATTTTTATTTTTGCATACTGTTTATCATAGATTGCCTTTATACCGTTTTGAAATTGATTTCCCATGTCCAATTCACTGAATAAAATTTTGAAAAAATCCCAGTTTACATTGTCGAATGCTTTCTCAGCATCTAGTGCTAAGAAGCCGACTTCTTTTTGATGGTTTTGTTCGAGGTGCTCGATGGCATCAATAATAATCCTAATGTTGTCTTTTGTGCTTCTGTTAGGAAGAAAGCCGGCCTGATCCTCTACAATCCACTCATTTAAAAATTTTGTGAATCTTTCCGCTAGTACTTTAGTATAGATTTTGTAATCACTATTTAGTAACGAAATAGGACGATAGTTCCTTACATTGCTCAGATCCGTTCCTTCCTTATGCAATAGGATAATTTCAGCTTTTTTCCATGAATCGGGTATTTTACCTTCGCTTAGGGCCGGGCTGTGGTGCAGCTGGCTAGTAACCAGCTGCTATAAATCACTACTGACCGAGAGGTCATGAGTTCAAAGCCCGGGTCAGGTTAAGCCTCTGACCATTAATAGCCCCGGCTTGCTGTTGACCTATGCAGCCCTGAAAGACAGTTGCACCTGTCAATTAGGGAAATTTAGGGACGCTTTATGCGGGAGTCTAATTTACAACACCATAAAACTGCCAGCAAAACACGAGGAAAGGAATGCGGAAGTACAGCCACTACTGGACGGTGAAGCAACACCTCCCCCTGTGGCCAGAATCGTGAAGCTGGAAAAATGTTAAAAATGCCTCTGAGTTTGTCTAATGTATGTTGTTTGTCTGTTGGTATTGAATATTTGCCATATATGTGTTCATTGTAATCCGCCCTGAGTCCCCTTCGGGGTGAGAAGGGCGGAATATAAATACTGTAAATAAATAAATAAATAAATATATTCTTTTCTTTTTTTTAAGAATTCCAATGTTATTTCCTGATCAATTTTATAGAAACCGGCTGTAAAGCCATCCGGGCCTGGGGCTTTGTCTGAATTTAGTTTTTTGATGGCATTTTTAATTTCCTCTACTGTGAATTCTCTATTTAAATTAAGTCTTTGATCCTCTAAGATTTTTGGTATCTTTTGTTTACATATATATTCTGTTATAGTTTCTAGATTAATTTCATCTTTTTTATACAATTTTTTATAGAATTTCTCAAATTCCCTCATTATCTCCTCATTTGTAAATATGACTTTTTCCTTTGTTTTAATTTTTATAATTTGCTGTTTGTTTTTTTCTTTCTTATTATCCTAGCTAGCAATTTTCCCGGCTTATTAGCGTTTTCAAATGAGTTTTGCCTCGTCCATTTTAACTGTTTAGCCAGATTCTCTAACTGAAGATTTGTCTTTTCCTTTTGCAAGAGTTTTAGTTTTGTTGATATGTTGCCTTCACCTGGGTTTAGTTTCATTTTTTTTTCCAATTCCTCAATCTCACCTTGTATTTTTTGTAGATTTTGGTTTTTGATCCTGTTTTTTCTTGCTTTTTGTTGTATAAAAAACTCTCTAGCGTACGCCTTATATGCATCCCAGTAACTTGCAGTTACTGAACAACTTCCCTATGTCTTGGAGACCTTTCTTGAAGCTGACTGGAGAAAAAGTCTAGAAATGGGATGTACACATTTGGCCTATAATATAGCATTGATGTCGGTGAAGTCGCCTGTATGTTGCTTTGACAAGTCTGTCTAACTTCTCCACCTATAGACTCCACCACTGATCTTGCTGTGTCAAAGATCTCCTGAAAATTTTTCACAGATTCTGTGTGCATCTCCCTGGATTTTTCTAAGAGACTGTTGGCATGTTGCAGCAGACTATGGAAAATGTCGGTATTTGCTCTTTGCAATGTTTTGCTAAGCTGAAGGGATAATGACATAAACTTTCTTAGGATGTGCAAGTGTGGAGAAGTCATAGTTATTGTTTTAATTTTGACTGTTGGAGTATGTATTTGTGTTCAGTTGACAGTGCCTGAAACAGAAGCCATTTTGTTTCAATCCAGAGTAGTGCGGTTACCTAGGAAACAAAGCTACCTAGCTCATCAGAGGGAGAAGTGGGCGGAGCCAAGAAAAAAGAAAAAAGAAAAAAGGGCAGTTTTAAAAAAGAGAAGAGAGTGTGAGAGGTGTGTGTGCGTGGCTGGAGGCTTTTCAGTCAGGAAGGGCTGAAGAGACAGTCCTGGCCAAGAAATCTTTAGTCAGAGCAGACTAAAGGGAGCCTAATTAAGATCCCTAGTTGAGAAAACACTAGTGATCAGGGATTTGATCGGTATTAGATCAAATTAAGGCTATTGTAGTTGGAACATTGTTCACGAAGGAACTCAGCTGAGGTTAGAGTTCGCTACAATTTATAACATCAGTAGGAGAGTGAGATAGGATTTACACCAGAGACTACTGTTGGATGGTTATAAGAGTTATTAAACCACTTGTTTATTTAAAGTTCCATAAGAAAATCAATCAACCTGCAACCATAAGCTTTGTACGCAATAAACTTGTTATTCTTTGTTAACAACTGACTCATTTCATCTTATCTGCGTATGTGGAGCCAAATTTCATCGGAAATAATTCAAAAGCCTCACGTTGGTGGCAGTTATTTTAATAAAGCACCTAATTGGGGAAGAGTAATAGTCACATTTACCTCAGAAAGGGAACCACAACACAGAAATCCCTAATCTACAGAGACAGAGGCTGGGATCTTGAAATAAAGATCACCCCCTGTAATCCTTCCCCTCATATAAAGGTGATAGATATATAAAGGAAAGGGATCAAAAGGATTCCTCCCTGTCATCATCATCCATTTCACACATTCACAATCAATCCATCACACATCCATCTTGTACAGCAAGGTTACTAAAAATTCAGCATTCAGAACCGGTAAAAGAATGTGTCCAGCTTGGGAAGTAGTCTCACTGTTGTATAGAGAACTCTTTTTTAGTTCTTCAAGTGCTCTCATCACCACACTGTACAGTTCAATTAAACATAAAACTACATACATCATATCGCTCAACCCAACAGGTTTCATAAAGCAGCAACAGGTTGTCCTTGATTCAAGGAAATAATATATTATACAAGGGTTGAATGAAAAGTAATGCCTCCATCTTCGTTACTTGGGTTTGGATGGAAATATTTTAATAAATCAAACACAGAAATAATCCTTAGAATGTCCTCTTTAACTATCACTATTCACTTTTCCACATATTCACCAGGCAATTGGATACATTTCTGCCAACGATGAACAAGTTTTCTGAAGCCGTCACGGAAGAAGTTGACATTCTGTTTCCACAACCAGCATCTCACAGTACCCATCATGCACAGATCTTCTGATAGCCAAGTAAAGCAATAATGTGACCCACACGTTCTTGTGAAATGCCAATTATGCTTGAAATTTCTCTCCAAGTGATACGACGATCATCCTGAATCAATCTGTCAACCTTTTGCTTGTGAAACTCTGTGGTTGCTGTCATAGGATGTCCACCTCTTTGTTTGTCATGCAAGTCTGATGTTCCCACCTCAACATCATTAAACTTATTCACCCAATGATGCACGGTACTCATATCAACACAATCACCATAAACAGTTTGCATTCTCTGATGAATTTCCTTTCAGGTGATACCTTCTGCTGTCACGAATTCAATGACTGCACGTTGCTTATGTCTCATTGACTGACTGTCTGCGCAGGGTTCCATACTTCACACTTTAATAACACAACCGTTCAATGCTAAGGCTTCTTGTCAAATGGAACTGTAGAGAAGAGTCTACTGAACAAGTCAGTACCTGCCTCATACCAGTACTGCCATCTGTTGAGGAGTTACGAAGGTGGAGGCATTACTTTTCACTCAACCCTATTCACAAAGGACAATAGTTTCCTCAATTTGCAGAAGTTTCTTCCTGTTTTATTCTGCTTTCTTTTATTTTCTTTATCATGATGATGGGTTAAATGAAGGCATTTTCCACTGTGATTTAGCAAGAAGTTTTCAACAAAACATCAGTTGCTCTAATGGTACTCTATTTTTATGTCTTTTGAAGACTTGTATTACATCTTTCCATCACACAAATAGTTTAGCAACTCATTCACTAAGCTTCTGATGACCACCTTTATCCCCAACTTCTCCTCCAAACACCACCACAGTACTTACAGAATGCACCTTGTAAATGAAATGATTATTACTTAATATGATGGTGGTCTTTTAGCTCTGTCAAATACCTATTGCTTTTTAACTGGTTTTGCCTCCGGGATGCAATATGTTTTTAAGCCCAGTACAATGTTTTAAACTCTGTAATTATGGTGATACTCTTATGTTAATTTAATCTGCTAATGAATGTTGGTTATATATTATGACCTGTCTTTTTTTCTTTTGCTTATGTGTGTGTTATGAATTAATTTTGTTGTAAGGCATCCTGAGTTCTTTTGGAGAGAGGGTGGGGTATAAATAAAGTTTATTATTATTATTATTATTATTATTATTATTATTATTATTATTATTAGGCTAACCAGGGAAATCTGCAGAACCATTTGGGTTGTAAACTTAGATACCACTTCTTATCCATAGGAAATACATATCCTGGCAATTGAGTCCATGGATTTTGCAGTAATTGATCTTTCACTTAGTCACCAAAAACAGTTTTGTTCATATAAAGTCCAACTGATATAGAGCTAGAATATGGGGGTTCCCTTCCTTGGGGAGGGAACCCTAGCTTTTCGCACAGGCGCAGGTCCAGCGATCCTGGCAAGGGGGAGTCGCTAAAGATCAAGGTTTCTCACTTCAATGATCTCACCCTCAGACGTGAAGAAAGAAGACCTAGTTGTTTATTCAGTTCAGCTGAAAGGGATGACACCCGTGATTGTTCGTCAGGGAGCCATAATCCCCAGTACAGTACAGAAGTTTTTATAAACAAAAAGATAAGTGGAGAGATTTAAATTTCCTGCCCGCCTCCTTCCTCCCTGCCTCGCGCTGATTGGCTCTCGATCGGACAGCGCGGATCCTTGTCCAATCAGAGGGCTTCCTATGGTCCAATGTCTCGGCCAATCAGAGACGAGGGGGCAGGCCAGGCCGTGGACAATAGATGGCTAAGCGGATTAAAGCTAAACAAATGACCTGATATGTCAGAAGGAAACACCAAAGACCCTGCTGAGCCCCCAAGGCAGCTTCCAATGGTGCAAATATACATATTTTTCTGACAAGCCTTGTAAGACCCGGCAAGTCAGCTTGTGGTAGTATTTGTTTTTTTGATTGAGTCCAGTTCAGTAACAAAGGGAGAGCCGCCATCTGGAATAATCCGGACTTTTCTGCTCCAGGTGTAAATGAAATGTCAACTATGTGGCCAATTCCATACTTAATGGTCTGCTCCGAAATTAAGAATAGGGGAGGCCGAGTCTATTGTCCATGCAAGATGGTATCTGTTTGTCCCCTGTGGTGGGGGCAATCTCCTCCAGTCTGTGTTGCAATTTGGCTGTTCATACAGGTTTCTGGGTCAGACCTTGGTCACTTCTAATATTTCATAATATAAAATATATCTCATGGTAATAAAGGGGAAAGGAAACATGCAGGGTACATAGAACACATGTGGGAACATAATTTATCTTGTTTCACCCATCCCAGAGGCCAAGATTTAATGCAGGGGGTTCATAAAGTGATAAAAGTTCAGAAAAGGGGGAGGAATCTGTGGCAATCCAAGCGAAATGGCCAGTCTGGGCCAAAGGTCAGTGAGGGGGCACTCTGAAGGTGAGGGCAGTTCATGGATGGCAGGCAGGGAGCCCTGGGTAACCCCCTCCACACCCAGCATGCAGTCTGAACCTCCGTTAGCCCAATCTTAATAATAATAATAATAATAAACATCCAGGTTTTCAATTGTTTCTTAAAGGATGGTGTCACGCTCACTTCAAACGACCAGCATGAACGCAGATCAAAGACAGCTGCTATCAAAACCAATCTTTATTGAAGAACACACGACTTGGAAAAAGTCGAGAATGACATAATGTTTACATACAAGCAATTTTATCACCTTGGTTGCAACGTAACATCACACGTAAATATCATCACCAAACCCCACCCCCTGTATCACATTTCTACTATTCCCACACAAACTACTCATTATAATTGTTATGATTTTCACCCCCGAGTTCCCATGCTCTGCTGCCAGGTGTTTTCATGAGACATTCAGGAGTGTTGATGTTATGGCTCCAATTCCAGGGCTTGCAAATTCAGCCCTGGGAATTGGTCCCATGACATGGCGCCCCCCTTTTCTCCGTCCTCCTCTTCTGTGCTTCCTCCATCACGACTCTGAAATAAATCAAACAAGAACACTAGGTATCCATTTTGTCCAAAGTACCCATATACTTTTTTAATAAGCTGCGATGGAATACTGGATGTATTTTCCCCAAGCTTTTTGGAAAGGACAATTGGAAAGTCACTTCGTTTATCACATCCTGTATCCTGAAGGGTCCAATAAATTTGGGGCCCAGTTTTCTTGAAGGTAGCCCCAATTTGATGTTTTGTGTGCTTAGCCACACTAAGTCCCCTTTCTCCAATTTATCGCCTTCCACCCTTTTCCTGTCTGCGAATGTTTTATACTTTTTGTGTGCTTCTTTTAAGGATGCAGTCACCTGACTCCAGCATTCTAGCATTTGGGTTTTCCATTTCCCTGCCCCTGTTTCTTCATTCTCTGCCCACCTTGGCAATTGGGGCAGAGGCTGAATCTCATACCCGTAAACTACTTCAAAGGGGGTTTTATTTGTTGTGGAATGCATGGTAGAATTAAAAGCTAGTTCAGCGAAGGCTAGCCACTTAGACCAATCGTTTTGTCTCATATTAGAGTACATGCGAAGGAACTGCCCAAGGGTCTGTTGAGTACGTTCTACCGCCCCGTTTGTCATGGGGTGAAAAGCAGAACTTAGGCTCCTTTCTGCTCCTAGCATTTCCAAGAATTTTTCCCAGAATTTTGCTGTGAATTGAACACCCCTATCACTGACCACTCTACTAGGACATCCATGGAGTTTGTAAATGTGGTTTATGTATAATTCAGCCAGTTTCTCTGCCGATGGTAGTTTCGTCAGTGCTATAAAGTGGGCCTGTTTAGAAAACAGGTCTAATACTGTCCATATGTAGCGATGTCCCCTGCTAACAGGCAGTTCTCCCACAAAGTCCATGGCTACACATTCCCAAGGCCTGGTAGGTTCTGCTACTGTTTGTAATAGTCCCATTGGCTTCCCTCCTCTCGATTTATTTCTGGCACAATCATCACATTGGATAACATAATTTTTTATGTCCTTTCTCATCCCTGGCCACCAACAGTGTTTTGCTATCGCCTTCGTCGTTTTTGTAATCCCCATATGACCAGCGCTCTGGTTATTATGAAAACGATGCAAAATCTTAATCCTCAATATCGCTGGGATGTACAGTTTCTTTTTCACAAACCAAAATCCCCCTTCTGCTCCCCTTTTTCCGCGTTGGATAAGATCCACTGATCTCCTTCATATGACTGCCTCAGTTCTTTTTCCCAACTATCTTCTTCGTCAAATTTGACAGTAGCAGTGCTCTCCCTTTGAGCCTGCGCTCTTGTACTGACAGCTAAACCCCATTGTCTTTTGGAAAATAACGTTCCCTCTTTTGCTGTGGTTATGTCCTCGTGCTGAGGCATGCGTGAAAGAGCATCTGCCAAAACATTCTGTTTCCCTTGGAAAAACTTTAATTGGAAATCGAACCTGCTAAAGTATTGTGCCCATCTAATTTGTTTGGGGGATAATTTTCGAGGAGATTTTAAGTACTGGAGGTTCTTATGATCAGACCAAATTTCAAATGGGATTCCACTCCCTTCGAGGAAGTGTCACCAGCATTCCAAGGCCTTTAATATAGCTAATGCTTCTTTTTCCCATATGGGCCAACATTTCTCAGTTTCACTGAACTTCCGAGACAAATATCCGCAAGGTTTTAAGTTCCCATTTTGATCTTTTTGCAATAGCACTGCTCCGTATGCACAATCCGAAGCATCACAATGTATTATAAAAGGGCTTTGAATGTCGGGGTGCTTTAGGACAGGTTCTTCTGTAAAGCGTTCTTTTAGGGTTTCAAAAGCCCTTTGGCATTCTGGCGTCCAACTCAACTTGGCGCCAGGGGCTTTCACTTTCGCCGTCTCCCCTTTCCCCTTTGTTTTCAAAAGTTCTGTGAGGGGTGCAGTTATTTGTGCAAAGCCTTTTATGAATGATCTATAAAAATTTGCAAATCCTAGGAACGATTGCAATTGTCTCCTGGTTTGAGGCACTCCCCATTCTCTTACGTCCGACACTTTGGATGGGTCCATAGCTAACCCCTCCGGAGATATTCGATACCCCAAGAAGTCAATTTGCGTTTTGTTAAATTCACATTTGGAAAGTTTCGCATACAGTTTTGCTTCCCTCAGTTTTTGCAAAACTTCCCGGACTAGTTCAATGTGTTGCTCTCTGTCCTCGCTTACGATAAGGATATCATCCAAAAATATGAATACTCCTCGATATAATAGTGGATGTAAAATTTCATTTATAAGCTGCATAAAGCAAGCGCCGCCGTTTTTTAATCCAAAAGGCAAAATTTGATATTCAAAATGTCCGAATGCGCAGGAAAATGCAGTTTTCCAAGTATCCTCGGGTTTGATTCTTAATTTATGATAAGCTTCAATTAAATCAAGTTTGGTAAACATGCTCCCTTTCTTTAACACGGTAATCAGATCCTTTACTAAGGGCATAGGGTATTTATTATCCTTAGTAATTGCATTTAAATTTCGATAGTCAATGCACAGTCTTAAAGAGTTGTCTTTCTTTCTCCTAAATAACACTGGGGCTCCCAAAGGGGAGCTGGACGGCTTAATGAAGCCTCGCGCCAGATTCTTATCAATGTATTTCCTCAATTCCTCCTTCTCCTGAACAGACATGGGATACACTTTTGGTTTTGGTAAGTTTGCTCCTGGGGTTATTTCGATTTCTACTTCTATATTCCTTTTGGGAGGTAATTTACTTGCCTCTTTCTGATTGAACACATCCACAAAGTCCCTGTATTCAGGGGGCAATAGTTCTTGGTCTATTTCCCCCGCTTCATCTCCCTCGCTCTCTTCTTCTGCTATTTTGCTTATCTCCCATTGCGTTTGTTGTTCTTTAAATGCCAGGCTCTTTCCCCTCCAATCCACTTCGGGGTTTGCCTGTTCTAGCCATGGAATCCCTAGTATGATATTGTATGTGGCAATAGGGGCTATCACAAAGGATATTCTTCCTTCCCATTTGCCTATTTTACATGGGATCCCCTGTATTTCTTTCGTGGATACTTCCCCAGCAGCAACTGATCCATCTAGCTGCGAAAATGCAATTGGGGCGTCAAGCAGCGTTTGCTGGCATTTTAGCGCCCCTGCTAATTCCGGAGTTATAATGTTCCTAGAGCAACCACAATCCACGAATGCTCTACAGGTGGCCCGATTCTCTAACCCCGACAAGCAGATCGGCACTACCAGCATGCGTTTGTCTTGACTCACCAGCCTCTCCGGAGGTTCTGGGGCTCGCACCTCCTCCTCCGCTCGTCTCCCGGCTGCTGGCGTGGGTTTTGAGGCTTTGGGCGGTTCTCCCTTTCGTGCCCAGCATTCTGCCGCCCGATGGCCCGTCTTCCCACATACAAAGCATCCCGGCTTAGGTCTGTTGTCGTCTCCTTTGAAGGGGATCCCCGGCCTCCCTCCGGGTCTCTCCTGCTTTCTCGTTTCTCCCCGTCCCCTCGCCACCGGTCTCTGCTGGCCGCCGCCGCCGCCGCTCCGGAAGCGCTTTACTTGGGACAGGGTGGATTCGACGCGCCCTGCCAGTTGAATCCAACCCTGTAGTGTCTCTGGGTCATCTCTGTGCGCCGCCCAACTAAATACCTCGGGGCGCAGTCCCTCTTTGAATATCTCCACTTTGGTCACTTCGGACCACTCTGGTACCCTTTCCGCGAGATGGAGGAATTCTTCTGTGTACTCGGGTACCGTCTTGTCCCTCTGCTTTATTCCTTTTAGTTGGTCTCGAGCCCTCAATTGCTCCAGCGGGTCTCTAAATCGGTTTTCCAGTGCGGCGAGGAATTGGGGCACTGACCTCAAGCACGGGTCGCGTCTGGCATGTAATTGCACATACCAGCTGGCCGCTCCCCTCTTTAGAGTATTACCAATGGCCCGAACCATGCTTCCTTCGGAGGGGAATGTGTGTGCATTGTCCTCCATGTATCCTCTGATGCCAATGAGGAAAAAGTTCAGTTCGGATGATTCCCCTCCGTATTCCAGTTTGAGCTCCTCTCTCCTAGGCATCCATTCTGCGGCCCGCTGCCTTTGCATGGGTGGTCTGGGGAGGGGTTGCATCAGGTTCCCCTGAGCTGGCTCTTTGATCACTCCGCGTCCCAGCCCGGCGGTCGTTCCCCGCGGCCCTCGGAATTCCGCTGCTGCTGTCGGCCCTTCCACCCATCTGAACGCAGGTCCTGCTGTAGCCCCCGCACTTCGCACTCCTTCGCTGTACGGTGCATCCTCCCCGTCTCCATGGATCTCCGGCTCCTCCTCGCCTTCCTCCACCAACCCGCTGGACCCGATCCCTGGTCCCAGCGGTCTTTCAACCCCGACACCCATTCGGGGGGTTGGGAGTACTGTTGGAGTTGGCGGTCTCAGAGTCCCCAAGGCTCGCTGGCGATCCTCCTCACGCGCCATCCTTTCTCGGAACTCCAGCTCCTGCCAATACTCCTCATCTCCACCGCCGCCTGCTGCCGTTGGGCTCTGCGTCGATGCGCGCTGGCCCCTCTGGCTCCAAGCCTCGTCCTTAATCGGCTCTCTTTCGGCACCGTATCGAGTGGGCTCCCTCTGGAGATTCTCCTCCAACAGCGGCACCAATCTTCCCACGGTTTCCGACAGCCTGGACAGGTTGGTCTCCAAGATAGACAACCGTAGGGCCACGGTCTCCGGCATGCTCCCTCCAGACCACCAACTGGTCTCTGCAGCTGCTGAGACCCCTCTTCCTCCTCTGGGAAACCTCTGGGTCACCCCGTTCGGTTTGGGGTATCCGGTAGAGGAAGCGATGGCTTGTAGCGTTTCCTCTCCCAGTGGCCGAGCCTCTGGCAAGGGCCCCTCTGCTCCTTTCGGGCTTTGATCGCCCCTTCCACTCATTTTCACTTCACTGCGACTCCGCAGGAGGGTGAGAATGGGATTCTCGACTTAAATGTCACGCTCACTTCAAACGACCAGCATGAACGCAGATCAAAGACAGCTGCTATCAAAACCAATCTTTATTGAAGAACACACGACTTGGAAAAAGTCGAGAATGACATAATGTTTACATACAAGCAATTTTATCACCTTGGTTGCAACGTAACATCACACGTAAATATCATCACCAAACCCCACCCCCTGTATCACATTTCTACTATTCCCACACAAACTACTCATTATAATTGTTATGATTTTCACCCCCGAGTTCCCATGCTCTGCTGCCAGGTGTTTTCATGAGACATTCAGGAGTGTTGATGTTATAGCTCCAATTCCAGGGCTTGCAAATTCAGCCCTGGGAATTGGTCCCATGACAGGATGGTAGGGAAGGCGCCAACCTAATCTCCCTGGGGAGGGAGTTCCAGAGCTGGGGGGCCACGGCCGAGAAGGCCCTCTCTCTCGTTCCCACCAAACGTAACTGTGAGGAAGGCGGAAGCGAGAGTAGGGCCTCCCCGGAAGATCTCAGAGAGCGCGTAGGTTCATAGGGGACGATGCGGTCACGAAGATAGGCAGGTCCTGAACCGTTTAGAGCTTTATAGGTAATAACCTGTACCTTGAATTGGGCCCGGAATATTATTGGCAGCCAGTGAAGCCGCTTGAACAGGGGGGTTGACCGCTCCCTGTAAGCAGCTCCAGTTAGTAACCTGGCTGCCAACCGTTGTACCAACTGTAATTTCCGGACCGTCTTCAAGGGCAGCCCTACGTAGAGTGCGTTACAGTAATTCATCCTTGAGGTAACTAGAGCGTGGACCACTGTGGTCAAGCCAGACTTCTCGAGGTAAGGTCGCAGTTGGTGCACAAGTTTTAATTGTGCAAAGGCCCTCCCGGCCACCGCCGACACCTGGGCATCAAGTGACAGCGATGAATCCAGGAGGACCCCCAAACTGCGGACCTGCGCCTTCAGGGGGAGTGCGACCCCGTCAAGCACAGGTAGCCACCCTATGCCCCGATCGGTCAAACGGCTGACCTGGAGGACCTCTGTTTTATCAGGATTAAGCTTCAGCTTGTTGGCCCTCATCCAACCCATCACAGTGGCCAGGAACTGGTCTAGGATCCAAGGGGCTTCCTTGGAAGTAGGTGGAAAGGAGTAGTGGAGTTGAGTGTCATCTGCGTAGACATGGCACCGAACTCCAAAACCCCGGATGACCTCGCCCAGCGGTTTCATGTAGATATTAAAAAGCATGGGGGACAGAAGGGAACCTTGCGGGACCCTACAGGTCAAAGGCCAGGAGTCCGAGAAGGTGTCCCCCAGCTTCACCATCTGGGATCGGTCCTCCAGGAAGGACTGGAGCCACTGCAAAGCAGTACCCCCAAGGCCCATCCCGGAGAGCCGTCCCAGAAGGATACCAGGGTCGATGGTATCGAAAGCCACTGAGATGTCTAAGAGAACCAACAGGGACACACTCCCCCTGTCGAGCTCTCTACGGAGGTCATCCACCAAGGCGACCAAAGCCGTCTCAGTGCCATGACCAGGCCTGAAGCCAGACTGGAATGGGTCAAGATAATCGGCGTCATCCAAGAATCCCTGGAGTTGAGAGGCCACCACCCGCTCCAGAACCTTGCCTAAAAATGGGAGATTTGAAATTGGTCGATAGTTCGATAGAATAGAGGAATCAAGGGATGCCTTTTTTAGAATTGGTCTAATAGTTGCCTGTTTCAGGCTGGATGGAAAAAGCCCTTGCTCCAGTGAGGCATTGATAATCCTCAAAAACCAATCGACCAACCCACCCCTGGCAAGCTTTATAAGCCAGGTAGGGCAAGGATCTATAGCGCATGTGGTTGGTCTCATCGCTCCAAGGATCTTGTCCACGTCATCAGGCCGAACAGGTTGAAACTAATCCATCAAGATGGAATCGACAGATGCTCTAGGTACCTCATCAGGCACTGTATCAAAGCTGGCGTCCAAGTCAGAGCGTAATCGAGCAACTTTATCTGCAAAATGATGCGCGAACTCGCTGCATCGAGTGACTGGGTTGTCAAGGAGCTCCTCTACCTCATGAGGATGAAGGAGCTCCCGGACAACCCAGAACAACTCTGCTGGTCTGTTTGTTGCAGATGCGATGCGGGCAGTCGAGAAAGTTTTTCTGGCTGCCTGCAACGCCACAGAGTAGGCCTTAATGGAGACTCTAGCCCGTGTTTGGTCAGTGATGCACCGAGTCTTCTGCCACTTGCACTCTAGTCCCCTCCTCGCCCGCTTCATCAAAGCCAGCTCCTCAGTGAACCAAGGAGCTGACCTGGCTCTGCGGAGCAAGAGGGGACGTTCAGGGGCGATCGTGTCAAGAGCCCTGGCCATCTCGGTGTTATAGAGATCGACCAGGGTCTCCACCGGATCATCAGCCGACATGACAGGAAATTCCCCAAGAGACATCAGGAATCCATCCGGATCCATAAGTCTCCTGGGGCGGACCATCTTAATCGGTCCGCCACCCCGCGGAGGTTTGGTACAACAGTAAGTCTTACACTGATCAGATGCTGGTCGGTCCATGACAATGGAAGAATATTTGGCTTTTCCACACCGATTTGTCCACCGTCCGTCACAAATACTAGGTCTAGAGTGTGTCCAGCCTGATGAGTGGGGCCAGATATCACTTGGGACAGTCCCATGGTTGTCATGGCAACCATTAAGTCCTGAGCTGCACCAGATAAAGGGGCCTCTGCGTGGATGTTGAAGTCCCCCAGGACAACCAGTCGCTAGGAGACCAACACCAAGCTAGAGACCACCTCTGCGAGCTCAGGCAGGGAGACTGCTGTGTCACGGGGTGGACGGTACACAAGCAGAATCCCCAAACTGTCCCGGGTCCCCACCCTCAAGTGGACACACTCAAACCCAGAAGATTGAGGAACGGGGCAATCTGGTCAGGGGAATGGTGTCCTGATAGACCACTGCTACACCACCTCCCCGCCCTCCGGGCCTGGCCTGTTGATGCACTCCGTAGCCTGGAGGACACAGCTGGGTAAGATTGACACCCCCCAGCTCATCCAACCAAGTTTCGGTAATGCAGGCCAGATCTGCCTTTTCGTCCAGGATCAAGTCCTGGATTACTGCTGACTTACCGTTGACAGATCTGGCATTTAGCAACAAGACCTTAAAGCCGGGGGGTCTGTCATGAAGGCTACCTAACCTATCTTTCCTCAGGGTCGCAAGAGTTTTGTTGCGCTTCTCCCTGGGATGATGGAAACGACCGCAACGTCCCCTCCCCCACACAACCTCGATGGCCATCTCCCGAAGCCCGCACTCCCCCCCCATCAGATATCCCTGGAACAGGGGGAGAATCTAAGGGAGCTAGTCAGCTCGCTGATGTCAAAGGGTCAAATCGGGGGAATCCTAAGGGGAGGGGAAAGAGGGGAATCACTTAATATATTTGAGGGGGAGCTAAATAGGAGTGGTGAGTAAGGATAGATATAATAATTACCTTGAGTAGAGCCATGGGCTGAGGATGGATTAATTAAATTTGGATCTGACAGTTCAATGGGAATTTGGGTAGAAGTTGGACCCACTATATTTGGTGTGGGTGGGTTGGGGCCAGGGGTAGAAGAACTTGGGGTAATATGCGATTCAACTTCTACTTGAGGATGTAGTCTAGGACCACTAAAAAGAGGTCGGGTCACTGGATCGCAGAGGACTCTCCTAGGATAAATCCCCCAATGATTTAACCACCATTTATAGGACCACACCTCTTCGGGTATAGATTGATCTTCAAAAGTAATTAGTAAATGAAGGGTGTGGTCTTTACATTGATATTCCCTATGAAGCCAGTCCATAGAAATGATCTTGATTTCCGTTGGATGTTTATCAAGGATCTGGCCCAAAGACGCCTTTGCTGCTCTCCAAGAGCACCATTTCCCTCTATTTAGTTGAGAATCCCAGACTTCAAAAACTATTTTGTTAGGCTGCAAGAGCTGGGATTGTTGATGTAAAAAGGTTGGCTCTAGGCCTAGAAGTACTGAAGTCGTATTTTTGGATTCTTTATCTTGGGAGTTCAGAATATTCTTTCTCAGTCTGTGGCACTTCCTGTGTGAGTTCTGATTATGAGGTGAAGCACCCTCCCTCCCTCCACTCCCAGGTGGTTCAAAAACACCCTCATTGTTTTCGTCCTGAGATTGTAGATCCTCCCTTTCTCCCTCCCCCTCCCCATCCAATAGATTCATTCCTTCATTAAAACTTGAAATCAGGTTGTCCTCTTCATCCCGTATACAAGAAGATTGGATCGGGTTTTTTATCATTAAAGACAAGCCATTAAAAAGAAGGTCCATTTTCTCGTTCACTGTCTCTAGATGTTTCAATATGAGACAGAATGATTTACCTAAAAGTTCACATAGGCGAGTCAAGTTGGTGTCTGCCTTGTTTTCAAAAGTTTCCATTTTGATTCTTAACAACTAGTGATCTTCAAAGATCTATAAAGGAAACTCATTAAATTGAATAGCAAATAAAAGGTAAAAGAGGGCCCTCAGACTCGAATCAATTCTTATGATATCCTAAAATATCTTATATGTATTCCTATTTATTTTGGACCTTTATATAATATCGCAATAGTTCCCAATTGGGCTGCTGTCCCCCTCCCCACCTAACTAAAAATTTGCCGAAAAACCCCACTAAACAAGCACAGATACATTAACTGGTGGTTGCAAAGGAGTTCCAGATGGCGACAGCAGCTTCTTAAAGCAGCAGGAGCAGAGCTGGGGATGGAGCTGCAGAACTCACTACTTGTATGCTGGCAAGCAGCGAATGGAAACAAGAAGTGTCCAGCAGAAGTTTTAAGGCCTCCTCTTCCACCCTCTTCCTTCCCTCCTTAAAGCAGCAGGAGCACGGCTGAGGATGGGGCTGGAAACTCACTTCTTGTATGCTGGCAGGCAGCGAATGGAAACAACAAGAAGTGTCCAGCAGATGTTATAAGGCCTCCTTTTCCACCCTCTTCCTTCCCTCCTTAAAGCAGCAGGAGCAGGGCTGAGGATGGGGCTGCAAACTCACTTCGTGTATGCTGGCAGGCAGAGAAAACTGTGCCGCAGCGCGGGGAAACTCCTTTTTGACAGTTTTGACAATCAGCTGATTTGCTTCTTAAAACTTTATTAATTTGAGAACGCGTGGTCTCCTTGTGACGGGGAGGCCTTTGGAGTTATGGGTTAGGAAGATGTTCATGCTTGGGGTCAAAATGAGAAAAATATTACTGGAAATAGAGGCTGGGGGGTTAATCCGTGATTCGGAGGGGAAAAACCTCTCTCCTGTGATTTGTCCGGAGATAGAAAAAGAGAGGGAGGCAGAGCTCCTAAGATCAGAAGGGAATTCATGCTACAGTCAAAGGAAGGATACAAAATAGCCACAAGAAGAGAAGTTGGAGCAGGGAGACTCTTTTGTTAGAGATTTGTTACATAGTTAAAAGTCTAAAGGGGACAGGGAAGAAGCGGAAGATATATCTTAAGCTACTGCTGAGGCATGTATGCATTGCCAGATTGGTCTCAGCATGGTTCCTTCTGATTGGTGGAACTCACTGCTGCAGGTCAGATTAGGCTGAATGCAGATGGCCACCCTGGTTCGACCACACAACGTCTAACAATGACACAGCTTCTTGTCTTTGCTTCTGTTCCAAAATTTCTTTGGGAGCTTAGATTAATGAACCAGTGGTAGACACCTCAGTTTCCACAGTTTACTTAGTTATCACCAGCTATCCAGGTGTGCATGTTCTGGGGTCTTTATCAATGCCAGCTGTTGCAATGGTTCTCAATGTATTGCCTTCTTGGGCTGCAATATCTTGGGCTGCAATATTTTTTTCTTTCTTTTACATGAACTCAAAAATGTTCAATTGCTTTGATAGACATTTTCTGAAGACATGTAAGCATGAGGAAACACTAACAGGAATTAACAGAGTTTTAAGACTCCGATCAGCAACTCAGACAGACAATTGCACAATAAGACAATTGTGTTTGAAATGACCCACAGCTTTGTTCATGCTTTCTTTTTACACCTCAGTGCGAAGAGGATAAAGGCAGACATAAGAGAGAGCTCTGAAAGGTGCCTTAGGCTGGATCTACACTGCCATATAAAATCCAGATTATATGATTTGAACTGTATTATATGGCAATGTAGATTAATATAATCCAGTTCAAAACTGATAATGTGGATTAACTGATTTGAAAATCTGGATTATGTGGCAGTGTAGATCCAGCCTTAGAGTCTGGCATGAAGTTTGATACCAATATATCACCAATATATATTCACATATACTGGCAGAGGCTTAAAGTCCAGCATGAGGCCTAAAACAAAGTGGCATCCTCCAAATAGGTTGGTAAAGGTGCAATGCTAAAAATGAGTCTGGAAACAAAATGAAGACCCCCCCCCCCCCCCATATGCTGCTTAAAGCCTAAAGCCTGAATTGAGGGCTGAAACCAAACAAGGCCTCTAAATATACTGTCAAGACTTAAAGCCTAACATGAAGCCTGAAACAAAATAGACTCCCCTTCCAATATATTAGTGTGTCGGATTGTCTGTGCCCTCCTCTGAGGCTGAGAGAGTATGACTCCCTCCAGACAACAATTCATTAAGCATTATTTTAAAGGAAGGATTTGTCTGCAACCTTCTTCTGTGGCTCAGTAATCATGACTTGAGGTTGAGAGAATGTGAGTCATCCAGGCAACAATTTATTATGAGTTTTTTCTAAAATGGGAGAAAACCTCCTCTGCTTTAGAATGGGTCTTGCGTGAGGCAGACCAGCAGACCTAGATGCTGCCAGATGAGGAGGGGAACTCTGCTTATTGCAACCATCTAAACCTCGAGCCCTTATATTCTGCTTGAAAATCCCTATCAATAAATGCCAATGACAGAAACTGCCCAAATTGAAGGGTGAATCCCTGGGGCAAAGGCATAGCAATGGAACCCTATTATCCTCTGGGAAGGGGGAGGGGAAGGAGCTAAGAAGGAAAGGCTTAATTCCCCATTAGGAACTTGCCTCCTACCACAAGTTGAAGCAAAGACGACCTTCGGGGGAGGAGTGGGGACAAAGCAGCCTTAAATAGCCTGCAGCTCTGCCCCTGTCAAGTTTGGTCTCCTTCATGGGGGCTTCAAATTTCCCCCTTAGTCTTTGACTGCCAGTTGCAAGTGGACCAACTTGGTTGCTTCCACTATATCAACTATTGCTTCTATGGCAATGTAAATTGGTGGAAAGGTTGGTAATGACAGGGTGAATACATTGGTAAAGTTTGGTTGAGATAGTCCTTGCAGTTCTCATAAATTTAGCCTGGGGATTTGGTTTAGCCGTTAAAATTCATGAGTAAACTAGTTTTTAAATCTGAAATATGTTGTGGGTGGTTTGAATCCTTAACCCCCTCCCCTTGGGTACAGCCTTGCAGGTGTCCTCTTTTTAAGTTTCCCAAATTATCAAAGTAGACATTTGTATTTATCATTGTTTATGTCCTTGTATTATGCTCAGATCATCATTGAAATGCTTGACAGTAAAGCCTGTAGACAGCAGACATTATTCTAACCCTTTTTTTCTCACATTCAATGACATCTGCATCTGTTTTTGAGTAATTACAAAGCCCAAACAAAAAATGTCTTGGTGTCTTGCGTTTCATGCCTGTTCCTGGGGTTATTTTGGGGTTTAGATTTAGAAAATTGTATTGTACAGGCCACATGGGTGAGTAAAGCAAGACTAGTATGTGGCTTGTGTTCTATATCTCAAAAACAAGAAGTGATAGGGGAAACTGGTGCCATGCTTGAAATCCGGAGGTCAAATATATCTAGAAACAGGTCTTACATTTGAGGCACCAAAATGTGTTACATGTGATGCTTAATACATGATTAGCAAGAAAGAATGCACACTGAGAAGATACAAGTGTTCATACAAGCAACAACTTGAGTAGTTCCACTGAATCATTGAGAACTTGCCAATAGAATTGTGCACATATCCATTTTAGCAGTTTTACTTTAGCCAAACTGGCTTCTTTGCCTTTACTGGGTGGCCTTAACAGCAAGAGCCCAGCCATCTTGTTTTCCTGCCTGTTACAGGACCATGTGGCAGCCAATCACAGTTCCTCCCTCCCCTATTCAGCATCACAGTTGCGTCCTGGCTTCAGTTTATTTTTTGGCTTGGATTCTGGCTTGGCCTTTCTCTTGAATATTTTTGATTTTCCTTTATTTTCTTGATTCTTTTTATTTAGTGGGACTCTCCTTCATAAAATACGTACTTCTAAAAGCCAATCATAATAATAGTAATCCCAGAAAACAAAAAAGGAAAGCCTCAATCTCAGAAAACTACTATCACCTAGTTACCTCTCCTCTAGAGTAGAAAGTAGAAAGAAGCATTAAACTTGAAGCAGAAAGACTTGGGGGGGGGGCAAGCAGGGGCTATGTGCAAATCAAGAGAATAAAGAGGGCTTTTAAAATGAAACACAGGATAGGATAGCTCCAGGTCATCACTCTTCCTTCCCAGTGGGAAGCAGGAAGCGGGAAACCTCCTTAAAATGCCTGCTTGCAGGGAGAGAGTGTTAGCACTACTGTTTGTCTCCTCTAAAGCAGAAACAACTTTAATAAAACATAGAATCATAGAATCATAGAATAGGAGAGTTGGAAGAGACCTCATGGGCCATCCAGTCCAACCCCCCACTAAGAAGCAGGAAATCGCATTCAAAGCACCCCCCACAGATGGCCATCCAGCCTCTGCTTAAAAGCCTCCAAAGAAGAAGCCTCCACCACAGCCCGGGGGAGAGAGTTCCACTGTCGAACAGCCCTCACAGTGAGGAAGTTCTTCCTGATGTTCAGGTGGAATCTCCTTTCCTGTAGTTTGAAGCCATTGTTCCGTGTCCTAGTCTGCAGGGCAGCAGAAAACAAGCTTGCTCCCTCCTCCCTATGACTTCCCCTCACATATTTGTACATGGCTATCATGTCTCCTCTCAGCCTTCTCTTCTGCAGGCTAAACATTCCCAGCTCTTTAAGCCGCTCCTCATAGGGCTTGTTCTCCAGACCCTTAATCATTTTAGTCGCCCTCCTCTGGATGCTTTCCAGCTTGTCACCATCTCCCTTCAACTGCGGTGCCCAAAATTGGACACAGTATTCCAGGTGTGGTCTGACCAAGGCAGAATAGAGGGGGAGCAGGACTTCCCTGGATCTAGACGCTATACCCCTATTGATGAAGGCCAGAATCCCATTGGCTTTTTTAGCTGCCGCATCACATTGTTGACTCATGTTTAACTTGTTGTCCACAACGACTCCAAGGTCTTTTTCGCACACACTGCTGTCAAGCCAGGCGTCCCCCATTCTGTATCTTTGATTTCCATTTTTTCTGCCGAAGTGAAGTATCTTGCATTTGTCCCTGTTGAACTTCATTTTGTTAGTTTTGGCCCATCTCTCTAATCTGTCAAGATCGTTTTGAATTCTGCTCCTGCCTTCTGGAGTGTTAGCTATCCCTCCCAGTTTTGTGTCGTCTGCAAACTTGATGATCGTGCCTTCTAACCCTTCGTCTAAGTCGTTAATAAAGATGTTGAACAGAACCGGGCCCAGGACGGAGCCCTGCGGCACTCCACTTGTCACTTCTTTCCATGATGAAGACGACGCATTGGTGAGCACCCTTTGGGTTCATTCGCTTAGCCAATTACAGATCCACCTAACCGTAGTTTTGTCTAGCCCACATTTTACCAGTTTGTTTGCCAGAAGGTCGTGGGGGACTTTGTCGAAGGCCTTACTGAAATCCAGGTACGCTACATCTACAGCATTCCCTGTATCGACCCAACTTGTAACTCTATCGAAAAAAGAGATCAGATCAGTCTGGCATGACTTGTTTTTGGTAAATCCGTGTTGACTATTAGCAATGACCGCATTTGTCTCTAAGTGTTCTCAGACCACTTCCTTAATGATCTTTTCCAGAATCTTGCCTGGTATCGATGTGAGGCTGACCGGATGGTAATTGTTTGGGTCGTTCTTATTTCCCTTCTTGAAGATAGGGACCACATTCGCCCTCCTCCAATCTGCTGGGACTTCTCCCATTCTCCAAGAACTCTTGAAGATAATTGCCAGTGGTTCTGAAATAACTTCCGCTAGTTCCTTCAATACTCTTGGATGTAGCTGATCTGGCCCTGGGGACTTGAATTTCTTTCGAGCGGCCAGGTGTTCCTGGACAACTTGTTTCCCTATTTGGGGTTTGATTTTCCCTACTCCTATGTCCATTCCATGTTGCTGACGTTGAAGATGGCTTTCTTTTTGTGAGAAGACCGAGGCAAAGAAGGCATTAAGCAGTTCTGCCTTTTCCCTATCCCCTGCCGCCATCACCCCATCTTATCCTTGCAGTGGCCCTATCGTCTCCTTGTTCTTCCTTTTTCTACCAACGTAAGCAAAAAAGCCTTTTTTGTTGTTTTTAATGTCCCTGGCAAGCCTGAGCTCATTTTGCGCTTTAGCCTTGCGAACCTTTTCCCTGCAGGTGTTGGCTATACGTTTGAATTCTTCTTTGGTGATTTCTCCCCTTTTCCACTTCTTGTGCATGCCACTTTTGAGTTTTAGCTCAGTTAGAAGTTCTTTGGACATCCATTCTGGCTTCTTTGCACTTGTCTTATTTTTCTTCTTTGTTGGCACTGTCTGCATTTGCGCCTTGAGTATTTCACTTTTGAAAAACTCCCATCCATCCTTAACTCCCTTGTTTTTTGATATTGGCGTCCATGGAATGCCGCTCAGTAATTCCTTCATTTTTTGGAAGTCAGCTCTCTTAAAGTCCAGAATGCGTGTTTGACTTGTCTTCCTTTGTATTGCAAACTGCAGGAGCACATGGTCACTTGCCCCTAAGGATCCAACCACTTCAACTGTATTGATCAGGTCTTCAATAGATTAGGTCTTGTTAAGATTAGATCAAGAGTTGCCAATCCCCTTGTTGCCTCTTCTATCTTCTGGACCATAAAATTGTCTGCAAGGCAAGTGAGGAATTTGTTGGACTTTGTACTCTTGGCTGAGTTTGTTTTCCAGCAGATATCAGGATAATTGAAATCGCCCATGACTACTATATCTCTTCTTTGTGCCTGTTTGGTCAGCTGTTGACAGAAGGTTTCATCAAGTCCTTCATCCTCACTCGGAGGTCTGTAGTAGACACATTAAACCCAGGTATCCTCTACATACCAAAAGGAAAGGATCATAGAAAGAGTGGTATCTTAACGCTGATGTTTTTAAATCCAGGTCTTAATGAAGGATATCAGGACAAATGATGCAATTGTGTAAAATGACATGAAGGGGGACCCAGGGAGCCCCCTATTGCCACCAATGGGCTGGATCTATCCATATTTTTCAGCTGCAGTCCGAAAACTCAATCGGCTGCCCATCTGCTTTCAGGAGGCACGCAAAAATTGGTATGAGGGTATACCGGTATCCGGCCAGCAGAAACAGACCGAGGTTCAGCTGAAATGCACAAGCCTACTTGCCAACTGAACACTTTGTAATTCATTACTTGTGTAAATTCCATTGATGAAATGAGTTTACTCTTATTGAGATTAATAACTGAGTTTACAATACAATTACAGTACAATATACAAATTGGCTGTACCATGTATGAATTTTAGACTTTAAACTCTGCTATCTGTTTGATTATGTAAGTGATGGCTTACTTTTTCTAAGATTCCTAGCCCTTGAAACTCAGCTCAAGAAAATCATATAATGTATTTTAACAGTTTTAACTGATTGGATGTAGTAGTCTGATTTATAACTGTATTTTAGGCATTAAATTTGCCAATTGTTGTAAGCCACCCTGAGTCCCCTCGGGTGAGAAGGGCGGGGTATAAATGCTGGAAATAAAATAAATAATAAATAAATGACAAAGTAGTAATTAGCAAAGGCATGAAGTTTGAGAACTCTCCATTTTCATTACTATTGTTCTTCTGGAGAATTCTGTGATAAACCTTGGTGCCAATTATATTTTCTTAATGTAGGGTTGGATCATCTTGTTGGAATATCTTTTGCTTAGATTTTCCTACTCGTTTTATGGGGGATATTTTCTTTTTTTCTGGCCTAAAGCACCCCAACCAGCAAAATGTTTTCACCCACTGGGAAGATAGCTATTGACTTTGTGTAATTATCTTGAGAGTTTATAGGGAAAGTATTGAAAGATGGATGTTGCGCAGACGTTACTTCATTTTTTTAATTTAATTTTTATTAAAGATTTCACAATTACATAGGCTAAAAAAAAAGAAAAAGAAAGAGGGGATGTAATGGGTGAGAATCGGGGAAGGAAGGGGGAAAGGGTGAGGTAAGGGTGAGGAAGAGTGTGAGGAAATTGGGAAAGTACAGGAAGGGAGGGGGGGTAAAAGGTAGGATAATAGAAGGAGGGTATGGAAAGAGTCTTCCATTTTCTTCCATATCGGTTAGTGTTGTAAAGATGTAATAGTCATTCTTTCTGTTTGTACTTTGATAAGTAATTTCTAAATTTTTCCCAGTTTGTTTCCTTGATGCATTTTCCTCTGGACTCTTTCAGTAAAAATGTTAGTTTATCCATTTCTTGTATTTCTGCTAATTTCTGTAGCCAAAGTTCTTTCGTTGGGGTTTCTGCCAATTTCCATTTTTTAACAAAAGCTATTCTTGCTGCTGTCGAACTGTACACAAATAAAATGTCATCATTTTTTTCAAATTGTGTGTCTGAGTCTGTTATTCCCAGTAGGTAGTATTCTGGTTTGATTGGGAATTTCCTATTTAATATGATTTGTGTCTCTTCATGTATTATCTTCCAATATTTTTTTGCCTTTTCACAGGACCACCAGATATGATAAAAAGAGCCTTCGTGGATCTTGCATTTCCAGCAAGCATTGTTATAAGATTTGTACATCTGTCCAAGTTTTTTAGGGGTCATATACCAGCGGTGAAAAACCTTAAGCCAATTCTCTTTCAGTTCTGCTGCATATGTATACCTCAGTTTTTTGTTCCATATTAGCTCCCAATCATCTAACATGATTGGATGTCCGATGTTTCTGGCCCAGTTCACCATACAGTTTTTAATTGTTACTGTCTCTGTTGACCATTCTAATAATGTATCGTATATCCTGGAGATTGTCTTCTTTTTTAACTGCATAATTTTATCCCAAATAGTGTTAGAGTCATTGAAACCAATTTGAGAGTCCTTGATATATTGCTCTTTAATAATGGCATAATGAAACCAGGACATACTTTTGAATTTCTCCTTCAAGGTATCCTGTGGTTTTAGTTCATAAGTTCCGGTTTTTTTCAACAGTAAGTCTTTGTAAAACGGCCAGGTTACCCATTGTGAAATGTGTCTTTGAGTGGATTCTAAAGAGGAAATCCATAAAGGGGTTTTATTGTGGAAATGTTTCTTATATTTCTCCCACACTTTTATTAGTGCTGCTCTCACGAAATGATTGCCGAAATTCTTTTCGACCTTTCTTTTATCATAGCCCACGTACGCAGATCCACGGTGCAGTTTGGGGGTCCTCCTGGATTCAGCGCTGACGCTTGAAGCGCAGGTGTCGGCGGTGGCCGGGAGGGCTTTTGCACAACTCAAACTTGTGCGCCAACTGCGACCATACCTCGTGAAGTCTGACTTGACCACGGTGGTGCATGCCTTAGTTACCTCTAGACTGGACTACTGTAATGCGCTCTACGTGGGGCTTCCCTTGAAGATGGCCCGGAAGTTACAGCTGGTCCAACGTTCGGCCTCCAGACTAATAACAGGGGCGAGTTACAGGGAGAGATCTACTCCCCTGTTTAAGGAGCTCCACTGGCTGCCATTCATCTTCCGGTCCCAATTCAAGGTGCAGACCATCATTTATAAAGCCCTAAACGGTTTGGGACCCGCCTACCTTCGTGACCGTATCTCCTACCATAAACCTGCCCGACCTCTCCGATCATCAGGGGAGGCCCTCCTGTCAGATCGAACAGTGCAGATCGAAGCCTTCTAATGTCAGTATGTTGTTATCTTCCAAGGTTGTCCATTCCTTCACCATTGTAAAGCGCATGCCTCGTAATAGAGTTTTAAATTTGGTAGGCCGAAACCTCCTCTTTTTGTTAGGTCAGTCATAACAGTATATCTAATTCTTGGTCTTTTGCCTTTCCACACAAATTTTGAAATATCTTTGTTCCATTCCGCAAATGATTTTTGGGTCCTTATGATGGGTAAATTCTGAAATAAATATAGTAGTTTTGGGAGTAGTTTTCGACCGCCACTCGACCTAACAGAAATGTTTAAATTTTGCCAATTCTGTAAGTCTTTTTTAATTTCCTTCCATTTATCTTGATAGTTGTTTTTTAGTAGCTGTGCGTTTTTTGCCGTAATCCAGATTCCAAGATATTTCATTTTTGTTACTATCTTAATCCTCGTAGACTCTTCTAGTTTGCTCTGTCTTTCTTTTGTTATATTTTTTGTCAGTATTTTGGTTTTTTCCTTATTTATGAAAAAACCTGCTAGTTGGCCAAAGCTTTCAATTTTGTTGATCCATTTTGTTAGCTGTGAACATGGTTCCTCAATAAAACATATAATGTCGTCAGCGAAAGCGCGAATTTTGTATTCTTGATTTCTTATTTTAGTGCCTTTTAGATGGTCATCTTTCCGAATGCTCCTAATCAAGATTTTTAAAGCAAAAATGAAGATCAGAGGGGAAAGGGGACATCCCTGTCTTGTTCCTTTTTCAATTGGAATTTGTTTTGAGTGATGGCCATTAATTAATAATTTTGCTTCCTGTTTGGCATAGATCGCCTCAATAGCATTTGCGAAATAATAACCCATGTCTAATTCTTTTAAGAGTAATTTAAAAAATACCCAATTTAAATTGTCGAATGCTTTTTCAGCATCAATAGTTATTAGGGCGATTTCTTTTTGGTGGAATGTTTCGTAGTATTCAATGATGTCCAGTATGCATCTGACATTATCCTTCATGTGCCTGTTTGGTAAGAAACCTTTTTGTTCAATCCCTATCCAGTTGTTCAAAAATGTTTTAAACCTGTTTGCTAGAATTGTGGTAAAAATTTTATAGTCCGTGTTTAATAGTGAGATCGGCCTGAAGTTTCTTACGTCCAAATTGTTTGTATTGTTCTTTGGTATTACTATTATGTCCGCTTGTCTCCAAGATTCTGGAATTGTTTTTTCTTTTATTACTGAGTTCATTATTAGTTTTAGGTAAGGCGTGATCTCTTCGGCCAGAGCTTTGTAGAAAATTGTTGTAAATCCATCTGGGCCGGGTACCGAATTGGGTCTCATCAGTTTTAAAGCTTTTTTAATTTCCTCGTCTGTTATACCTTTGTTTAGTAGCTCCCTTTGGCTTTCTGTTATTTTTTGCAATCCTTGCTTACTCAAATATTGCGAGATTTCATTTGGGTCTGTGTGATTTTTTTGATAGAGTACATTGAAGAAGTCTTGAAATTCTAGTACTATATCCTCATCTCTTGTCAAGATCTTTCCTTCTTTTTTGATTTTAATTATCTGTTGCTTTTGCGATTTTTTTCTGATTTTCCGAGCTAGCCAAGCACCTGGCTTATTAGCATTTTCAAAGCTATACTGCTTGATAAATTTGAGTTGCTTTGCTGTTTGCTCCAATTCCAAATTTCTTTTCTTATTTTTCAGTCCCATTAGTAGTTTAGTTAGTCCTTCTTCTTGAGGTCTCTCTTTTAACTTCTTTTCTATTAAAATTATTTCCTTGCTAATTTCATTCATTTTTGATTTTTCAATTTATTTTCGCTTTTTGTTGGATAAAGTGACCTCTTAGGACTGCCTTAAATGTATCCCATACAATATGGTCTCTTGTTTCCAGGATCCAATTAATTTTGAAGAATTCTTGTGTAAGTTTTTTGCATTTAACTATGTCTTCTTCTTTTTTAAGTAAATTATCATCCAATCTCAATTTTTTCGTTGTCTTTTTTTGATTTAACAGCATTTCTATAGGGCAGTGGTCTGACTTATCTCTAGGTAAGATATTGATATAATCTACTTTGGTACAAAGAGGGTTAGACAGCCATGCCATGTCGATTCTTGACCACGACTTGTGGCTGTAGGAGTAGAAAGTATAGTCCTTGATTTCCGAATTGTGTATCCGCCAAATGTCTTGGAGGTAGAATTCCTCTTTTAATTTTTTAAAGTTTTGTGGTATAAGTCTCGAATTTGCCTGTTTCTTATTTTTTATCTTTTTACTTGTATCTAAATTTGTATCCATTATGCTATTGAAGTCCCCTAATATAATCAGATGATCAAAGTCCGAATTATTTATCTGTTTTCTTAATTCGCTGACAAAGTGACGTTGGGGGCCGTTGGGAGCGTAAATATTACAGATAAGTGTTTTCTGCATGTCTAGGTGTATTAGCACTGCCACGTATCTTCCCTCGTTATCCTTAAACTGTAATGTAGCTGGGATATTTTCGTTAACATAGAGTACTACTCCACCTTTTTTTTTTGATCTGAAGAGCAGAATTCCTTTCCAATTTTTCTATTAATTAGAAGGGCCTCGTGTTTATAAGCAATATGTGTCTCTTGTAGAGCAACAAAATCATACTTTCCTTTAATTAATTGATTAAACAAGATTCTCCTTTTATTTGGTAAATTAATTCCGTTAATATTATTAGAGTAGAATTTCAATTGGCGTTCCAATTTACATACATTCCTGGCCGAGTTCATCATCTACTTCTTTCTTCTTATTTCTTTCTCTGTTGGTTATTTCTTCTTCTTCAGTTATTATTTCTTCTTCTGTTATGTTTTTTTCTTCTTCCTTGTCTTCACCTCCTACATCCGACGTGTCAGAGGCAGGCCGAGTTTTGGTTGTCATGGAGCCCGAAGCCATTGGAGAGTGATGCCTCGCTCTTTTTGGTTTTTTCTTTTTTGTTGATGGAGGAGTTGTGTCTGGAGAATGTCTTTCTTTGCCTTGTATGTGCTTTCTATAAAAGTCTTTTGCTTTGTCTTCAGTTGTGAGCCAGTATCGTTCTCCTTCCAGGGTTACCATGATGCCTTCGTTCCTTTCCCACCTGAATCTAATCTTTTGCCTTTTCAATTCCTCCGTTAGGAAGAAGTATTTTTTCCTTCTAGTTAATGTTAGTTGAGTGAATTCTTTTAATATTATAATCTTTTTCTCTTTATAGGTTAGTGGGTTGCGATTGTTTTTCAAGAGTACTTCATCGCGTATTTTTTCCTCACAAAATGTACAATCACATCCCTTGTGGCCTTGTTTCTTCTTGAAAAGTTAGTTTGTATCCTGTAAACCTTATCTAGCTCATATTCAATGAATTCTTCAGATTGGGATAGCAACTTAGCTAGTAGTTTAATAATAATTTGTCTAATGTCTTCATTAATTTCCTATTGAATATTACGGAATCTTAATTGAAATTCTTTTTCGTGTTGTTCCGTTTTTTCTTGTAGTTTCTCCATTTTTTCGTTTTTGGCTTCTAGTCTTTCTAGTTTGTTTTGTAGTTGTGTTTGAGTCTTGGTTAGTTTTTGATTTTCCATTTTCAGATCACTAATGTCCTTGTGAGATTTAATCATTTCTTTTTTGAGCTGTCCAATTTCTTCTTTAATTTCTTTTTTCATGTCCATCATTTCCTGGTATTCTCTTTGTTGTAAATTTTGTTGGTCAAGTTTCATTTGTGATTGTTTTTGGTGCTCTTCTTGTCTTTCCACTAGTTTCTGGATCTCTCGAAGAATGTCTTTAAGATTAACCTCTTCAGTCTGGGAGGGTCTTCTCACAGATCCTCTGTTATCTTTTATGTCCTTGTCGAATTTCGTCTTGGGGACAGCCATGATGTGGTTTGAATTATTTTGGATGAACAGTTTGTTCTGTGTATATATATAAAAGAAAGAAAAAAAAGAAGAGAAAAAAAATAAAAATAAAAATAAAAATAATAATAGATGTAAAAGGAAGAAAAAGTTGTAAAGGGAAGGAACAGAGAAAGAGGGAGGGCCAGAAGATGCAGGAGAGAGGGAGGAGGAAAGAGATAGAGAAAGAAGCAGAGAAGAATGAGAATAAAAAAAAATAGGGAGACAAACTTAGGTCCTTTAAGTCACTGTTAGCACAATCTGCTTGTATCCAGGTTTTCAAAAAGCATCTGCAAGCGCCTCCAGCTGTTCATGGTTGAGTCAAGTATTCCTCTTATTCGTCTTCCTGCCTTCTTTATTGGTCTTTATCTTCTCCTATTTCTTCCTTAATGGAATTTAGAAAGTGACGGACCAAACGCACTTCCTGGGCAAGTGAAGTTTTCCTTTCTCAGGGAAAAGTATGGAGTTCCGTTTCCGGCTTGTTACTGCCACTCACTTTCTTTCCTTTTTGGTCCTTTTTGGTCCCGCACGAGTTCCGTTGTTTCTTCACTGCCGCTCAGATGAGGAGGAGGGTAAGGTAGTCAAAACAATTATGTCAAGGTCATATGAATTTGTTTATTTTGTGGCGACACCTTTCTGGTTGCGTCAATGTCCTTCTAAGCAGTCTCGATTCCGCGTTCGAATCTTAGCGAATGACTTAGCGTATTGTATAGGTTTGGCGCGTCTTTCCCCAAAAACTCCTCGCTTCTTCTCTACATTCACGTCCAAATCGCCCAGTTTAGCTAGGCGATCATAACGACAGTTTAGCCCTTATTAAGGCAACCCCCCCAGTAAACACACAGGGGCTAATATTTTGTAACTTTGTTGTTTGGCTATACAGTTTTTCGTTTAGATTGTTTATCTTGTGTGAGTCGTGTCGCTCCTTCGTCTCTCTTAAGATGGCTTGGTTAGATTATTTGATTATTAGATTGTTGCTTTGGGTTGTCTTGCAAATTGATTTTTAAATATTTTTCTACTTTATCTTGCCAGTACGAAGGGAAGTTTGTTTGAAACTTACGTTTCCTTGCCCTTCCTTGCCTTCCTTGCCTTCAGTTTCTTCTGTGTCTTCTCAGATAGTTAAAATGAGCGTGGTCGGCAGTTTGTGCCGGCTTGCCGCCCACTGCCGTCACCGCGGTTCGCGCTCCCCAGCAACTACCCGGATCCGTTCCCCCCAACAGAATTCGGGGGTCGGCTCGACGGGATGCTGGGGCCTTGCGTCCCTTCTTGTATTGATCCACAAGAAGAGGGGAGCCAAAGCTCTACCCAACTGCTGGAAATGTTGATCTATCGAGAGCTCTCAATAGACCCGTCCTGCCGCCATATCAGCCCACCGGAAGTCCTCTGCAGACGTTACTTCAAATGGGATGGTTTAATATAATTACGAAGACTCAATCCTGACGCTGCCACCAATTGTGATGGTGTTAAAGCCAATTGGGAAGACTCAAGCCAATTGTAATGGTGTCAAAGCAAATTTTAAATGCTGTTTCCACTGCTGAGGGTATTTTTGAATCTTTTAATCCCTCTAGATTATATATATATCACCTTTATATGAGGGGAAGGATACAGGGGGTGATCTTTATTTCAAGATCCCAGCCTCTGTCTCTGTAGTTAGGGATTTCTGTGTTGTTGTTCCCTTTCTGAGGTAACTGTGACTATTACACTTCCCCAATTAGGTGATTTATTAAGGTAACTGCCACCAACGTGAGGCTTTTGAATTATCACCGATGAAATTTGGCTCCACAGACGCAGATGAGATGAAATGAGTCAGTTGTTAACAAGAACAACAAGTTTATTGCGTACAAAGCTTATGGTTGCAGGTTGATTGATTTACTTATGGAACTTTAGATAAACAAGTGGTTTAATAACTCTTATAACCACCACACCAGTAGTCTCTGATGTAATTCCACTCTCACTCTCCTACTGATGATATAAATTGTAGTGAACTCTAACCTCAGCTGAGCTCCTTAGTGAACAATGTCCCAACTACAATAAAAGCCTTTAATTTGATCTACTACCGATCAAATTCCTGATCACTAGTCCTTCCCAACTAGAGATCTTGACTAGGCTCCCTTTAGTCTGCCTTGACTAAAGATTTTTGCCAGGCCTGTCTCCTCAGCCCTTCTTGACTGAAAAGCCTCCTGCCACGAACTCCTGGCTTCTTTTTAAACTCCCACTTTTTCTTGGCTCCGCCCACTTCTCCCTCTGGTGAGCTAGCCAGCTCCGTCTCCTTGGTAACAGCACTACTGTGGATTGAAACAAGATGGCTTCTGTTTCAGCTACTGTGTCAACTAAACACAAATACATATTCTAACAGTTAAAATTAAACATAATAACCATGACTTCTCCACAGATGTAAACCTATTTTAGAACTCTGAGGAGTTACAATTTTTATTCCCAGTGAACCCCTGAGGAGGAAATCTCCTACATCTTCTCAATTTAAATGAAAATAAAATTTGAAAAGAAAACCTGTTTTTCCCCTCCAAATGTCATTTGAACATTTATGAGGCCAAAAAAAGTACAATTTGATTCTGAAGATATTCTCACATCAGTCAAAACATGACAAAATAAAACTTATTCTGAACTGATGACAACAGTGAAAGGTTCTAAATAAAAAAAACTATTTTGTTTTGGTGGGGAAACTTTTAAAGTCAGTACTTTGTAATAGGTCACATTCTTGCTAGTTTTTTTCACTGGTTATTATCCTGTTATAACAAATTAAAGATATTTGAAAAGAATGGGAGCAAAAGATAGCCTTTAGATTAAAAAAATATTTAGGCAAAGGTAGTGTGCAGCAGTATGCAGTTATATTAATATTTTATTGAAAATAATCTCAAAACCCAAGGCTGTTCAGCAGGAGAGGGCAGTATTTCTACACTGCTGGTAGGGAAAATCTTCATTATCTTTTTATGCATCAGTCTGTAATCAACCAATGTATTTACAGAAAATAGACATTCTCAATATGTTACAATGTATTATAGCATTTAGTTTAAAAGCAATCATCACTATTAGTTAATACCAGCTTCAGTGACACTGGGCAGTGGAACAGGCTGCAATGAAAATGCACATCACATAATTCAGTAGCTCATTGTATGAATAAATAATAATTTTATAATACAATCCTCAATGAATTAATAAAAGTACTGTTTAAATTTTGAAGTTCTCATCATTTCTTTATACATTGAAACAGCAACATTCTAAGAGTGCTTAACCTGAATTTTGAACAAGAAATAAAGTAAACTGAATTGAATCTAGGATTTTTTATATTTTGAGTTTTGATGCAAAACCAGCAACCCACCAATGCCTCAATCAGAAAGGCAATAGAAAAGGATTTGCTAGCAGCATTGTTTCATCAGAGTAGCTCTATCAGTTCCTCTTTGGAGTACACGTACATCTGATTCTAAAGCCTGTCCAATTGGCAGACACACTAAGAAGAAGACATCTTTCAGACATAAAAACACAAATGAAGTTGTGGAACGGTTCCAGAGTAGAATCCAACAGTTGGGATACATAAGTGTAGAATAAATAATTTGTGAAAATGGCTGCAAAACCACCACACAACTGAAAAACCAGTTAAGCAACCTCTAATCATTTCTAGTTAAACTCCCCTGTATATTTTAATTATGATTATTTTTCTATCCTGTGTATTTCTAGAAGGATTCAGTTTTGTGTAATTCAATTAATTGTGTCTAATTTAATTTAGTGGTGGCAAAAGAAGAGACAGAGTGAAACAGAAGTCAGCCTCACTGAAATCCAGCCTCAGTCCCAACTTGGTGGCTTCTGATTAAAATGAAGGGGAGTGAAAAAATTAATATTAATTTATTTAGGCAGTGATCAGAAATACGGAAATTATTAAATCATCAGTTGCAATAGTCCAAAAATTGATGGATATATCTTTATTTGGGTCAGAATAAAATGCAGATAAAATGTTCTTGCAAACATTAATGATTCATCGTAACCCAAAATAAATAATGTGGAAATGCAATCTTTATGCTGAAATTTGTATAATATGTGGATTTAAGAGGCATCTGATCTAATTTTCTTCATGGAAAATATATATGTTGTGACATTGTCAACTCAATATAGAAAATTCAGAAATTGAAACATTGGGTTTGTATATTAATTGGATAACATCTGTTTTCAAAATTGTTAAAGAATGGCATGGAGCATGTCAATGCTGGTCACTGTGGATATATTTTATTATTACTGGATTCAAAATGCCCTTTTATCATTTTAAAGTTATTTTTCATCAACCTGGATAGTCCAGATGGACTACAAAGCCCATAACATGATTGCAGGTTGATATCATTGAAAACATTTAGTTTTTTAAGGACTAAATAGCTCCTACCAAATCTTCAACTCATCTGCACCATTGCAATAGGGGTGACTGGAAAGATGAAACAGTATTTATTTATCATGTCAGAAGTGAATTGAGGGTACAGTTATCATGCATTTAAAAACACAAACTGAATTTTAAAAACTTGGCATTATACTAAATGTTCTTTGACCAGAAGCTAGCCACTTGGAGTGCTTCTGGTGTCGCTGTAAGAAGGTCCTCCATTTTGATGTGGCTCTTGGGAATAAGCCATGCCCCCTCCTCTAGCGCTGCCCCCTGTGTGTCCTAATAGGTGCCTCAGGGGCTCATCCCTGTCTCCGGCACTTGGGAAGAAGCCCCGCCCCTCCCCTGGACCCATCCCCATGTCCTAATAGGTGCCATCACCACCCCCCTGGATTACTCCAGTGTTCACCTGGGGGCGGTAGCACCTACTTTGGGAATCACTGCTGTAGATCTTAGAAAGCTATTTCTTGATTTTCTTGATGAAACGGAAGGGGAAAGGGAGGGAAGAAGGGAGGGAGGGAAGGAGGAAAAGAGTGAAAATGAACAAAATTATGGTAACTGTAATAACCTTTCATTCTGATGCTAAATCTGGGGCAAATCTCAAATTATATCCACTACAACAGTATGTCCTAAATAACACAGAGTCTGGGAGCACTTTACAGACTAATACATTTTGAAAATATTTTCTTCTGTGTGTTTCACTGGGCTAGAATGTGTAACCTGGGATAAACTGAGACTTTTCATGATTGCCATCAAATCAATCCATTAATCAATCTCAGACAATTTATTGTCAAATTATTGGGAGCTAAAAGAGGTCTAAAGTGGTGTGGTGGTTTGATTGTTATATAGGTTTTAGAAAGACCTACTCATCCACATCAAGAAATCCCTGAAGTACATGTAAAATTTGTTTTCTGTAGTACTACTAGATGATTAAAACTGCTGTTTAGTTAAAATTATTGAGGATACATCGGTTTGAAAGAAGCTGAACAGAATTTTCCATCCTAAACAATTTCATTTCATTTTACTGTTTAATGGCACATTTATCACATAATATTTCATGGTAGCTGTCTAAGTTGCATTTCAAACTCACAGCAACATGGACCGTTTATTGTTTTAATTATTTCTCCTATGTATCTATTACTAGAGATTCATGTTTCTTTGCAATTAAAATGAGAAATGCATACTACATTATATGTTTTTATTCAAGCCAATCTTCTGATTCTGGAATTAGAGTGATGAATATGTGTAGGCTCTGCTGTTTCATTTCACTTGTGTTTATATGAGTTCTTTTGTAATGGAGATAAGTAATCATATATGGGTGTTTTTAAGAATAGGATATAGATCTGGAGACACTGGCAATGGATTTTGATTAAATGAGTTTCAACTGAAAGATGTAAAGCAAGTAACACAGATATTTTTCAGGAAAAGTAGTCAATATCTATATTTCTTTAGTTCTAAAATTACATTAGAACCAGCAAAGTTGATGTTTCAGTGATATTGGGTATCATTATGCTTCCTTATGGCTAAAAGACGTATTTTGGACAATATACTATACTATAACAATATACTATACTATAATCGAGTAACCGAGCTAAACCAGCTCCTTGGTTTACTGAGGAGCTGGCAGCGATGAAGCGAAAGAAGAGGGAACTAGAATGCGTGTGGTGATCAGAGTATAACGAGTCAGACCGAACACGGCTAGGCTCCTATCTTAGGGCATATGCCGCGGCAATCAAAGCTGCAAGGAGAGTCCACCTTGCGGCCAACATTGCGTCCGCACAGAACCATCCGGCGGCTCTGTTCCGTGTTATCAGAGGGTTGTTAACTCCCACCAATCAAGGTGGAGCCCTGATAACTCGGCAGCCCACTGTGAAGCATTTGCTCGGTTCTTTGCGGACAAAGTCGCTCTGATCCGTTCCGACTTTGACACCATATTAACGGCAGTCTCTGAGGATGTAACGAGTGCATCTGCTTGTCCAGTTTTGTTGGATTCATTTCAATTGGTTGAGCTCAAGGATGTGGACAAGATCCTTGGAGAGGCGAGACCGACCACATGCATCCTAGACCCCTGCCCATCCTGGCTGGTGAGAGAAGCCAGAGGGGGTTTGGCCGAGTGGGTGAAGGTGGTGGTGAATGCCTCCCTTCGGGAGGGCAAGTTTCTAGCAAGCCTAAAAATGGCTGTGATCAAGCCACTGTTGAAAAAGCTATCATTGGATCCCACTCAATTCGGAAACTTTCGGCCTATTTCCAATCTCCCCTATTTGGGCAAGGTCTTGGAACATGTGGTTGCCTCGCAGCTCCAGGGATTCTTGGTGGACACTGATTTTCTGGATCCGGCACAGTCTGGCTTCAGGCCGGGGCATGGTACCGAGACAGCCTTGGTCGCCTTAGTCGATGATCTTCACCGGGAACTGGACAGGGGGAGTGTGTCCCTGCTGGTTCTGCTGGACCTCTCAGCGGCCTTCGATACCGTCGATCACGGTATCCTTCTGGGACGCCTCACGGGAATGGGACTTGGAGATACTGTCCTGCAGTGGCTCCACTCATTCCTGGAGGGTCGGTCCCAGATGGTGTCATTGGGGGACGCCTGCTCGGCCCCACAACCGTTGACTTGTGGGGTCCCGCAGGGCTCTGTATTGTCTCCCATGTTGTTTAACATCTACATGAAGCCACTGGGAGAGATCATCAGGAGTTTCGGGGTCCGGTGTCATCTGTATGCAGATGATGTTCAGCTCTGTCACTCCTTCCCACCTGTCACTAAGGAGGCTGTTCAGGTCCTGAACCGGTGTCTGGCCGCTGTGTCGGACTGGATGAGGGCCAACAAATTGAAATTGAATCCAGACAAGACAGAGGTCCTCCTGGTCAGTCGGAAGGCCGAACAGGGTATAGGGTTACAGCCTGTGCTGGATGGGGTCACACTCCCCCTGAAGGTGCAGGTGCGCAGTCTGGGGGTGATCCTGGACTCATTGTTGAGCCTGGAGCCCCAGGTCTCAGCGGTGGCTAGAGGAGCCTTCGCACAATTAAAACTTGTGCGCCAGCTGCGACCGTACCTTGGGAAGCCAGACTTGGCCACGGTGGTCCACGCCCTTGTTACATCCCGTTTAGACTACTGCAATGCACTCTACGTGGGGCTGCCTTTGAAGGCTGTTCGGAAGCTTCAGTTAGTCCAATGGGAGGCTGCCAGGTTAATAACTGGAGCGGCATACAGGGAGCGTACCACTCCTCTGTTACGTCAGCTCCACTGGCTGCCGATTAGCTACCGAGCACAATTCAAGGTGCTGGCTTTAGCCTATAAAGCTCTAAACGGTTCCGGCCCAACTTATCTGTCCGAACATGTCTCCCACTATGACCCACCTCGAAGCTTAAGATCGTCGGATGAGGCCCTGCTTGCGGTCCCGTCTGCCTCACAGGTGCGGCTGGCGGGGACGAGAGACAGGGCCTTTTCAGTAGTGGCTCCCCGCCTATGGAACGCCCTCCCCATTGAAATCAGGCAGGCTCTCTCCCTCCTATCCTTCCGTAGGAAGGTAAAAACTTGGTTGTGGGGCCAGGCTTTCGAATAAGAATCAGCAGCATTAATTACTATTATGTATGCTGGAACTCAATTGACAGACCCAGTCTTTTAAACTTGTACACGCCTATCTATATTTTATAAATGCATTTTATGAATGTTATATGTAAGTTAATTTTTAACTGATTTATAGTGTATTGTACTGTTTTTATATGTCTGTTTTATTGTAAGCCGCCCTGAGTCCCCTGTTGGGTGAGAAGGGCGGGATATAAATATTGTAATAAATAATAAATAAATAAATAAATAATACTATACTATAATTTATTCTCTGTGGATGGGAATGGGGAGAACAGGGGGAAGACTGTTTAGGATGAAATTACCTGGTTTAAAATTATTTCAATGAATGCTAACAACTTGGACAATTGTATTAAAAGGAAGAGGGTTCTCATTTGTCCCCTATATCCCCGTTTCACAGTCACAGAATACGTACTTCTATTCATTCCCCTAGAACAGGGGTCCTCAAACTTTTAAAGCAGAGGGCCGGTCCACAATCCTTCAGACTGTTGAGGGGCCAAATTATCATTTGGGGGGGGGGGGAATGAACAAATTCCTATGCACACTGCACATATCTTATTTGTAGTGCAAAACAACAACAATAACAATGAAAGAACAATACAATATTTAAAAATGAAAATAATTTTAACCAACATAAACCTATCAGGATTTCAATAGGAAGTGTGAGCCTGCTTCTGGCCAATGAGATAGTCAGGTTAATTAGGATTGTTGTTGTTGTGAGTCTTCAAGTCATTTCAGACTTTGGGCGAGCTTAAGTCCAAAATTACTTATGTATTCATTTACATTTATTTACTATATTTATATCCCACCCTTCTCACCCCGAAGGGAACTCAGAGCAGCTGTATGTACATACAATATATTATATTATTAGCATAGCACAATATTAGCATTATATATTACTATATTGAACTATACCACTATACTGTAATATTATATGTAATATATAAAATATAATTAATATATGGTATTATTATTATTAGTATTATATTGTATAAAATGATAATATTATTATCAATATCATATGTATATACAATATATTATATTATTAGAACGGATATAAAAATACTATATTATAAATGAGGGCGGGGGCCAGGTAAATGACCTTGGAGGGCCGCATCCGGCCCCCGGGCCTTAGTTTGGGGACCCCTGCCCTAGAATCTCATCTTCCTTTTTAAATGTAGCTTCTGGTGAATCTTTCCTGGAAATCTCTCCCAAAGTTCCCCAAACACAGAAATATATTGTTTAGGCATATTGCATGATGCACCAAGGCCTGGCACGCACACACACACAGAAGATGGAATGATGTCATATTTTGTTTAATATAGTAGATATTACTCATGCTACTGAATTTAAATACTGTTTAATGCCAGTATGAACATGTGATAAATGCTTGGGTGCTATGATGTTGGATTTTTAGTTAGCACTTGGATATAATTGATTACTGGCATTACATTATCTTTATATTACATGCCTAGCAGATAAAACGATAGGGGCTCATTTATAAATGTTGTGAGACGTAGTTAATTAGCTAGCAAATCGTAGCCTTCTTTAATTGTTAAGTAGCAATTCAGGGATGATAGACAGATAGCACTCACAAAAAGCGCACAGCTGTCCCCGTGTTTTGCGGTTTCTTTTGAAGGGAGATGTGAATATCTAGTAGGTTTTGAAGAACAGTAAATGTTATAAATGAAGTACAACAAATCTACTTGTCATCAAAGTAGATGGTGTTCAAGTTCCGGAATGGTTTCCCAACAAATAATATCATTATTGCATATAATAATAATAATAATAATAATAATAATAATAATAATAATAATATCCCCCCCCCCCCGGAGGTGCCACCTTGACCTGGTGGGGGGCGGGCTTAGCCACTCCAATGATGACTGAGGGCTGTGCTGGCAGTAGTGTAAATACCGGCAGGTCCAACCAAGCCAGAGAGGCCTCAGCTGAGGAGCAGAACTAAGAGCACCTAACCCATTAGCATTATGGAGAATTAAACCAAAATGAAGTCTATATTGGCTGGGTCGTTGCCCAGGATAAAAAGGACTGCTATGGATGCTGCTGATTCTGGACATCCATCGACAAGTGGGCTACGGAATCAAAATACAAATGAACAGTCAATTATGAAATGCTATTACAACTCTGAACCTCAAAAGTGCGGCTACCAAAAAAGGATGCATCAACTATGGAAATAAGAGTACCCTGACTCACCGATAACAAAACCCTGACTGGCTGACCAATGAAGAATCATAATCAGAAACAAAGTGTTCAGTGAAATCGAACTTGAAGAAATCCAGAAAATTTGCAAAGTAAATTACCATCAGACCACAGCACAGACAGCAGCAGAGACTCCAGCAACACTTGGAATGGTGGAACAGATTGAACCAGAAGAAAGTGTGGAGCTTTTGCAAGAATTTGAAGAACCAGCACTTGAAACACCTGTTGAATCACCAGGAACCTTGACAGCAAGACAACAAGAGCTAAAGGATAAGATCATGGCTCATGCTGCAGCAAATGCAATAAGAAAGTGGCTCCCAACTCTAAAAACAGTGCCCAAGAGACACCTGGCGCCTCTCATGAAAGATGTGAATACAGTACTCTCCATTGTCCAAATAACATCAATTGAACAAACAAACCAGTATGCCTACAGTGCAGCAGTGATAGTAACAGAAGAGCTTGGGTTCTTACAACCAAGGCAGCCCCAAAGAAAATCAACTGGAAAACCAAAGTGGAAGGTCAGGCTAGAGTTGAAAATCAAAAAGCTTAGATCAGATGCAAGTAACCTGAAAAATATGAAAGAAGAAACTGAAGAATGACAAAATCAAGCAATACCTGATCAGAAAGTACTGGCTGAACACCAGAAAAATTGAAGAAGCTTTGGAAATCATGAAAGAACAAATTACAGCAACAGCCAAAAAGATTGAAAGATATGAAGCCAGAATCATCTAGTCCAGACAAAATCAACTGTTTCAATCAGAGCAAAGACGGTTCTACCAGAGTCTGAACCAAACAACAGACACAGTAACCATAAAGCCAGAGAAAACTGCAACAACGAAGTTCTGGAAAGAACTTTGGGAAAATAATAAGAACTACAACAAAAACGCTGGGTGGATAAAGGAGTTTGAAGGAAAATTCTCACAGAACAAAATGGAACAGATGGAAATAACAACTGAAATGAACAGCAAACGAGTGCAAAAAGTCAAGAACTGGACATTGCCTGGTAGTGATCAACTTCATGGATTTTGGCTCAAACATCTGATTAGTTTACGTCGAAAAATGGCCCAAAAATTCAATGAGATGCTGCAGAAAGGAAGTATCAGTGAATGGCTAACAACTGGAAGGACATACCTCATATAAAAGGATCCAGCAAAAGGAGCAGCACCAGGAAACTACAGGCCAATAACGTGTCTGCCCACTATGTTTAAACTACTGACTGGCATCACAGCTAACAAAGTTCAAGATTATCTTGAAGAAAAAAAAACATCTTGCCAGATGAACAGAAAGGCAGCAAACGGAAAAGCAGGGGCACAAAAGACCAGTTATTTATTGACAAAATGATTCTGGAGAACTGTAAGAGCCGAAAAGCTAATCTTCACATGATGTGGATTGACTACAAAAAGGCCTTTGACTCACTCCCACACGGCTGGATCATCAAGTGCCTGGATGCCATCGGGATTTGTAAAAACGTTGGTGTCAGCACAGGTAAAAACCTTAGGTTGCAGAGTATCAAAAGAAAAATATAATAAGGCTGCAGCAGAAACAAAGCCCCGAAGTGATGTGGTCAAATAAGAAGCTACATTGTAGCATAAAGTCATCTTACTTTATTGCTGTAACAGAAGCATAATACAGGAACAAAAAACTCAGAGAGAGAATACAGGCAGAATGCAGAGAATATATAAATGAAAAACATAGCTCCACCTGTATTTGATTGATAAAGCTCAAAATACAAGCATACTACCAGTTAAAGGTACAGAACTATTGACTAAACATGAACTATATAATTTTGCAAACATTATAATATTTTCAATAGTTGGCACCTTCATTGAAAACATGATGGAGCACTGGAAAACTGAACTGTTTGTTGGAAATGAAAGCTATGTAAACATCAGAAGAGGAATTTTCCAGGGAGACTCATTGCCCCCTCTGCTTTTCATTATTGCCATGATCCCTCTGTCAACAATCTTTCAAAAAACAAATCTCGGCTATCAAACATCTAAGAAATCTCACAAAATTTCACATCTGATGTACATGGATGACCTGAAGCTGTATGGGAAAACAGAAACTGAAATCCAGTCTCTGACTAACACTGTCCGAATATTTAGCACTGATACCAGCATGGAGTGTGGTTTGGACAAATGTTCAACAGTGGCATTGAAGAAAAGAAAAATCATTGAAAGTGAGGGCATAAATATGCCTAATGGCCAAACAATAAAGTATCACCAACCAGAGGCCTATAAATATCTGGGCATACTACAGCTGGACAACATTAAGCATGTACATGTGAAAACTGTGGTCAGCAAAGAATACACACAAAGGGTCAGAAAAATTCTCAAAAGCAAGCTCAATGGAGGCAACACCATCAAGGCCATAAACACCTGGGCCATACCTGTCATAAGATATACTGCTGGCATTATAAATTGGACACAGGCGGAACTGGACAACTTGAACAGAAAAATTAGAAAACTTATGACCATTCATCATTCACTGCATCCTCACAGTGATGTTGACTGGCTATATCTGCCTAGAAGATCAGGGGCAGAGGACTCTTACAAGTAAAACAAGCAGTCAAAGAAGACGAACATGCCCTGGCAGAATATGTAAAGCAAAGTGAAGAACCTGCTTTGATTGAAGTCAAAAATCAGAAACTCCTCAAAGCACAGCAGACAAAAAATCAGCCAAAAAGCTAATCTTCACATGATGTGGATTGACTACAAAAAGGCCTTTGACTTTTAACTTTTGTTGCCAGTCCCAGGTGACAGTCCCAGGTGACAGTCGCATTGACGAAAAACAACAGGAAAAACTCAGCCACTATCAAGACCTCAAGATTGAACTTCAAAGACTCTGGCAGAAACCAGTGTAGGTGTTCCTGTGACAGTCAATGCGACTGTCACCTGGTATGGTGACATCAATGATCCAAACCTTTTTCCTTTCCACAACTGTGAGGTCTGGTGTGTTGTGTTCCAGAACGTTGTCAGTCTGGATTCGGAAGTCCCGCAGTATCTTTGTGTGTTCATTTTCCATTACCTTTGCCGTTGTTGTTGTTGTTGTTGTTGTTGTTGTTGTTGTTGTTGTTGTTGTTGTATGATCTTCACTGCTTCCATTCTTCTGCTTAGAATATGTCCTCATCAGTAAGAGTGGAGTACATATTCACAGATTACCCTCCTCCTTTGTGTCTCTTGTCACCTACTCCTAAAAACAAAGCATTGTTGTGGGAGATATGTCAACAATTATTTTCTCAACAATTACCGCCTTTCTTTTGGTCATGGGATTTTCACTGTCTCTTTCATTCAGGAAAAGAAAGATTTTCAGTCTGCAGAAATCTAGTTAGGATACAAGCCATTATATTTTACTCCTAATTAACAAACATGCTGTCTTTCTAAGTACAAATGTACACAATCTGTTTTGCTGCTCATTTCCCAAAGAGCAATGTTGACCTGTACTTAATTATAAGTTTTTAAACTGGCACAAGCAGAACATTTATTTTACTAAGGAGCATATAAACTGCAAAGAGTTTACTGTATGCCACCTGTGTAAACCTTGAGATCCATTTAATTTGGATAATCAATCTGAAGAATGTAGTTCATGCTATAAATCTTGGATTTAAAAAAACCTAAACACAGCATTGCATTAACTACCTTTCAGTTCTGTGGTACATCACAAACATAATACAGCAATCCACACAGGTCCTATTAGAATACCATCTGGTACTGGTGACAGATTGCCATTGATCTATTGGTTGATTCTAATCCTTCATCTGTGAAAGTAGACAGAAATCACTTCTTTAACATTTTGAAAATATCTGTGCCTCCTCTAAATCATTTGTTCATCTTATACAAGTCAATGACTCTTGTTTCATCAGCAGGTGTATGTAAATCTGTGTCTATTCTTCCAATGTTCACTTTTTTCAACATTAGACTTTTACCTGTATGCTCTCAAAACTCTGTTCATATACTGATACAGTGAATCAGTTCTAACTTGTCTAATTATATGCAGACTTATTTTGAAAAGTCTCTTCACTAAAAAGCTTATGACACTTTTGTTCAGAAATGTCATGCGTGGGTTCACTTTTCTATTGCTGTAGGTTCTTATTTTTACATGCTTTTTTCAAAATTTGCAGTAGCTGACAATATATAATTGTCAGACACATGAGATGCATGTGATGTGGTGGCATTCAGCAGCATAGATTCTTTTGTTGTTAAGAAAGAGGCAAAGTTTAAAATATTCAAAATATGTGAAGATCATGATTTTTTACACTCACAAAACTATTGAAAGACACAAAACATTGTCTGGATTTTCACAAAGCTGTCCTGTAATATATCTTGATTCTTTCAGCACACAAATAACAGAGATTATGCACAAAATTGGAAATGTTTTATTTCAGCATAAAGTCTCTTGGAGGTTTTCAATTACCTATCAGAAAACTATGCCATCAAATATTAGAATTTAGTTGTAGAGTATATATTTGATGAGTATCTGGCAACTTTTACAAGAATGTATAAAGATCTACTTTTCAGTCTAAAAAAAAGCTCAACACAATCCAGACAAGCACACACCTAATTTTTACCCCAAATAGAGCTTTCTCTAAACATATATCTTCTTATTTTTCCACATTCGACAATGAAGGCACTTAATCATAAGTGCTGTCCAATCCTCAAACTTGATATTTCTAAAATTAAAAGTATTGTTCAGACAGAACTATAGTATCTTGTCTGAGCTTCTCTAGGGTAAGATGGGAAAGTCAGTGGTGTGGAGTCATGATTTTATAAATAAATGAATGTACAACAATAAGGAACACTGCTTATTTGATGAAAATCTATAAAACATTGTAACTATACTACCCTGAACATCAATATTTAATTTTCTTATATGTTACTTGTTATGAATAAGTGGCCATAAAAAGTGATGGATTAAGAGTCTTCCTGTATTAGAAACAATAAAAGGAGATTGTACAAAAATTGAGAAAGATTGTGAAACTTCCTTTTTAACTAACTGTATAAAACTTGTGCTTATGATTGTCTGCTATTTTTATTAATAAAAAGGTTTTTTTAAAAAAGCTGTCAGGCCAAAAATAAACCATGAGAGTAAAGACAAAGATCCACCCAGAGGAAAGGTGTTCTTACCATACATCAAGGGAACCACTGACCGCATAGGCAAACTGATGAAGAAACACAACCTACAAACTATCTACAGACCCACAAAGAAAATCTAACAAATGCTATGGTCAGCGAAGGACAAGAGGGATCATCTCACCTCTGCAGGAGTCTACCGTATACCGTATACCATGTAGCTGTGGACAAGCCTACATAGGGACCACCAAACACAGTGCCCAAGCACGAGTCAAAGAACATGAGAGGCACTGCAGACTAACACAACCAGAGAAATCAGCCATAGCAGAGCACTTTATGAACCAACCTGGACACAGTATATTATTTGAGAACAAAGAAATACTCGACCACTCCAACAACTATCATGTCAGACTACACAGAGAAGCCCATGAAATCCACAAGCATGTGGACAACTTCAACAGAAAAGAGGAAACAATGAAAATGAACAAAATCTGGCTACCAGTATTTAAAAAACTCAAAAATCAGAAGCAACACTCTGAAAACAGAGGAGTTCCAGACATGAATCAACCAGGGGCAACTAGCGACCCTGAACAAAGGATGCCCCCAGGCAGGAAGAAACCAGGAGATTAAGCTATTCAATGCTAATTTAGGTGATTAACTACAACATTCACACTGGCCTCCAACTGACAAGAGTTCTTCTCTCACCCTGGACTTTCCACAGATATATATATAAACCTTCCTTGCTTAGTTTCTCCATACCTCACAACCTCTGAGGATGCCTGCCATAGATGTGGGCAAAACCTCAGGAGAGAATATTTCTGGAACATGGCCATACAGCCCAGAAAACATACAACAATCCTGTGATCCTGGCCATGAAAGCCTTCGATAATGTGAAGCTGTAGGGGATACTAAGAGGAGGGAGGAGTGAGAAAGAAAAAGAGGCCCAAGAGCAAGGGCAATTATAATACTGTCCATAATCCTCACACACAATAGAGTGGGGGAATAGCCACACACCTCTTGAAAAGTATGGATAAAAAATAAATATGTCAAATGAATGAATAGCTGAAAGCAATAAGTCTATTGGTCAGGTTTGTTCCTTTGAAACCCTCTCAGAATACCTATGGTTGGACTGATTGTGAAAGTACTTAAACAGATTATCCCATAGTCTGTGGCCATCCAGATCTTGAAAAATCTGTGCACTTTCAAGTCTTTTCCCACTCCTTGGGGAGAATGCCCTCCTCCTACATTCATCTTCCCATCTGTTGTTTCTCTAATGTCTGAGAGCATAATTTCTTCTCTGATGAAAACACCTTTGGACTCAACAGTTCTCCAGAAACATACTCTTCTCTCCAATATTATATCTCTTTATCTCTATTTTTTCTCAAAATCTCAAACTATGCATCTTCTTTCTCTGAGAATATTGAGCCATACCAGTCCATCTCAAATTGACCCTTGTTGCTGAAGATTTCAACCTAATAATAATAATAATAATAATAATAATAATAATAATAATAATGATGATGATGTTGTCGTGGGGGGGGGCTTAACTGCTCCAATGATGCTGAGAGCTGTGCTGGCGGTAGTGTAATGTCTATCTTGTTTGCTGTGTCATAAAATAATAATAATTTTATTTTTATACCCCACCTCCATCTCCCCAGGGGGACCAGGGGCGGCTTACAAATACAAAACGAACATACAATAATATTCAAGTTCCAAAAAACGTGCAAATGAAAATTAAAAAGACATAAAAAGTCGCAATCATTAATAAACAAGTTAAAACACAGCAAAGAAATCATAAAATGAACTGGGCAAAAGTGCACTAAGTGAGATTTGTAAACATGAAGGAAGTTAAAAGTGCTATAAGATCATGGGGGAGAACCTTAAAATGGGGGCGAACCCTGAGGCTATATCAAAAAATTAACCATGCAGGTACAACCAATCAGAAAATAACCGCTAGTACAAAAATTTAACATACAAATTGGTGGTACTTATTCAAAAGCCTGTGTGAAGAGCCAGGTTTTCAGGCTCTTTCTAAACACTTCCAAGGTGGCACCTTGCCTAATTTCCCTGGGGAGTGCATTCCAGAGCTGGGGGGCAACCATGGAGAAGGCCCTCCCCACCAACCACGCTTGTGATGGAGGTGGAAGCGAGAGAAGGGCCTCCCCCAACGAATGAAGAGCTCGTGCGGGTTCAATAGGGGGAAATGCAGTCACAAAGGTAAGTGGGTCCCAAACTGTTCAGGGCTTTGTAGGTCATCACCTGCACCTTGAATTGGGTCTGGAAAATAAACGGCAGCCAGTGGAGCTCCTTAAACAGGGGGGTAGACCGCTCCCTGTAATTTGCTCCAGTTAGAAGCCTGACTGCCGCGCGCTGGACTAGTTGGAGTTTCCGGGCCGTTTTCAAGGGCAGCCCCACATAGAGTGCATTGCAATAATCCAACCTAGAGGTAACTAAGGCATGGACCATCATAGCCAGATCAGACTTCACGAGGTATGGTCGCAGCTGGTGCACAAGTTTTAGTTGTGCAAAGGCCCTCCCGGCCACCGCCGACACCTGAGCATCAAGTGTCAGAGCTGAATCCAGGAGGAACCTCAAACTGCAGACCTGCACCTTCAGGGGGAGTGCGACCCCATCAAGCACAGGTTGCCACCAAATACCCCGATCAGACATGTGACTGACCTGGAGGACCTCTGTCTTGTCAGGATTAAGCTTCAGCTTATTCACCCTCATCCAGCCCATCACAGCAGCCAAGCACTGGTCCAGTATCTGAGGGGCTTCCTTGGATTTCAGTGGAAAAGAGTAGTAGAGTTGAGTGTCATCTGTGTAGAGATGGCACCGAAAACCAAAACTACAGATGATCTCTCCCAGCGGTTTCATGTAGATGTTAAAAAGCATGGGGGATAGAATAGACCCTTGCGGGACCCCACAGGTCAAAGGCCAGGGGTCCGAGCTGGTGTCCCCCAGCTTCACCAACTGGGAATGGCCCTCTAGGAAGGACAGGAGCCATGACAGAGCCGTGCCCCCAAGGCCCATCCCGGAGAGCCATCCCAGAAGGATACCATGGTCACTGGTATCATAAACCTCTGAGATGTCCAAGAGAACCAGCAGGGTCACACACCCCCTGTCCAGTTCCCCGCAGAGCTCATCCACCAAGGTGATCAAAGCCGTCTTGGTACTGCACCCAGGTCTAAAGCTGGATTGTGACGGATCCAGAAAATTGGTGTCATCCAAGAACCCCTGGAGCTGAGAAGCAACCACCCAATCCAGGACCTTGCCCAGAAAAGGAAGATTCAAGATTGGTCTGTAGTTATTTAGGATGGTCGAATCAAGGGAGGCCTTCTTCAAAATTGGCCTCACTATAGCCTGTTTTAGGGCAGATGGAAATTTGCCTTGAACCAATGAAGCATTGATTATGCTCAAAAACCAATCTCCTAATCCTCCTCTGGCCACTTTTGTAAGCCAAGAGGGGCAAGGGTCCATGGCACAAGTGATCACTCTCACAGCTCCAAGGATCTTGTCCACGTCATCCAGGTGAAAAAGCTGAAAGGAATCCTACACATTCGGACAGACAGGTACCTTGGTTACCTCATTTGGAATTGCATCTAAGCTAGCATCCAACACAAGGCGAATCTGAGCGTCTTTGTCTGCAAAATGGTGCGCGAACTTGCTGCACCGAGTTGCTGGGGCTTTGGTTGCCCCTCCCACCTCAGGAGGGTGGAGGAGCTCCCCGACGACCCGGAACAACTCCAATGGTCTATTTGTTGCAGACGCTATGCACGCAGTCGAGAAAGCCTCCCTGGCTGACTGCAAAGCCACGGAGTACGCCTTAATGGCAGCTCTAGCCCATGCTCAGTCAGATACGTCACGAGTATTCCGCTAGATGCACTCTAGTCTCCTTCTCAAGCGTTTCATCACTGCGAACTCCTCCGAGAACCAGGGAGCCGAAGCAACTCTTCGCAACGAGAGGGGACGTTCGGGAGCAATCGTGTCAATTGCCCTAGACATCTCGCTATTATAGCAAGCTACCAAGGCATTGATAGGATCGTCAGCACCCAAGACAGGAGAAACCCCAAGAGATCTCAGGGATCCATCTGGATCCATCAGTCTCCTGGGGTGGACCATCTTAATGGGTCCCCTACCCCTGCGGAAGTTTGGGGACACGGTAAGTCTTAAACTTATCAGGTGGTGGTCAGACCATGATAATGGAAGAATGTTTTGCTATTCCACTCCGCCCTCACTGTTGGTTGCAACAAAAACCAGGTCGAGCGTGTGACCAGCTTGATGGGTGGGACCAGATATCACTTGGGACAGCCCCATGGTCACCATGGCAACCATGAAATTTTGAGCTGTACGTGTTAAGGTGGACTTGGCATGAATGTTAAAGTTACCGAGCACTACCAGTCGTTGGGAAACCAACACCACTCCAGAGATCACCTTTGCTAGCTTGGGCAGGGAAACTGCAGTGTCGCAGGGTGGACGGTACACTTGCAGAATCCCCAGACTGTCCCGGGCACCTACCCTAAGATGTACACGCTCAAAACCTGTAGATTGCAGGACTACACACCTGACCAGGGGGATGGACTGCCAAAAGATCACCGTAACCCCACCTCCCCACCCCCCAGATCTGGCCTGCTGTTGCACCCCGAAACCCAGAGGATACAGCTGGGTGAGATTTACCCCACCCAGCTCATCCAACCAGGTCTCAGCGATGCAAGCCAGGTCTGCCACTTCATCCACGATAAGATCCTGGATGACAGCTGATTTACCATTGACGGACCTGGCATTAAACAGCAGTATCCTCAATCCGAGGGGACTGTCATGGGTACTGCCACACTTAACCTTCTCCAGGGCAAGCACTCTGTTGCGCTTCTCCCTGGGATGACAGTGACCACTCTTCCTCCTCCCCCACATGACCTCAATGGTCCCCCCAGCTCTGGTCCACCCCCCCCCTCGGGCAACAGGCGAAATGGAGACGGAATTGTAGTATTGTATAGTATTTATATGTTGTCCATGTGTTGTGAATGCATGGATTATGTCCTGCTGCATAGTAGAAAGGGTTGGGCTGGATGGCCCTTAGGGGTCTCTCCAAACTCTTGGATTCTATGCTTCTATCATCATCATCATCATCATCATCATCTTCATCATCATTATGTAGAGGCTGGCTGGCCATCTGTCAGGAGTGCTTGGATTGTGTCCTCCTGCATGGTAGAAGGAAGTTGATCTGGATGATCCTTAGGGGTCACTCCAAACCTTAGGATTGTATGATGATGTTATAATTATTATTAGTATTAGTATTATTATTGAGAGGCTGGGTGGCCATCTGTTGGGAGTGCTTGGCTTGTGTCCTGCATGGCAGAATTGGGTTGCGCTGGATGGCCTTTAAGGGTGTTTCCTAACTGTCTGATGCTATGATTCGATGTGTATTTTTATTGTGCAGATATTGGATGGCCATCTGTCAGGAGTGATTGGAATGTGTCCTCCTGCATGATATAAGGAAGTTGAACTGGATGATCCTTAGGGGTATCTGCTAACCTTAGGATTATATGATATTCTTATTCTTATTATTCTTATTATTCTTATTCTTCTTCTTATTATTATTGAGAGGCTGGCTGGCCATCTGTTGGGAGTGCTTGGATTGTATCATCCAATGGCAGAGTTGGGTTGGACTGGATGACCTTTAGGGGTCTCTCCTAACTGTCTGATTCTATGATTTGATTTGCATTATTATTGTGCAGATCTTGGATGGCCATCTGTCAGGAGTGCTTGGTTTGTGTCATCCTGTATGGTAGAAGGAAGTTGAACTGGATGATCCTTAGGGGTGTCTCCTAACCATATGATGGTCATCTGTTGGGCATGCTTGGATTGTGTCCTCCATTGCAGAATTGGGTTGGACTGAATTACCACAGTAATTATTTCATATTACAGTAGAATCTCACTTATCCAACATTCGCTTATCCAGTGTTCTGGATTATCCAACGCAGTCTGCCTTTTAGTAGTCAATAGGCTTGAGCGATCCACGAAAAAATTGATTCTAAACTCGTTTCAAAAGTAGAGGGGGGTAGCGTTTCGTTTCTGAAGTCATTTCCGAATTTTGCCCCCCAAAAAATTCGAAATTAACGAAAATTCGTTAGTTTCAAAAGTAATTCATTAATGGCGGACGCGCATGCGCAGTGGCCCAAAAACAGCCCAAGGGGGGGGGGGAGTTAGGGGGCTCTCCTGCACTCATTTTTTCAGCTATACTGATCAACTTTGGTACAGTGGGAGAACACAATCCACCCTGCTTGTTCGCTAAATTGCAGAGCGTTTGCCCTTTCCTAAGATTTATTGCGCAATTTCATAGTTCATATAAAAAAACTTTATTTACCAATTGCAAAAATCTGTTCCTGCTTTTGAATTGTTATTTCCCACCCCACCACCTGTTCAATAGGGGTTCCTTCACTGTGAAAGTCCTTCTTCTACTTGTGTAACATTGTTTCAGTGCCCGTAAATCTGTCAAAATGTTAGGACATTGGGGGGCATTGGCCAAGAGACACATTGTGCTGCCCACAATGCGCAATGACTTTCCCCAGGCATCCATATTGGAGGCCATTATACCACAGTGGTCAAGCCCCTCCCCCTCCCAAGAAATGTAAGATTTGTGCGACGTTGGTTTGATTTATCGCCTGATGGCAAAATGGGGGCTTGGATCCCACTCCCCTAGGGAGCCGGCCACTGTGGGCCAGCTCCCACCCCCGCCCCTTTCCCCAAAGCAGCAGGGCGTGGGCTTAACTGCGGAAATAGACATATGGGGGCATGGATCCCACACCCCTGCCCCTTTCCCCAAAGCAGTAGGGCGGTGGCTTAGCTGCAGAGATACACATGAGGGTTTGGATCCATTAAAAGCACTGGCAGGGGGAGTGGGAAAAATTGCAGCAAAAAGAAAGAAAAAATCAACGTGGTGATCCGAACCGCAATGTCTATCTCAGCAGCAAAGACCCCACCCTGCGCCGGCCATAGCCGGCCGGCACGCATCCCGCAGACAGAGAGAGAGAAAACAAGAGGACCCCGCGCCAAAGGAAGGATCTGGGAAAAATTGCCCAAATATGTACGGAAGGACAGCTGGGAGAGAAGAGAGATGCGATGCATCGTGGGAAACTCGACCACGTAGGCCGAGAGGCAGCAAAAAGAAAAGAAAGAAAAAATCCGCAGGCAGCAAAGACCACACCCTGCACCGGCCACAGTTGGCCGGAATGCATCCCTGAGAGAGAGAGAGAAAAAAACCAGAGGACCCCGCCCCAAAGGAAGGATCTGGGGAAAATTGCCCAAATATGTGCGGAAGGACAGCTGCGAGAGAAGAGAGATGTGATGTATCGTGGGACGTGGGAAACTCGACCACATAGGCCGAGAGGCAGCAAAAAGCAGAAAGAAAAAATCGACATGGGGATCCGAACCCCAATGTCTATCTCAGCAGCAAAGACCCCACCCTGCGCCGGCCACAGTTGGCCGGCACGCATCCCTGAGAGACCGGCCCGGCCCACCCACAAAGTTTTCTGCTTTTGCGACCTTAGCCTCTACCCACGCCACCACCCCACCACCCAAGGGGAAGGGGGTGTCGCCTTTTGGGCAGCTAGTGAAAAGGGGTCCCAAGCCCCTCTGACCAGGGGGGCCGGCCACCGTTGGCCGGCCCCATGCCACTACCCCACCACCCAAGGGGAAGGGTGTGTTTTCTTAACGTCTGCTAGTGAAATGTGGGCCCAAGCCCCACTGACCAGGGGGGCCGGCCACCGTTGGCCGGCCCCACGCCACCACCCCACCACCCAAGGGGAAGGGCGTGTTTTCTTAACGTCTGCTAGTGAAAAGGGGTCCCAAGCCCCACTACCCAGGGGGGCCGGCCAACGTTGGCCGGCCCCACGCCACCACCCCACCACCCATGAGATCTCACCCAGCACTGCCCATTTCTGCCAAGAAGCAGGAATTTCCTTCTTGATTGTCTCTCTCATACCACGGTGTTTGTCGCATCACCCTGGTCGATCACAAACAGGATCCAAGCCTTCCGGTTGTCTGGGCACCACACTCGCATCAAACGATGAAAAACTTGTTGAGATCCCCCGGGTGGGCTCCATTCCACCATGTTTCCTAACCAGACTTCTGTGTCATCCAGACCAGAGCCCCAAAGTCTCTAGCCGCCACAAAGGCACACTCCCTGACAGCAAACCGTCTGCGGCCCTGGCCGCACCCCTACCGGATGGACACAAGCAAGCTGGCAGTCCGCAGGGTAGTCGTGGCCACCATCACATCAATAATGATTATAATAATAATAACAACAGTAAGATCTTTATTTTTATTCCCCGCCCCATCTTCCCGGAGGGACTCTGAGCGGCTTCCATGGGGCATGCCCGTCAACAATACAATGGCAGCAATTAAACCAATATATATATATATATATATATATATATATATATATATATAAAAGAAAATGTTGCATCAATAACACATAAAATAAAAAAGCTGTCACAGTCAGCATACAGCATTACCTGCTTAAAAAACAGTGGTGTAAAAACACGGCTCTGGGCCGAGGGCTGAATACTTCCACAGAGATGAGGTAGTTTGACAGTTAAAAATCAATAAAGTGCGAAATACTCTTGGCCTGGCAACCAATTCTTCAATAGGCAACGATCCACCCCACAGTCCTCGAAGGCTTTTTGGAAGAGGAAGGTTTTAAGGCTCTGATGTAAGGTTCATGTTTCTATGGAGTTGAACTAGAGGGAAGACTTGTGTGTGTCTGGTGTTATTAAAGTTCTCTAGCAGATAAGCTGGAAAGAGGGAAATGACTTCTGTTGGTATACAGTTTCAGTAAAGTTGTGGATGTAAAATAATGAAAGATATTGTCTTTATGGAGTAGAAATGAAACCAAAGAACTTAAACATAGCACAAATGTTGAGACAAAAGAAACCATGAAGACATAACTCATTGTTTTTAATAGCAATACAGAGTTTCTGAGTGGTTTGTTTCTCTACTTATGAGTCTGCGGAAGATTAGCATCACATACTTTCCCTCTGTGTCTTATCCTCTCAGACACACGCATAGAGAAAATAATTATAGCAGGCAATGGCTGGGATCCATTAAAAAAAGGTTTATCCCTGTCATTGTGGGAGTTCAGTTATCCCATATTGTAAAAGCATTGGAAAGGGGTGGGAGATAAATAAAATGTTTCCGTTATCCTAAACGACAAGAGGCTTTGGGCAGGGTGTCCCACATATAACGATGGCAGTGTTAACAAAGTTGGCTTGTAAAGCACCTTTCATTTCATCCGTCAAAACACAGTCCTCATTTTCAAATACAAAACGCTAAGAATTGTCCTGGACTGTATAATCAGCTTAAGTGTTGGAAAAGTGCACCTGGTACTGTTGCACTGCAGACATTTCTGCAAGTACCGTAATATTTTCTGATGTCAAGACATAAAATTATTTTATTAATTTCATTACAATAAAATAAAATTAAAATTATTTTATTTTATTTTGTCCTCATGTTGTTTGGGCCGCTGCCCCAAGTAAGCCGCACCGAGTCCACGCAGGGAGATGTTGGCGGGAAATAGAAAATTTTTTAATCATTTTACATTGATCGTATTATAAACTCTCTGAGAGTCCTCCTCGCTTCAAAGGGATTTCTTGATATTCCAGGACCGGGAGTTTGGCCTCGAGGAAGAGTATTCTCAGATCGGTCACTCGGCAAGCTGCTGCAAGGGGTCACACCATCGTCGGCCATGTTGAATACTCTCTTCAAAGCCTTGAACTGCTTGGAGGATAATTAATGGAATGTGCTGGGTTATTTGGGAATTCCAAGTCACCTAGTCTGTCCCACGAAAAGTGTTAGTTGACATGCTGGGAACAGAAAATGGATCAACCGCCGTTTGCAAGATTGGGAATGGGTTGCGGCAGGGCCGCATAAGTTCAGCCTCTGGAATCATCTAGCTGTTTGTGTGGAACATTAAATGCGACATGCGTGGCTAGAGGATCTGTAGGCAGGATTTGAAATTAATGGAAGGCACATTTACAACCTATGGTATGAGATAACAGTCTGCTGGCTGAAAGAGAGTAGGGGCAGAGGAGCCTTCTCTCAAAGGTGAAAGAAGAAAGGACCAAAGCTGGGGTTGTAAGAGAAGGAAGCCTAAGGGAACCACACAGATTTGTAACTGTCAACAACATGGATTGGATGTGGAGGGTATGACAGACGTTTTATTTCTTCTTGCGACATATCACTGCAGGTGCGGACTGTGGCCTGGAAGTTAGTAGAGGTTTTGCAGAGCTATGTCCACACTTGACAAAATAAGAGCAGAGACTTCACGCAAACATTGGAGGACCGCATACTCGCATTGTCATTGCAATGCCATACCCCATAGCAACCTGTGGATGTGAGAGCTTGACCGTAAGGAAGGCTGAGCGTGGGAAGAATGGCACTTTTGAACTTAATTGCTTTTGGAAAAACAGGACAGTGCCTGGGAGTGTAAGAAGATCCAACTGGTCCATCCTCCCTGTTATAATGCCCGGCCGCTTCAAGGAGGTAGTGAAATTACAGGCAAAGCATCAGGATGGCATGAAGGAAATGTCGCCGTTGATGTCCGACAGGGAAGTCTTCTGTGAATCCGTCCAAGAGTTCTCCATAGCTCGGAGAAGACTACAAGTCTGAGCTCAGAGTGAAAGACTTACTGCGGTGTGATTCCACCCTCTTCTATCTCCCGCCAAAAAGCCAGCAAAAAGCACTTCCGAAGCCAGAGAACCTGCGCCCACAGGTCACTAGCAGCCGCAAAGGCACACGCCCTGATGGCCAAACGGCACCGTCCGCGTGCTCGGCCAGAGGGCGCGGGGACCATCAGGCGGCCGTCCCGCGGCCACAGCGTCGACCACACCCGCTCAAGGTGATGGGACACTAGACAACAATTTTGAGAAATGGTGACCAAGGCCGAGGTGTCCCACTTTCTGCGGTGTGATTCCACCCTCTTCTATCGTCCCGCCAAAAAGCCAGCAAAAAGCACTTCCGAAGCCAGAGAACCTGCGCCCACAGGTCACTAGCAGCCGCAAAGGCACACTCCCTGACGGCCAAACGGCACCGTCCGCGTGCTCGGCCAGAGGGCGCGGGGACCATCAGGCGGCCGTCCCGCAGCCACAGCGTCGACCACACCCGCTCAAGGTGATGGGACACTAGACAACAATTTTGAGAAATGGTGACCAAGGCCGAGGTGTCCCACTTTCTGCGGTGTGATTCCACCCTCTTCTATCGTCCCGCCAAAAAGCCAGCAAAAAGCACTTCCGAAGCCAGAGAACCTGCGCCCACAGGTGACTAGCAGCCGCAAAGGCACACGCCCTGACGGGCAAATGGCACCGTCCGCGTGCGCGGCCAGAGGGCGCGGGGACCATCAGGCGGCCGTCCCGCGGCCACAGCGTCGACCACACCCGCTCAAGGCGATGGGACAGTGAAAGAAGACAATTTTGAGAAGTGGCCAAGGCCGAGGTGTCCCACTTTCTGCGGTGTGATTCCACCCTCTTCTATTGTCCCGCCAAAAAGCCAGCAAAAAGCACTTCTGAAGCCAGAGAACCTGCGCCCACAGGTCACTAGCAGCCGCAAAGGCACACGCCCTGACGGGCAAACGGCACCATACGCGTGCGCGTACAGAGGGCGAGGGGACCATAAGGCGGCCGTCCCGCGGCCACAGCGTCGACCACAGCCTCTCAAGGCAATGGGACAGTGGAAGAAGACAATTTTGAGAAGTGGTGGACAAGGCCGAGGTGTCCCGCTTTCTGCGGTGTGATTCCACCCTCTTCTATCGTCCCGCCAACAAACCAGCAAAAAGCACTTTCGCAGCCAGAGGACCTGCGCTCACAGGTCACTAGCAGCCGCAAAGGCACACGCCCTGACGGCCAAACGGCCCCGTCCGCGAGCGCAGCCAGAGTGGAAGACAATTTAGAGAAGTGGTGACCAAGGGTGAGGTGTACTACTTACTGCGGCAAGACACATCTGTGTCTAGCAGCCACAAAGGTTCTGATGGACCGTTATCTCTGTAAAGTGAGACTCTGCCGTATTCCTTCACCAAATATGTCTTACTGAAGGATCCACATCGATTATAACAATGTTCTTTCTGTACAGGAACTGCGAGGATCTGGAGAAGACCTTACAGTCATGGCTCATTCCCGAAATATTTTTTGCCAAAAAAAGGGTAGAGATTTGAATTTAATCCGTTCTGAACCCAAAGCGGATGCATTTCCTACCTTGGCTTTTATGGACTAAGTTCCCCCAGAATATCCTTCTTCCCATCCAGAATCATTATTACCGGAGACAAAACCTATAGGAACCTCAGGGAACGGCCCCTAGAGATTGATTTACCAAAAACGAAAGTGGGCAACGGTGTGTGATGATAAAGACGAGAACAGAAGGGATGAGAGGAAGGAAAGCATAGTAGGATAGAGGAGAGAGTTGTTGGACATAGGCCAAAGGGGCAACACCCCCCAACAGAAATAGCCAAAGTTAATCAGAAGCAGAGCAGCTTAAAGGAGGAGAACTGTTGTTCTAGGAGGCGTCGGTGTCAAAATCCAAATCGGGGAAATTCTACACGGGAAGGTTGGCCTTCAGGAAGACCAGTTTCTCAACTGTTTGAGAGTCCAGCAAGCTGCGGTGGGGCGTGACTATATCTCCCGCTAGGCTGAAGACCCTTTCGCTCTGCACGCTGGTGGGCGGACAGCTGAGAAACTGGCGGGCTACGTGCGACAGATCCGGCCACATGTGATCATGTGAAGCCCAATAGGCCAATGGATCACAAGAAATTATCTCAGGAGGCTCCTCAAAGTACCTGTTGACCGAGCATTCGGCCGAGTCTACCTTTTGCGCAGAAGCCAGCAAAGAGGAATCTTCCGAGCGGGCTAGTATGGCCACCGTCTCTGCAAAGAAAGCGTTTCCTGGTCGCGGCTGAAGATCCGTAACCCTACGGCAACCCCCTGCCGGCTCCCCGGGACTATCACTCTCGCCACTAGCGCTAGTGCTGGGGGTGGCAGGGATTTCCGGTAGAGGGGCCACTGTGCCCGTTTCCCCCACCCTGGCAGCAAAGACCTCCCTCACAAGGTTAACTAGTTGGGTCTTCCATACGGTAAAGTCTTTTGGGCAGACGTTGTACTTTAGCCGTGGATCACACAAGGCCGCCAGCATATGGACCTTGCTGGAAAGAAGTGGCTCTAGGCGTTTCCGTACAGCAAAGGACAACCTCCTCACCACCTCCTGGACCGGCGGTGTCAGCGGTCCAGCCAGGGAGTCCAGTGTTCGACCGGCCCCAAGCATTTCTAGGTGCCTCCTTAGCCCCAAGACCATGGGCACTGCCTGGCTAAGAAGGGCTTTTGATTCCGAAAGGGTCTCTGTGGCATGTTTGAATGGCTTTAGGACGTCTACCAGCTTGGAGATGGTGTCCCACTCTTGCTTAGTTGGAACAAGCTTGCTAACAGGCGCAACCAATGTGAGGGAGATGCCGTGTACCGCCTTCTCCTGCTCGACCATGCGTTCGAGCATCTTATAGTTTGAATTCCACCGGGTAGAGACGTCCTGGAGCAGCTTGTGCTGCGGGAGGCCTTCAAGGCTCTGCCTGTCTCTCAGCTGTCGGGCTGCCTTGATGCTCCTGTGGAAGTAGCCCGCAATCTTTCTACAGCGCTCGATCAGCAGGGCGATGTTTGTGGTGCTGGCCGGCTGCTCTTCCGGACTCTTTAAACCTTCCTTGACGGTATTGTGAAGCAAGTGGGCCATGCAGGGGACATTCAAAAACCCTGCACTTTCAACCGCTTTGATCATATTTTTACCAGCGTCAGTCACCATGAAGCCCCTCCTCATTTCGTCCGGCCTGCACCGCATCCACTCCCCCATCATGTTTCCCAGATAGCTGCAGATGGTCTCTGCCTTGTGATCACGATCAACTACCTCCATAGCGAGGAGTGCCCAACGATGGGATGTATCCATACTGCCTTCCTTCTCCCACCAATGTGCCGTGAGAGAGAGGTAGGAATGGCCTCCTCCCAAGCTTGACCAAATATCAGAGGTAAAATGGATGTGTCCTCCCATGGCGCTCCGCAACATCTGGATAATGCGTTCCTTGCAGCCCTCGTACAATCCGGGAATAACTTTTCTGGAAAAGGTGTGACGGGAGGGGATTTTGTAGCGGGGGCACAGGCGTTTCATAAGGCGGATGAAGCCTTCTTGTTCAACCAGGCGGAAGGGATGGTGATCAAGGTCCATCATCTCTCCAACACTTTGGGTTATCTGCTGGGGTGTGGGTAATGTTTCCCCCGTTCTCTTCCTGGCTAAAGGCATGCCCCAATCCTCCAAGGTGGACTGTGTCTGCCTTCCACCATCTACACCAGGAGAACTTTGTGTGCTAATGCTGCCACTGCAAGGGCTTGCAGCTCCCCCTCCTACCGATATCGAGGGATGGTGTCGCTTCATGTGAGAGCTCAACCCCGAGGTCGCAAGATGTCTCAGGTCTCTGCCTCTGCTGATATTTGCCCCACAGTGTCTACAAACTGCCAAAGTGGCACGCTGAGTGTGGACATGGAAATGGTCCCAAATATATGACCTTGGCCTCCCCACAGCCACTGTGCCAACGCCCAGGGAGATAGGAGTCGTGGGCACCCTTTCAGCAGCATGAGAAAGTCTATGATTTGATGGTACTACCTCCTCTACCTCCTCCTCACTGTCAGTAGCGGGTGGAGGGGTGGGGTTATCAAGATCCTCACTATCCACCACCTGTAGTTCCAGGACGGCAACACCTGCATGTTCCATTGATCGTCCACTTGTCTCAGCTCCAACCGACAACTGGCTCCGGGTGGAGGGCTGTGAACTTTCAGCAGTCGAACAGCCAGCTTCTTCATCAAGTCCACCCACTCCCATCGTTCCGCGTTCCAGATGGATGGGACCCACCCTAACTTTTTTGGCCCCCCACAGTGTCCAGGCTGTTGCTTGACCACTAGCAGGACTTGCTCCACCAGACCCGCGTTCAGCTGAACGCTTCATGATAACGGGAGTGTTTTCAGCTTACAGAAGGGAGGAAGGTATTGTGTTACTGGGGGGAAAGATGTGTTGTTTCTTGATTGGCAATGTGTTCTGGGTCGAACTGCCGCAAACCCTTGTATTACTGTTTTTCTTATTGTTATACGTAAAAAAGGGGATACCTGTATTTTCCAGACCTTGATAGGGTTAATAGGAGAAAGATATTTGCAGCAAGCCCTACTTGAGCAGCTGAGAAGAAAGGAAAGAGGGGGAACCAAGAACAGGCTCCCTTTTTTCCCAAAGCAGGTGGTATTATACGGAGGATAATGGGATGCGCAACCCTTTTGCCAGACTTTGCTAGCGATTCACTGCTGCCTGGCACTGACTGCAAGCCCTATAGAGCAGCAGGAACCAAAAAGAGGCTCCCTTTTTTCCCAAAGCAGCTGGTATTATACGGAGGATAATGGGATGCGCAACCCTTTTGCCAGACTTTGCTAGCGATTCACTGCTGCCTGGCACTGACTGCAAGCCCTATAGAGCAGCAGGAACCAAAAACAGGCTCCCTTTTTTCCCAAAGCAGGTGGTATTATACGGAGGATAATGGGATCCGCAACACTTTTGCCAGACTTTGCTACTAGCGTTGAAAAAAAGAAAAGTTTCCTAATCAAAACGAAAGCCCACCCCGCCCGCAGCAGCAGGCAATATGGCGCAGCAGAAAAATTGCAGGGCTGGTGGGCAAATGGCAAACGCCAAGCTTGTGGGGAAAAAAGGCCACAGGCCCTTTGGAAAAAAAAATTCAGAAACACCCAACAGTTTCCCACCCCACCTCACCCACCCAACCTTTTCTCCCGGTCTTCTAATCTGTAGCTCAGCCAAGGAAGCTGTGACGCAGCAATCTTGCCTGCCTGCCTGGAATCTCACTCCCAACTAGTGTTGAAAAAAAGAGAAGTTTCCTAATCAAAACGAAAGCCCACCCCGCCCGCACCAGCAGGCAATATGGCGCAGCAGAAAAATTGCAGGGCTGGTGGGCAAATGGCAAACGCCAAGCTTGTGGGGGAAAAAGGCCACAGGCCCTTTGGAAAAAAAAATTCAGAAACACCCAACAGTTTCCCACCCCACCTCACCCACCCAACCTTTTCTCCTGGTCTTCTAATCTGTAGCTCAGCCAAGGAAGCTGTGACGCAGCAATCTTGCCTGCCTGCGGAATCTCACTCCCAACCCACCCTCTCTCTGCAGATCCCGAGCCGAAATGAGCCACGAGGCGCCCGTGCACGCTCTTTTAATTCAGGTCGTACCAGCCCCTCCCCTGGGTTAAACGTGCTCTCTGATTGGCCACAAGGTGGAAACAACACGCTAGGTTGCCCCAGTGCACTTAAACAAGTTTGGGTGATTTGCAAAACCTTGTTTTCCCAACGAAAAAAAAGACGACATAAGAAAAAGGGCCTTTCGCGGTTCGAAACCGCGATATCCAGACGAGTGGACAATCTAGGTCGTATATTGCTTCACAAGTTACAAAAGTAATGAATTAGTAACGACTAACGGGGAAATCGAATTATTTGAGCAAGCCTAGTAGTCAATGTTTTTGTAATCAATGTTTTAAATTCATTGTGATATTTTGGTGCTAAATTTGTAAATACAGTAATTACTACATAGCATTACTGCACATGGAACTACTTTTTCTGTCCAATTTGTTGTATAACATGATGTTTGGTGCTTAATTTGTATAATCATTACCTAATTTGATGTTTAATAAGCTTTTTCTGAATTCCTTCTTATTATCCAACATATTCAGTTACCCAACGTTCTGCCGGCCTGTTTATGTTGGATAAGTGAGACTCTACTGTATATTTATAATCTTATATTATCTGTTGTCGAAGGCTTTCATGGCTGGGATCACAGGGTTGCCACACAGCCTCTGAGGATGCCTGCCATAGATGTGGGTGGAACATCAGGAGAGAATACTTCTGGAACATGGCCACACAGCCCGAAAGACATGCAACAACCCTTATATTATCTGCTTAGAACTGGATTATATGAGGCCCCTTCTTCACAGCTGTATAAAATGTACACTGAAGTGGATTATGTGGCAGTGTGGAGTCAAGATAATCCAGTGTCAAGCAGATAATATAAGATTACAAATGGGTTATATAGCTGTGTGGAAGGGCCTTGATCTACACTGCCATATAATCCAGTGCAAATTAGATAACCTGTGGAAGAGGCCTAAGTGAGGCCTAACTGTGCCTGTCCCCTGGGCTGAGTAGGTTGCTAGGAGACCAAGTGGGCAGAACTTAGCCTTGTAACTGGCAGCAAACAATTATTCCTCTCCCTCTAATTAGGACTTTATTTTTCTTTTCTTTTTGTTGTATCAACTTAGAGCCGTGGATGATGGGTTGTGTTGTCAAATTTCGAGGTTGGGGGGCCTGCAGTTTTGTTGTTTTGTACGCTGCCCTGATGCCGTCACTCTTTTATATATATAGATTTCAGCATATATAACACCGTCCCCTCTCCAAAATAAATCTTGGTGTCTTGCTTTTTAGACTTGTTCCTGGGGTTATTTGGGATGCTGATTCAGAAAATTGCATTAGACAGACCTCATCAGCGTTGACTTCTTGTGACCTCATCATAATGAGGCCCAGAAGTGTCTTCTCTGTGCTGGCATGAACCCATCAAATGATGCAGGGCTACTTCTGGCAGGACTTTGTTGGGCTCTGTGCTCTGTGCAAATGCTTCCTCCCCAGCTTTTCTTGGAACTCGGGAAGGAAGTCAGGGACAGTGGGGAAAGATTGTGGGAAGGGATCCCATGACTACCAACAGTAAGAGGGAAAAGCCTTACACCACCTCATGGTTTTCCCCACTGTCCCCCACTTGGCCTTTAATTGATGAGGTCCTTAGATATCATTATCGTGATTTTCTATGGGCAAACAGATGGTGATTGGTAGATAGTATATGTTCTCAGCTGATGGGGAAAACTGATGCCATTTTTTATTGAGGTACCATAATGTGTGTTGGTCAGTGTAATGCATTCCTTCATCAAAGACAATGTCTGATCCCATAAGATATCTCAGCCTTTAAGAATAATCCACCATATGTCAATATTTCTACAAAAAGTTTCATGTTATTTATTTACTAATTATTTCACTATATAGTTAAGTTTTTTAACTTTCATGATGCAATATTAGAATAGTCCTTACATTCTCTTTACTCACTACAGACTTGCTTTTAGTGGCATGAGTGTGATGGTATATCCAGCAAACCATTATACCTGCTTCATCAATTCTTGACTACTTGGTTTCCACAGTCACGGTGCAGGTGGTGATTTCCCATTCTTCCTTTGAACTCAGGAGAAATCCATTAGCTAGAACTTATAGTTACTGCCACTGAATCTTTTCCTCTGACAGAACCTTGTGGGAGAGCGTTAGCCAGTCATTCTGGGCATGTTTAGCCTGCAGAAGAGAAGGCTGAGAGGAGACATGATAGCCATGTACAAATACGTGAAGGGAAGTCATACAGAGGAGGGAGCAAGCTTGTTTTCTGCTGCCCTGCAGACTAGGACACGGAACAATGGCTTCAAACTACAGGAAAGGAGATTCCACCTGAACATCAGGAAGAACTTCCTCACTGTGAGAGCTGTTCGACAGTGGAACTCTCTCCCCCGGGCCGTGGTGGAGGCTTCTTCTTTGGAGGCTTTTAAGCAGAGGCTGGATGGCCATCTGTCGGGGGTGCTTTGAATGCGATTTCCTGCTTCTTAGCGGGGGGTTGGACTGGATGGCCCATGAGGTCTCTTCCAACTCTACTATTCTATGATTCTATGATTCATTGCCTGAAAATCTGTATTTTCATGCGTTTTGATATTTTTGCCTTTCTTGTGAAGAATAATCAGGCTTCCGACAGGGATGTTCAACCATAGACAAAAATATAATTCAAGGAGGTTGAGTCTGTATACACTATACAGCATTTATAGACTTGTCTTCAGCATTTGAAATAATCTGCTGCATCACATTGTGGGAAAAGCTGGCTGCCACAAACATTGACAGAAGACTACTTACTTTAATCATTATGTTGTATTCTGATACACTATTGAAAATCAGACTTGGACCCAGTGGAGCCCTCAGCAATGAAATCAAAACATCAACTGGTGTGAGACAAGGGTTCATATTAGCCCCATTTCTCTTTAACTTCTATATAAATGACATCATGAAAACATTATCCTCTGACAGTCTACATGGGCCTAAAGTTCTGACCAGAACTATCAACATCTTGCTTTACGCTGATGATATGGTGATCATGGCAATGTCTCCAGTGGGACTGAGAAGATATCTGGCAAAATTCAATTTGTATTGTGAGCTAAATTCCCTCATTATGAATAAGGATAAATCCAAAATTATGGTCTTTGGAAAAAAGAGGAAACGGTACACTTGGACCCTGAATGGTGTACACTTGGAACAAATTAATAGCTACAAATATCTAGGCATTACGTTTTCATCATCTGGTGCTTGGGCTAACCATATTACTCATAGTATACAAAGAGCAACGAAAGCAGCAGGTTCCATTTACAAGCTGTACCATCATAGATACCCAGGCACAATCAGACCCGCCCTGGAAGTCTTTAAGAAAAAAAATGCCAACACTTACATATGGGGCTGAAATTTGGGGACACACCAATTTGGCCAAAATTGAAGCCTTCCAAGTTAAGCAGCTTCACATCCTCCTGGGCCTTTCCAGAACAATGCTGACTGCTGCAGCAAGGGCAGAGCTAGGAATGCTCCCCGTAAAAGCTCAAATTTTAATGAGACAATTCAATTACTGGTCAAAAATAAATCGGATGAATTCCAATAGACTTCCTCACCTATGTTTAGAGGATCAAGACAGACATGTCCACAAGTCATCATGGGTAGTGGCCTTAAACAATGAGATGGCTAAAATTGGCCTTCCTTTACAATTTCTGAATGATCTAGAACCCAGGGCAAAACAAGTGCTTATGCAACGCAACCATGTTATCTATGCTGAATTGGACCTAGCAAGCATAAGTAGGACCTCTGCCACAAAGTTTTTAGCTTCTCACAAAATGAACATGCATTTAGAACTCTCTGACTATTCTAGTTCCGTTACCCCTAAGAAGAATATATACCAGGGCTAGGTTTGAACAAATCGGTATTATGATGCAAACTGGTCGCTACAGCAACATCCCAAGAAATGAGCGATTTTGTGTTTGGGGAGATCAAATAGTGGAAGATATCGAACATTTTTTGATTGACTGTCCAGCATATACTGAACTCCGATACAGATATTTACATCCATTACTATCCAATTTCAGGTCCCACAACAGAAATGATCTTCTGACATTCCTCTTGCAAGGACAAGAAAGATCCACTATAATCAGAGTAAGTCTTTTTATCCTGAAAGCTATCAAGAAAAGAGCACATTTCCTGAAAGAAGAATCAGGAAAATAAGATTCTAACTGTAAACAGAAGGTCAGCTGCTGCCTTGTCTTCCTTTTTTCCTCATGTTTATTTGTATTTTGAAATGGTCATATGACTGGTCAAATAAATAAATTATAATTAATTAATGATATTTTGCCTTCCATTATTAAGACACACTACATGATTTGTTTTGGTAAGCATACTAAATCCTCAAGGAAGAATAAAATACACCTATGGCTAGGAAAGCTACGTTTCAGTAATTGCTTATATTTAGCCATATTAGAACCATAAGTTATGCAAAGATCATTTGTTACTTCTGTTCAGGTTTCTAATCTTAACTGATCTCTTTGCTCTTTCATCTCTGATGGCTTTTTACCACACTGTGATAGAAATTCATTTTCTAATACAAGAACATGCAATATTAAAGAAGTGTCACACGTTTGTTATGCTAGTCAGGAGGCAGAATTAGTCTATTCAAAGCCAAACTTATGTTTGAACTGATCTGTCCTATGGTTTTGTTTAGAGCATAAGATTCACAATTATTTTGCATTTCAGTTTAAGATTATCAGTTTCAATGCTTCAATAGTTCATTGGGGAGAGAACATGATTTTTCAGCTTTTTTGGTTAAGCACTTATGCAGGTTAAGCTTGGCTTTCCATAGCTGGCATGCTGAAAATCCCCACATTTTATCAGCACATTGCACTTGGGAGGAATTTTGCTAAAGCTAAATTTTGCTAAAGCTAAATTTTGCTAAAGCTAAATTCCTTAGGAACAGAATAAAGTATATTGCTACTGATCCTTCATTGTGACAGAAGTTAATTTTCAACAGTCGGATTTATACTTAGCTGAAATATATTAGAATACATTTTTGGTTGTAGGCCAATGCAGTGTATTAGGTTATTAGAAATTTTCTTTGAAAAGGCCACTGAATTATAAATTAATTAATTTGGCAATGTCTGTAAGGAAATACATTATTCCTCATTATACTGATACACTATTGTCTCCTTTAATGAATGAATCTTTGGTAGCCAAATGGTATGTAAATCTCATTACTGCAGTTGTAAGCCATTGCTAACCACAGCAGAAAAATTTGAATGTTAAGTTTACATTTATTTCTCAAACAGATATCATAACTATATCTGAGTAGGGCTGTGTGAAAAATCCAATATGAGTTATTCTCCTTGCCCTATTTTTCCAGACCATGCCACCTAGAAATAGCCTTAGACTGAGTACATATTATGTTTGGAAATCTTCTTTTCATAATTGTGATGAATTTTGAAGAATAGAAAAGAAAAAAAGAAACTATATCTAGCAGCAGCAGTAATCTGCGTTTCATGACTCAAGGTAAAGTAAAACATACTTTTAATACATATATAAAACAAAGATGTATCATATATACTAGTATTAAAACACAGAACAAGAATTAAAACATACTAATAAAATCTAAATTTAAAATTCAATATTTAAAATTGACCAATTAAGCCTGCCAGAAGAGAGAGTTCTTTAATTGTGTTTTAAATTTTGTCAGTTTGTTTAGGTGTCAAATCTCTTCCAGCAGGTCATTCCACAGTCCAGGGACGGCTAATGAAATGTACATATTTGAAAAGTATGCAATTACAATATTATGCACAGAGGTCTACAAAGAGATGACATGCAAACAATGCATTCAATTTGAAAATGTGCAGATGAAAAATGTGTAAATAGGATGGTATTTACAGAAGTAGAATCAAAATGGACCTGTGGGCATGGACCTGGAATAAGGAGAGTCTTGAGAGATTTATGTTCCTGTAATAATCTGACAGTATGGAGAGTTCCTTACAGAAACAGGGCACTTCACAATTATAAATCTCTAAGCTCCCAGATTGTTATATACACTTCACTCTATGGGTAAATGCACTGAAAGGTAGTAACAGATTTATGTTTTGCAGCAGAAAAATAGTAACTGTTTCTAAAAGAGGATGTAAACCATATGTGATTTATACAGTTATAGCTGTTACATACTATTTTGTCATTGTGTATTTTTAAGGAACTCTGCAATTAGTAGCTTGGTGAAATGCTTAAAATTTATTGCTTGATAACTCAAGATACTTAGGAAACATCTTCACTGGCCAGGTAATGTGAGACAAAAGCAGCAGAGGTGGAAGTAAAGCAAAGGGGTGGTGACCACAAGTGAGCGCAGGAGCAGGAAACTTTGACCAGAATCTACGGGAATCCACATAGAATCCACAGCCATAGAAAATTCACAGAAGATTCAGGGGCAATTTTTAAAATGTATTTTCTGTATCAAAGACAACTTTTTTTAAACACAAGAAAATATATCCTGTTCCAAATACACAGATTCCTTTTTGCTTTTTCTACAAACCCCACATGTTTTGCTACCAAAATTTTTTACAGTATTCAGTGCTTTTGCACAACCTCTGTAGTCATGCACATGTGATATTTTCAGTCTTCAATTTTAACTTTCAGAGTTTGGAGGAGGGAGGGATAGATATAGTTGAAACTGTGATAGACATCTGAAATCCTGCCTTCTAACTATTCATTTAATCGTACCATAAACTGTTTATTGGTAATAATTGGTGATGTCCAAAGGCATTACTGCAGAGCAGGGGTCCCCAAACTAAGGCCCGGGGGCCGGATGTGGCCCTCCAAGGTCATTTACCTGGCCCCCACCCTCTGTTTTAGACTTAGGCTCACCCAAAGTCTGAAATGACTTGAAGGCACACAACAACAACAATCCTACTTAACTTGACTATCTCATTAGGCAGAAGCAGGCCCACACTTCCTATTGAAATCCTGATAGGTTTATGTTGGTTGAAATTGTTTTTATTTTTAAATATTGTATTGTTCATTCATTTACTAATATTGTGCTATGGTAATAATATAATATATTGTGTATACATATAATATTGATAATAATATTCTAATGTAATACAATATAATATAATATTTATTTATTTATTATAGTATTTCTACCCCACCCTTCTCACCCATAAAGGAATACACTTGGCAACACTTACAAAGGTATTATGGAAAAACTATTCCTATTTATAGTTTAAGTGCCAATTATGTCAAATAAAAATAAAAACCAGACAAAGTCTTATTGTTGACTTAATAACAATCAAAATTGCTGTCGCGGTGTTGAATCGAGTTAAATAAACAGTTCTTAACATGCAGGTATACAATAAGGCAACCCTTCACATAAGCTATAACATAAAACTGTTGTAGTCTCTAGTTTGATTTCAATCTTGTCAAATCAAATAAATAAAAACATGCAGAATCTACTGCCCTCTTGATAGTGTTCTCAAGTGTTGCTGGAGCGTGGAAAAAGACAGTTCAGTAATTAATATAACATCTGTATAAGTTCTTCTTAGAGTAGCTCCTGGATACCAGTCATATAACGATAAGGGTTAAATGAATAGGTTGTTGTGTCAAAAGTCAGACGCAAGAGAGCAAAACAGAGTTTATAAAAGCAAATGTCCAAAAATAGCTCAAGAAACACAAAAAGGCTTAAAACACTTAACTTTCAGTGTTATTAAGCAGATTGAGCAAGAAAAACCCCAAAAACAAAGACTGGCAAATAATCCGGATTAAACTTAGAGTCCTAGAACTTGACTCAAGAGTTCACAATGGGCCAAAAAATGAGGGTAAAAACTAAGACAAGCAGTATTGAAGCCCACAAACCCTTCCCAAAACTTAAACGTTCAAAGGGAGTTCAAAACCAAACAAACGCCGAAACTGGGCTAAAGGACTCTCAGTTAAGAGCAAACAAGCCAGCGGAACAGCGAGACGCTGACTAGCCCACAGCAACCGCTGCAGGAACACACGCCAAACCAGATGTTAAAGGAGTTTAGCAAGAAAGCGTCGTCGGGCCGGTCTGGAGTCAGGATAAGCCAGCAGCACCAAGCTGTTGTAGAAGCAAACGCCAAGCCAGGAGTTAAAGGGGCAGAGCGAGAAAGCGTCGTCAAGCCGGTCCGGAATCGGGATGAGCAGTCAGGCAGCCACCGAGTAGAGAATGATGCCAAACCACGATTTGAGAGCGAAGAGCAAAGCCGAGTCAAGTTCCAGTCCAAGGTCCAAGATCCGAGAGGTTGAAGTCATCCAAGAAGGTCACAACACGGAATGGCACAGAGAGCCAAAGCAACAGGGGCGAACAGCAGCTAATACAAAATAGTAATAACAGTGCAGTCCAGGAAAACCCACACAATTCCAGCCCTCTGTTGCAGAATAACCCAGATTAAACTTACATCCGTTGCAAAGTCCCAGTCCAGTCTTCAGTAACACACACAGGAAACTCAATGGCGCCCAGTAACACCTTGCCACACGCAAGGTATAATGGCCAAACAACCCCAATATATCCAGGTCTCCCTGGGCTTCCAAACTATCCATGCCCAAAGAGCAGGTGTCTCAACTTCTTAATCTGAATCAGAACTCCACACAGCCAATGCCCTTGGGTCAGGTGTTCCGAATTCTTCATCAGAGTCACAATCATCCTGCCCATGCCCAACTCTATCCACACCTGTGGACCCCCTCTCACTCCTCCAAGCAGACCAAATGGGATCTGCTTCTGAAGACACCCAAGCTTCCCCAGCATCAGCAGCATCCATGGGCCCCGATTCTTCCTCAAGCATCTCCGGTGCCTGTGCTCAGTCCGTGCCCGGTAACTCTGTTAATACCTGTTCCCCAGCATCCATTTCCTCTTCCAGATCCCCATCTGAATCTTCCTCAGAAGACTCCCCATCAGTCTCCCTGACCCTCTTCCTAAACAAATCTTCCAACGAGCCTTCCTCGCGAGGGTTTTTCCTTCCTCTCCTGATCCCACCACTATCATCCACAGTCTCCGAAGGCGCATTCACAACATGTTGTTTCTAGGTGTTGATACCAATCCGTTGTAGGGTATCTGGGATGGCCAAGTGATCTGTGGTGCCGGGGATGGTTATGACTGGTTTCCCGGGTATAGGCCATTTTCATTCCTTCTTCAGGTAAGCTAGTCTTCCCACTGTTTGTTTGGCTCTGCGTTCTTAATTCTTATGTCCTAGGAGGATCTTTACACACAGTGTTCTTTATCAAAGAGTGCTGAGGCTCTGCCTTCTTAATTCTTCTATATATAAAAAAATAAAAAGAGAAACTATCTCTTTTTATTAGTATACACTTCAAAGGTAAAATAAAAGTAATATATACCATACATGTTAAAAAACACCCCAATTAATGTATAACAAAAAGAGAAGCATAATATAAGGATTAAGGTTAGAACTTACATGTCCTAGGAGGATCTTTACACACAGTGTTCTTTATCAGGTTGCAAGCATTCTACTGAGGAACAGTAATTGCTTAAGTACTATAGCACATTTAAAGGAATATAGCACAATTAAAGAAAACAGGTAAATTCTAATTTATCGTTCAAGCCCTGAGGAGTTAAAGACTTTAGTTTGTGGATCCAAAAGGTCTCCCTGCGAATCAGAGATATTCTGATATCCATATTAAAGGGGGCTTGTAGTTTCTCTAAGACAAAGTACTTAAGATCATTACAGGAATGGGAGCTATCTTTAAAATGCAAATACAATGTGGATTCAGTGATTTGGAAACTGTTTATTGATTTTTAAGTATTATTTACTGGTACAGGGAGACTGTTTCTGAACATTCTTCTGTCATAGGGAAGATGTTTAAGACAACTAAAAATTGTGTAGTAGAAAATGAAATGGAAGTGTCATTAACAGGCTGCTTCTTTCTGTAAATCAATATTGTCACAAAGTCATATTTATTTCTTAAATAGATAAGTGAAACTCACAATTGTAGTATCTTGTTATTTTATATCTACTGGGATAGCTATTTTGTATTGAGAGAGCTTACCTTCTAACAGTCTAACAGTGATGGAAGATGATGTGCTGATATAGCCTTGTTTTTGGTCTCCAAATCTAGGTTTGAATACAAATTGCAAACAGTATGTTTTTGAATTTTTAATTAATAAAAGAGGGAAAGAGCACTGTCCATTGACTTAGCTAACATGAACTTTTAATGCCTTTACAAATTTGTTCAAATTTGTAGAGTATTTCAATCAAAAGAAAACAAAACAAAACCCTGTTGTTTCTGCTGTTGACATTTCCAGGTACATCTACATTGACCCTTCATTGATCCAGAGTTGGAGTGTTTCTACAAACAACTAATAAGATCTAACATAAGCAAAATGGTGGATTCAGCAGGTTCTTGATGTGATCCAACATGATTCTGGTAAAATTAATTTGTTGGAAAAATGAACCTTTTGAAAATTAGCATGAAATAAATTTGTAAAGGAGCAACCAATTTGCTAGAAGGATTTCCCACCTTGTTCTTACAGAGGATTTCATCTAGGTTATCATCTAGGTTTTCATCTGGTTTGCAAATGATAGAGCTTTAATCAGAGAGAGATCGGAAATAGGTTTTTTTTTTTAACTCTGAATGCTTTGGAAGAAGAGTTCATGTCAAAAAGATGCTTCTTCATCTCTGCTGCCATGACATCTGTAATTAGCTTATCTCATAAACTAGATGGTTCATATGATCTACTTCCATATCAATATTAATTGGCCCAGAGGAAATCATTGCATAATCTGATGCATCCATGTAGGAAGTCGATTTTACAGTGAATGCCTGGAACTCTGATCACATGCAACCCCTCCCTCCCTCCCTTCCTTTTATACTCTTTGATACAAATGTCATGAGATTTAATATTAAGCTAAAAATAAGCAGAAAATATCATGAAGTACTTAAGCAAATGTAATTAAAATCGAAGCTGTTCTGTGATCTAGCTCAGGGACTATGTGGGTCCCCTTGAACAGCAACCAGCAAATATTTACTGTCATGAAGGAATAGCAAATGATCAATTATTTAAATTGTTGTTGTTGAGTATGTTGTTTTATTTTTTACTGCCGGGGGCTGCTTTTTGAATCATGGCCTTGTGCACAATTCATCTGGATTTTGGACCATTTCCTGATTATTTCTCTACTGCAACTTAGGCAGCAAACTATCTTGAGTGGTTCTGCTCAGAGCTATAACACCCCTTTTGATGTTTCATGATAGCACTCTAGCTCTGTTATTCCTCTCCCATGCTTGAGGATGAGAGAAGAGAGGGAGCCAGGTCCTAAGATCTGGGAAAATGTAAGTGGTAATCATTTTGTCACAACAACATTATGCCATATTGCCTGTGAGGTCGTTCCACTGCCAGTTGCATTCCAAGAATTTTTGGTCTTCCCATTGTGATGTCTCTGTGTGTTTCCTGTATACATAGGATGTCACACGAAATGTCCTCAGACATTTTGGCTAATAGTTCTTCCTTAGCAAGTGACAAACCTTCTATATTAATAGACATAACCGTTAGCAATGGTCTTGATAAAGACCTTTGGTATTCATCCATTCATCCAATGCTTTTGGGTGTGGAAAGATTGGCCGCTTACAAGAAACGTTGCCCAGGGGACGCCCGACTGAATCTTACTCAATCTTCGGGGAGGCTCTTTCCGTGTCCCCCAGGGACAGAATAGGGTGCCAGAACTTGAAAACCACCAGTTGTCTTCTCCTCTAAACCTGAAAGAACTCTTCACAAATGACCAGCCACAACCACCACTCACAAAGAGTTTTATATATGCTGATGACCTTGGCCTCACAATACAAGCGAAAGATTTTGAAACAGTTGAAAAGCAACTCACTAATGCCTTGAAATATCTCTCCAGCTACTACAAAGAGAACCACCTGAAGCCTAACCCTGCCAAGACACAAGTGTGTGCTTTCCACCTACGTAACCGTGAAGCCAACAGGAAACTGAAAGTTACTTGGGAAGGCCAAGAGCTCGAACACTGTTTCCATCCTAAATATCTTGGTGTCACCTTAGATCGAACATTAACATATAGGAAACACTGCATGAACACCAAGCACAAAGTAGCTGCACGCAACAACATCCTGCGGAAACTGACTGGCAGCTCATGGGGTGCAGACCCACAAGTAATAAGAACATCAGCCCTGGCCTTGTCTTTCTCAACTGCTGAGTACGCATGTCCTGTCTGGCAAAAGTCTGCCCATGCGAAGCAGGTGGACATAGCACTAAACGAAACATGCAGAATAATCACAGGATGCCTTAAACCTACACCTGTTGATAAACTCTACAAGTTAGCTGGCATTGCCCCTCCTGACGTGCGACAGGAAGTTGCTGCTAACGGTGAGAGGAATAAGGTTGAACACTGTGAAAGCCACCCACTGCATCACTATCAGCCTCCTCCCACCAGACCCAAATCAAGGAAGGGCTTCATGAGAACCACCACTCCTCTTGATGTTCCTCCAGCAACAGCAAGGGTGTCCCTCTGGGCAGCTAAACCTGGCAATTCTAACTGGATGGCCCCCCATAAGGGTCTTCCTCCAGGGGCAAACCAAGAATGGGCAACTTAGAAGTCCCTGAACAGATTCAGAAGTGGAGTGGGCAAATCTAAAGACAACTTGGCAAGGTGGCACTACCTGAAGGAATCCTCCACCTTGTGTGACTGTGGAGCAGAACAAACAACTCCGCATATGTATGCTTGCCCACAATGTCCTGCCTCATGCACGGAGGAAGAGCTGTTTAAAGCTACGGACAATGCGGTTGCTGTTGCCCGTTTTTTGTCTAAAACTATTTAGTTGCTTGTGATTTCCTCTTTTTTTTCATCATTTTAAAATGTATTTGTCATGCAATGCTTTTGACACGAAATAAATAAAATAAATAACAACATTATGAAGAAATTTTAGGGACTGATTTTCCATATGACTCCTGTAGGTAGTCCTGGTCAACATTCTGGGTGAGAAGGGCGGGATCTAAGTATTGTAATAAATAAATAAATAAATAAATAAATTATGGGCCCACTGTAGCTTCTAAAGGCAGCCTCACATAAAGTGGGTTGTCAACGGAGAAGTATTTTATCTCAGCTAGACTTTATGCTAGGACAAAATCCAATTGGGAGACAAACTGAAGTGTAAAGGAAAATTCAGCATCACATGTGCTCCATGTAATTTTAAATTTCATCCTTCATTTCTCAGAACAAATACAGATGGGAGACACCCTCAACTGAAGTCAATATTCTACATTCAACCTTACTCTAATGAGCTTACTAAATATATATTTATTTCTCTCCAGGATCAATGCCCAAGAGAGTGGGCTAATGACAACACTTATAGTTGTTATAGACATATAAACTTTATATCAATATGTTGCATATTTTTGTTATTTAGAATATGGGAGTCTTTGGTTTAAAAATATTCTCATACTATCAGCATTAAACTGAATTGTGTGTTTTGGATGCAAGTTATTTAAAAAACAAATAACAAAAAGGCCCCACATGAAATTTGCCTGATATACCTTCTTGCAATTGTTTTTACATTGCTATTAAATTACTCTGTTTATTAAAAAAAGCAATTCTTTTTTATGTCCCAGCTGTTCTAATTTGCAACAATTACACCTAAATAAATACATAAAGCTGGGACAAATTTGTGAAAAGCACTCAAGTAAATTTCAGGGCAAATGTGCAAGCAAAAGGTTTTAATTTGAGTTCTTCTAATTTGAATACTAATAGAATTCTAGATGTTTAATATTTAAGAACGCTATGCCATGATAGCTGATGGCTCCCATGAGAACAAACTCTGGATATTAATTCAAGTTGGCAACTGTCTGTATAGACTAGTCTGTATTTACAGTGTCACAGAAACCCTAAACAGGCATATGTGAACACTCTTCACTTATACCTTGTCATTTTATTCACTATTTTTATTTATTTATTTACCATATTGCTATCCCACCCTATATCACCCCAAGGGAGTCTCAGAGCAGCTTACAGCTTGGCACAATTCGATGCTTAATGTGATTTTACATTTCATGTTCTCTTCTAGATGTCATTCATATACATTCTTGTTAGTAAAAAAACCCTACTAGGCAAATGTCTAAGGGTTTATCTATACCAGCCTACTACCCTGTTTCCCCTAAAATAAGACATCCCCAGAAAATAAGACCTAGTAGAGGTTTTGCTGAATTGCTAAATATAAGGCCTCCCCTGAAAGTAAGACCTAGCAAAGTTTTTGTTTGGAAGCATGCCCACTGAACAGAACACCAGAACATGCAGGATCGGTAAATGTACGTACGATAGTGTTATACATGGAAATAATGGTAGTAACAAGAAATTCTTGATAGGATTCACAGTTTGTCTGGTTATGCTGGTTTGTGATGACAACCACTGTACAGTATATAATAAATGTTTATTTTTTTGTTCAACAATAAATGTGAATTCTTCTTCATGGAAAAATAAGACATCCCCTGAAAATAAGACCTAGAGCATCTTTGGGGTCAAAAATTAATATAAGACACTGTCTTATTTTTGGAGAAACACGGTATATCAATATGAATCAGAGGTTGCTCCTGAATTTCTAAATGATGTCTAGAGACTTAAACTCCTTAAGGCAGGGTAAACTTGTCCAACTAGTTTAACCCTACATTAAGCAAAGTAAGAGAGTGCCCCAGGAGTTTTGTTGAAGCTCCTCAGCAGACCTACTATTCAGTCAGAATATGGACAGCAGAGTTTTTCCAATATAAACCAGTCTACTCTCCACACGCGTTGCCACCCCGCCCCTTTCCCTACTCTGATCAGTGCAAGGGTCAGGGTCATGTCCCCTGTGCCACAGCAAACAGCTGGAAATATCTAAAGAGCTCTAGGCTGTTAGTGGTGGCTTTAGAGACCTTTCCCTTTCTTCTCTCTGGTTGCACAGGGACCCTTTACTGATGTCAGCAAAGATGCCCAGCAATAGCCAAGAGCTCTCCAGAATTCTCTGGCCATCTGTTGTGTTGAGGAAAGGTGAAAATTTACCAGGCCAAATTGGTTGGATTGACTGGACTACATCCTGCTTGTGGTGTGTGTCAGGGTGTTGAGTGTTTGAACACCTCTGTGATATCCAGGACCATGGCCAGAGCATTTCTGCTTCATGCTGGACCAGGATTTTGTGGCATGTATAGAAGAGCCCTAAGATACCCGGTGGATCATCTTTCCAGCATTATTGTGTACTGCTGTTACAAGGACTGTTTAAAGCATTACTTTAGATCAATTGTTTCTAATTTTTTATCTGGAAAACAGACATCAATCACACTTAATTCAATTATATCAAAAGTGTAATTAATTTTCAGAGTAGTACCTGGATGTAGATGCTCCTGTTTCAACGCAAACTGTTCTGTAATCTTTTAAAGAATATTTAAAAGGGAAAAAATCTGTGTCAATAATTCTGTTATTTCACATGCTATGTGGTTTTATTTTCATTTATCCTACTGGAGAGTGATTAATGAAGGGATCCTACAATTTATGGTAATTTCATATCTTGCTATTTGTGGCAGATTTATGGGTAATCTATCATTTGGCCCAAACAAATGGTAGTTTCATTAGTCAGAGGCCTAGAAAATTATTTCCTAATCAGGTTTACCAAAAACACTTAACAGTTTTTGGAAGGATATAGAAAATGTTTGTAATAATAAGCTTACATACTGATGCAATGACAGTTATATTCACTTTTATGGGCCAAACTATTAATATTACATCTTTCATTATTACTCCTTTTTACACTTTTATACTTTTGAAAACATAAATGCCATATTGCACAAAACATACTTTCTGAAAAACAGCAACACTGGAGTTGTTGTTCAGCTTTCTAGCTTATTCAGGTATTAAGCCTGAACAAGCCAAAGTAACATAACTCAGGCATGAAGCCCTTCTCTCTTGCCACACGACTTTAACATTCAGAGGGATCTTCATCAACCTTTTTTTTTGTTTTCTTGAATACTTGCATTAAAGTTCATATGAACAGAAGCCTATACTATACACTTATTTGTTCAACATGGAACTGAGAGAGAGGGGCCCAGCTGACTACTGAGCTACTGCTGGAGATGCCATTAATCCCAAATTCAGGAGAATTATTTATGCTGGTGTAATGTATGCTTACACCAGTGAAAATCACAAGCAAAACCTCAGCCACAAACTCAATCCAGTTTACATATCTTGGAAGATTTACGTTTCAATATATAATTGCAAGATCAGAACATATTAAGAATGCTGAGAAGTTGGTAATGCATACCTCCTTGCATTATTGAACAGTTTAATGCATGTAGTTAAATAAAAGGTCAACTAGAGAAAATGCAGTCTGCTCAAAAATACAAGTTAAGGAGTTTCATACTTCAATGTTACCAAATATCCAAGTACATAATATTGGGTCAGGGGAAGGATTATATTATGTGCCATAGTTATACACTTAGGTTACATCAAAAGAAATTAATTCACACACTGTGCACACATAGTTTTAAATTCAATGAGTATGTACATTATCTTCTCAGTGAAATCCTATTGCTGCTATTGCTAGTTTTGTATTAATCTCAGTAATTTGCAGTCTATCTTAGCTGCAGGTTTCAAGACACCTGTTAGTCACACCTGTATTAAATTCAAAAAGGCAATATGAATATACATTAAAAACCAGAAAATATAAATGTGATAAAATAAAAACCAGAAACAGTATATTGGTGTGATCTAGGTGGCATGAAAAAGGAAGCATTAAGATTAGAATAAAATCCCATGATGTAAAGAAAAAAGTAATCATTGATAAAATTATGACACTAGGTGATAAAATGAGGAATTAAATTGCAAAGAAGGATACAATCTCTGAACAATTAAATTACTACTTGTTATCTATTTATAGAGGGTGATGCATTGTGTACATAAAGGCTGAGGTGACTATTGAACAAAACTGAAGAGTGAAGAAGGCTCCATTCTTGACTGCAGTGATTATTGAAAGTTACCTTGGACAGTACTGTTGGTGAGTAGCCAACAGTTCTCTTCATGGATACAGACCAAGTGGTTGTGCAGATGTTCTTGGCCTGGCCTTCCTTACTCACTGTCCATCAGTGCACATGTTTACTGTAGAATCAGTGGGCTGACTTTCCTCATGTTAGTTTTTCACCTGGGCAAAATAAGGTGACCTTATAACATGAGGTTGGTAAAAACAAAATCTCCCCAATAGCACTGGCACTATAAGTGATGGATGATGTTACATCACTCACATGTTCAGGGTTAGTCTGCACTTGATTTACTTTGGGTATTTATAGCTGCTTCTTTTTCTCCTTGTTGGAATTATCATGTAGTGGAATAATAAACTAGCATGCAGTCCTAGTGGGATGACAATGTATTTTCAGGAGAAAATGCTTTGAAAAATATTAATATCCTGGATTGCACATACAACAAATGATCTGATTACAGATCAGGAATTTCCTGGTTGAGCACTTTCCCATGAAGAAACACAAAACATTAACACATATAACAGAGAAGGCCAAGGTAGAAATCTTCCCTCTATTATCAGGTCAGTGTAGAAATCTTCCTTCCTTTTACAGTCTACAGGTCTAATCAGTCTGATATGTGTGTAACTAAGGAAGTGTCTTTTAAAAAAAGATAGCTAATTTTAGATATATATTGCTATTCAGTGAGCTTAGATATTTAATTCTAGAACATGCTAATCAAATTATAATTAACCTTTCAAAGTAAGATTTTTGCACTATTAGGGCTGAGTTCTGGTGTCTGTCTGAACTTTGCACAGAATACTTTGTACATAGTGGTCTTTCTTTTCCTCTCAGAAAAAAAATTACTAGGAGCAGACTGGTTTAACTCTATGTAGCTAAGTGAAAAAATAAAGCCCAGAAATTTTTTTCCCATTGTGTACAAAACCATCAGCACTGTAATGAGAATAGTAGCATGGCAGTTTTAACAATAAAAGGTCATCATTAAATAAGTGTGAACATAAGATTAACACCTGACAATCTTCTTTTTGCATTACATTTTTATGGAAGACTGATGACGTTTTCATAGAAATAGCCATATTCGTTCCTTCAGCATAAAAGGAAGAAAAGTCAAGGGAGGAGTAAAAAGGAAAGAAGCAGCATATTTGCTATGGTATTGAATATCTTATCTGTAGTTTGGAAAGCAGTCAATGTATCAGGAGGTTTCAGGCAGGGATATGGGAATGAATTATTCAGGTCCACCTCCTTATTCCAAATAATATTTATTGAAACAGGAATTCATAGTTAAAACTTCCTTGATACGTGGCTATCCAACCTCCCTTTAAAAGTCTCTAGTGAAGCAAAATCAATCATCTTCTGAGGTAGTCTATCCAAGAAGCAACAAAAAAGAAAGAAATTGGTGAGGAGAATATCTAGATAGATAGGTAGATAGATAGATAGATAGATAGATAGATAGATAGATAGATAGAAAAAGAGAGAGAGAGATTATAGTGCAGTATGACTTCTCTGGTCCTCATGGTTTCACCTACTTCTGAAATAATATTTATAGTTCCATGCCGAAACCAACCTTTTAGGAGCAGCTCAGGACTTCATGGCCTCCATGGCAACCATGGGGCTGTCCCAACTAGTAACAGGCCCCACCCACAGAGTTGACCACACATTGGATCTGGTTTTCTTCCAGGGATGGAAGGAGGCAGTGTGGAGGAGCTGACCATCACTCTGTTGTCATGGACTCATTGCACCCCCTAACCTCTGCAGGGGTGGAGGACCTATTAAAATAGTCCACCCCAGGAGGCTTATGGATCCAGAAGTATTCCTGACAGTTCTTGGGGATTTTCCTGCCACCGTGGTAGGTAATCCTGTCAATGCTCTGGTCTCTCTCTGGAATGGGGAGATGACTAGGGCAATAGACACGATCGCTCCGAAACGTCCCCTCTTGAGTACCAGAGCTAAACCATCTCCTTGGTTCAACAAGGAGCTGGCAGCAATGAAGCAAAAGAAGAGGGAACTAGATTGTGTGTGGTGTCTAGAGCATAGTGAGTCAGACCGAACATGGCTATGGGCCTATCTAAGGGCATATGCCATGGCAATAGAAGCTGCAAAGAAAGTTTACTTTGCAGCCAATATTGCATCTGCAAAGAACCATCCAGCAGAGCTGTTCCAGGTTCACAGAGGGCTGTTAAATCCTGCCAAACAAGACAGGATTCGTGACAACTTGGCAGCCCACTGTGAAGCATTTGCTTGGTTCCTTGTGGACAAAGTCGCTCTGATCCGCTCCAACTTCGACACTATATTAACGGCAGTCTCTGAGGATGTGACACTAGCAACTGCTTGTCCAGTTTTGATGGATTCTTTTCAATTTGTTTTGCTCAAGGATGTGGACAAGATCCTTGAATAGGTGAGACCAACCACATGCATCCTAGACCCCTGCCCATCCTGGCTGGTAAAGGAAGCCAGAGGGGGTTTGGCAGAGTGGGTAAAGGTGGTGGTGAATCCGGGAAGGCAAATTTCCAGTGAGCCTCAAAATGGCTGTGATCAAACCGCTGTTGAAGAAGCCATCACTGGACTCCACTCAATTCGGAAACTTCAGGGCAATTTCCAATCTCCCCTATTTGGGCAAGTTCATGAACTTGTGGTGGCCTCGCAGCTCCAGGGATTCTTGGTAGACATTGATTTTCTAGATCTGGCACAGTCTGGCTTTAGGTTGGGACATGGTACCGAGACAGACTTGGTCGTCTTAGTAGATGATCTATGCCAGGGACTGGAAAGGGGGAGTGTGTCCCTGATAGTTCTGCTGGACCTTTCAGCGGCCTTCAATACCATTGACTACAGTATCCTTTTGGGATGCCTCTCGGGATGGGGCTTGGAGGTACTGTTTCACAATGGCTCCCCTCATTCCTGGAGGGCTGGTCCCAGAAGGTGTTACTGGGGGACACCTGCTCAGCCCCACAACCATTGTCTTGTGGGGTCCCTCAGGGGTCAGTACTGTCCCCCATGTTGTTTAATATCTGCATGAAGCCACTGGGGAGAGATCATCAGGAGTTTCTGAGTACGGTGTCATCTGTATGCAGATAATGTCCAGCTCTATCACTCCTTCCCAACTGTCACTAAGGAGGCTGTCCAGGTCCTGAACTGGTGCTTGGCCGCTGTGTTGGACTGGATGAGGGCCAACAAATTGAAATTGAACCCAGACAAGACAGAGGTCCTCCTGGTCAGTCGGAAGGCCGAACAGGGCATAGGGTTACAGCCTGTGCTGGATGGGGTCACACTCCCCCTGAGGGCACAGTTCGCAGCTTGTGGGTGATCCTAGATTCATTGTTGAGCCTGGAACCTCAGGTTATAACAGTGGTTAGGGAAGCTTTTGCACAGTTAAAACGTGTGCGCCAGCTGTGCCTGTATCTTGGGAAGCCTGACTTGGCCACGGTGGTCCACACTCTTGTTACATCCCAAATAGACTACTGCAATGCACTCTATGTGGGGCTGCCTTTGAAGACTGGTCAGAAGCTCCAACTAGTCCAACCGGAGTGGCTTTCAGGGAGCACACCATTCCTCTGTTACGTCAGTTCCACTGGCTCCCGATTTGCTAACAAGCACAATTCAAAGTGCTGGCTTTAGCCTATAAAGCACTAAATGGTTCCGGCCCAGTTTACTTGTCTGAACGTATCTCCCGCTATGACCTACCTCGCAGTTTAAGATCTTCAGAGGAGGCCCTGCTCTTGATTCCACCACCCTTGCAAGCACAAATGGTGGGGATGAGAGACAGGTCATTTTCAGTGGTGGCCCCTCGCCTGGGGAATGCCCTCCTGAATGAGATCAGGCAGGACCCCTCACTCTTGTCTTTTCGAAATTATTGAAAACCTGGCTATGGGACCAGGCTTTCGGGTGATAGATGCAGCAGTAACTATAATGGATTCATGACAAAGAACTGACAGACCTGGAATATGACTCAGAATGCACCTTTGAATGTATTTTTATACTTATATGGATGTTTTAATTAATATTATTGTTGAATTGTGATTGTTTTTATATATTCTGTTTTATACTCAGTTGTAAGCTGCCCTGAACCCCCCCTCGGGAGTGAGAAGGGCAGGATATAAATGTTGTAATAAATAAATAATAAATACTTGCATCCAACAAAAATGTCCTCTCTAGGAATTTTCAAGGTTCTGCAGGCAATTCTGTGGTATGCTTCCACCAGAAGTTACCATAGAATTGCCCTGGTACACAGTGAGGAATTTTCCAGGTTTTCTATGGTAGGTAACTTCTGGCAAAAGGCTTTGCACTAAAAATACTTAATACACATAGAAGATGTTCATGTGAAAGGTACAGTCTACCAATAATTATTTGTGTATTTAAGAATATAATTTCATTTTATGTATTTAACTTGAAATAGAAATGACATATATTACTGTCCCTAAAGAGCAAATAGACAAGCAAGTGAGTAATGTTTCATGTTCTAGAAACATGTTTCTTTAAATGAATAGTTTTATGTGGCATTTTGGCTGTAGGACCAAATAGGACCTCTCTTTTTCATTTTAAAAAAAGCTTTATTTGTATAAATTAAGGACTAAATGACATGTTTTATCATTTAAAAATTAGCATGTCTGAAATAGTTATACTGGGTATATTCTGCAGATAGTAGTACTTTTTAGACTGTATAAAAACAGTAAAATATAAGCTGTTAAATATGCATTACTTTTGTTACTCACTAGAATACCTTTCACTTCATCTTTTAATCATTTTTATTCACACTCCAATATAGTGTGAGATTCTTTAAATAGAGACTTTTAAAAATGCTTCAATTTATTTAATAGACTTCTGGCAACAATTTCTCTCAGAAGACCTGGAATACAATTTCAAACACAAACTCAAATGTTGAGTTGCTGTAGTAGTACACTATTTGCATGTGGTGCAGATACATATGAAGGTTTGGAAAAAAGATAATTATCTTCCTCTCCACGTCTACTGCAAATGATGGCTTTTACAGTGACTGTACCATTAAGTCTGAAAACACACCTTTGCGAGTATTGCATTATTATTTTCCAGTGATGGTTAGAAGATACTTGTATAAATAAGCACTTTTGATTTCTTGGTTTGTTTTAACAGAAATGGAGGGCAAACGAATGCCTCAAATCAATGGGATTGGGGAAAGTATTCATTTTACACAATGTCCCACTACACATCACATGAGCTACTGCTTTGGGTGTTGTTATTCTATGATGCAGGACGGTCGATAAATAAAATCAAGTAGACAGGACCAGACATGCAAATGTTTCCCGGAAGATAGGTAGGTAATATTCCTTGCTGAGGATACAAGCTGAATGAGAAAGATTTATTGCATTACCTCCCCACAATTAGAAGGGCATGAAAAGTATTTTTATCCCCTTCAAACCACTTCCCAACTTTTTTTCGACTGTAGAGCAGATTTTCATGGTGCACTGCAGGACAGAGGAAATTATTAAAATTTCATTGATGGGAATGGAACATTGTTTAGGGAACACACTGACTAGCAACAGCAAGCTCAACTGACATATCCCAGGACAATTAGGGATGATTTGGAAAGTATCAGTGGGTCTTTTGCTGTCTTACTCTTCACTGAAACTCATACAGTATGTGACATCTTCAGATGACTTTGCAAGAAGAAGAAATCAAGCATATTTCAAAAGGCAGCTGAAGTTTCACCAGATAGAGAAAAGTGGACCCAGGGCAGGCATGTAGCCGGGGGGGGGGGGGGGGGCTTGAGAGGCTTCAGCCCCTCCCCCCCGAAATTCTCAGGATGGTCCACGAGAAAGCCTTACATTTATTATTTAAACTGTTATGTTTATTTATATCATGATCTGATCACCATGCTCAATATATCCCATATGCATGGGGGTATTGGGATAACGATACAAAAGGTTTGCTAGGGTAGACCCTCTCCCGCTCAGACTCAGCCCCCCCCCCCCCGAACCAAAAATCCCAGCCCCTCCCGAAACAAAATCCTGGCTACGGGCCTGACCCAGGGAAAAGAAAATGCATTTATAATTTATTGGAAACAAGAAAACAAAGCAAAAATTGATCACTATAACCTTGTACTATTAATATGGTTTGTTCCCTCTGGTTTTTCCTATATAATTTCTCCCCATAGGTTGAAGAGAGGTATGTAGGCTGATAGAACTTTTGAAGGCCGGGCTGTGGCGCAGGCTGGTTAGCAGCCAGCTGCAATAAATTACTCTGACCAAGAGGTCATGAGTTCGAGGCCCGCCCATGCCCTGTCTCTGTCTCTGTTCTACGTTATGGGATTGAATGTTTGCCTTATATGTGTGCAATGTGATCCGCCCTGAGTCCCCTTCAGGGTGAGAAGGGCAGAATATAAATACTGTAAATAAATAAATAAATAAATAAGATTTACAGTGTATAATAACACTGTAAAAATGAAACAAATCACAACATTGACATACTGTTGTCCTTAGATATCGAAACAGCATTAATGCTGTCATGATGAACACATTGTTAGGAAGTAACTTCATTGATGATGGTGAAACCTTTTTTCTGTGTAAAGATTGAATTGCTTTCAGTACAATCTACACAAGAGAACTTTAAGGAAGTAATTCTGCATTCACCTAATCTCTCACATGAAATATGTATAAATCTGTAGCCTTACAGGTTTTCTTTTAAATTCAGAATATTGTAAAAAGTCTTATTTTCTTTGTAACCAGTTGAAGTGAACTGTAATATTTCTATCATACTTTCCTATTGAGAAATGATATGTTTCTGACATTCCAGTTCATTGCAAATCATTTACCATTTCAGTGGTGAATTGCAACACAATATAAAACAAAACAAAAAGCTCATTCACACTCATACTTTTTCCCATTTCAGAGGAAAAAATCTTGTATGCTTGTGAAGAGATACAGATAAACACACAATAGTGTGGCATCAAGGATACTGAAAACTGACTTTGGAGATTCCTGGGGTGCTGTTGCCTTACAATAATGTCATCTTGACACATTCTGCAGAGTTATGGCACCTTGCAAGATGGTTGACAAAAGCTCTTCAGTAAACAAATGGATAAAACTCAAAATAGTCTTTTCATCTGAACTGTGTATCCTGGCTGATATTTACCCAGTGCAAGTGTATCTGCAAATGCTGAGACAGTATGGTTGACTGGAATTATAAATATTGATTCATTTCTTGTGGAAAGACAAGCTCTGTATCATGTTGTCTCAGGAAATGTAATTCTGGATATTGCATTAGGTTATGACCTCTGAAAGAGATTTTCTGAGGTGAACTAGAAAGGTTCAAGTAATATATAAACTAATATTGGTTCTAAAGTTAACAACTACAACTAACATTGACAGTCTGTATTCTGTCAGCAGTTGACCAAATAGGCACAAAGAATCTCTATAGTTGTCATGGGAGATTTCAGCTATCCTGATATCTGCTGGAGAACAAACTCGGCCAAGAGTACAAAGTGCAACAAATTCCTCACTTGCCTTGCAGACAATTTTATGGTCCAGAAGATAGAAGAGGCAACAAGGGGATCGGCTACTCTTGATCTCATCCTAACCAACGTGGAGGACCTGATCAATGCAGTTGAAGCGGTCAGATCCTTAGGAGGAAGCAACCATGTTTGCGATACAGAGGAAAGTCGAAACTAAGACAAGTCAAACCCACATTCTGGACTTCAGGAGAGCTGACTTCCAAAAAATGAAGGAAATACTGAACGGCATTCCATGGACGCCAATACTAAAAGACAAGAAAGTTAAGGATGGATGGGAGTTTTTTTTAAAAGTGAAATACTCAAGGTGCAAATGCAAACAGTGCCAACAAAGAAAAAAAAATAAGGCAAGTGTGAAGAAGCCAGAATGGATGTCTGGGCAAAGACTCTAAGGAGACGTGCACAAGAAGTGGAAAAGGGGAGAAAGAACAACTCCTGTAGGGAAAAGGTTCGCAAGGCTAAAGCGCAAAATAAGTTCAGGCTTGCCAGAGACATTAAAAACAACAAAAAGGCTTTTTTGCTTATGTTGGTAGAAAAAGGAAGAACAAGGAGGTGATAGGGCCTCTGCAAGGAGAAGATGGGGTGATGGTGGCAGGGGATAAGGAAAAGGCAGAACTACTTAATGCCTTCTTTGCCTGTCTTCTCACAAAAAGAAAGTCATCCACAACCTCAGCAACATAGAGTGAATGAAGGATTAGGGGAAATCCAAACCCAAATAGGGAAACAAGTTGTCCAGGAATACCTGGCTGCTCTAAACAAATTTAAGTCCCCAGGGCCAAATGAACTACATCCAAGTGTATTGAAGGAACTAGCAGAAGTTATTTCAGAACCATTGGCAGTTATCTTGGAGTACGGGAGAAGTCCCAGAAGATTGGAGGAGGGTGAATGTGGTCCCTATCTTCAAGAAGGGAAAAAAGAACCATCCAGTCAGCCTCATGTCGATACCAGGCAAGATTTTGGAAAAGATCGTTAAGGAAGTGGTCTGCAAACACTTAGAAACAAATGCAGTCATCGCTAATAGTCAACACGGATTTATCAAAAACAAATCATGCCAGGGTAATCTGATCTTTTTAAAAATAGAATTACAAGCTGGGTAGATGTGGGAAACGCCGTGGATGTAGCGTACCTAGATTTCAGTAAGGCCTTCGACAAAGTCCCCCATGACATTCTTGTTAATGTGGGATTTGTGTATTGATAGTGTTTAAATGCAATTTCTGTCATGCTTGTATTGCAACTGATTGCATCATCCAGATTGTAACATAATGTGGAAAGAGTTAATTGCCAAGAAGCTGTGATGACCTTGATGTGTGGCTGGAATTAGGGAGTATCCAGACACAAGTGTGTATGCTAGTTGATTGCCTCTGTTCAGTCAAGATCTGTCTGCTTAGGAGTCAAGTTCTGTCTGCCTAGAATTTGAGTCCTGTGTTCATCAGCCGTCTGTTAGTCTGTTTGTGTTTATTCAGTAAAACTTTGTAAATAGTTTTACCAATTTCTCTGAGTGTCTCTTCGTTCTGCGCTCCACTGATTCCAGCCAACTACTGCTGCGCTACAAATACTCTGAAAATTCTGGCAAACAAACTAGTAAAATGTGGGCTAGACAAAACTACAGTTAGGTGGATCTGTAATTGACTAAGCGAACAAACCCAAAGGTTGCTCACCAATGCGTCTTCTTCATCTTGGAAAGAAGTGACAAGTGGAGTGCTGCAGGGTTCCGTCCTCGGTCCGGTTCTGTTCAACATCTTTATTAACGACTTAGACGAAGGGTTAGAAGGCACGATCATCAAGTTTGCAGATGACACCAAACGGGGAGGGATAGCTAACACTCCAGAATACAGGAGCAGAATTCAAAACAATCTTAACAGATTAGAGAGATGGGCCAAAAATAGCAAAATGAAGTTCAACAGGGACAAATGCAAGAGACTTCACTTCGGGAAAAAAAATGGAATGTAAAGATACAGAATGGGGGATGCCTGGCTCAACAGCAGTATGGGTGATAAAGATCTTGGAGTCCTTGGGGACAAGTTAAACATGAGCCAACAATGTGTTGCGGCTGCTAAAAAAGCCAATGAGATTTTGGCCTTCATAAATAGGAGTCTAGTGTCTAGATCCAAGGAAGTCATACTGCCTCTCTATTCTGCCTTGGTCAGACCACACCTGAAATGAAACTTCCCCCCACTGCGCAGCTGGGGGAGGGAAGTGGATTTGCCCCCTCCCAACGAACGAGAGACTTCTAGAAGGGGGCGGGGCTTCTAGGAAGCTGCCCGCCTCTTAGATCACTCACTTTTGGAGCTTCGACGTGAGAGGATCCAAAAGTGGGAACTCCTGTCCTTCCGTCTGGGAGAATGCCGAGGGAAGACTCCTTTCTTCAGTTTTTGTATTTTAGCTTCTGAGGTCTGTATGGGGGCTTGTGAGATGCTGGGGCAGAGGAGCTGAGGTTTGCCTGGCTGCCTCTGAGCGTCTTCCTCGACGGCACTGTACTTGGAGTTTTCCCTCTTCTTGCCTGAGGGCTGGGTGCAGGGGAGGGTGTGAGCGGTGTCCGCGCGCCTCTTCTCCGTTCCTCCCGTCCTCCCTTATATTGCCCTGAGCCTCCTAGTTGTGTGAAGGTGCTAGGCTGACCTTTAGTTTAAAGTATGGGATGGGGTGGTTTTGTCCATGTTTAAGTTGGCTTTACTTCAATGGGTGATTGTGTTGCTGAGTGGATGAATGTTAGGTTGTTGTATGGGTCGCGGTTTGGTCCGGCGTTTTTTAAAATATGTTTTCTGAAAAATAAAAGGGGTCGCCATTTTGAGGCTTGGTTTCGGCGTGGTGTTGCTGGGCAGATTTACGAGGGGCATTGGCGCGAATTTTGCCTGTTGCTAGGTAGATTGGTGGAGCCGTTAGGTTTGGCGGTTCTTCTTTTGAATTTCGCGCCCTTTTTGGTCTGCCAGTTTGCCGTGGTTTTTTCTTTGGGCGGCCATGTTGGCCGCCATATTGATTAAGGGCAGGTCGGCCATTTTGCTTGTTGGCAGGGGCTAGTCATTTTGTTCGGCGGCCATATTTATTAAGGGAATTGGGTGGAATGGTCGGGCGGCCATCTTTGTAGCTGGCATGGTGAATAGACGAAGGTGGCCATTTTGTTGTTCCGTTGGCCATCTTTGCTAAGGGAATGGCAGCCATTTTAGGAGCGTCATGGTGGCCATTTTGCGGCATGTATTTTAATGGGTTTTAATGGCGGGGGCCATTTTTAATTTGGGCAAGCTCACATTGTGTTGGATTGATGACTATAATAATTGATGGTATTGATTAATTGGCATTACAAAGATGAATGGACTAACAGAATTTGATTAAGTGGATCAATTTATTATTTCATTGATAGATTATGCAACTTAATTAATTAAGATGTAATTGAGGCTGGCTGATTATTTAATGAATTGATATAGGGGTTAATTAATTTAATATATTTAATTAATTTGGGGTAATTTAATATGTTATTGAAGATAATAAATTAATGAGTTGGTGTTTCATAAATTTGTGGTATTAAATTAATGAATTAATGATTATCATGTATATATAGTATGTGCATATTAGTTTGTGCTATTATTTTAATTAAATGAATGCTTAGTTGGTTGTTTGATTAAGGAAGTGTTAGGGCGCCTCTGGTTCTTTGGCTTAGAAATGGTAGGGAGTTTGGCTCATCTTAATCTCCTGCCACCCCCCCCCCCCCCTCCTGTGTTTTCTACGGAACTTTCTTCCTCAATATTAACGCATTCGCTGGTCTTACTGATCTTCTTATTTTGCAGTATGCCACCGAAGAAGAATGTCGGGGGGCCAAAGGGCAAGGGCCCGGCGAAGAAAGTGGCTGCAAAGCGCCCGCCTCCACCAAGTTGCCCTGCAGCCGAGGATGAAGACTCAGAACAATTGTTGAGAGCATTGGTCACCCGCATTGAGACATTGGAAAGAGAGAAAGCAGCGGCTGCTGCAACAGAGGCACAGAAGGCTGGTGGGGGCAGTAACACCGTGCTAATTAAGTCCTTATTTTCCCGTATTTCTGCCTTAGAAGGAGTGCCGGGGTGCCTGTCACTGATGCGAGCCTGGTTACATCTACGCCGGTGGCCGCAGAAGCTGTTCCATCTACATCGGCGGCAGCAGCTGAGAAGTGCCGTATCCACTTTAGGTAAAGGGGACACACACACCTTCCCCTGGGGAGTGGCAGACTCTCAAGATCTTATCACAACCCAAGCACCTGACAAGCCTGTTCCATCAACCAGCGGTACGCAATTAGCTATCGTGGCTCCGGTGGTTGAGGCACCAAGTGTGGTGGTAGCCTCTTTGGATTCAACACCTACTATTGAGAATTCTTTGTGTTTTTGGAGCACGGCTGATTGGCCTTTGCCGGCCCCTGATAGCCTTAGTGCTACAGCTTTAGGCTCGCATTTGGCTCAAAAAACAATTGATAAAATTTTAAAGAATGAATACATCGACATTTTTACCCTGTATTTCAGGGAACTTGATAAGAAAGAAAAAGATGATTTAGATGATGAAAGAAAGGAAATTATGAAAAAACGCAAAGTGGACCAGAATTGGGGCAACTGGTTCTCTTGTTTTTTAATTTACGGAGGGGTTCTAGTGAAGGCTTACCCTTCCAGAGCCCATTCTCTTTTTCAGTGCATGAACATTATCAATTCGGCCTATGTAAATTTTACAGGTAGTGCTTGGCTCTTGTATGACAAGCGCTTTAGGCTTCGTGCGGCTCACTCTCCAACTTTGCGTTGGGATTTGACTGATCATCAGCTTTGGTTGGAGGTTCTAACTCCGGCACGTCCTATTACGGGCGAGAAGGCCGACAGTGGGCACACAATTCAAAATTCTCGAGCTGGGCAGTCCTTTTGTCAGCAGCCATATTTCCAGCATCAGCAACCACAGCAATCTCATCAATGCTTGCTATGCTGGGAATATTCTTCGCAGGGAGTTTGTTCCCGAAAGGGTTGCAAGTTCCAGCATGTTTGTGCCATCTGTTCAGGGCAGCATTCTTCCAAATATTGCAGTAAGGGAAAACCTGGCAAGGGTGGGGGAAAGGGTAACCACGATCCCAAGAGGGGTTTCGGCTCAGATGGGTTTTCCAAAGGGGCCCAGCCCAATTAATCTAGTTCAGTTAGATTTGTGGTTATCCAGTTATCCCAATTTAGGCGCAGCTAGTTATCTGCGTGCTGGGTTTTTTGAGGGTTTTAGGATTCCTGCAATGGGACATAGAGCTCCTTTCAGGGCACCAAATCTGAAATCTGTTATTGGCATGGAGGACATTGTCCTTGCTAAAATCAATAAGGAAGTCACGGAGGGTAGGGTTCTTGGCCCATTTAGGTCACCTCCCACTCCTAGGTTAAGGGTTTCGCCGTTAGGGATTGTTCCAAAGAAGGCACCGGGGGAGTTTCGACTCATTCACCACCTTTCCTATCCCAGGGGAAGGTCAGTGAATGACGCGATTCCTGATGATTTTTGTACAGTCCACTATACTTCTTTTGATTCGGCAGTTAGGAAAGTTAGATCTAGGGGGCCGGCGGCAGAATTGGCAAAGTGTGACATCAAGTCTGCTTTCCGGCTACTGCCTGTACACCCGCTGGACTTTGAGCTGTTGGGTTTTCAGTTCAATGGGTTGTACTATATGGATAGGGCTCTTCCCATGGGATGTTCGGTTTCCTGTGCTGCGTTTGAGTCTTTTAGCACCTTTTTAGAATGGGCCCTTAAATCAAAAGCGAGTTTATCAGGGGTTGTGCACTACTTGGATGATTTTTTATTTATTGGTAAGGCCGGTTCGGGAGAATGCGAATTTCTTCTGCATTCTTTTCAGGAATTGGCCAACCAGTTAGGGGTCCCCTTAGCTCCCGAAAAAACAGAGGGCCCGGCCACTAAATTGACTTTTTTAGGGATTGAGTTTGATACGGTTCAGCAAGCCTCCAGTTTACCCATGGAGAAGGTTTTTAGTTTAGTAGATAGGATTCAAGCTTTTGTTTCCCGTAACAAGGCCACGTTACGGGAGTTTCAGGAGCTTATTGGCCATTTAAATTTTGCATGCAGAGTTATAGCTCCTGGGCGTGCTTTTTTGCGCAGACTCTGCGATGCTATTTCTGGGGTTAGACTTCCGCACTATCATGTGCGGATTACACGTGGGATCAAAGCTGATTTGGACATTTGGTTACAATTTTTAAATCAATATAATGGGATTTCTTTTTGGAGACAGGATCTTTTGTTGAAGGATGCTCTTCAGATAGCATCTGATGCTTCTGGAGCCATCGGCTTTGGTGTATTTTTTAATGGGCATTGGTGTGCCGAGCTTTGGCCCAAGGAGTGGCACACCAAGGGTATAACGTCCGATTTAACATTTTTGAAGTTTTTTCCAATTTTAGTGGCTGTCACGCTGTGGGCTGATCAAATGACAAATTCCACCATTCATTTTTGGTGTGATAACCAGGCCACGGTGCAGGTTATCAATTCTTTAACATCTAAGTCAGTCAGACTGATGGAGGCTTTGAGGTTTTTTACACTCCACTGTCTAAAGTATAATATACTGTTTAGAGCTTTTCATATTGCAGGGACAGATAATTCTCTCGCTGATGCTCTGTCCCGTATGCAGATGGGTCGCTTCAGGCAGCTTGCCCCCAGCACAGATTTGCACCCCCAGAACATGCTGGTCCATCTTTGGAAAATTGGGAACAGTCCATAGTCCGGGGAATGAAGTTGGCTTTGGCCACGACTTCCAGAATATCTTACGTCAGAGCGGTGCAGGAGTTTCATGAGTTTAAAAAGTTGTATGCCATAAGTTCTGTTTCACCGATTCCATATGAACACGTCGCACAGTTTGGTGTTTTTCTGGAAAGGAAGGGGTTAGCCCCTCAAACGATTCGTGCTAAATTGTCTGCCCTGGCTTATTGGCTTAAGGCTCAGGGCTTTCCAGATGTTACAGCCGATTTTAGGCTTCGCAAATGGCTGGAAGGTTTGTCGCGGGAGCAGGTTAGGCCACGTGACTGCCGTCAGCCATTGACACCTGAAATTCTCAAAGGCTTAAAGCAAATATTGCCCCAAATTTGTGAATCTCATTACGAAGCTTTGTTATTACAGGCAGCGGCTCTCACCGCTTTCTTTGGGGCTCTTCGTATTAGTGAGCTGGTCGCCTCTTCAAAGGCTGATCAATCTAGAAGGGCCTTGCAATTTTCGGACCTGCGGCTCCAGCAGGACAAATTGGAACTGTTTATCAGGACTTCTAAAACGGATCAAAAAGGGAAGGGTTCCATTATCAAATTGGGACGCTGTAGTGATTTGGAATTATGCCCAGTTGCAGCTTTGTCATCTTTTGTGTCCTGCAGAGGAACGTCAGCTGGTTTCCTTTTTTGTCATCGGGATGGAGCGCCGTTGACAAAATACCAGTTCTGGGCCTTGACTTCTAAGGCTTTAAGAATGTTGGGTATCAAAGATCAGAAATTTGGTACTCATTCCTTTAGAATTGGGGCTGCTTCCACTGCTGCGGTAATGGGCTGCTCAATAGACAAAATTAAGACTTTGGGAAGATGGAAATCTGGTGCTTACCGTGCGTACGTGCGTCATATATCGGATTAGTTATATGGCTTTTTGTTTTTTCAGAACCCACCCTGTTGGCGAGTAGACGACGTGTCCTGATTTGCAGGCACAGTTATGTGCACTGGGCTGAGCGACAGGCGCGCAGAGGTCCCTACAGCCAGCATCTTGGCCTCTTTTCCATGGCTTTTGTTGAGTGGAGGGGAAGAAGAGGTCTGCGGTGGGAGGGTTTGCTCCCTTTGTTGTTTGGGTTAGGGGTCCGTTTTCCACCTGACCTTATTGTTATACATCTGGGAGGCAATGATTTGGGGCTGCTTAAAGGCAGGGCCCTTTTTCTCCAGGTTTTAAATGACATGCACAAGATCCAGGAGGTGTGGCCTCATACCGGATTGGCATGGTCAGCAATTATTCCTAGGCCACGTTGGCCCTATGGGGACGGTAAAAAATTGGACAAAGCAAGGAAACGGGTCAATAGGGCCCTGCGGAAAGTTTTGGATAATGGCATGGGTTACTATATCCCTCATGACACCATTAGATTCAATGATTCGATGATGTATCGGACTGATGGGATCCATCTGTCCGAACTGGGCAACCAAATTTTCTTAGCGGATCTGCAGAAAGGAATTAGGGAAATTCTTTCGAATTTGGTGGGGGTCAGGAGCTAAATAGAATTTGCTCCTGAACTGTGGCGGAATGCTTAGGGGAATCTCTTATTTTGGTGTGCACCACAAGGCACCTCTGTTTTGGTGTTGGCCAGAGGCGTGAATCCTCGCTTAGGGTTTGTACAGCCCCGGCGAGGGTGAACGATTATGGCCTTGGAATGGGAGACTTTGACCTCATTTGTTTCGGAGGCAAAACTCTCCAACACATTCCCCTTTAGGTCATCCAGGTTTAGATAGACTGGGGACCTGGTGTTTCGCCCTAAATTCAGTCTTAATGGATGGTCGGGTGTGACCACTAATATCGGCTTATGCCTTACCAAATTCTTAGATGGCTAAGGATTTTTGGCCCTAGTTCCAAATTAAAGTTAAATAGGTAGCTATCAATAAAGTTGCCCAGTTTTAAACCCAAGCTTACTTGTCTTGTCTCGTTATTTCGGAGGGTTGGAGGGCAAACTGTGTTCAATTCTGGGCACCGCAATTGAAGGGAGATGTTGACAAGCTGGAAAGCATCCAGAGGAGGGCGACTAAAATGATTAAGTGTCTAGAGAACAAGCCTTATGAGGAGCGGCTTAAAGAGCTGGGCATGTTTCGCCTGCAGAAGATTAGGCTGATAGGAGACATGATAGCCATGTATAAATATGTGAGGGGAAGTCGTAGGGAGGAGGGAGCAAGCTGCCCTGGAGACTAGGATGTGGAACTGTTGAAAGTATTAGAATGTTTGCAAAATTATATAGTTCATGTACCTTTAACTGGTAATATGCTTGTACCTTGAGCTTTGTCAATTAGATACAGGTGGAGTTATGTTTGTCATTTATATATTCTTTGCACTCTGCCTGTATTCTCTCTCTGAGTTTTGTTTTGTTCCTGTATTATGTTTTTGTTATAGCATTAAAGTAAGTTGCTTTTATGCTACAATGTAGTTTTTATTTTTGACCACATTACTTCGGGGCTTTGTTTCTGCTGACTCTGCAACTTAAGGTTTTTACCTTTGCGAACAGGTTATGGGCCCAGAAAACTACAAAGCCAATGTGTCTGTGGTGATGTTTTTTTTGAAGTATGTGGTTTGAAAAATTGAAAAGTTTTTTTTTATTGAAGGCAAGTTTTCAGTTTTTTGCTCCTGTTGTTTTGAAGAGCAGCGAAGTTTAAAGCGACAGCTTGCTGCTGAATGCTGAACCTTGGGAGAGACCTGAATCTGGAGGCATTAAGAAGATTTATAGCCTGCTACGGCGGAGTTATTGTTTGGTTTTGCCTTCTACGTGCTTGTGCAACTAGGGCCAATTTTTTGTTGCTTTCCTTTTTTGCCTTGCATGAAAAGTTTTCTCTTCAGTAATCATTTTGAAAGCTGAAAGAAGAAACTAAAAGTCTGTGAGTCGGACCCTGCTTGTATTCCAGTGAAATACAGCAAAGTTTGGAAGAAACCAGTAATTTCATGGAGGAGTGAGTATAGACTGGCTGGTCTGAAATTTTTTTTCTGGAACTTTGGAGCTTTAAAGTAAAAGAACACAATGGCCTTGCCGCCTGTTCAAGTGAGTTCACTCCCGTTTGAGAGACTGAATGATAAGAATTGGCTGAGTTGGAGTATAAGATTTAAAGCTTATCTGGTTTCTCAGAATTTATGGAAAATAATTGAGAATTTGCCAGCTCAATTAACTCCTGCTGAGCAATACCAAGATGAAAGAGCATTGGCGCTGCTTCAGTTGTCTGTGACGGATTCTTTGTTGGTCCACCTTCATAATATTCCTCATGCACAAACTGCATGAAATCTGTTTAAGGACATGTTCCAAAGACAATCAAGTGGCTCAAAGATAATTCTTATGCGCCAGCTGTTTAACCTCAAACATGAGGAAGGCACTCCAGTTCAATCTCACATTACAAAAGTTGTGGCTCTTTTTATGGAATTGAGAGCAAGAGATATTATTTTTCCTCCTGAGCAACAAGCATTAATTTTAATGGGGTCTTTATCTCGCTCTTATTATGCGTTTATTGACTCTCTTCATGGAATTCCAGACACAGATCTCACGATACCATTTATTTTGGGAAAAATAATGGAATTTGAAGCTCAACAAAAATTGAGAATTGTTGCTTCTATACAGAAGAATCCGGGAACTGTTCCTAATGACACTGCTTGTAATGACACTGCTTGTGTTGCTAAGCCAAAATCACAAGTTGTATGCTATAAATGCAAAAAGAAAGGGCATTATGCTAAGAATTGCAGGCAGAATCCAGGACAATGGAAAAACAAGCAAGTGGAGAGACCTAGTTCTTCAAAGGATTTTCAGCATGCTTTCCTGGTGATGTCTAAAATGGATACCATGAACTCTTACATCATTGACTCGGGCTGTTCTCAACATTTGGTAAAGTGTAAGGAACTGTTATCAAATGTGAGAGACTCTGATATAAATTTTATTTCTTTGGCAGATGATAGAAAAGTACAAGTAATTTCTTGTGGTGATCTTTATGTTGATCGTCTGAAATGTACTTTTGAGAATGTACTATGTAAAAGAAATTGTGTATAATATTCTTAGTGCCAACATACTTTTGGATGAAGGTTTTGAGGTGTCTTTAAAGAAAGAAAAGTCTATGCTGATTGATCCTCAAGGCAACGAAGTGAAACTGATACAAGAAAATTGATTTTTTATTTTAAAGTCATCTGATAATGCTAATATGTCTGCTTGCATTAACCAGATACCTGATAATCCCAGGCCATTACATAACAAATGTATTCATGAATTTCATAGAAAAATGGGTCATTTGTCATGGCAGTATCTAAGGCAGACAGCTGAGTTGTGTGAGATTCCTATTCAAGGATGTAAGAATTTTTTAGATTGTGAAATTTGTGCATCAGAAAATCTTAAGAAAGCTCCTATTGCAAAATACAGTACTAGAGTTTCAAAAAGGATCTTAGAGCTTGTTCATATTGACATATCTGGTCCTCACCCTACTTCTGTAGGAGGGTCAAAATATTTTTTGATTTTGGTAGATGATTTTTCAAGGCTGAAATTCACCTTCTTTCTAAAAACTAAAGGTGAAGTTTTTCAAGAACTTTATGTTTGGCTGAAGTTAATGCAGACACAGTTTCCTAAGTACCCGGTAAAAGCTTTTCAGAGTGATTGTGGTGCTGAGTTTATGTCCAAACAAATGCAAAATTTGTTTAAAAAGTTTGGTATAGTCCATAGGTTAACAAATCCTTACTCACCCAGTGAAAATGGTGTTGCAGAAAGGTGGATAGGCGTTGTAAAGGTTGTGGCTAGAAAAATGTTAAGAGATGCTAGTTTATCTGATGGATTGTGGGCTGAAGCCGTGGCAAATGCCACCTATGTGCTCAATCGTTCGTTTTGTAGAAGTGTTAATAGTATTCCTTATGTATTGTTTTTTGGGAAAATTCCTGATTTGAGTTCAATCAGAGTTTTTGGAAGTGACTCATTTGTCTTAATTCCTTCTCAACAAAGACATAAAAAGGATGCTATCTGGAAGAAATTGAAATATCTTGGCCCTGCATCTGAATCAAAAGGTTGGAGGTTTTGGTGTGGTGACAATCGAGTGATTGTGTCTAGAAATGTGAAGTTCCAACAATATAGTGGTTGGGAAAGGATACATTCAAATAAGGAAGTGTTTGTGCCTTTTGAAACTGCTCAAATGCGCACACCTCAAGTCACACAGCCAACTACACAACAAGTTTCACAGCAGACTGCTACACAAACGAATACACAGGTGCAATCAGTGTCACAACAGACTGCACAGCAAAATATACAACCAAGCACTTCTCAAGATACACAGTTGGGAACACAAGTGCGAGTGAAGCAAGAATCTAATACTAGTCAATTACAAGTTAGTAGTCCTGTGATTAAACAAAGTGAATCTCAAAAGAGAAAAGCTGAAGTTTATAGTTCAGAAAGTACTAGCTCTAGTAGTTCTGAGAACGATGAAACTAATGGAGGAGATAGTACTAGGACCATTCCTAGGCGCAGTTCTAGGAAAAACAAAGGTATTCCTCCAAAGAGGTACCATTGTGAAGCTGTGAAAATACAGGAACATGACTGGTCTGAGCCTTATAGTTATAAATAGATGTTGAAAAGAGATGAAACTGAGAGAAATTTTTGGTTAAAAGCAATGCAAAGTGAATTTGATTCTTTGAAAGATTTGCAGGTCATGGTGAAGTCTGAAACACCTGACAATGTAAAAGTTCTAAGTTGTCGTTGGGTTTATAGACGTAAACAAACGAAAGATGGTGGTTTTTTGTATAAGGCCAGATTAGTTGCCAGAGGCTTTGAACAGATATATGGAGAAAATTTTAATGAAATATTTAGCCCCACAGTGTCTGGGGAAGCTCTAAGAATATCCCTTGCAATCGCTAGCAATAGGAATTTAAAAGTTAAACATTTTGATGTGAACACTGCATATCTTCATGCAAACTTGGAGGAGAAAGTTTATATATCTGCTATCCCAGGTTTTGAAACTGACCTTCCTGAAGGGTCTTATCTTCTCAAGAAAAGTCTTTATGGTCTCAAGCAGAGTGCGCGTAACTGGAATTTACATTTGGACAAAGTGTTAACAAAACTGGATTTTGTTGCTAACAAATTTGATCCTTGTTTGTACTCAAAAGGAAGTGGAGACACACAAATGTTTGTTGTAATATATGTGGACGATGTGTTATGCATTGGTTCTGAGGAACAAATTCAGGAAGTATTTCAGAGTTTGAACAAAGAATTAAAAATCAAAGTCTTGGAGATGTTAATAAATATCTTGGCATAAATATTGTTAGAAATGAAGGAGGTTTTGAGTTAAACCAAACTGACAAGATTTATGATCTTTTGAGAAGAACAAGAATGGAAAATGCAAACACTGTTAATACACCCATGGCACTTCAGTTTTTACAACATGTAGATGGAGAAGTGTTCGATAATAATTTCATTTATCGTTCAGTTATTGGTTCTTTATTGTATATTGCAAATAACACAAGGCCTGATATTTCTTTTCCTGTTGGTATTCTAAGTCAAAGGATTCAAAATCCTTCACATACAGACTGGGAAGGAGTGAAAAGAATTCTGAGATACTTAAAGCAAACAGCTGGAAAAGTTTTCAGAATTTGTCCAAATGATAAAAAGTCTTTAACAATACATTGTGATAGTTCTTTTGCAAATTTAAAGGAAAATAAATCTATTACTGGTTTTGTGATAAAATATGCAAATACACCAGTGTGTTGGAAGAGTAGAAGACAGAAAATTGTGGCACTAAGTACTGGAGAAGCTGAGTTCTCAGCTTTATCTGACGCTTTGACATCAGCAGAATGGCTAGAATCTTTGATTAAAAGTCTTAACATTGATTTAGAATTGCCAATGCAAGTTTTTGTTGATTCTCAAACTTGCATAGCTTTGAGTAACAGTCAAAATATGAAAACAAGGTCCAGATATATTAATGTCAGATATTCAAATGTACAACAATTTGTTAAAGACAAAAGAATTGTTCTCAATTATATTCCTTCAGTTGAAAATGTTGCTGACATTTTTACTAAACCTCTTTCTTTTGAAAAACATAATGAGTTCTGTAAGAAATTGAATTTATAAATGTGAACTAATATAATTTTGTGGAGGAGTGTTGAAAGTATTAGAATGTTTGCAAAATTATATAGTTCATGTACCTTTAACTGGTAATATGCTTGTACCTTGAGCTTTGTCAATTAGATACAGGTGGAGTTATGTTTGTCATTTATATATTCTTTGCACTCTGCCTGTATTCTCTCTCTGAGTTTTGTTTTGTTCCTGTATTATGTTTCTGTTATAGCATTAAAGTAAGTTGCTTTTATGCTACAATGTAGTTTTTATTTTTGACCACATTACTTCGGGGCTTTGTTTCTGCTGACTCTGCAACTTAAGGTTTTTACCTTTGCGAACAGGAACAATGACTTCAAACTTCAGGAAAGGAGATTCCACCTGAACATTAGAAAGAACTTCCTCACTGTGAGAGCTGTTCGGCAGTGAAACTCTCTCCCCTGGACTGTCGTGGAGGCTCCTTCTTTGGAGGTTTTTAAGCAAAGGCTGGATGGCCATTTATCAGGGGTGCTTTGAACATGATTTTCCTGCTTCTTAGCAGGGGGTTAGACTGGATGGCCCATGAGATCTCTTCCAATTCTATGTTTCTAAAGAAGTATAATAATAGTACAATCAAAGTACCCCTGATAGATGGCCATTCACTCTCTGCTTAAAAGTTTCTATTTTCTCCCTGCCACACCCAACCACATCCCAATTCATGTTTTGCAAATGATAGTGATGGTGACAGTGATTGTTTTAGTACAAGTGGCTTATATTTAAATCCAGGAGTATATTGGGTACAGATTATTTCCCCAATCATGATGGAATTTCTTTGGGAAGCAGAGGTATACAAACAATATTCCTATCCCACAACCACTTAAACCAGATCCTCAAAAAATCTGAGCAAAACTAGTAAAAACAATAACTCTCAATAGAAGAAAAAGAAGGAAAAAAAGCCATTGGGTTATGAAAAATATAAACTAATCTGATTCCTAACCTTTAGTTAGAACTGCAAGTGGTTCTTCTAAACGTTTTACAGCTGTGAATGCTAAGTGCACTGTAATTTCATACCTTAATATGTAGTGCTTTTAAGCTTCCCAAGAGTGATAAGAGGCAGTGACATTAATCTTAAAGGTAGCTGCAGTAGTCTTTTATTAGAGATGTTTAAATCCAGAGACCTAAATATTCAGCAGAAAAGTTAGCGAGTATAGTGTTTGCCTCCTTTTGCTTGTTTTAAAAAGGAATTCATTCTGCATGTAGTCATTCTAACATAAATGCTTTGATGCAAAAAAAAATCAATCTTAGATTTATTTTTAGTTTGAACATGGTTTTTCTGATTTTAGAAGTCACCAATAAACCATGTCAATCTGATACACTTTCAAGCCAGATGAAGTGAGACCACTGTCAAATGAGACTCTATGCAAAATAGAAATGATAAACGAATTTTAAAAGTTCACTTTTAAATTTTCATGATGTGAATGGCATATATTTCTTGATGTGCATTTCAGAGTCTGTCTTCTAACATTCAGAGATAAACCAGGATTGCTGAAAAATCTATCAATAATTTTAACCTAAATACAAGTATCCTCTCTTCATGCAGTATCAGCCCAAACTAACATTACCTGACTGCACCATAAATGCTAAATTCTAGACAATATTTTGGTTATGCAGGCAGCAGTAAGAATCAATCAGATATTGCTGAACCAGAAACACCTACATTTATTATTATTGGCTGTGCATTATCATTATTTCTGCATTTTATAATCCAATAATTTCTGGAGGGCCATATAATTATTATGCTGCACTATATAGGAGAGAGGAACATAGGATCTTGGTCATGCAGGGAGTAAAAAAATATAAGGAACGTCTTAGGGCAGTTGTTCTCAACCTGGGGTCCCCAGATGTTTTCTGCCCATAACTTCCAGAAATCCCAGTTTACCAGCTGGGAGTTGAAGGCCAAAAATTTCTGGGGACCCCAGGTTGAGAACCACTGCCTTAGGGTGTTCTACACTGCCACTTAGTGCAATGGGGATTTCACATCAGCCAGCATTGTCCACATATTGCATGCAGGGTTATGCCAATTTACCAAAGGTAAACTGCTTAATGCAGCTGCACCCCTAAGTTGGGAGAGTGGAGACATAGGAATCTCTCCCACAGTAATCCCTGTGTAACCCAGGTGAGTTTGAGCACTGTAATTTTTTTTGTATATAATCTTTATTAAAAGTTTTTTTTGAATGAAAGTGTGTAGATAAAAATATATAAATGGAGGAGAAAGGAAAAGAAAGAAAGAAATAGGAAAGGAGTAAAGAAAATAATAAAAAAGAGAAAGAAGAAAAAGAAAAGAAAAAGGGGAAAAAGAGAGGGAAAAGTAAGTAAGAAAGAAAAAAGGTTGTCTTCCAATTTTTATCTTCATGATTAAAAATATCTCTTCTTGTAATTGTTATTTCTAAGTCGTCTTCTCCTTTTCTTTCTACATACCAGAGTCAGTTTATATAATTATTATTCTTTTCTCCAAATTCATATACAGTGTTCCCTCACTTATCGCTGGGATTAGGTTCCAGGACCACCCGCAATAAGTGAAAATCTGCGAAATAGGAACACTATATTTATTTTAATATTTATACATTATTTTAGTAGTTATACACTATTTTAAGTCTTTATCCACCAATTGTGTGTTGATAAATTGCCTCCTTCTCCTCCCGTTGCTACTTGGGCTCCTTTTCTCTCCCTTTGGCTTCTTCTTCCTCCCTTGCTTAGGCTATAAATTGTAATTTTTTATGATTTATAATACTTTTTTAGAGTTTATTGAAAAACCGCGAAACAGCAAATTCGCAAAAAGTGAACCGCAAAGGAGTGAGGGAACACTGTAGTCTTTAAATAGTGGCCAGTCCACCATTCTTGTCGGTCTTCCTGTGTTTTTCCCCCCAATAATTGTGTTAATTTATCCATATCCATAATTTCCATTACGTTATTCAGCCACTGATCTTTTTAAGGTGTTTCTTTTATTCTCCACTTTTTAGCAGAGACAATCCTTGCTGCTGTTGTTAAGTAATTAAAAAGAATGTCCTTGTTGCTGTCTCAATTGATGTCTGAATCTGTTAGTCCTAACAGAAAACATTCTGGTTTCATTTGAACTTTTGTTTGGAGTATTTTCTTAGAAATTTCTTGAATCACTTTCCAATAGTTTTTAGCTGTCCCACAGGACCACCACATATGTTAAAAATTCCCTTCTTGAATTCCAAATTTCCAACATTTATTCTGTACATTTTTGTAGTACGTTCCTAATTTTTGAGGGGTCATGTACCATTGGTATACCAATTTTCCCTGAGGTCTGCTGCATAAGTGTATTTCAATTTCTGGTTCCAAATATGTTCCCATTCCTCTAATTTTATTGGACGGCTCACATTGGCTGCCCATTTTATCATACATTCCTTGACTAATTCCATTTCAGTAGACCAGTGTCAGCTCACCACAGCCGCTCCTGAATGAACACACAAGACTCTCTGTGATATCACCAGAAACTTTTACTGTAGGAAACATGAACATCAGAAAAGCCAAGAATGGGAGGCTCCGGCCAACCCTCCTTTATATACCCTCCCCCTCATTTGAACAGTCTCTTCCCGCTCAGTAAAACCCCGCGCAAATTCCCCGCCAAGTCCAGCAGCCGTTTCTTCTCCAAGTCCTGAGCCGCAGGTGTCTTATCAATGTCAGTGACCCTGAAACTCAGAGCCACATCCAGGCTCTAGTAGCAGGGTTCTGACATGGCGTCCTCCTCCCCTTCATCCTGGAAGGAAAAGATTAAACACAACTATTGTTCTCCGCCGTCCAGAGTTCCTTTATACTTTTTTAACAGGCTGCAATGGAATACCGGGTGTACCTTTCCTAGGTCCTTAGGTAGCCTCAGCTCATAGGTCACTTCGTTTATTCTTTTTGCTACCCTGAATGGTCCTATATAGCGTGGAGCCAATTTCTTGGATGGGAACCCCAATTTTAGGTTTTTTGTGCTCAGCCAAACCAGATCTCCTTCGCCCAATTTGTCCCCCTCTCGGCGCCTACGATCCGCAAAGAGCTTGTACTTCTTTTGTGTTTCCCGCAATGCCTCTACCACGGTTTGCCACCCTTGCTTGATTTTGGCCGGCCATTCCTCGTCGGTCTGGCCCTCTCCTTCCTTCCACTCGGGTAGCCTGGGGAAAGGTGCCACCTCCTGTCCGTATACTATTTCGAATGGGGCACGACCTGTGGCCGAATGTACGGCCCCGTTAAAAGCCATCTCAGCAAACGGTAGAAGGTCCGCCCAATCATCCTGTCTATAATTGGTGTACATCCTTAAGAATTGGCACAGTGTCTGTTGGGTACGTTCGACCCCCCCGTTGGTCGCGGGATGAAAGGCCGAGCTCAGGTTCCTTTCTGCTCCTAACAGCTGTAAGAATTTTCCCCAAAATTTTGCAGTAAATTGGACTCCCCGGTCGCTAATTATTTTGTCGGGACACCCATGTAGGTGATATACATGCTTCACATACAAATCAGCAAGTTTTTCAGCTGAAGGGAGTTTTGGCAGGGCCACAAAGTGTGCCTGTTTTGAGAATAGGTCCAATATTGTCCAAATGTATCTGTGGCCTCTGCTGGGGGGTAGTTCGCCTACAAAATCCATGGCCACGCATTCCCATGGCCTCATGGGCTCCACCACCTTCTGCAATAGCCCCTGGGGCTTCCCCGGTGGTGTTTTTCCCTCTGCACATAATTCACACTGCGTGACGTACCCCCTGGCGTCTTTCCTCATTCCGGGCCACCAGCATTGTTTGGCCAACAGTTTAATAGTCCTGGTGGGGCCTAGATGACCCGCACCTTTGTTATCATGGTACTTCCTTAACATTTCTCGTCTTAAACATTCAGGGATATACAATTTCTTATTTACAAACACCAAATCCCCACACAATTCTCCCTTTTCTTTGTTAGTTTGTAACCATTTGTCCATTCCATACGCTCGCTTCAACTCTTCCTCCCATATTTCTCCTCCCCCCGTGGAAATGGCAGTACGTTTGTTTTCTTTGGCCGCTTGTGCTCGAGTTAGTACTGCCAGGCCCCATTGCTTATCTAGGAATAGGCTCCCTTCAGATTCCTGAATTCCTCCCCCGTGTTGAGGCATCCGAGAGAGAGCGTCAGCGAGTATGTTATGTTTCCCCTGGAAGAATCTGAGTCTGAAATCAAAACGGCTGAAATATTGGGCCCATCTAATTTGCTTCGCCGATAGTTTGCGAGGGGATCTTAGATACTGTAAATTTCTATGATCAGTCCACACCTCAAACGGTGTTCCACTTCCTTCCAGAAAGTGTCTCCAGCACTCTAGTGCTTTTAGAATAGCTAAGGCTTCTCTCTCCCAAATTGGCCAGTTTTTTTCTGTATCGCTAAACTTTTTTGACAGATAGCCACATGGCTTCAGGTTCCCCCCCTCATCTTTCTGTAGCAGAACTGCCCCATATGCCCGGTCTGATGCATCGCAATGTAATACAAAGGCTTTAGACATATCAGGGTGCTGTAGGACAGGCTCCTCAGTAAAACGCTTTTTAAGGGCTTCGAAAGCTTCCTGGCATTCTATTGTCCAGGTCAGTTTGGCCCCTGGGGCCTTCACTTTGGCTGTTTCTCCCCTGCCTTTAGTCTTTAACAAATCCGTTAATGGCAAAGTGAGGCGCGCAAAGTCCTTGATAAATGTTCTATAGAAGTTTGCGAACCCTAGGAAGGATTGCAGCTGCTTCCGTGTTTTGGGGGCTTCCCACCCCCTCACGTCTTCTACCTTCGCAGGGTCCATCGCCACTCCCTGGGAGGAAATCCTATACCCCAGAAAGTCTATCTGGTCTTTATTGAACTCGCACTTGGCAAGCTTCGCATACAGTTTTGCTTCTCTCAACTTTTGCAGGACTTCCCTGACTAGTTCTATGTGTTGCTCCTTAGTCCGAGATATTATCAATATGTCATCTAAAAAAACAAAGACTCCCTTGTACAACAATGGATGCAACACTTCGTTGATTAATTGCATGAACGCGGCACCTCCGCCGCACAAACCGAAGGGGAGCACACGATAATTGAATAATCCGAATGCACAGGAGAAGGCCGTCTTCCACCTGTCCTCTGGTTTGATCTGCAATTTATGGTACGCTTCAATTAAGTCCAATTTAGTGAATATCTGTCCCTCCGATAACTGGGCGATCAAGTCCTTCACTAAGGGTAGGGGGTATTTATTTACAGAACTGATTGCATTCAGGCCCCTGTAGTCAATGCAGAGCCTCAGCGTTTGGTCCTTTTTCCGCCTGAACAACACAGGCGCCCCTAAAGGGGAATTTGAAGGCTCTATGAAACCCCTCGCTAGGTTTTTATCAATGTATTTTCTCAGTTCCTCCTTTTCCCTAGCCGACATTGGGTATATTTTTGCCTTGGGAAGCTCTGCTCCTGGGACTAGCTCTATCTTCACTTCAACTCTCCGCTTCGGTGGGAAACTGTCTGCTTCCTTCTCATCAAATACGTCCACAAACTCCCGATACTCTGGGGGTAATTTATCTGCCAGTTCTGCTATCCTGATAGAGTCTTCCTCCCCCCTTTTCCCCGGCTCCCTCTCCACTTCCTGGCTCCCTTCTTCCAACTTCATCCTGAAGATCATGCTCTTATCCTCCCAGTTGATTTGCGGGTTGGCCTGCCCCAGCCATGGCATGCCTAGTATAACATTATAGCTGGCTATTTGTGATATCACAAATGATACCTTTCCTTCCCAACTCCCTATCTTACACTTTACATCTTCGGCACTGTACTTAGCTAATGATCCCGATGCTGTGGATCCGTCCAACTGCGAAAAAGCTATTGGGGATTCTAGGTTCGTTCTTTCGCATCCCAATCCCTCGGCTAATTCAGGGGAGATGATGTTCCTGGAACATCCACAATCCACAAATGCTTTGCAGGTTGCTTGTTTGCTGCCACTTTCAAGCTGAATGGGGACCACTATCATGGCTTTGTCCTGACTTACCAACCCCCCCGAGTGGTGCCTCATCGGTGGTTCTTCCTCGGCGCGTTTCCCTGCCACGGCTCTTGGTTTGGGCGGGCCTCCGCCTTCCCCTTTTCTCTGCCAGCACTCGGCAGCCCTGTGGCCCAAACGGCCGCACACGAAGCAGCCCCTCCTGCTGGTGCTCACGTTCCCTGTCGGCTCCGTTCTCCTCCCGGCTGGGGTTGATCCCTCCTTCCGGCTCCCCTCTTTCATCTGCGGCCGCTGCTGTAGCCCTCCTCGGTGCCTCCTCGCCTGGGCCAGCGATGTCTCGATGCGCCCCGCCAGCTGAATCCATCCGCGCAGTGTGTCAGGCTCATCACGATGCACCGCCCAGGAGAGGATCTCCCGCCTGAGCCCCTCTTTGAAGAGTTCTATCTTTGTCACTGCAGACCATTCCGGCACCTTTTCAGCGAGGCATTGGAACTCCTCCGCATACTCAGATACCGATCTCTGCCCCTGGGAGACGGTCTTCAACTTCTCCCTCGCCCGGATCTGCTCCAGTGGATCTCGGAAACGGGTCTCCAGGGCCCCCATAAAGCGTCGGAGTGACCCCAGACATGGGTCGCGCCGCGCGTGCAGTTGAACGTACCAGCTGGCCGCTCCCCTCTTCAACACTGCACCAATGGCCCGTATCCGGCTGGATTCCGTTCTAAAAGTGTGAGCATTGTCCTCCATATAGCCCCTCACCGTGGTCAGGAAAAAATCCAGTTCAGAGGACTCTCCCCCAAACTCGATCCTTAGTTCCTCTCGTCTCGGTAGGGGTCCCTGTGGTGGCAATCCCCAATTCTCCGCCCGTCGCAAGCCCCCTTGCGGACCAGTGGGCCCCGCTGCTGCTTCTCTTGGCCCTGTGCCACGCCCGGCATTCGCCAGGGGCACCAGGGTCTCAGTTGGGAGCGTAGCCGGGATTCTCGGAGGCTTTTCCCCTTCGTCGTCACTCTCCTCCACCCGCGTCAGGCTTGTTTGGATCTTGGGCCGGGCACCGGGCTCCTTTCGCATTTCCCTTCCCTTCGGTGCTGGGAGGTCTGCAAAGCCCTGGCTGCTTCCCATGCTCACGTCCCACATTGAGCTAGCCCGAAGTTCCCTTCCTCTCTCCGGCTCCGCCAAAACTGCCAGGCGCTCCATCGCCCTCGACATCACTGCCAGGGTGGTCTCCATCGCCGACATCCTCTCCTCCAGAAACACCATCCTTTGCGGGCCTGGGGAAGGTGAACCTTCCTCTCCTCCGGTGCTATCTCCCCGCACCACTCCGCGCCTCTGGGTTACCCCATTTGGCTGGGCATAAGCGGTGGATGACGCCAGGGCCGCCAGCTGGTGGAACTCAGCGTCCGGCTCGGGAGTGGCCCTTTCCGACCTTCCTCCTCCTGCGCCCAAGAGCTCTTCATCCTCCACTTGCATGTTACACCTCACCGCTACAGCGGGATGGTGTCCGTATTCTTGGCTTTGTGTCAGCTCACCACAGCCGCTCCTGAATGAACACACAAGACTCTCTGTGATATCACCAGAAACTTTTACTGTAGGAAACATGAACATCAGAAAAGCCAAGAATGGGAGGCTCCGGCCAACCCTCCTTTATATACCCTCCCCCTCATTTGAACAGTCTCTTCCCGCTCAGTAAAACCCCGCGCAAATTCCCCGCCAAGTCCAGCAGCCGTTTCTTCTCCAAGTCCTGAGCCGCAGGTGTCTTATCAATGTCAGTGACCCTGAAACTCAGAGCCACATCCAGGCTCTAGTAGCAGGGTTCTGACAACCAGTCTAATAGTTTCTTATATATTCTTGTTATATTCTTCTTTTCAGACATCATCACTCTTTCCCAGAAAGTTTCTTTGTCAACAAAGCCTTTTTCTTTATCTTTATTATAATATTCTTTCAGTTGTAAATATTGGAACCATGAGATGTTCTTGTGCATTTTTTGATCTCTTCTTTTGATTTTAATATATAAGTTCCATTGTGTTTTTCAAAATTTCTCTGTAGATGGGCACTGTAATCTTGAACTGGACACCTCCAAGTCAAGATGTAATGTTGGCCTGGCCCCTAAGATATAGGGCCCAGGCCTGTATCTCTAGGGACACTTCAAAATCAAAATATAACAGACTTTGACCAGTAGCAGGTCCCTAAAAGTGTGGGGCATGACTTGTTTCTTAAAGCTGATATTTTGTTATGGGAACAATTCAAAGCAATACTGATTCTTAACCTGTAATATTGTAATGGAATGTATCAAAAAACCAAAAGCCAGGAAACTCTGTGGCCCCTCAGAATAGTTTGGGTACAGAGATGTACAATATATTGTTTTATAAAATTGTAATATTGAATATCGATATACTGGAAATGAAGCAGAAGCTGCAAGGAAAATTTTTGCCCCCAAAAGTTTGTGTAGGTTTGCCTGCTGGCAAGCAAGATTAAAGAAATCAATTTAGTTCAATACAGAAATCTAAAAATATTGAAAAAAAAAATTGGGCAGTACTGAACAGCCAAACAGGGGGACAGCAAATCTTCAAATTTAAAGTATTACGGCACTTTTAATTCTATTTAAAAAGAATACCCAATGTTCACCCTTTCCACCCCAGCCTAAAGCCCACTCATGCAGCCCAAGTCAGAGGAGATTTTTCCCTTTCCTTCTTTCTTCCCAACTTGGCTTCCCTAGATTTGTCTCTCTCTTTCTTTCTATCTGCCTTCTTCTTTCTTCGCTCTTCTCTTCCCTGTCTTGCCAGCCAGCAGCCACCCAGCCTCCCCCCTCTGTCCTTTCCATGGCAAGACTGAGCCTGCAGCCACATACTCTGCTTTTTAAAGGACAACGGCTGTCTGTCGGAGGCACTGAAAATGCCTCCCAAATGCCTCCCTCTCCTCCTATGTGATCCATATGCCCTGATTGGCTGAGAGGCAAGCCAACATGTTAGGCTTTGCTGCTCAGCAGGGTTGATGCAGCAGTCAATTTCTGGTGCATCAGACATCCAAAAACTCACAAGCCATTAGAAGCAATTGCTTCTAATGTAATTCATTCTAATGGTTCAAATTCTAAAAGTTGGGAGGGGGGAATTAGGCAAGTCAGAAACCACTTTTGGAAATACAGTAGAGTCTCACTTATCCAACACTTGCTTATCCAACCTTCTGGATTATCCAATGCATTTTTGTAGTCAACGTTTTCAATACATCGTGATATTTTGGTACTAAATTCATAAATACAGTAATTACTACATAGCATTACTGCATATTGAACTACTTTTTCTGTCAAATTTGTTTTATAACATGATGTTTTGGTGCCTCATTTGTAAAATCATAACCTAATTTGAGGTTTGATAGGCTTTTTCTTAATCCCCCCTTATTATCCAACATATTCACTTATCCAACATTCTGCCTGCCCGTTTATGTTGGATAACTGAGACTCTACTGTACTATACTTTCGAAGGAATTCTGACTCACAGGTACTTCGGAAGAAATCACATAACCCTACTCCATGTCTTGTGCCAATTATTATCCCACAATGTCATGCTGATATAGTGGAAGGTAGGCAAAAAATCTCATGGAAATGAAGGAGAAATTTCCTTCATGTTCCCAAAAGGCAATTAGCAAATGCTCGCACTGCCTTAAAGATGTTGAAGACAATAGGAGAGTTTGAGGCAGAGCATACTAGAAGGAGGCTTTGCATAGGCACCTATGTGCCTTCCTAGAGTGCTTTGCTACAAGAGAGTGAGGCCAAACAGTGAAACTGCATTAAAAAGAGCTTATATAGAGACACGTGGGTCTTTCTTTCCCCAAAGCCCAGACATTTGCACTTATTTATAAGTAATTCTAATTTAATTCACTGAGGGCGACTTCAGGGTAGATATATGAATTGAATTTCACTGTATCAGTCACCCAGTAACATATTCTCAATGAACAATTCTTCTTTTCTTTTGCTTTATTCATGATATTTTTGGAGGGGGGAGGGGTCTGTGTAAAGCATCCTGAATTAGCAAATCATCTAGCTTTTTCCATTGTCTAAGAAAAGGGCAATCAATTATACATTGGGAAAACAGATTTGTTTAAACCAATATCTATGTTTTTGGATAGTAAACTTTAAAATATTCATTTTTAGTATTTTGGTCAGCAGATTTATATAGAAGCATCTAACAATTCAATGACAGAGTATAGGCTTGTTCACAATATATTTATTTCTGTTTTTTATTGATATATTGTCTCTGTGTTGCTTTGACCTATGTATCTATTTAAAGATACTAGAGACTTATGTAGCATAGTGTGAAATAAACCATGGTTAATCTTCCAAGTTGAACGTCTTTTCTCAAGGCCACCTGCAATAAACTTTCATATAACAATTTAATATGTTTTAAGAGTGAAAAATCAAGAACACTTCAGTACATATTTGAATTTTGGTGTTACCTAGAAGTTTTCTAAAGTTTAGGAAGCTGAATTTACAGTGTTGTTCTTAATGTAAATTTATTCTAGTTATAAATGCAGATTGAAAGTCCTATTGGAGCATCATATTTTAAATGGCTAGGGAAGATAGTTAATACAGTAAGCAATTATTGTGATATATTTTTCAACTCCTATTGTCTAGCTTATTATGGAATTGTTTCTAGAAGGCCTTCTTTGAACGTTGTAATTGCATTTATCAAATTATAATCCTTTTAAAATATTAAAATATTTTGCTTTAATACTATTATGGAAAACTCAGCAATGCATACACACACACACACACACACACACACACACACACACACAGAGATATGTTACGTACTCAAAGTGAAATACATTTCTTTAAAACTGAAAGCCAACATATAATTCATCATGTATCATAAGAGCACCTTTCTTTGGGTGACAAGCATGTTTCCTGAAACTTTAAAATATTAATTTTTCAACTTCCTCATTTTTACTGCTTCTAAATTGATGAAGCTGCTGAATATATGCTCCATCACAGCACTGGCCACTATAGCTCATACAATCACCCTGATCAAAGGTAGCTTCCTAAACTCTTCCATGATTGTCTTTCTGATACCTTATTACCTATTTTTTAAACCTAAGGTTCTAAAAAAGAAATATTCTGCAACATTCTGCAATGAAATGCATAATAGCAATGGTAGTGCCTGTGTGGAAAATTCAATCCCTCCTTAGCCCTATCTTCTTGCTTCTGTACTTTGTCCTGTATCTTCCTTTCCACATACCTCCAAATTTAATTTTTTAAACAAAAATAGCCTTTTTTCTTGTTCATTTCTTTGACTGACTCATTTATTCCCCTCCCCTGCCCCACCTTTTGGCTTGTGCATACACCTTCCCCAATTCACCTGATTTGTGTGTGTGTGTGTGTATGTGTGTGTGTATGTGTGTGTACTTTCTGGCTTGTGTGTACTTTGGCACCAGTTTAGCAGTCTTCCTCCCCACCAAACAATTGTTTTAAAAAAATTAAGAAATAATAATAATAAGCCCCTTTAAGTTGTTTGTTCTTCTCTTTGACACTCTTATTTTTCTTGTGGTTTCTGCTTGTGTGCTCCTTGTCTTACACAAGAAGATTGAGCTTATTTCCCCCTTCCAATATAAAAAGATATATATATATAATCTTATATATATATATATATATATACTTTTTTAAAACTTTAATATTTTCCTATAAATTAATTATAGGATGTGTGGATCTTTATGACAGTTGATAGAAATGATGCCCTGCTGCTGCTCCTATGCTGTCCCTGTGGAGGAATCCCAGGGAATACCTTTTTGTTTCTTTTTAAGGAGATTTTTTAAAGAAACTTTAGGAATTTCCTAAAAGTTAGTGGATGACCCAATCATTCTGAAATTTGGTGGACTTGCAGTGGTACATGTGTCTTTCAAGTGTGACCATTTTCATCCTGATAGCCCTAAAAATGATGGAAAGGGGAGCCTGGGAAGTTCCCCATTGCTGATAATGGGCCAGATCTCCCCAGAGTGAAAACAGAACTTCTGGCTGCCATATCCAAAAATGGCATTTTGCCTCCCAAATGTGAGCAGTTCCCAAAAACATGGAGCAACCAAAATTCAGACACTGAAAATAGTATGGAGTTTATCCAAATTGCACACCCCTAGTAGCCACTAACATCTTTATTCTTTGTGAGTTTGGATAATTTGTTTTAAAACTATCAGACTTATTGACAAAACTTGTATTAGCAGTTAATAATTCTATGCTATATATATGACACCACAAGTCATCTGCTAGTGATGTATAAGTAACACTAAAGAAAAATGATTTTATTTCTGACCAAATGAACTTGTTGTAATGCCTCCAGTTCATTACACAGAGCCAAGGTATTGTTAGCAGTGGATAAAACTGACATTTTCTTTGAATTCTCACATCTGAAGATTTTAAACAGGAACAAACAACACTTGCAAATCTGTCCCTGATTTGTTCCTAAAAGGGCTGCACACACTTTTCTGCAACTATCCTTATCATACTTTCAAATCTGCCATTGAAAATTGGTATTTAACTACCATGGGTTCTTTCTAACATGGAATTATATTATAGTTTTGGAAATTTTAGCAATGAGAGAGGACTAGGTGTTGTAAAATCAAATGAACATATAGTACATTCCATTTGTTAAAAATGTTTTGAAAAGTGAGCAGTTCGAGTTCAACATAAAGTGATCAATCAAAGGAGTCAATTTGGGGAAGTTGGCGTGAGTAGTCTATGATGAAGCAAAGGTCAGGTCACACGGGAAATATGAGCCAAAGAGACAGAGTTGAGTAGCTAATTCCTCTATGAACGTTGGTTGACAATAACAAAACTTCCAGGGCTACAGCTGTTAGATTTAAAATCCTATAGCATTCTGTAGGTGTGTCCTGATTACCACGCATTTCTAATAAAAGTGTTGAGATCTTCTGAGGCCTTCCTTTTCTTGTGTGCATTCCACCAATGCAGGTACTTCTGTGAGTTCATCTTGTGGCTATTGAGAGTAGCTACTTTCTGGCTCAGAAGCTGGTGCTTCTAGCTTCAATTTTTGTGGCTGTTGAGAGCTGCAACTTTCAAAACCAAGAGCTGGGGCTCCCTCCAGCTGCCCCCCCCATCTGAGTCCTGAGAGCAGGGCATGACAGAGAGAGGAGGAGGCACACAGCTTCATCATGCCTAGGTCTGAAAACAGACATAAGGCCTTCCTTCCATCCCAGCTGCCACTGCCCTGGTCTGAGAAGGAGAGAAGAGGTAGTGATTTACTAATGTACATACATATTTGTATTTATTAATGTCAACACTTTTCAAAACACTCCTCATATGTTCATTACCATCCACTTAAATAGGACTACTTATTGGTAGAGGTGTGCAAAATGGCAGAAATCCATTTTTAATTTTGTTTCAAAATTCTGATTACCTCTGTTTTGTTTTTAAAATATTGTTTCGATTGCTCCCCATTTTATGTGCCTCTGTAATGTAAGATGAGGGAAAACTGTAAGTAAATTGATGGGACTGAAGTAATACCATGGACATGAAAGCAAAGAGGATGGCAAAGAGGTGGAGCAGTTTTAAATAGCCTGCAGTTCTGCCCCTGTCATGTGATTGGCACCAGTAAAGCCAACCGAGCCCACCAAGTCTGGTCTCCTTCATGGGGGCCTTCAAATCTATCCTCTCCCCCATGCCTTAGGCTTTGCCTGCCAGCTGTAGGTTGGCCTTAACATGTGTAGCCAATACTATTGTTGTCAATTAGTACTGATGTTTGAAGGGTCTCCAGTCTTGCCTTAATCTCTATTCAGTAATTAAATGGAAATGATGTATTATTTAGATTTGCTGAAATAATAGGCCAAAGCTATAAGTACTAAGTACTACCATTTCACAGTATCAGAAGTAGAGGATTTGAACAATGAAAATACTATTTAAAAATCTTAGTTAAATAAAGAAGCAATCATACCTTGAATTATGGTTTTTAATCTAGAATGATCTATGGCCAAAAATACCTTCTTTTTTAAAGTAGCAAAATGAAATATTGATCAAATAACATTATGTCGTAAATTTGTAAAGACAACAGTTTGATGAGAAAAGGCTAGATTCTGACCTCACTGACTATCATTTTTTGTTACTTAATATTTCATGGCATACCCACATTTTTCATCTGCTAAATTTTCATTTGTATAATATTATTCAAACAATTTGATTACATGATATGGAGACTGATGGTGAGTGTTTAGCAGGGCTGTCCTTTCCATGATGGCTTCAGGAAGTAGATGATAGGGACAGGAGAAGAGTTTCACAGATGCCTCGGACTCTTTTTCACTAAGTCTGAAGCTTCCAGAAATAATGAAACACACTGTCTGGTTGCTAGTTGACTGAAGAAAATGTATCAGTCTTCTTAAGCCAAACATAATCAATATAGGCATGATAGGAAGCACATAAGCATGTCCAAGAAGTATCCTTGACAAATGAATCTCAACCTAGAGTGATGTTGGTGAAAATACTGACTAGCTCCAGGCGTTCATCTGTTGTCACTTTCAAGGATGTTCTGCAGCAAAAACAATCTAAATATGGCTGTGGCCCCCCGGCTCTGGAACTCCCTCCCTAGGGAGATCAGGTTGGTGCCCTCTCTATCTTCCTTTAAAAAACAATTGAAAACTTGGATGTTTAGGTTGGCCTTTGGAGAGATAGCCATTGGATTACCAGCCTCATAATTCTTTTCTGAATTTTACTAGGTCCCTCTTATCTGGGTATTTTAATCTAATGATTCTATGCTTATATTGCTGCTGCAGTCCCCCCACCTATGAAGTTTGACTGAATTCTATTGTTAGTTGTTTGATACTATTACTGTTGTATTAACTTTTGTTTTTACTTTTGTTTTATTACCTTATTGTGTTTTAACCTTTGCATATTGTGCTAATGTATTTGTGTTGTTACTTTTGTAACAATGTGAGCCGCCCCGAGTCCCCGCGGGGAGATGGTGGCAGGGGAATTATTATTATTATTATTATTATTATTATTATTATTATCTACATTTACTCTGTAGTTTTCTAATAAAATCATTGTGTCTATTTTGCAGTCTGATATATCTGAATCACATTTACTGTCAGTTTGCGTTGTATTTTTTTGTGGTTTTTTATTTGCATTTTATCTGGGTGATTTACTTTGTAACTGTATTGTATAGTTTAAAAATTTATTATTTCTCCTTCTTTCCGTGTGTGCACACAGTCATATTTTAGATTATATGCCTCTGGCAGGACCCATTGTTTATGCCTATTTTATTGTAAAGTGGCATGTACACTTCATATAAATAAAGGAGGAGAGAAAGAAGTCTTCACACTTCAGAGCCTCTTAAGAAGGAACTTCAGTCAGGGCCCTTCCAGATAGGGCTAAAATCCTAAAGAAACTGGTCTTTCAAATCTCAGTTTCTCTCAAGATGGAGGCCACATAGCTGGCTCAAACCCCATGCTATTGAAGGGGTGGTGTGCAGATAACCACCAGTGCTGATCCAAGATCAGCTTTTGTGGGCAAGGGTACTGCCAGCCTTCCCCTCCCTACCCTCCATTTCTTTCTCCACCAGAAAAAGGCTCAGATGTAGGCTTGAAGCCTTTCTTCATCCCCTCTTCCTCCGAAGTGCTGACAGAGGGTTTGGGGAGGGGAGCGGGATTCTTCCTCCAAGGCCCTCTGTTGTCTGTTGGAAGGAGGAGGGAGGGAATTTTGTTGGGCGAGTGGGCTTATTAAGAAAATACCCTCCCCATAAATGCATAGCGGAGTATCTTATTAGCAGCAGCATGAACCAACACCGGTAGCCAAAAGTGATAAAAGAACAAAAACACAGAACAATGTTATCTCTTCTTTAGGAAGCTTTTCTTTATAGCAGAATAATATGGTTGCACTATTTACAAAACCAAGGTTTCTATAACAAAAATAAAATTCTTTATACTTCCTTCTTTTCTTCCACCCTGGGCATCTTTTTCATGCAGATAGCTTCTAGCTTCTCTCACACAGAGCCTCCTCTCACATCAAACTCACACAGTAGCTTTATGCACACAGCAGCCTTCACACTGGAGCTTTACACATGAGGCCTTCAATTTGGGGTTTCTCTCACCAAAGCTTATCACACTGAGACCTCTCTCACACTGAGGCCTTCTAAGCTACAGGCACACCTGCTTATATTGAACTACAGCTTTTGCTGAGCCATTACATCCATTTTGTTGCACCCCAAGGCAGCATGAGCACTGAAAACCGAACAGACCAATAATATATAATATCTTTATTAAAACAATTATAAATCCAGGAATGAATAGGTGGAAAGGTTGAGCAGAATATAGTCCTTTATGAAAAGGTAGGTAGGAATTAGTCCAAAGAATTGAAGGGAAATGTCCAATATTATTGTTCAAAGTCCAGAAACCGAAACACGCTCAGAACTGTTGAAAAGTTCTTGAGCAGGGAAAAACAAGGAAGCAAGACTGAATAACAAAGTCCAAAGTCATTAGAAAGTCTTTGATAACAAGACAGGAATGTGATGAATCTGAGGCAAAACTTGGTTCAGGAGCTAGGCAAGGAAGTAGACTTAATCTGGGTCTACTTGGAAGTCGCGGCTTGGCTTGGCCGCCCGGATCCGGAAACTTGGCTTAGAAGAAACAGGAACTAGAGTCGGTGAACCTTTCTCAGGAAATAGCAAATTTGACACCGCAAAGTGTCCACGGTGCAAAACACTTTTATGGAACTTAGATTTGATCACAAACAAGGAAAGCCAAACTCCCTAAAGGTTCCCAAGGGAAAACCTTCTATCCATTATCCCCCCGAGATGCCAAGCGATTACTCCTGCAGAGTTCTTGTTTCTCAGATCTCTGGCAATGCAGAAACTCCCTTCTGTTGAAGGACACATTCTCTGGGGAACTAAGAACATCTGGTTCAGCCATGGGAGTAATATTTTCACTTTATCTCCCAATTAAGGAATCGTCTGAGCTATCAACAGCCAGCAGCTGCAATTAGAGAGAGCTCTGTGGACTAGGTAAAAAGTCAGAATAAGCTTCATCCTGGTCATAGTTCATTTCTGGATCAGGTTCAGAAGCCAAAGGTGGTTGGGGTATGACACATTTAACCCTTTCAGTGCTTGACTCACATTTTTGTAATTAAAAGTATCTAGTTAATTTTTAATATTTATGACAAATTTGGCTCCAGACCTTGTTGGTATTTTCTTCCATTAAGTGGAATTGGGAAATTGAGAAAAGGGAGGGGAAGCTGGCAGTGCCATCCATCTTCTCCAGGCTGTCAGAGCCTGGGGAGGATTGCTGTGGAAATTCCAGTAGTCTGTTTTGAGTTCTCGATCTTTAGAGATATTTTTTAAAACTGAATTTAATTTAGAAAATCCTGTTTATTCTCGATTAAAATGAAACATCATCTGGATGCACAGGCTAATCCGTTTCCCAGCCCGTGTTTTAAGGCTGTGTAGAAGGGACCTCAATTGGCTATTACTGTGCTATGCAATTGCTCACTTATCAATGAAATAATGAGACCAGACAACCATACAGGGGGGAAAACTAGGGAAACTTTATTAATTGTTACCTATTTAAATTTTCTTTGTGAACTGCAATAACTAAAAAATGGAGATAAACTTGATGTAAAACTTAGGCAGTAGGACTTCAAAGACCTACTCCTCAGGTAACATGGGCAAGACACCTGAGTCCCCTGAGCGCAACCCCACTTGAGTTGTTACCAGAGGGACTGCTTAGGAAAGCCATCTTGAGTATTCCAAACACAAATCATAGGGCTTCCATGGAATCAGAATTCCCTGGCAGCTCCAAGGCCATTTCCTTTTGCCCCCACCTTGGTTGTCCAAACACATAGTTGGGGGTATCAATTCCTGGCTTTCACCACAACAAGGTGCCTTAGGTGCACACTGAGATGTACTTTCTATCCCATTTTCATACCACAGGTTAGGACAAGCACACACTTAGATTCTATCCCCCATCAAGACAACTAAAACAGCTCTAATGCTCCCTTGCTGATCACAAAGAAACTTCATTCATCAAGCTAGTCCCATTGGTGCTTAATGTCGGGTTCATGTGCATTGGAATTGGTGATCTTTCAAATGTGCAATGAAAAGTGCCAGGGCTTGTAATATGGAAGGAGGATCTTCACTAAATCAAATTATATCAAAATTATTTACGAAGTTATGGAAGTTATATACATCTACATGTTACAAAATCTCAGTATGTTCAGGAGGGTCTCTGATTAGGGAGATATATAAGTGAAAATGAAATTAGTTTAAAGGTGCTATCTTCAGAGCATCTCCATGTAACTATTCACAAGCTATCAAGGTATTATTCTGCTGTTGCTGTTGTTGTTGTTGTTGTTGTTGTTGTTGCTGCTGCTGCTGCTGCTGCTGCTGCTGCTGCTGCTGCTGTTGCTGTTGTGGCTGTAATTGACAGTGAGATTATTCTTATTTAGATTATTACAGTGATATCATGAGGCTTGCTTGTAAGGAAGTTTCCATGAAATTAAGGATATAGTGACATTAAACATGGATATCAGGCCATCTGGGCATAACAAAATCTATGAATAATCCAGACCCATTGTAAATAATTATATAGCAAAATTGTATCTGTTATATGCAAAATGGAAATAAGCTACAGCTACCTGATGCTCAGACAAGATGATGATGATGATGATGATAATTTCCTTCCAAGAGGACTTGCCTGACCCAGCAAAACTGCCAGCAAGATTGATGCATGTCTGTGTATGTGTTTGGGTGGATGGGTGGAGATTTATGCAAAAACCACTCAAATCCAGGTGGCAGTCATGATGCACACCAAGATCCTCATATATCTTGTCATGTTTTGTTCAGAGTCTATCTCTGTACAAATATAGATATGAATCAGTCTTGATCATTCAAGCAAAAAGTGATGACAGGTTAGGAGTCAGATCAGAGTGGCATGGTAGGCTTCTTCTTATATAGTTCATATGTATATGAAAATCTCTATGGGTTAATCCGCAAAATTATTTTACCTGCACTTCAACATCTTTTATTTATTTTCACCATCAATGAGCCTGAGGGGCCAGTTACCCAATGTCTTTGTGACTTTTTAGGTTAAACTAAAATTAAGTGCTATTATTTTCTACCCTTAATACTTTTTAAAATGCCATAAGTTGTCTCCAGAAAAGTGATTCAAACACATTTAAGCCATGAAGTCCAATTTTCCTTTTAGGAAGGTGTAAGAATTGTTTGTTGTACAAAAAAGCCAAAGTTGAGCAAAAATGTCTCTCCCCCTAATCCTTGTGTATACATTGAGCTTAACTATGTGTGAATCATTGTAATGATGACTTGTAATGAAAGTTTCACTTTTCCCCAATCTGAGTTAAAGATTTGGGGAGTTTTAGGGCATATCTGACCACTTAGCATGAAGGTCAGGCAAATCAGCTCAATGGCAGCTAAACACTGTAAGAAGCTTATCCAGGTTAATGTGAGATTAAGCTGCTTAAAATGGCCTTAAACCATGTTAACCAAAGCTGTGGATTGCTTCACATCTGAAGCAACTGGCAACTTTCCATCCAGGTAAGCAGTTGGACCAGTTCTGAGATGGAACTAGCCGCAACTGTTTACATGGCCATCCCATGTTCCCTGGACGCAGAAGCCTGAGAACACAGGATGGCACCATCCCCTCTGTTCTCCTTGTTGTAGTAGTTAACAGGCATGATATGGGTTCTGATTTCCCTCTTCCCTTCCCTTGTTCTTTTGGCACCCCAGCTAACATCACTTTAGGCAATGAATGACCACCATGACAAGAAGAATTGGAGGGGTCATTAGGGTGGCAGTCCGATGGCACCAGGCCCGGTCCAACACGGAAGCCAATCACGCCACCGCGTTGGGCGCCATGGTCCTGGGGGTGCTGTTGAGCCCCCAAGAGGCGGGGCCAGAGCGTGGGAGGCAGGGCCAAGGGTGGGGGCGGGGCCAGGGCGCTTGGCGCGGCCTGGACCAGCCACCAGCTGGCCTAGCTGGCCTGGCCCAGGGACCAGGGCGGGAATGTCCAGCCAGCCTGACTGGGCCATCACCATGGCCTGGAAGGACTTTCCCGCAGTAGCTGCCGGCTGGTGACTTGGCCGGCAGGTGGCTGGGCCGGCTGGTGGCTGGGCCATGCGCCCTGGCCCCACCTCCCGCTTTCCCCCTCAGAGGCATTCACTTTGTAAGGCCCAGCCATGGACAAACTTCAGCCCTCCAGGACTTCAGCTCCCACAATTCCTAATGACTGACTCCTCCTCGGCCAGAGAGGAAGAGAAGGAGGGGAAGCAGTGATGATGGCGTTTGCTCCCTCCTCCCCCTTTCCCTTCTCCTTCCTCAGCCGCTCTCCTGGTTGCCTTCCCTTCCTACCTCGCCTGGCCTCTTCCAGGTATGTAAAAACTAGGTCTCTTCCAACTCTTTAAATATGTGTATTAAGGCTGGATGGCCATCTGTTGGGGTGCTTTGACTGCATGGAGGCAGAAAGGGGTTGGACTAGGTGGCCCATGAGGTCTCTTCCAACTCTTTAAATATGTGTATTAAGGCTGGATGGCCATCTGTTGGGGTGCTTTGACTGCATGGAGGCAGAAAGGGGTTGGACTAGGTTGCCCATGAGGTCTCTTCCAACTCTTTAAATATGTGTATTAAGGCTGGATGGCCATCTGTTGGGGTGCTTTGACTGCATGGAGGCAGAAAGGGGTTGGGCTAGGTGGCCCATGAGGTCTCTTCCAACTCTTTAAATATGTGTATTAAGGCTGGATGGCCATCTGTTGGGGTGCTTTGACTGCATGGAGGCAGAAAGGGGTTGGACTAGGTTGCCCATGAGGTCTCTTCCAACTCTTTAAATATGTGTATTAAGGCTGGATGGCCATCTGTTGGGGTGCTTTGACTGCATGGAGGCAGAAAGGGGTTGGGCTAGGTGGCCCATGAGGTCTCTTCCAAATCTTTAAATATGTGTATTAAGGCTGGATGGCCATCTGTTGGGGTGCTCTGACTGCATGGAGGCAGAAAGGGGTTGGGCTAGGTGGCCCATGAGGTCTCTTCCAACTCTTTAAATATGTGTATTAAGGCTGGATGGCCATCTGTTGGGGTGCTTTGACTGCATGGAGGCAGAAAGAGGTTGGACTAGGTGGCCCATGAGGTCTCTTCCAACTCTTTAAATATGTGTATTAAGGCTGGATGGCCATCTGTTGGGGTGCTTTGACTGCATGGTGGCAGAAAGGGGTTGGACTAGGTGGCCCATGAGGTCTCTTCCAACTCTTTAAATATGTGTATTAAGGCTGGATGGCCATCTGTTGGGGTGCTTTGACTGCATGGAGGCAGAAAGGGGTTGGACTAGGTTGCCCATGAGGTCTCTTCCAACTCTTTAAATATGTGTATTAAGGCTGGATGGCCATCTGTTGGGGTGCTTTGACTGCATGGAGGCAGAAAGGGGTTGGGCTAGGTGGCCCATGAGGTCTCTTCCAACTCTTTAAATATGTGTATTAAGGCTGGATGGCCATCTGTTGGGGTGCTTTGACTGCATGGAGGCAGAAAGGGGTTGGGCTAGGTGGCCCATGAGGTCTCTTCCAACTCTTTAAATATGTGTATTAAGGCTGGATGGCCATCTGTTGGGGTGCTTTGACTGCATGGAGGCAGAAAGGGGTTGGGCTAGGTGGCCCATGAGGTCTCTTCCAACTCTTTAAATATGTGTATTAAGGCTGGATGGCCATCTGTTGGGGTGCTTTGACTGCATGGAGGCAGAAAGGGGTTGGGCTAGGTGGCCCATGAGGTCTCTTCCAACTCTTTAAATATGTGTATTAAGGCTGGATGGCCATCTGTTGGGGTGCTTTGACTGCATGGAGGCAGAAAGGGGTTGGGCTAGGTGGCCCATGAGGTCTCTTCCAACTCTTAATATCAATATTAAAAGAGTTGAAAGAGACCTCATGGGCCATCTAGTCCAACCATTTTCTTGGCCATAGAGGAAGACGAGTGGTTCCCTCCTCCCCCTTTCCCTTCTCCTCCGTCAGCCGCTCTCCTGCTTGCCTTCCCTGCCTGCCTCGCCTGGCTTCTTCCAGGTATGTAAAAACTAGGTCTCTTCCAATAATATATAATCCAGTTCAAAGCAGATAATGTGGATTATCTGCCTTGATATTCTGGGTTATATGGCTCTGTGGAAGAGCCCAGAGGGTCCTTCCACACAGCCATATAACTCAGAACATCAAGGCAGAATAACCCACAATATCTGCTTTGAACTGGATTATCTGAATCCACACTGCCATATAATCTAGTTCAAAGCAGATAATGTGGATTATCTGCCTTGATATTCTGGCTATATGGCTGTGAGGAAGGACCCTGAGGGCTCTTCCACACAGCCATATAACCCAGAATATCAAAGCAGAATAACCCATAATATCTGCTTTGAACTGGATTATCTGAGTCTACACTGCCATATAATCCAGTTCAAGGCAGATAATGTGGATTATCTGCCTTGATATTCTGGGTTATATGGCTGTGTGGAAGAGCCCAGAGGGTCCTTCCACACAGCCATATAACCCAGAATATCAAAACGGAATAACCCACAATATCTGCTTTGAACTGGGTTATCTGAGTCTATGCTGCCATATAATCTAGTTCAAAGCAGATAATGTGGATTATCTGCCTTGATATTCTGGTTATATGGCTGTGTGGAAGGACCCTCAGGGCTCTTCCACACAGCCATATAACCCAGAATATCAAAACGGAATAACCCACAATATCTGCTTTGAATTGGGTTATCTGAGTCCACACTGCCCTATATTCCAGTTCAATGTTTGGTGCTCAATTCACAATTATAGTAATTCCTACATAACATTACCATGTATTGAACTGCTTTTTCTGTTGATTTGTTGCACAACATGATGTTTAATAGGCTTTTCCTTAATCCCTCCTTATTATCCAACATTTTCGCTTATCCAGCGCTTGGGCGGAGGGGCGCCAAAATTCTGTTCGCTTACACTTGAAAAATACCTAGGGCCGGCCCTGGATGGCACATAACCAGGTTTGGTGCCACCAGAACTTCCTCCTGCCTCCAGAACAGCTGGAGGTATGTGTGCTAGCATAAACCATGTTTTTGTCATGTAGATTCAGATCCAGAACAAATTAGTCATTGTAGAACTGCCTATAGACTAAATATACATGTAAATATAAATGCAAGTTTTGTCTTTAAAGAATCCCAGCCATGTAGAACTCTCATGATCAAAAGATAAATTACTCAGCAGTCCTATGTACATCTACCGGTTTCAATGAGATTTCACTCAGTCTTAGCTGGCTACATATTAGTTCTTTGGCATGTCTGAAAGTAGAATGTGATTCTTCACTAGGTTTTTTCCCCAGAGGAAGAACTGAATAACAATTTTCTCCTGTGATGAAAAGGTTTTTGAAAACAAGTTTTCAAAGCATATTCACAATGATGAAGTAATTGTGTGTACAATATTAATGTAGTTATCTTGTGTAGAGAGCCACAGAAATGTGTCCAGTGAAGAATATTTTACAAATCAACCATGTGTGCAAAATAAATCCCAATTGTAGAAAAAAATGTGCAAGAAATAATATGCAGAAATTATTATCCACTCAGAAAAATGATGTTTTTGGTGTAAAACAACTACGTGTAAATTTTACAAAAATAAGTGAAGATTCCTATGAGTTCTTGTCAGATTCTTCTCATTTGAATTTCTTAACCCTCAATGTTCAAATATTCTGTCCATCCCTATCTGAAAGTGCTATCAGTTCTTATCACTGATACATTTTTCTGCTCATCAGATATGAAGCTTCAAGCGCTAAACTGCTGTTTCATGAACTAGTTTTGAAGTGATGTACACCAGAGACTCTACTGCCCACTTTAAATGCAAAATATAATCATTATGGATATTAGGTTGTGTGAAGCATATTTTAGAATCATTTGATTTCTGTCAGGGAATGTTAGAAGCAAATAACTTGTCCCAAAATAATGAATGGTTGTCTTAGTATATTTGACCTTTCTATCCTAATGTCTTTCGAGATCAGTGTCTTTATTAGGTCATATGAAGTAATTATAGGTTTCTAGCTTTTTATTTTAACTGCTTTTCAACTTTGGTGGGAGCTTCACTAGCAATACAGCTAGCAGTTCATGAGAACAAATAATCATTTTTCCATGAATAACAAATTCTGCAACTGAAAAATATAAAGCTGAATTTATAAAGAATTGCTTGTTGATAAAAACTAAGCCTTTTCTATCAGGCATTGTTGACAGTTAAGGAACGTGGAAACAGATCAGTTTTAAGCATTCTACTTTTTCAATGGCCCATCAGTTTCTACCTTGTAGTTTTTATGCAGGTAGGTTTCCTTGTACATGTATCACCTAAATGGTAAAAAAGTAGTATCACCAAGCAACCTGTAAAAGTAAAGGAGAACCAGTACATCAGTTCACTTTTCCATTTTATTTTTGGGTGTCCAAGAGTGAGTCTATATGGGTATGAAAACCCAGACTCACTATGAATTGACCTTTGGCTGTCCTCATGATATTTCTGTACTTCCACTGTGCTTCACAGATTACCCCGAGGGCCTTTCCAGACAGGCCCAAAATACAGGACTTGTCATGGGTTTACCTAAAGCATCCAAATGATGCCTCAGAAAACCCAAATTAATTTGGAGTAAACTGGGATTTCCCAGTTTACTCTGGATCAATGAACTCCTGGAATGTAAAGTCCAGATCTTTCCAGGTTTGGATCCTGTGAGGATTGATTGTCAGGACCACTACCATGATCCCAGGGTCAATCCCCACTGTGATCTTGGTTCTTTGGACTCCAAGACCCCAAAGTAGTGAGATGGAACCTCCCTTCCCTCCCAGCCCCCCATTTACACCCAAAATTTATGTGAGGAGCTTGGCTTCATGCTTAGGTTCCTCCAGTGAAACGTCTGGCATGTGAAAATGATGCATTGGGTGGTTGGGTGGAGGAGGAGGGATCTGGTTGACCCAGGAGGGCATGTAGCCACCCCCCTCCATGGAGGGACTGGGGTTTGGGATGGGTGTGGAGCCTGAATCCTGGGAGGAACTATGATTAAATATTTTAGTTCCTGCCAGGATTTAGCTCTGTCTGGAAGGGCCCTGAGTTAGATTGGCTCCCACTTCAGACTGATGACTCTTCTGCACAGGCACTAAAATCTGGCTTTAAGTTGGTTCAAGGTCAGGATGTCTATTAAACAACTCTCATGATTCCATTGCTAAGCCGATAAAAGTTGTGTTAAACAGCAGCCATTCTACAGTGTAAATGCACCCATAGTTGTGTGCTGCTCTTGGGTTTGTTTGAAACTCGAAATTAACCCACAGCCTTGTATCAGTATAGAGAGCTGGATTGGGTTCAATTGCTGTGTGTTCCCGATTTTAAAAAAATCTTTTTACATGCGTCAATGTTACATGATTAGTTTGCCTTCCTTTAGAGCTTCGCCTGAAGCCTTAATCCTATCCTGACAAATGCTCTGCATGTTTCTTCTTATTTGCAGCACTGTGTGGTTTATACCCTGGTTTGATTGAGAGTTTCTGGTGAGTTTTTTTTTTTTGACATGCAGTTTTTGGCTGGATGTAAATTAAAGGTCACATTAAGGGTGTATGTTTTGTAGACACCCAGACCTTGAGCTAGCTTTAGATTCTGTGTAGATGGGGGCATAGAGCAATAAGATATCTCTTGTTTTTTTTCTAAAGCTTTGCATTGTGTCTAAAGCAGATTGTGCAACTGTTTTGTTTTTCCAGTCTATGACAGATTTTTCAAGGATGGGAAAGGGTTTATTATGCTCTTCCTTCAATTCATCCTTATCTTAATATTAAGGTAGAGAACATGAGGGCCTAGAATTATAAGACTATCAAGAAATTGGGAAACAAAGCAAGAACTGTTTGAAAACAAGTTTGAGTTTGCTTTCCCTGATCTTGTGGAAGATTATACACCCATTTAATCACCCATCACTGTCTATGTGGTTAGGAAAAAGCCAATACATTGTGTGAAGAAAGTAAAAACTCTAAAGAAAAAGAAGCAGGGAATTCTTCTCAATATCGCTTGTCTACAGTAAATAAAATGAGAGCCTGAGAGATAAACATTGGATTAATTCTTTGTTTAAAAATGTTGTTGTTATCTGCAACTTGTTATAATATACTGGTAATTGTTAATTAAAATCTGTGCTTTTCTGTTAGGGGGTTTACATGTTCTTTTTCCTTACCAAACACTATAGTTTGCAAAATGAATACATTAGGATTCATAAATATAACCAACTTCATGCATCTTAACTGCACTAATGGAAAAACATTAATAATTGTCATCTGCATTACTAAGATACCCAGTTATTCCATTTGCATAAATTCAGCCTCAGAGTGTTAGACATTTGTAAATCATTTGCCGAGTAATTTTAAATTAATGCAACATTTGGTTGATTTATGAATACAAACTAACATTAAAACTTTCTCTTTTTAAAAGGAAAAGTCATATTTTTGATTATTCTCGTTGAATAAAATAGAAAATAAGGAAATATTTATTAGTTTACATAACTTTAATCTATTGCCTAGTCTATAATTGAACAATGGAAAAACATATGAAGAAAGAGCACTAACCTATATACAGATGATGCCAGATATCAATTTGTATATGTGGGGGTCCCATTTGACACAAGTACAGAATTCCTTTTAAAAAATAATTTAAATGTAAAATTATATAACAGATTCAGACATCTTTCAATAGAAAAAAAATGGCCATAATGTGGTATTTTGACTTTGCTAAATCTATCAATTTTCAGGTCCCATAGGATTTTTTTTACATCATAATTTTTGACAGCTTTTTCAGGATTAGGTTCCCAAGTAGTTCTTAGATGATGGAAATTTATATTTTTGCATAGAATTTAATGTATCATTGTAGCCAGTTTATTATGGCATTTCTTATAGGAAATCTGTTCAATCTTAGTCAACAGATTTCTACTTTTCTTTACATAAATGGCTTTTACTTATCCCCCCCCCCCTCCCAATATTTGCTATTCGTTTGCAACTCCTGTTATTGAACTGTAAATATCTTTGAATTGAAATATAAGCCAGGACACTGAAATATACAGAACTGAATACTGAAAACAAATAAATAAATTATTTGTTTTTAGTGTCCTGTTCTATAACTATTTCCAGAGTTTTCTCTTCTTGGCTTTTTCTTCAATGCTTTTAATGTACTGTGCATGTAGTGGTTTGTTTTAAGAAGAATTTTCATGATTTCCTTCTTTTACACATTTTTTTTCCTTTAAAGTTCAGTATTCAACTACTATTTCTGTTCCATCTTTTCCTTCTGCCCCCCTCTTCCTTCTTCCTTCTCCCCCTTTCCTTTTATTTACACCCCAATTTTCCCAAAAAATTGCTACACAAAACAATTAACAATTAAAAAACTAAAAAAAACCCTAAAACAATGTAAGGAAATGCAGGATGTTCCATGACTTATTTACAAGGTGAATCACTGCTATTGGAATCTTTCAGGAGAGGCTGACAAAAATTCACAGTAAATATCCAATCTATTAGTATTTGCCAATTTCTCTGGTGGTGTAAAATTTTATTTTGAATAAATCCTTCTTGGGAGAGTGTAAGGAAACCATGTGCATATTTTTAATATGCATAGTTACAGAGCAGGATCTTGATATATCAATTTGGATGCAAACACTACCCATGTTACACGTATTAAATGATTAAATAAATATCTCTCCTTCCTCATAACATAACTAGCAATGCTTAGTAAGCTTCCATTATCATTCTTTCACATGTTTAGAAAATGTTATGATATGAAAACTAAGTTGAAATAGTCCAGGTTTTAAAATGGAGAGCTCTCATCCCTGTCCATTAAATGCATTCAAATTGAATCTAGTCATGTGATTTTGTTTGTCTTTGAAAAAAATATAAAAATTAATCAATGTATATTGGTTTCCTACTGTAACTTAATCAAGTGGAAAAAATGCTCTTAGCTTGCCAGAATTTGACAAGGCAGAAGCTGCCTTTTTGCCCATTCCATTTTCAATTCACAATGCTGTAAAATGATTCAGAATGAGAGCAATCTACTGTGTTGAAATTTATTCATTTTAATACATTATTTCCTTCTAATTGCTTCTTGATTACATTGCTGCATTTGCTTCAACAAGCTTGCCCATTAGGCCATTTCAAAAATATGTGTTTTAACCACTTTTTTTTTTAAAAAAAAATGCTTCTTAAATATTATTTTTGCATTGGTAGTTTTTACTTTTCCTGAAATTTCACTTACAGCAGGCCTGTAGCCAGGATTTTGGTTCAGGAGGGGCTGGGATTTTGGTTCAGGGGGGGGGGGGCTGAGTCTGAGTGAGAGAGGATCTGCTGTAGCAAACCTTTTGTATCGTTATCCTAATACCCCATGCATATGGGATATATTGAGCATGGTGATTAAATCATGATATGAATAAACATAAAAATATAAATAATAAATGTAAGGCCTTCTCGCAGACCAGAGAATTTCGGAGGGGGGGGGGGGGCTGAAGCTCCTCAAGCCCCCCCCCAGCTACATGCCTGACTTACAGTAACAGTTTCTCTCTCTTTGCTTGCTTGTTTATACCCAATATTTTTAAATGGGTATTGAGAATGTCCCATTTTTATTTTAATCCACCACATTTAATGTTCTAACATGTTTACGGTGTATGATACTTAAAAGTACAAAACAGTTCTTACGATTTGGAGATTTAAGACAGTTTCATGGTGTAGTACATAGTAAAGAATACTAGATTTGATAAATGTATGTTGGATTTATTTTGTCTTCAATTCCATATGGTTGGATTTATGAAGTCACTACATATTGGGGTTTTTTTTTACTGTATTGTAAAAGTATTAGATTTTATTTTCTCCCAGCATTGCTGGAAAAAAATCCAGTTTTGCTTCAGGTTTTCTGGTTTATGTTTACTTCCATCCCAGAAAGATCTTGTTGATAACAAAATGCTGGAGGTTAAAACTTACAATCACTTTTGCAATTTCTTAACCTTTCCAACATGTTGCATATAAATACATAGGGTTTCTGTTATGATTTGTAAGGACAACTTGCTTTTTGGATGTAAGGTACTAGTGTTTTTAGTGTTTCAATTTGTTTTTGACACACAGTGTCCTGACCTTTTGTGGCATTATCTATGAGAGACTCCACAATTCCATCAAGTGACTAATCTTACTCTGTTCCTCCAGGTGAATGAATAACTCTTGTTGACATTTTCTGCCTTCAGACAAAACAAATCTAAAACATACGATTGCCTCTTACCTACACAAAAATACATAGATTTAAGGATGTCTTTAAGTATTAATAGCTTATTATTCATATCAAATATATCTTTCACTATAAATACTTTTTAAAAATACTTACATTTTTGTTACTAGTACTTGCTACAAGGCTTTTAGAGCCAAACACACCCATCAATTAATTAAAAACAATCTAAGGAAATGCATGGTGAGGATCACTTATCAAGAAATCCGAACTCCTCCAAAATCCAATATTGTCCACATGGGAGGCTGATACAATGACAAATTTGTTTTCAGATTAGTGATGTACATAAACTTTGTTTCATGCACAAAGTTATTAAAATGTTGCATAAATTATTTTAGCCCTATTTGAAATATATATGAATTTGGTGTTAAGACCTGGGGCCCATATTCCAAAAATATGAAATTAAATCATTTCTGGTTCTATAACTATATATTATCACCCAAGTTTTCCAATCTAAATTTAGAAAGTATATCCAACTTTTATGGTGGCAGGAAATCAGTCATAACCTGGAGTCTTCTGAGAGTATCCAATGTCTTTGAAAAAGGGTTGGGATACTCTTATATTTCTAGTAGAGGTGTGCATTTTGGGTAAACCCTGTTCCATTTTCAGTGTTTAGTTTTTGGGTGCCTCATTTCATTTTTTTGAGAGCTGGCCAAATTTGGGAGGGCAAAATGCCATTTTTTTTGTCAAATATTTTTATTGAAAATTTTATATTAAGGAATATGAGAAAGAGAAAGAAAAAAAATTGCACATCGAAAGTGGTAGAACATTGTTTGTTTATAGTAAAGTAGGAAATAAGATAGAAGAAAGAGAGAAAAAAAAGGTTTTGTTGACTTCCATCTAACTTTAACTGGTTCATCCTAAAAAAACAACTATATATATAAAAATTCATAGATCACCGCATCCCCTTTGTCATCGATAATCTCAAAGATTGTCTCTAAATCAGCAGATAGGTTCCAATTTCATTTGTTTTAGATAGTCCTTTACCAAGTCCCAATTAGTCTCTTTCTTTGGTAAACCTTGATTTGAAGATAACCAATATGTGAGTTTGTCCATGTTCATCACCTCCATAACTTTATTTAGCCATTCTTCCTTATTCGGAATCTCCTTTCGTCTCCAAAACTTGGCATATGTTATTCTGGCGGCCGTTACCAAGTAACTAAACAGAATCTCTTTATTTTTGTCCTGATCAATGTCTAACATTCCCAGTAAGAAAAACTCTGGTTCTCTTTTGATTTTTATCTTTAAAATTGTTAGTATGGCTTCACTAATGTCTCTCCAGTAAAGTTGAGCTTTTGGGCATGTCCACCATAAATGATAGAAGGTGCCGTCTGTTGTTCACACTTCCAGCATTTGTCCGATGCGTTCTTATAACATTTAGAAATTTTATAGGGGGTGGTATACCACCTATATTGCATCTTTAGTCAATTCTCTCGTATGTCGTATGCATATGTATATCTAAGGCCCTGGTTCCAGATCTTCTCCCAACTTTTTAATTGAATCTGATGCCCCACATTCTGTGCCCATTTCACCATACATCCCTTTATCTGATTTTCTACTGTGGCCCACTCTAATAGTTTTTTATATAATTTTGTAATTAGTTTTTGCTCATTCTTCATTATGTTATCCCAAAAACCATCTCTTTCTGCAAAACCTGTCTCTTTATCTACCCTAAAAAGATCGTTCACCTGCCTGTAATGAAACCAGGAACATTTTGGAAACAAAAGTTTAATGTCTCTCTCCTCTTTTAATTCAAATTTTCCTTTTTGTTTTTTTAACAAATCTTCATAAGTAGGCCAAATTCTCCATCCCAGTTCTCTCCTCTGAAAAGCTTCCAGAGGAGAAACCCACAAAGGAATTTTTGTGTAAAATTTCAATTTGTATCTGTCCCAAATTCTTATCAGACTGGCTCTAATAAAATGGTTCGAAATTTTTTTTCTATCTTTGACTTGTCATACCAAATGTAGGCATGCCAGCCCTTCCGTAAGTCGAAACCCTCCAGGGTCAAGATGTTTCGCCTTTTCAAAGTCGTCCATTGTCTTATCCAGCTTAGGCCCGCTGCTTCATAGTAGAGTCATAGGTCTGGAAGGCCAAATCCACCTCTCTTTTTTTCATCTATTAAATTTTTCCGATTTATCCTTGGTTTTTTGTTTTGCCATATAAATTTGGAAATATCTTTGTACCACATGTTAAATATAAATTTCTTATAATTGGAAGTGATTGGAATAAATAGAGCAATTTAGGTAGCACATTCATTTTAATAATTGAGATTCTACCAAGAAGAGATAATTTCAAATTTTTTCAATTTTCTAGGTCCTTTTTCACTTCCTTCCATTTTTGTTCGTAATTATTTTTCATCAATTGTGAATTTTTGCCTGTTATCGTTAAACCTAGATATTGAATTTTGTCAACCACCCGGAGCCCGGAAAGTTTGGCTAGTTTTTCCTTTTTGTCATTTGTCATATTTTTAGTCAAGGCCATCGATTTCTTTTTATTTAACTTGAGACCTGCCACTTTACCATACTCTTCTATTTTTTCAATCCAATTTACAATGTTTTCTAATGGATTGCTAATGATACAAATCATGTCGTCCACATAGGCTCTTATCTTAAATTCTTCATTTTTTATTTTTAGTCCCCTGAGCCTAGAATCTTGTCTAATCTCGTTTAACAAAATTTCCAATGACATAATAAATAATAATGGTGACAGGGGACACCCCTGTCTAGTTCCTTTACCTATGTTAAATGTTTCAGAATCTTGCAGATTAATTGTAATTTTCACCTCCTGTTGGTTGTATATTGCCTCTATGGCATTTATAAATTGAAACCCAAAATCCAATTCTTTCAATAATAATTTTAGGAAATCCCAGTTTAAATGATCAAATGCTTTTTCCGCGTCCAAACTTAACAGGGCTAACTCTTCTTGATTATTTTTCTCATAATACTCAATAACATTTAAAATCGTTCTTACATTGTCTCTAACTTGGCGTGAGGGAAGAAAGCCCACCTGCTCTTCCTTTATCCAGTCCTTTAAAAAGAATTTAAGTCTTCCTGCTAATATATTTGCAAAGATTTTGTAATCTACGTTAAGAAGCGAGATAGGCCTATAATTCTTCACATCTTTGGGATCTTGTCCTTCTTTCTTTAACATTGTAATAGTGGTCTTTTACCATGAGTCAGGGGGCTTTTGCCCCTGAAGTATCGCGTTCATAATTTTGTGTAAATATGGTGTTACTTCTTCAATCATTACCTTATAATAACTTGCTGAGAACCTGTCTGGGCCAGGGGCCTTATTTGAATCCATCGCCTTTATGGCCTTTTTTATTTCCTCTACAGTAATCTCTTTGTTTAGTCTCTCTCTTTGTTGTTCAGTTATTTTTTCAAGGTTCTTCCTATTTAGAAAGGCCGTTATATTCTTTTTCTTTATTGTATCTTTAGTATATAAATTCTTATAGAATTTGGTAAGTTGATTCCGTATGTCCTGATCATTTGTATAAGTTCTTCCCTCTGAGTCTATTTCTGTGATAAACTGCACTTGTTTCTTTTTTCTAATTTTCCTGGAAAGCCATTGGCCTGGTTTGTTTGCGTTCTGAAAATTATACTGTTTAATGAACTTCAATTGCTTGGCTATTTGTTCCGTTTCTAAGTAGTCTTTCTGTGTTTGCCAAAAATTCAAATCTTGTTTTAATTTCTTATTTGATGGGTTTTCTTTTAGACTTGTTTCTAATTTAGTTATTTGTTCCACAACCTTATCATATTTTTCTCTCTTAAGTTTATTTTTCCTGGCATTCTGCTGGATGAAATGCCCCCGCATAACAGCTTTACTCGCATCCCAAATTATTTGGATTGGAGTCTCCTGGTTCAAGTTCAAATGGAAGTACTCCTTTAGAATTTCTCTATTTTTTTTATATCTTCTTCTGATTTTAACATATTCTCATTAAATCTCCATTTAAAGTTAATTCTTCTCTCATCTAATCTAAATTCCAATGGGCAATGGTCAGAGATATTCCTTGGTAATATTTTAACTCTGGATATTCTTGTTGAAATGGAAGTGTGGCCCAAACCATGTCGATCCTCGACCACGACTGATGTCTGTCTGAATAAAAAGTAAAGTCTTTATCTTTTTGGTGCAATGTTCTCCATACATCAATTAAATCTAATTCTTTCATTAAATTCATAAATTGTTTAGGGAGTTTTGGTTTCGAGATTTATCCAATTGAGAGTCCAATACCCCATTAAAATCTCCCACAATTATCAGATTATCAAATTGTTGGCTCAATATTTTTTCTCTTAAATCTTTCACGAAAGCTGTTTTGGGGCCATTTGGGGCATAAATATTACAAAACAATGTAATCTGGTTATTCTGTTTTAAAGTAATTGCTATTATTCGACCATCTTGGTCTCTAAAAGCTAATTTAGAATCAAGTCTCGGATTGATATAAATAACTACCCCTCTCTTTTTTTCACTTGCTGATGAGTGGAATTCTTTCCCAATATTTTTTTGAATTAAATTTGAAATATGTTTCTGACATATATGTGTCTCTTGAAGCGCGACAATATCATACTTCTCTCTTTTAATTTGATTAAATAATTTCATTCTCTTATTCGGGGAGTTCAGACCGTTAACATTATTACTCCAAAACTTAATTTGCATGATGGATCTTTATTTTAATATTTTATGAATTATACTTTAATTTGTTTCCAAATCCGGTTGAGGTATCTTCTTATTTGTAAGGTTCGGTTCCAAATCCACTTGGGGAGAGCTCTTATTTATAAGGGTCGGTGAGAGTAATCTAGCTCGTTTCTTCCTTCTCTCTTCTTCCTCCTCTGGTGACACCCCGCTGTCTTGGTCTTTTATCAATCTCTCAAAAAATGCTTTAGCCTTGTCCTCTGAAGTAATCCAAAATCTCTGATCTCTGTACGAGACCAGCATTCCTTCACTCCTCTCCCATTCGAAGTGAATATCTCTTTTCCTCAGTTCATCCGCCAGGAAGTTATATTTCCTTCTCTTCACCAGTATGGAAACTGGATGTTCTTTGAGAATAGAAATTTTACAGCCCTTGTACTGCTGGGGGTTTTGACTGTTGCTTCTCAGTATTTCTTCCCTCAGATTTCTCCTCGCCAAATGAACAATAATGTCACGAGCCACTTTGTGTTTTCTTGAATAATTTGTTGTAATTCTATATACCTTTTCAATATTTTCAATCATCTCTTCTTCTGAACGTTGCGTCATCTTAGCAGTGATTTTACTTATAATCTCCTTCAGATTCTCATTTGCTTCCTCTTGGACATTTCTGAATCTCAGCTGAAATTCTGTTTCTCTCTGTTCTATTCTTTCTTGTCTAGCTTCCAATTTTGTGCTTAAAGTCTCTAATTTATCCATTCTCACTTGCATTTCTTCTTGAGTCTGTTCAATTTTTTGTTTATCTTGTTTTATCTCCTTTATTTCTTGCTGGACTTGATCAAAATTCCTTTTAATAGTACTGAGTTCGTCTGTAATTTCCTTTCTCATATTCAGCATTTGTTCCTGGAACGTGTTCTGACTTTCGGATAATTTCATTAACTCTCTCATAATATCTTTGAGCCCCAGATTCTCTGGGAGGGATTGTCTACGTTGTAATAACTTGGCTTCATCTTTCACCTTGGGGGTTGCCATTCTTCTGGGTTATTGTCACTCGTTGTCCCTCGTTGTCCTTCGGCCTCCAATTATCTCACCCTCACCCGAACTGTTTTCCCTACCTGTCCAACTCAGAATTGTTATCTCGCTCCGTCTCCCTCGTCCAGTCCTCCGCAGCCCCTCGATCTCAAATAAATTGCCACTCCAACTTTTCTTTTATATATTACAATCACTCAGTCTCTCAGCTCTATATTCCCATCTAGAACATCAGGGGTCAATTATTAATGTTGTTATTATTAATGTTGTTCTTATTCTTTTTTGGCCAAGGGAATCTTTAATCTATTGCTGGGGTCTATAGGCCTCTTTCCTTGTCGCTTCCTGTCTCTATGGCTCTTCTTTCTCGATTTTCCCTCTGAGTGCCATCATTTTAATCTTCTTGAGTTTTTCTATATTTAAATGTCTGGCTGAATTAATTTATTCTTTTTATTACAGAAGGTAGTCAGTCAATTCTCCAATTATCTTCTTTAAACTCTCATTTGATTCTGGAATAAGTTTATTTTTATATTATTCTTTCGTTCAGTTTGTTGAGCAATCAAAGTAGAAGGTAGAATAGAATGGATATAGTGGACAGTGATTCCTTTCCTCCTTTAGCTTATTTCTGAAATTGTGCTAGACTAGTATAAATTAAATACTCCTGTAAATGGGTCTGAACAATTCTCTTTAATTCTTCTTATTTATTTACTTGTTTTATTATTATTTTTATTTTGTAAACTTTGATTTGAAATTTATTCGTTTTATTTTCTAATAGTTAATGGTTGGTGACTTGGAAAGTTGTTTGATGCTTGTTATCTTATTTGTTTGTTTTTTGTTATTATTGTTATTTCCTATTCTCTTGTCTTCCTCTCTGTTTCTTCTATGTGTCTATTTATGGGTTAATCTTAAATATATTGTGAGTTATTATTATTTTTCTCCATTAGGGGGTGTGGAAGTACTGTCTTCTTTCACTCTTCTATTCGAATTGTATTATTCCCCTCCTTTCACTTTTGTCTGTAGATTGACTTTCCTTCTTTCCTTCTCCTTTCTTCTCCGGATAGTTGAATGGCTAGGTATTTATTCTGTCCTTTTATTCTTCTATAATCTATATTGCTGTATATTCCTGTATTTCTTATCCCGTGATATTTGATCACGTCATAAGCCAGCCCACCAGTTTCAGTTTGTTTAAAGAAAGGATTGCGGTAGACACAACTATCTTCAGCCAAGGCCAGTAAAAGAACTTGTTATCAGTGTTGGGAGATTCAAAATGTCGGCTCCGTCTCCCTTCTCCCTTATCTCCCTTCTTCCTCTTTTTAAAGGAGTACAATTGCTTTTTGTTCCCTTGAGTTAATTTAATTAAGTTGATTCTTTTTCTTAATCATCCATGTAGTATAAAAGACTCGGAGTTAATATCACATAGCAACCGCTTATTCACCTTTCATCTCTGCCAATCTTTAAATAATCACAGCAAATTAATCTCCCAATTGCGGAGGGGTATTAAACCAGTAAAGCAGATTCCTTCATTATAACTACTCACTCTTACGGTGCCTCTTCTTGATAGCAGAAAGTGGATGGAAAGGCTGTCAAACGGACTCTGTCCGGATCACTCTCCTTGCGGTCCGCTTGCCCGTGGTGTGCCTTATGCCGGATCCGTGGACCCCTGCCCTTGAGGAGCAGGAGACACTTGGACTATCGGCAGCACCCCTGTGGGTTTAGCTGTCTATCAGACTTAAAATTCTGTCTAATAGAGGGAGCCTTCTGGCTCTACCCGACCGCTTGGATTGTGGTGTCCTGGGAGCTCTCAGGGCACCCGTCCTGCCTCCATGGCATCCACCCGGAAGTCCGCAAAATGCCATTTTTGACCCAACAGCCCGAAGATCAATTTTCGCTACGGGAAGATCTGGCCCATTGGTGGCAATGGGGAACTTCCCAGGCTTCCCTTTCTGTGGTTTCTAGGGCTATCACAACAAAAAAAGGCCATACTCAGAGGACACATTTACCACTGCAAGCCCACCAAGTTTCAGAATGTTTGGGTCATCCACTGATTTTAGGAAATTCTTAAAAGGTATTCTGTGGGAGAGTCTGACTGAGATTCAGTAGTACCTCCCCCTCTACCTCTGGCTTTCGCTCCCCTGAAAGCCTGGCCACTTGACCCAAAAGCACATTACGGCCACCTCTCTCTCTCTTTCTCTCTCTTTCTCTCTCCCTCTTTCTCTTTCTCTCTTTCTCTCTCTTTTTTCCTCTCTTTCTCTCTCTCTCTCTCTCTCTCTTTCTCTCTCCCTATCTTTTTATATTGGGTGTGGGAATAGGGTCAGGCTTCTTGTGTGAGAGAAGGAGCACACACACAGAGAAGCCACAGGTAAAATACAAGAGTCAAAGAGATGAACAACAAACAGCTTACAGGGGCCTACAGGAGTCAAGCTATTTCCTCCCTTCACCAAACCACTCCAATATTTAAACAAACACCCCCCCCCAATGCCCTGTCACAGCCCTCACAAAATGTACAGCCACCATTACTTCCCTAGCAAAATATTTGTTAAAAAAAGGACTGAAAGATATTTAACTAAGAAAATTTAATTAAATTACCAAAAGAAAAGAACTGAGGCAGAATGTGATCCAAAGAAGTGATGGCACCGAGAGATAAAACGAATGGAGCTAGCTAGCACACACTCTCTGTCTCAGCAGCCAAGCTAAAAGACATGTGAGCAGCTTTCTTTTTCTGATTGGCTCAAACAGCAGGGTTCACAGGGATACCCATGTGCATGTGGCTGCAGCTATGTGTTCCACATGTAGCCAAAAGAAAGCTAAAGCAGTTGTTTTCAGCCACTGTGTGTTTTGTTGGGTGCGAAAAATATGGCTGCTCTGCTCATGCCGTTATAGATCATCTGACACCCCAAAATGTCAAATTATCCAGAGCCCGTTTTGAAAAATGGAACGATGCACAGTCCAAATTCCTAGAACTTATATACTCACACTTGTGCTCCAGTTCCCAAGGACATTGCTATATATTCTTTTCTATTACTATATCTTGAATGAATGAATTGTATTGTTACAGTCACAGACCAAGTGTCAAGGACAGAACGCCACAAGATTCAAAGTAACAGAGTTTATTAGATTACAGAACTCAAAAAATGCCCGTAAAACACAAGGGCCAGGCAGTATTTGCCTTTAGGAGCAAAAAGGGACAAAAGTAAATGTTCAAAAGATAAACCGGATTAAACCGGAGTTTAATCCGGGTAAAAACAAACTGCTTGCTTCAGCCTGGGTATAAACAAAACGAAAGCCAAGGAACAAAAGATACAAAGAATGCAACTAATTGGCAGCAGATTCCTCTCTGCTGCCAACACTGTGCTTAGAGTAACTTGCGTCGCTCCCACACACACACAGCAGACAGGATTTCCAACACGAGCAGATCAGCCAAGGATTGTAGCAGTAGAGTAGACCAGTTCCGTTCCGTAGATCAAAGCCAGAAGCAGACGTTTGTAGTTTTTCCAAGTCCAAGAAGGGGGGAAGACAAGCCGTGGTCAGTTCAGTCCGAGTTTTCAAAGCAGGAGATGGCGTCCGTCAAGAAGACGACGGAAGGTCAAGCTAATAAGAGTAAGCACAGGTTTGCACAAACAAATGCCCACACAATTCCTCCCGCCGTCTGACCCTGAATTCCAAAACAACTTACGTCTCAGCACAGGAAAACACACCAGTCTTCAGGAAAGCATCCCACACACACAGATCCCAAGCGTTTGTCCAGATTACCTTGCCCAACGCAATTTGCAATTGCTCCCAAGCCCCATTTTATGCCAGTTACAAATCCTCATCACTGTCAGCTGTCCTCCTTAACCCGGGCGTTTCCTCATCACTTTCCTCGTCAGAGCTGGAACACCTCTGACTATGCCCAACAGCATCTCCAGCTGTGGATCCCGTCCCATCCCTCCAGCTAAGCCATGGGTCTAATCCTGAAGGTCCCCATTCATCTTCTGTCCCATCATGGCCAGTGGCACCCAATTCCTCCCTTACCCGAGTCCAATCCATCTCATCCTCCTCTGAGCTAACCAGCCCCTCCTCCATTCTCTCCGTAAACCCCTCGAAAGACTCTTCGTCAGATGGTGCTGCAAATATGTCTCGCAGTCTTTTTCTCTCTCGCTCCTCGAGAGTATCTGACTCTCGAGGAGTCTTACGCCCACGTCTGTCAGTAACAGAGCCATGAGGCTCAATCATAACACCAAGAGTATAAAACTTTAAAACATAAAAGAGGGTTTTTTTAAAAAAAAAGTATAAACATTAAGACTAAAAATTCACAACATTAAATTTTCGTTTTTGGTATTAATTTTACTCAACTATTCTACATTAATTATTCTTTATGTAAAAATAGACTCAAGAGAAGATAAAATTTATATTTTGAGTAAATGATGGGATATTAGAAGAATATATAATACATATACATAAGAAGGTGAAGGAGTGGAAGGCGAAGGAGGGGAGAGACGGAAGAACGAGGTGCATGGCAAGGATGGAGAGGCAGCAGTGACGGTGGAGAGGGAAAAAGAAAATAGAAGTGGACAGTGCATTGGAAGATCTTTAGACTGGAGCAAAGTGGAAAACAATTACAAGGGTGCAGCCCTAAATTGGTGGAATAAGGTGGACTTATGGGGTGGATCATTAAGAAATCTGAATTGAGCTAGGGGAGAGACTGGGAATAATTTTTAGAGAGATAAGAGTACAATTAATTGGGAAGAATATACATCTGTACAGGTGGTGGATTGACATTATATTGCTACTGGTGGTAAGATCAACTAAATTGAAGAGATAATTAATTTAACTAATTTAATTAATCTAATTCAATCAATTGGATTTAAAATAATTTAATAAATATATATTTGCATTCCCTTTCTGGACAGTGGGAAATACAATATCATTCAAACTATAAAGAAGAAAAATGTCATTAAATAAACCAAAGGATATTAAAGGTTTACCAATTTTGCCAAACCCAAATCCGGGCAGAAGGAGCGCATTGCCTGGAGATATAAATATGGCCGAACTGATGAGGGAAATTCAGAGAATTTCGGAGAAACAAGACTCTATGAAAAAAGATCTTCAAAAAGACTTACAGGAGATGGCAGTAAAACAAGAAACACGACAAAAACAATTTAAGGAGGAAATGTCCAAAATGAAAAAAGAAATTAAAGAAGAAATTGGTCGGATTAGAAGCGAATTGACGGAGGCATTAAGTGACATCAAAGAAATAAAATCTGAAAATGCCCAAAGAGACAAAATTCAAACTAATGTCCAAAAGAAGATGGTAACACTTACTCTAAAAAACGAAAGGTTGGAAAAATTACAAGAAAAACTTGACATTAATGAAAAAGAATTCCAACTAAGATTCAGAAATATTAAAGAACAGGCTATGGAAAATATTAGACAAATAGTGATTCAATTAATAGTGAAATGTTTGGATCGAACAGAACAAGAAATTGACAGAGAGATTGATCGTACCTTCTGCGTCCAAACTAACTATGCAAAAAAAAAAAAAACAAAGCTCCTAGAGATACTATTGTTTATTTTGTCAAAAGAAGAGTCAGGGATGAAATATTAAAACAAAACAACAAGAATCCAATTTATTATAAAGATACGAAGATTGCAGTGTTAAAGGAGTTTCCACCTGCCACCTTGGAAAGACGTCGTAAATATTTTTTTCTAATGGATGAGTTTAAAAAAGGCAAATTAGGTACAGATGGGAGAAGTATGAAGGAGTGATGGTCACTTACAATGAGCAGAAACATTGGCTAATGTCTGAAGACAAAGCAAAAGATTTTTTGAAGAAGCTGAATAAAGGCAATGAAGTGAAAGAGTATAAGTCACCCCCTCTCTCCCCAAGAACAAAGAAGAAGTCAAAAAAAGTAGATTCTACTCCCCGGAGGGAGAACTTCTAGAAGCAGGTGTGCAGCTGACAGACGATGATTTTGATCGACAAATAAAATGCTATTCCAACAACATTAATGGTCTGAATTCACCTAGTAAAAGAAAAAGGTTTTTTAACAAGATTAAAAAAGGGAAATACAATGTAATAGCATTGCAAGAAACACATATTGCTCAAAGACATACTGCATATCTTACTCAAAAAAATTAGGAAGGGAATTCCTAATTAGGAAGAGGTGTAGTCCTATATATTGACAAAAATTTACCAGCGGAATTACAACTTAAAGACCAAGAAGGTCGCATGATTGGTGTTAAGGTTAAAATTGGATTTAATAACATATAGGTATGTAATATATATGCTCCAAATGGACCTAAGATGCAGTTTGTTAAAAATGACTATGACTGTATTATTATATTCGGAGACTTTAATGGAGTGTTAAATGCAAAAATGGACAAAACGTATTATAAATCTAAAAGAGTAAAGGAAGAAATTGGTACGTTACTGAAAATTTTTATAGGTTTACAAGAAGAAATAGGGTTGGAAGATTTATGGCGTGAACGTAATTGCAGTCAAAAGGACTATACCTTCTATTCCAATCGTCACCAAAATTGGTCGAGGATAGATATGATTTGGACTTCAAAAACATTATCTACAAAAATTGGACGAATTCAAATTTTGCCCAGAGATATTTTGGACCATAATCCATTAGAGGTGATTATTAATCATAAAAGACAAAACTGGAAATGGTGATTAGAAAATAATTTAATAAAATTGGAAGAAGATGTGCAGAAAAATAAAAACATAACGAAGGAATACTTTAAAATGTCAGAATATGACAAAAGATGTCAGAATACAAACAATATGGGATGCCTACAAGGCGGTTATGAGAGGACAGTTTATACAACAAAACTCGTGGAAAAAGAATGGGAGGAACAAGAAAATAAATGATATTAAGAAAGAAATTGGAATATTGGAATCTCAGTTGAAAAACAACCCCAAGGAAAGCAGAATTAAGAATAAATTAGATATCCTAGTGAAAAAGAGAAATAATTTGGAACTGGACCAGGTGGCTAAGCAGATGAAATATATAAAGCAGTATAATTTTGAAAATGCCAATAAAACAGTTAAGTGGCTTGCCAAACAGACCAGAACAAAAGGACAATCGCAGCATATCTCTAAAATAAAAGCAGGGGGAAAATATTGGTCACAGACAAAGATATTCTGGACCATTTTAAGACTTTTTATCAAAATCTATATACAGAAGACAAAATAGATAAAGGGGAAATAACGGATTTTTTATTTAAACAAAATCTCTCTAAAATATCAGATGTACAAAGAGAAGCACTAAATAAAGAAATAACTGAAGACGAAATTATTAGAGCTATAAAAGATTTAAAAATAAATAAATCACCAGGACCTGATGGATACTCAGCAAATTTTTATAAAGTAATGAAAGAAGAAACTTCAATTTTTGAAAAAGGTAATGATTGATAAAGAAATCCCGGAGTCATGGAAGAAAGCAGAAATTGTAATGTTGAAGAAAGAAGGAGGCGATTCAGAAGATGTGGCAAATTATCGACCAATATCTCTATTAAATATAGATTATAAAATATTTTCAAATATTCTAGCATGCCGATTAAAGAACTTTTTAGTGGAATGGATTGGTGAAGACCAAACAGGATTTCTCCCTAATAGAAATATCAAAGATAATGTAAGAATTATAGTTGATACTCTAGAATATTATGAATGTTGTCACCAAAAAGAATTGGCTCTACTCTCATTGGACGCTCAAAAAGCATTTGACAATTGAAATTGGGATTTTTTAAAATTATTATTTAGAGAATTAGATTTTGGCTATCAATTTCAAAATGCAATAGAGGCAATATATAGTCAACAATGGGCAAGAATATTGATAAATGGGCAACTTTCTGAAGAATTTTCCATATCGAAAGGAACTCGACAGGGTTGTCCCTTATCGCCATTAATTTTTATTTTTTCTTTAGAGATTTTAATGAGAAATATTAGAGAGAAAAAAGACTTAAAAGGGTTAAAAATTGACAAACATGAATACAAGGTAAAAGCTTTTGCAGACGATATAATCTGTATCATTGAAGATCCCAGGGCAAGTATCAACAAATGGATTGAGAGTATAGAGGAATTTGGAAATGTTGCAGGTCTCAAGATTAACAAGAAAAAATCAACAATTTTGACTAAAAATATATCAAAAGAGAATCAGGAAAAACTTGAACAAATAGTTGGGTTAAAAACATCTTCAAAAATAAAATATTTGGGAATATGGTTGACGGCAAAGAATAATCAATTACTTCAAAACAACTACTTAAATAAATGGAAGGAAATCCGAAAAGAAATAGAAAGTTGGAAGAACCTAAATCTGTCACTATTAGGTTGAATTGGGGCGATAAAAATGAATATTTTACCAAAAATGATATATTTGTTTCAAAACCTCCCTATTATTCGAAATATGAAAATATTTACACAATGGAATAAGGATTTAATGAAATTTATTTGGAAGGGGAAGAAACCAAGAATAAAATATGCTGTGATGACAAATCTTAAGAAAAGAGGTGGTTTTGGAGTACCGGACTTGAAATTATATTTCGAAGCGAGTGCCCTGGTCTGGACAAGGGATTGGATAAATTTTAAAAAATCCAAAGTACTCACAATAGAAGGATTTGACTTAAGAAGAGGTTGGCATTCGTATATTTGGTATGGGAAAACAAAAATAGAGAAAATTTTTGGCAACTATTTCATCAGGTCAGCTTTAATGAGGGTCTGGGAAAGATATAAATGATACTTTTATACAAAAACACCAAAATGGGTATCACCGTTGGAAGCCAATCAAAGGAGGTTACTTGGATGGACTAACTGGCCTCCGTATAGAGATTTGCTAAAAGGGAAAGCACCCACTTTTCAATTAAAGTCACAAGTAGAAATACAGGAAAAGTATAAAGAAGTAACTTGGCTGCAGTACCTACAAATTAAAGAAAATTTTAATATGGACAGTAAATTAGGCTTCTCCAAGGAAGACATTTCAGAAAAATTGATTAAATCTGAGAAAAAATTAATTACAGTAATATACAATAGACTTCTTGAATGGTCCACCGAAACAGAACGAATTACTAATTCAATGACAAAGTGGGCAAGAAATATTGGAAGACCAATACAAATGCACGAATGGGAAGAAATTTGGTTGAGGAAAATAAAGTACACATATGCATCAGACTTAGAAGAAAACTATCTCAAAATGCTGCACTGCTGGTATATGACTCCAGCAAAGTTGGGTAGAATGTACCAGAATATGGACAATAAATGTTGGAATTGCAAGACAAATGAAGGTACATTCTTCCACTTATGGTGGACATGTAAAAAAAAACAGCAGATTTTTGGGAAATTATCCATGCTGAATGTCAAAAAAATCTTCAAAAAACCTTTCCCAATGAAACCAGAATATTACTTATTGGGTATGTTTGATTTGGAATTATTTGCAGATCGAAATTTGGACAAAATATTTACTTTTTTAACAACAGGAGCGAGAATAGTCTTTGCAAAAAAGTGGAAGTTGGATACCACTCCTGAATTGAAAGACTGGGTTATCAAAATTATGGATATAAAAGACATGGACAAGTTAACATTCTTACTAAAAGGAAATAGCAGCAGCGGATTGAAAAAGACAGACTGGACACTTCTAGAAAATTATCTCAAGAAAGATTAAAGTCGTAAGGGGGAAAGAAGCTATATTTAGTTTTTATATTGTCTTTAATAAGTTGCTATTTTACAGGAGTAGAAAGAGCGGAAGTCATCGAATACACCTTTCTGGACTGTGTGTATGGTACCCTTTTCCCCCTTTTTTAAAAAATTGTATTTCACACTTTCCTATACACTTATTGTTCCCCCACTTTCATGTATAAAGGAAGTCTTCTATCTTCTATTTTTTATTTGTTTTTACTTTCCGCTTTTCTTTCCTACTTTTCTATATTTCATATTGTTCCCCCACTTTTTATGTATTGAAAATACTCTTTTCTTGTTAATAAAAAATATATACAAGAAAAGCAGAAATCCCATTGATAATGAAATGAGTAAGTTAAAACTTTATCCATGAAAGTTATCCATAAACTTCTTCCTTATTTTTATAGATGCCGCACAAAACTTAGCTACTCTGTAAGTAATTAATGGGCTCTATCTTAGATTCATTCATTTTGTAGTATAGCTGAAGTGCACCCAGGATTTGCTAGATCTGTACTAAATGAGCCATGTGTGTTCCTATTTTCCACCCCACCCCACCCCCGTTTCTTAACTTCAGGATTCCTAGCAGCAATGTTTTATTCATTTACTGTTTCCCTTCCCCCTTCTGATTCTGTAATTTTATAGCTTTCTTTTTGTAAGATGTGCACCTGCCACTGCCTTGGTTTATACCCAATATCTTTAATAGGACTATGAACTCTTTTCTATTTTATCCCTCTACTTTTTAAAGCACCAGGCAGGATTTTCCCCTGGGGTCTCCATGAAGATTGGGAAAGAGGTATTAATTGTATGTTTGAGAGAACATTTGATTATGGATTGTTACTGATTGAGGGCATAAGGAAAGGCAGCCCTGTGGCGGTAATGAAGTTCAGAGAGATTTCTCTGCCCTTTTTGCTTTTAGCAACACTTTCCTTAGAATGGTGACTTAGGCAGCATCTACACTTTAATGCACTATAGGAAACACATTACCTTGGTGTGTTCACATAATACACATAGGCTAATGCAATTTAATGCAGGGTCAGCCAATTAATTTAGTCTGACCAGGTTAAAAAAAATGGAAAATTCTGAAATCCAGACCTTTTTCCAGTGTTTTGACAGTGAGGATTGTCATCTCAGATCACCATGCATGATCCCAGATCATGTCTCCACAGGCAGCCTGAGGAGGTGGGATGGCAGTGCTTTCTCTTTCCTGTACCCCTTTTCCACAAAATAAACTGAGAAGCATTCCTTACATCACTGCAGTGTCTGTAATACATGAATCTTTGTCACTTTGGCAGCGATGGAACTTTGAAGGAGACTGGCCAGTTTCAGTCTTACTTTTGCTTGTGTGGAAGGACTTCTGAAAAACTCCTGAACTTGATTGACTATCAAAAGACTATTAAATGTTGAGGGCTTTGGCATGATGTATTAATTAATTATGGCTGTCATTAATAGACATAGACATTATTATGGATAAACTGTTCCACACTAGTTTCTGAAACAAGATACGTTAGCAAACTGATCTTAACAGTTTTCTTGTTAAATTGTACTTTTAGAAACTAAAAATTAAAGTGACTCTGAATGTGCTGATTGCAATATTAAATCTCACAATAGATAAAGCTGTATTTATTGCAGAAAAGATGGACGTGAAACCAATTCAGTAACATATAGGTATTTTTGTAGAGGTAGAGCATTTTTTATTTAGGCAGGGGGGAGATAATTAATTTATTTCTAGTCTGGAATTGATCCAAATTTTAAAAAAAAAGATGTTTTACCATGACATTTGGAGTCTTTGAAATAAAGCTGTGAATGGAAATAGATGTGGAAGGGAAGGCTTATGTTACATCTTAATGTAAATGTTTTTCAAGTTTGATCAAAATAATTCTGTTAGGTCTAACTGAAAATATAAATTTCTATGTCAATAAACAAATGAAATAAAAACACACCACTTTGAGTATGCATAAATTGCTGACATTTTTGGGCACCAGATGCAAATTATTGCTTATCTTGCTCTTTCATGTAAGAATAAAAAGCATGAAAATATACCTTTTTCAATGTGTGTGATAACATTTTTTGCTATGCTGAACATGTGTAGAAGTCTGATTTTTATCCTAACTGTTCAATTCCACAATTGTGCAAAACAGCAATCGTGGATCTTTTGTTGCAGGAATTTTTAAAAAGACAGTTTTGGTGGGCTATTTGCCGTGTTCTGATCAATTCAGCAGTTGTTTTATGCTTGCTGTGGTTTTTAATATGTAATTCACAAAATGAACCTTCTCACAGTAGTATGATGTGAAGATGCCTCATGCAAAATGTGAATAATTCAGTTAATCATGTTTTTTTTTTTTTAAAAAAAAAAACATAGTTGTCTTATTCCAATATTTCAGTGGAAAAGGATAAGTGAATTCAGAATAAGATGTCTAAATGAAAATAAGATAATTAATAACATTTCTTCAATTCCTAATGGAAACATTTTGTTTCTTTATTAATTTTTCCTGGTATTAGTAAAGTGAATAGCTGAGATGCTATCCTGTAGGTGTTTGGAGATAATTTCAATATAGATTTAAGAAAGTATTACTTTCGATGTTTATCAAGATAAATTGTTGAGTGAAACAGAACAAACATATACAGTAGACAAGACATATGGTTAATCAAAAGCAGAAAGAGTTGAAGGTCTGTTTGGTCCATTTAGGCTGCCAAGGTGGATAGAATAATCTCCCCCCCCCCACGCAGCTGGGGGGGGGGTGGAAGTGGCTTTATCCCCTCCCACCGAAAGAGAGAGTTCTAGAAGGGGGCGGGGCTTCTAGGAAGCAGCCCGCCTCCTAGATTACTCCCTTTCTGGATGTCGAGGAGGAAGGAGCTGGAAGTGGGAGCTCTTGGCTTGAGGAGTGATTCAGAGTCATCGAGGGAGAGCTTGTCCAACGGACGGTTTCCATTAGTTCTACTACGGAGAGGTCTGTATTGCTCTGGCGAGGTCTGGAGAGGGGCTGTCTGGCATTCGTCCCTGCTTTCCTAGCTCTCCTCCCTTGACGAAGGCCTTGCAGAGTTTACTTGCCTTCCTCCAAGTTATTCAGGAAAGATGCAGAGGGGGTGCACACATTTTCCCTCTTTCCTTTTGGCCCTCTCATTGAAGGTGGCTCAGTGGCTGCCATTTGGATTCATTTTCTCTTTTGCTCTGGGTAGTTATTAGGGTTGCTCAAAAAATTCAATTTCGCCGTTTGTCATAAGCAATTTGTTTGTTTTGTCGCTTTTGAAGCGATATTTGACGCGGATTTTCCTGTCGTGTGGATCCCGTGGTTTCGAACCGTGGTAGCCCATTTTTCTGATGTCATTGGTTTTTTTTGTAAGCAAAGCAAGCATTTGCAAATCACCTAAATTTGTTTTGGTGCACTGGGGCAACCTAGCCTGTTGTTTCCTCCCCGTGGCCAATCGGAGAGCATGTTCAACTCAGGGGAGGAGCTTGTACGTCCTCAATGAAAAGAGCCTACAGGGCACCTCATGGCTCATTCATGCGGGGGATCTGGAGAGGGTGGTTACCTTAGCTGAGAGTGAGTGTGGTTCCAGGCAAGATTTTTCTGCTGCGTCACAGACTAGCTTCCTTGCCTGGTGGCCGCAGGGCTTTGTGATTGAGAATAGAGAGCAGAGAGAGGATCCAAAGAAGACCAAGGGAAAGGGTGGGTGTGGAAGGAAAAAAGTTCTCCTTGTTTAGAAGGTGGAATGCAGACATAGGCCACCTTGGAGGATTGGGGCCTGCCATTAGCCAGGAAGAGAACGGGGGAAACATTACCCACACCCCACCAGATAACCCAATGTGGGAGAGATGATGGCCCTCAATCACCATCCATTCTGCATGGTCGAACAAGATGGGTTTGTTCACCTGGTGGAACTCCTGTGCCCCTGCTACAAAATCCCCTCCTGTCACACCTTTTCCTGAACAGTTATTCCCGGCTTGTATGAGGCTGCAAGGATTGCATTGTCCAGATGTTGCAGAGTGCCATGGGAGGACACATCCATTTTACGTCTGATATTTGGTCAAGCTTGGGAGGAGGCCATTCCTACCTCTCTCTGACAGCGCATTGGTGGGAGAAAGAAGGCAGTATGGATACATCCCATCGTTGGGCACTCCTCGCTATGGAGGTAGTTGATCGTGATCACAAGGCTGAGACCATCTGCAGCTATCTGGAAAACATGATGGGGAAGTGGATGCGGTGCAGGCCAGAAGAAATGAGGAGGGGGTTCATGGTGACTGATGCTGGTAAAAATATGATCAAAGCGGTGGAAAATGCTGGCTTTACGAATGTCACCTGCATGGCCCACTTGCTTCACAATACCATCAAGGAAAGTTTAAAGAGCACCGAAGAGCAGCAGACCAGCATCGCAAACATTGCCCTGCTGATCGAGCGCTGTAGAAAGATTGCGGGCTACTTCCACAGGAGCACCAAGGCAGCCCGGGAAGTGAGACAGAGACAGAACTTTGAAGGGCTCCCGCAGCACAAGCTGCTCCAGGACGTCTCCACCCGGTGGAATTCAACCTGCTGGCACGCATGGTCGAGCAGCAGAAGGCAGTCCACAGCATCTCCCTTTCCTTAGTTGCACCTGTATGCAAGCTTGTGCCAAGCAAGCAAGAGTGTGACACCATCTCCCAGCTGGTAGATGTCCTGAAGCCATTCAAAGATGCCACAGAGACCCTTTCAGAATCAAAAGCCCTTCTTAGCCAGGCGGTGCCCCTTGTCTTGGGGCTAAGGAGGCACCTTGAAATGTTTGGGGCTGGTCGAACACTGGACTCCTTGGCCGGACCGCTGACACCACCAGTCCAGGAGGTGGTGGGGAAATTGTCCTTTGCTGTATGGAAATGCCTAGAGCCACTTCTTACCAGCAAGGTTCATATGCTTGTGTGATCCACGGCTAAAGTACACCATCTGCCCAAAAGACTTTACTGTATAGAAGGCCCAGCTAGTTAACCTTGTGAGGGAGGTCTTTGCTGCCAGGGTGGGGGAAATGGGCACAGTGGCCCCTCTATCGCAGATGCCTGCCACCCCCAGCACTAGCGCAAGTGGCAAGAGCCACAGTCCCGGGGAGCCGGCCAGGGGTTGCTGTAGGGTAACGGGTTTCCAGCAGCAACAAGGAAACGCTTTCTTTGCAGAGACGGTGGCCATACTAGCCCACTCGGAAGATACCTCTTTGCTGGCTTCGGTGCAAAAGATAGACTCAGCCGAATGCTCGGTCAACCGGTACTTTGAGGAGCCTCCAGAGATAATTTGGCCTACTGGGTTTCACGTGATCACATGTGGCCGCATCTATCACACGTAGCCCGCCAGTTTCTCAGCTGCCCGCCCACCAGCGTTCAGAGCGAAAGGGTCTTCAGCCTATCAGGAGATGTAGTCACACCCCACCGCAGCTTGCTGGACCCACAAACAGTTGAGAAACTGGTTTTCTTGAAGGCCAACCTGTTCGTGTTGAATTTCCCCTATTTGGATTTTTGACACCCATGCCTCCTAGAACAACAGTACTCTTTCTTTAAGCTGCTCTGCTTTGGCTACTTTGGGGGGGGGGGTAGTCCCTTTTCCTTATGTCCCACACCTCTCTATTCTGTCCTCCAAAGCTATCCTAGATCTCAGTTATCCCTTCCGTCCTCTAGAGTTTACCTGTTCATCTTAATCATCACACACCGTTGTTCGCTTGCGTTTTCGGAGACACCCATCCCTAGGGGGCAGTCCCTGCAGTTCTTCTAGGTTTTGACTCCCCTATTAAGGATTCGGGTTGGGAAGAAATAAAATCAGATATTCGAGGTGAACTTAGTCTATAAAACCAATGTAGGAAATGCATCCACTTTGGGTATATTTTAAAATAAGTACGGATTTAAATCAAATCTTGATTTATTTATTTTTCGCAAAAGTACTATGAATGTATCCAAATCCTCGCAGTTACTCTAGAGAAAGGACAGTATTCTAATTGATGAGGTTCCTTCCCAAAAAAAATTCAGGAAAAAGAATACGGTAGAGACTCACTTATACGAGAAACTTTGATAAGGAGAGATTGATGAGAAGGCAATTAAACATCCAATTTGGAAATCATGATTTTACGAATGATGCACCAAAACATGATGTTATGCTACATATTCGTCAAAAACAGGACTTCAATAACACCCATTGATGTATGTTGTAATTTTAATGTAGCACCATAATATCATGACATATTGAAACATTGACAACAGTAATGGCCATTCTAGGTCACTACAGTCAATTAAAAGTCTGCCTGGGCATTTCTTAGATGGGGCGGGTCAGTCTCTCTGGGATGTGTGCTATTTTTCCCAGATCCTTCCTTTTCCGCGAGGTCCTCCCCGGGTCAGCCTCTCTGGGATGACTGCTGGCCGACTGTGGCCGGCGGTGGGTGGGGGCTTTTCTGCTGCGATAGACATGGAGGTAGATTCCCACCTGGAGTTGTTCTTTTAGTTTTTGTTGCCTCCTGGGCAATTGAGTTGAGGTTCCCGCAATGCATTGCATGCTTTCCCGCTTCTCGGTTTGGCGCTTAAGCCTCTCTCTGGGATGCGTGCCACCTGACTGTGGCTGGCGATGGGTGGGTGATTGAGGGAGTCTTTAGACTAGGGGCAAGGCCCACTCGATGTGGGGCCGGGAAGCTGAGGTGGGTCTTCCACCTGGTTTGTCAGGATAACTCTGTTGACCGGTATAAAGCCAAGCATTTCCTCCTTCCGCTTCACTTGTCTGGCGTCTTTCCTTCTGTCCGGAATTGGGCTATTTTGCTCAGATCCTTCATTTTCTACAATGTCCTCCCTGCGTCTGCCTCTCTGGGATGTGTGCCGGTCAATTGTGGCCGGCGGTGAGTGGGGGCTTTTCTGCTGCGATAGACATGGCGGTTCGGATTCCCACCTGGAGTGCTGCTGCTGCTTTGGGGAAAGGGTCGGGGATGGGTGCTGCCCAACGGTGGCTGGCTCCCCAGGGGAGTGGGATCCAAGCCCCCCATCTATTGCAGCAGCCAAATCCCCACCCTACTGCTTTGGGGAAGGGGCGGGGGTGGGTGCCGCCCAATGGTGGCCGGCTCCCCAGGGGAGTGGGATCCAAGCCCCCCGTCTATTGTAGCAGCCCTACTGCTTTGGGGAAAGGGATGGAGGTGGGTGCCACCCGACAGTGGCCAGCTCTCCAGGGGAGTGGTATCCAAGCCCCTCCGTCTATTGCAGCAGCCAAGTCCCCGCCCTACTGCTTTGGGGAAAGGGGTGGAGGTGGGTGCCACCCAACAGTGGCCAGCTCTCCAGGGGAGTGGGATCCAAGCCCCATTGTCCATCGCATCAGCCAAGTCCCCGCCTTGCTGCTTTGGGGAAAGTGTCAGGGTGGGTGCTGCCCAACGGTGGCCGGCTCCCCAGGGGAGTGGTATCCAAGCCCCCCTGTCTATTGCAGAAGCCAAGTCCCCGCCCTACTGCTTTGGGGAAAGGGTCGGGGGTGGGTGTCGCCCGATGGTGGCCGGCTTCCCAGGGGAGTGGGATCCAAGCCCCCCTGTCCATCGCAGCAACCAACTCCCCGCCCTGCTGCTTTGGGGAAAGGGTCGGGGGTGGGTGCCACCTCATGGTGGCTGGCTCCCCAGGGGAGTGGGATCCAAGCCCCCCTGTCTATCACAGCAGCCAAGTCCCCGCTGTACTGCTTTGGGGAAAGGGGTGGGGGTGGGTGCCGCCCGACGGTGGCCAGCTCCCCAGGGGAGTGGGATCCAAGCCCCCCTGTCTATCATAGCAGCCACGTTCCCGCCCTACTGCTTTGGGGAAAGGGGTGGGGGTGGGTGCCGCCCGACAGTGGCCGGCTCCCCAGGGGAGTGGGATCCAAACCCCCCATTTATCTTGCAGCAGACAAGTCCCCGCCCTGCTGCTTTGGGGAAAGGGTCGGGAGTGGGTGCTGCCCGACGGTGGGTGGCTCCCCAGGGGAGTGGGACACGAGCCCCCCATTTATCTTGCAGCAGACAAGTCCCTGCCCTGTTGCTTTGGGGAAAGGGTCGGGGGTGGGTGCCGCCCAAAGGTGGCCGGCTCCCCGGGGAGTGATATCCAAGCCCCCAATTTACCATCAGGCAAGAACTCAAACCAACATCGCGCAAATCTTACATTTATTGGGAGGTGGAGGGGCTTGCCCACTGTGGTAGATAATGGCCTCCAACCTGGATGCCTGTGGAAACTCATTGCGCATTGCAGCAGTGCAATGTGTCTCTTGGCCACCAATGTCCTAACATTTTGACAGATTTACAGGCACTGAAACAATGTTACACAAGTAGAAGAAGGACTTTCACAGTGAAGAATACCCCCATTGAACAGGAAATAACAATTTAAGAGCAGGAACAGATTTTTGCAATTTTTAAATAAAGATTTTTTATATAAACTATGAAATTGCGCAATAAATCTGATGAAAGGGCAAACGCTCTGCAGTTTGGTGAGCAACCAGTGTGGATTGTGTTCTACCACTGTACCAAATTTGATCAGGATAGCTCAAAAATGAGTGCAGGAGAGCCCCGTAAAAGCCCCCCCTGGAGCTGTTTTGGGCCACCACGCATGCGCATCCACCATTAACGAATTACTTTTGAAACTAACAAATTTTCGTTAAATTTCAAAATTTTTGAAGACAAAATTGGGAAATGACATCAGAAACGAAATGGTAGCGCCCCCTACTTTTGAAGCGAGTTTAGAATCAATTTTTTCATGGATCGCTCAAGCCTAGTAGTTATGTGTGAGTGTGTGAGTGGCTATAGGATTTCCTTGCTTAAATCCCCCTTCCCCTCCACCCTCCCTGTTGCGGCTGGCTTGCTCTATTTGAGGAGGCTGCTTTTCGTTAGGGTGAGTTCTGGTTCTGTTTGCCCTGGTTTTTTCGGTTCCACCTTGATTTTATGTGAGGGGATTTTGGCATTTTTGGTCATGGTGGCTTTGGAATTATCTGGCTGTTAGGGGCATTATCTGTTGCAATCTAGTGTCATTTGTAAGTGCTGTTGCTGGGCAGATTTCTTTTGCCATTGGTGTTGTTGCGGGGCAGAATTTGGTGTTGCCTGTTTGGAGAGGTGGCCATTTTGAATTTCGCATCTTGTTTTCCAAGCATTTTGTCCATCTTGGTAGGCCCAGTAGCCATTTTTGTTGAGGGCAGTCGGCCATGTTTGTTTAGGCTAGTCGGCCATATTTTGTGGGGCTCGTTGGCCATTTTGGTTTTGGGCAAGTGCCATTCTTTTAGGCCCGGTGGCCATTTTTATTTAGGTAGTGGCCATTTTGGTTTATGGACCAGCAGCCATTTTTGTTCAGGGCTCAGTGGCCATCTTTGTTAAGGCCTGGGCCATGCTGTTACGCATGGTGGCCATTTTAGTTTAGGCTCAATTGCCATTTTGTATGGGCTCAGCGGACATTTTGCTTGAGCCTAACAGCCATTTTGTTTTACATAGTGGCCAGTAACATGGAGGCTTCTGTTGTACATTACTGTTATTAAGCTTAGGGCAATTTATTAATTATTGACTGTTTATATTTAATCAATATGAATTGTGGGATCTAGAGGATTGATGAATTAGTTTATCTCTTAAGCGTTTGATAAAATTATTAATTTATAATAATTTTATATAAATTATAACAATAACAGTACTACATTTAATAATAGTACTACTGTCGGAACACAGGCGCCTTAAAGAGCCACACACACAATACTTAGTTTAACAAAAGGTTTATTGCAACTCAAAAACTGGCTCAAAGACACTTGACTACTAGGCTTGAGCAATCCACGAAAAAATTGATTCTAAACTCGTTTCAAAAGTAGAGGGGGGTAGCGTTTCGTTTCTGAAGACATTTCCGAATTTCGCCCCCCAAAAAATTCGAAATTAACGAAAATTCGTTATTTTCAAAATTAATTCGTTAATGGCGGACGTGCATGCGCAGTGGCCCAAAAACAGCCCAAGGGGGGGAGTTAGGGGGCTCTCCTGCACTCATTTTTTCAGCTATACTGATCAAATTTGGTACAGTGGGAGAACACAATCCACCCTGCTTGCTCGCTAAATTGCAGAGCATTTGCCCTTTCCTAAGGTTTATTGTGCAATTTCATAGTTCATATAAAAAAACTGTATTTACCAATTGCAAAAAATCTGTTCCTGCTTTTGAATTGTTATTTCCTGTTCAATAGGGGTTCCTTCACTGTGAAAGTCCTTCTTCTACTTGTGTAACATTGTTTCAGTGCCCGTAAATCTGTCAAAATGTTAGGGCATTGGGGGCCATTGGCCAAGAGAAACATTGTGCTGCCTGCCACAATGCGCAATGACTTTCCCCAGGCATCCATATTGGAGGCCATTATACCACAGTGGTCAAGCCCCTCCCCCTCCCAAGAAATGTAAGATTTGTGTGACGTTGGTTTGATTTATCGCCTGATGGCAAAATGGGGGCTTGGATCCCACTCCCCTGGGGAGCCGGCCACCGTGGGCCGGCTCCCACCCCCGCCCCTTTCCCCAAAGCAGCAGGGTGTGGGCTTAAACTGCGGAAATAGACATGGGGGCATGGATCCCACACCCCTGACCCTTTCCCTAAAGCAGTAGGGCGGGGGCTTAGCTGCAGAGATACACATGAGGGTTTGGATCCATTAAAAGCACTGGCAGGGGGAGTGGGAAAAATTGCAGCAAAAAGAAAGAAAAAATCAACGTGGTGATCCAAACCGCAATGGCCAAGATGGAGAAAAAAGCAGAAAGAAAAAATCCCCGTGGGGATCCTAACCCCAATGTCTATCTCAGCAGCAAAGACCCCACCCTGCGCCGGCCACAGTTGGCCGGCATGCATCCCCTAGAGAGAGAGAGAGAGAAAAAAAACAGAGGACCCCGCCCCAAAGGAAGGATCTGGGCAAAATTGCCCAAAAATGTGCGGAGGGACAGCTACGAGAGAAGAGAGATGCGATGCATCGTGGGAAACTCGACCACGTAGGCCGAGAGGCAGCAAAAAGAAAAGAAAGAAAAAAGCTGCAGGCAGCAAAGACCCCACCCTGAGCCGGCCACAGTTGGCCGGCATGCATCCCCTAGAGAGAAAGAGAGAGAAAAAAACAGAGGAACCCGCCCCAAAGGAAGGATCTGGGCAAAATAGCTCAAACGTGTGCGGAAGGACAGCTGCGAGAGAAGAGAGATGCGGTGCATCGTGGGAAACTCGACCACGTAGGCCGAGAGGCAGCAAAAAGAAAAGAAAGAAAAAAGCCGCAGGCAGCAAAGACCCCACCCTGAGCCAGCCACAGTTGGCCGGCATGCATCCCTGAGAGATCGGCCCGGCCCTCCCACAAAGTTTTCTGCTTTAGCGACCTTAGCCTCTACCCACGCCAACACCCCACCACCCAAGGGGAAGGGCGTGTTTTCTTTACGTCTGTTATTGAAATGTGGGCCCAAACCCCTCTGACCAGGGGGGCCGGCCACCGTTGGCCGGACCCACGCCAACACCCCACCACCCAAGGGGAAGGGCATGTTTTCTTTACGTCTGCTATTGAAATGTGGGCCCAAGCCCCTCTGACCAGGGGGGCCGGCCACCGTTGGCCGGCCCCACGCCCACACCCCACCACCCATGAGATCTCACCCAGCACTGCCCATTTCTGCCAAGAAGCAGGAATTTCCTTCTTGATTGTCTCTCTCATACCACGGTGTTTGTCACATTACCCTGGCCGATCACACACAAGATCCAGGCCTTCCGGTTGCCTGGGCACCACACTCGCATCAAACGATGAAAAACTTGTTGAGATCCCCCGGGTGGGCTCCATTCCACCATGTTTCCTAACCAGACTTCTGTGTCAACCAGACCAGAGCCCCAAAGTCTCTAGCCGCCACAAAGGCACACTCCCTGACAGCAAACCGTCTGCGGCCCTGGCCGCACCCCTACCGGATGGACACAAGCAAGCTGGCAGTCCGCAGGGTAGTCGTGGCCACCATCACATCAATAATGATTATAATAATAATAATAACAGTAAGATCTTTATTTTTATTCCCCGCCCCATCTTCCCGGAGGGACTCTGAGCGGCTTCCATGGGGCATGCCTGTCAACAATACAATGGCAGAAATAAAACCAAAAAAATAAATACAAGAAAATGTTGCATCAATAACACATAAAATAAAACAGCTGTCACAGTCAGCATACAGCATTACCTGCTTAAAAAACAGTGGTGTAAAAACACGGCTCTGGTCCGAGGGCAGAATACTTCCACAGAGATGAGGTAGTTTGACAGTTAAAAATCAATAAAGTGCGAAATACTCTTGGCCTGGCAACCAATTCTTCAATAGGCAACGATCCACCACACAGTCCTCGGAGGATTTTTGGAAGAGGAAGGTTTTAAGGCTCTGATGTTAGGCTCATGTTTCTATGTAGTTGAACTAGAGGGAAGACTTGTGTGTGTCTGGTGTTATTAAAGTTCTCTAGCAGAAGAGCTGGAAAGAGGGAAATGACTTCTGTTGGTATACAGTTTCAGTAAAGTTGAGGAAGTAAAATAATGAAAGATATTGTCTTTATGGAGTAGAAATGAAACCAAAGAACTTAAACATAGCACAAATGTTGAGACAAAAGAAACCATGAAGACATAACTCATTGTTTTTAATAGCAATACAGAGTTTCTGAGTGGTTTGTTTCTCTACTTATGAGTCTGCGGAAGATTAGCATCACATACTGTCTACCACACCCGCTCAAGGCGATGGGACAGTGAAAGAAGACATTTTTGACAAGTGGCGAAGGCCGAGGTGTCCCACTTTCTGCGGTGTGATTCCACCCTCTTCTATCGTCCCGCCAAAAAGCCAGCAAAAAGCACTTCTGAAGCCAGAGAACATGCCCCCACAGGTCACTAGCAGCCGCAAAGGCACACGCCCTGACGGGCAAACGGCACCGTCCGCGTGCGCGGCCAGAGGGCGAGGGGACCCTAAGTCGGCCGTCCCGCGGCCACAGCGTCGACCACAGCCTTTCAAGGCGATGGGACAGTGAAAGAAGACAATTTAGAGAAGTAGCCAAGGCCGAGGTGTCCCGCTTTCTGCGGTGTGATTCCACCCTCTTCTATCATCCTGCCAACAAGCCAGCAAACTGAAGTTCCCACGCCACAGAACCTGCGCACACACATCAATAGCAGCCGCAAAGGCACACGCCCTGACTGGCAAACGGCACCGTCCGCGAGCGCGGCCAGAGGGCGAGGGGACCCTAAGGCAGCCGTCCCGCGGCCACAGCGTCGAGTACACAGCCTTTCAAGGTGATGGGACACTAGACAACCATTTTGAGAAATGGTGGCCAAGGCCGAGGTGTCCCGCTTTCTGCGGTGTGATTCCACCATCTTCTATCGTCCTGCCAACAAGCCAGCAAACTGAAGTTCCCACGCCACAGAACCTACGCCCACAGGTCACTAGCAGCCGCAAAGGCACACGCCCTGACGGGCAAACGGCACCGTCCGCGTGCGCGGTCAGAGGGCGAGGGGACCCTAAGGCAGCCGTCCCGCGGCCACAGCGTCGACCACAGCCTTTCAAGGCGATGGGACAGTGAAAGAAGACAATTTAGAGAAGTGGCCAAGGCTGAGGTGTTCCGCTTTCTGCGGTGTGATTCCACCCTCTTCTATCGTCCTGCCAACAAGCCAGCAAACTGAAGTTCCCACGCCACAGAACCTGCGCCCACACATCAATAGCAGCCGCAAAGGCACACACCCTGACGGGCAAACGGCACCGTCCGCGTGCGCGGCCAGAGGGCGAGGGGACCCTAAGGCGGCCGTCCCGCGGCCACAGCATCGACCACAGCCTTTCAAGGCGATGGGACAGTGAAAGAAGACAATTTAGAGAAGTGGCCAAGGCCGAGGTGTCCCGCTTTCTGCGGTGTGCTTCCACCCTCTTCTATCGTCCTGCCAAGAAGCCAGCAAACTGAAGTTCCCACGCCACAGAACCTGCGCCCACACATCAATAGCAGCCACAAAGGCACACGCCCTGACGGGCAAACGGCACCGTCCGCGTGCGCGGCCAGAGGGCGAGGGGACCCTAAGGCAGCCGTCCCGCCGCCACAGCATCGAGTACACAGCCTTTCAAGGTGATGGGACACTAGACAACCATTTTGAGAAATGGTGGCCAAGGCCAAGGTGTCCCGCTTTCTGCGGTGTGATTCCACCCTCTTCTATCGTCCTACCAACAAACCAGCAAAAAGCAGTTCCCACGCCACAGAACCTGCGCCCACAGGTCACTAGCAGCCGCAAAGGCACACGCCCTGACGGGCAAACGGCACCGTCCGCGTGCGTGGCCAGAGGGTGAGGGGACCCTAAGGCGGCCGTCCCGCGGCCACAGCGTCAACCACACCCGCTCAAGGCGATGGGACAGTGAAAGAGAAAAATTTAGAGAAGTGGTGGCCAAGGCTGAGGTGTACTACTTAATGCGGCAAGACACAGCCACAAAGGTTCTGATGGACCGTTATCTCTGTAAAGTGAGACTCTGCCGTATTCCTTCACCAAATATGTCTTACCGAAGGATCCACATCGATTATAACAATGTTCTTTCTGTACAGGAACTGCGAGGATCTGGAGAAGACCTTACAGTCCTGGCTCATTCCCGAAATATTTTTTGCCAAAAAAAGGGTAGAGATTTGAATTTAATCCGTTCTGAACCCAAAGCGGATGCATTTCCTACCTTGGCTTTTATGGACTAAGTTCCCCCAGAATATCCTTCTTCCCATCCAGAATCATTATAACGGGAGACAAAACCTATAGGAACCTCAGGGAACGGCCCCTAGAGATTGATTTACCCAAAAACGAAAGTGGGCAACGGTGTGTGATGATAAAGACGAGAACAGAAGGGATGAGAGGAAGGAAAGCATAGTAGGATAGAGGAGAGAGTTGTTGAACAACATAGGCCAAAGGGGCAACCCCCCCCCCCCAACAGAAATAGCCAAAGTTAATCAGAAGCAGAGCTGCTTAAAGGAGGAGAACTGTTGTTCTAGGAGGCGTCGGTGTCAAAATCCAAATCGGGGAAATTCAACACGGGAAGGTTGGCCTTCAGGAAGACCAGTTTCTCAACTGTTTGAGGGTCCAGCAAGCTGCGGTGGGGCGTGACTACATCTCCCGCTAGGCTGAAGACCCTTTCGCTCTGCACGCTGGTGGGCGGACAGCTGAGAAACAGGCGGGCTACGTGTGACAGATCCGGCCACATGTGATCACGTGAAGCCCAATAGGCCAATGGATCACAAGAAATTATCTCAGGAGGCTCCTCAAAGTACCTGTTGACCGAGCATTCGGCCGAGTCTACCTTTTGCACAGAAGCCAGCAAAGAGGAATCTTCCGAGCAGGCTAGTATGGCCACCGTCTCTGCAAAGAAAGCGTTTCCTGGTCGCGGCTGGAGATCCGTAACCCTACGGCAACCCCCTGCCGGCTCCCCGGGACTATCACTCTCGCCACTAGTGCTAGTGCTGGGGGTGGCAGGCATTTCCGGTAGAGGGGCCACTGTGCCCGTTTCCCCCACCCTTGCAGCAAAGACCTCCCTCACAAGGTTAACTAGTTGGGCCTTCCATACGGTAAAGTCTTTTGGGCAGACGTTGTACTTTAGCCGTGGATCACACAAGGCCGCCAGCATATGGACCTTGCTGGAAAGAAGTGGCTCTAGGCGTTTCCGTACAGCAAAGGACAACCTCCTCACCACCTCCTGGACCGGCGGTGTCAGCGGTCCAGCCAGGGAGTCCAGTGTTCGACCGGCCCCAAGCCTTTCTAGGTCCTCCTTAGCCCCAAGACCATGGGCACTGCCTGGCTAAGAAGGGCTTTTGATTCCGAAAGGGTCTCTGTGGCATGTTTGAATGGCTTTAGGACGTCTACCAGCTGGGAGATGGTGTCCCACTCTTGCTTAGTTGGAACAAGCTTGCTAACAGGCGCAACCAATGTAAGGGAGATGCCGTGTATCACCTTCTGCTGCTCGACCATGCGTTCGAGCATCTTATAGGTTGAATTCCACCGGGTAGAGACGTCCTGGAGCAGCTTGTGCTGCGGGAGGCCTTCAAGGCTCTGCCTGTCTCTCAGCTGCCGGGCTGCCTGGATGCTCCTGTGGAAGTAGCCCGCGATCTTTCTACAGCGCTCGATCAGCAGGGCGATGTTTGCGGTGCTGGCCGGCTGCTCTTCCGGGCTCTTTAAACCTTCCTTGACGGTATTGTGAAGCAAGTGGGCCATGCAGGGGACATTCAAAAACCCTGCACTTTCAACCGCTTTGATCATATTTTTACCAGCGTCAGTCACCATGAAGCCCCTCCTCATTTCTTCCGGCCTGGTCTCTGCCTTGTCATCACGATCAACTACCTCCATAGCGAGGAGTGCCCAACGATGGGATGTATCCATACTGCCTTCCTTCTCCCACCAATGTGCCGTGAGAGAGAGGTAGGAATGGCCTCCTCCCAAGCTTGACCAAATATCAGAGGTAAAATGGATGTGTCCTCCCATGGCGCTCCGCAACATCTGGATAATGCATTCCTTGCAGCCCTCGTACAATCCGGGAATAACTTTTCTGGAAAAGGTGTGACGGAAGGGGATTTTGTAGCGGGGGCACAGGCGTTTCATAAGGCGGACGAAGCCTTCTTGTTCAACCAGGCGGAAGGGATGGTGATCAAGGTCCATCATCTCTCCAACACTTTGGGTTATCTGCTGGGGTGTGGGTAATGTTTCCCCCGTTCTCTTCCTGGCTAAAGCATGCCCCAATCCTCCAAGGTGGACTGTGTCTGCCTTCCACCATCTACACCAGGAGAACTTTGTGTGCTAATGCTGCCACTGCAAGGGCTTGCAGCTCCCCCTCCCACCGATATCGAGGTCGCAAGATGTCTCAGGTCTCTGCCTCTGCTGATATTTGCCCCACAGTGTCTACAAACTGCCAAAGTGGCACACTGAGTGTGGACATGGAAATGGTCCCAAATATATGACCTTGGCCTCCCCACAGCCACTGTGCTAATGCACAGGGAGATAGGAGTCGTGGGCACCCTTTCAGCAGCATGAGAAAGTCTATGATTTGATGGTACTACCTCCTCTACCTCCTCCTCACTGTCAGTAGCGGGTGGAGGGGTGGGGTTATCTATATCCTCACTATCCACCACCTGTAGTTCCAGGACAGCAACACCTGCATGTTCCATTGATCGTCCACTTGTCTCAGCTCCAACCGACAACTGGCTCCGGGTGGAGGGCTGTGAACTTTCAGCAGTCGAACAGCCAGCTTCTTCATCAAGTCCACCCACTCCCATCGTTCCGCGTTCCAGACGGATGGGACCCACTCTAACTTTTTTGGCCCCCCACAGTGTCCGGGCTGTTGCTTGACCACTAGCAGGACTTGCTCCACCAGACCCGCATTCAGCTGAACGCTTCATGATAACGGGAGTGTTTTGAGGTTACAGAAGGGAGGAAGGTATTGTGTTACTGGGGGAAAAGATGTGTTGTTTCTTGATTGGCAATGTGTTCTGGGTCGAACTGCCGCAAACCCTTCTATTACAGTTGTTCTTGTTGTTATAAGTTAAAAAGGGGATACCTGTATTTTCCAGACGTTGATAGGGTTAATATAGGAGAAATATATTTGCAGCAAGCCCTACTTGAGCAGCTGAGAAGAAAGGAAAGAGGGGGAACCAAAATCAGGGTCCCTTTTTTCCCAAAACACAGGTGTTCTTCTAGGGAGGAGGATGGGATGTGCAATCCTTTTGCCAGACTTTGCTTTTGAATCACTGCTGCCCTGGCACAGACCAGCCCTTTAGAGCAGCAGAGCAGGAAAGCAACCAAAATCAGGGTCCCTTTTTTCCCAAAACACAGGTGTTCTTCTAGGGAGGAGGATGGGATGTGCAATCCTTTTGCCAGACTTTGCTTTTGAATCACTGCTGCCCTGGTACAGACCAGCCCTTTAGAGCAGCAGAGCAGGAAAGCAACCAAAACCAGGGTCCCTTTTTCCCAAAACACAGGTGTTCTTCTAGGGAGGAGGTTGGGATGTGCAATCCTTTTGCCAGACTTTGCTTTTGAATCACTGCTGCCCTGGCACAGACAAGCCCTTTAGAGCAGCAGAGCAGGAAAGCAACCAAAATCAGGGTCCCTTTTTTCCCAAAACACAGGTGTTCCTCTAGGGAGGAGGATGGGATGTGCAATCCTTTTGCCAGACTTTGCTTTTGAATCACTGCTGCCCTGGCACAGACCAGTCCTTTAGAGCAGCAGAGCAGGAAAGCAACCAAAATCAGGGTCCCTTTTTTCCCAAAACACAGGTGTTCTTCTAGGGAGGAGGATGGGATGTGCAATCCTTTTGCCAGACTTTGCTTTTGAATCACTGCTGCCCTGGCACAGACAAGCCCTTTAGAGCAGCAGAGCAGGAAAGCAACCAAAATCAGGGTCCCTTTTTCCCCAAAACACAGGTGTTATTCTAGGGAGGAGGATGGGATGTGCAATCCTTTTGCCAGACTTTGCTTTTGAATCACTGCTGCCCTGGCACAGACCAGCCCTTTAGAGCAGCAGAGCAGGAAAGCAACCAAAACCAGGGTCCCTTTTTTTCCCAAAACACAGGTGTTCTTCTAGGGAGGAGGTTGGGATGTGCAATCCTTTTGCCAGACTTTGCTTTTGAATCACTGCTGCCCTGGCACAGACCAGCCCTTTAGAGCAGCAGAGCAGGAAAGCAACCAAAATCAGGGTCCCTTTTTTCCCAAAACACAGGTGTTCTTCTAGGGAGGAGGATGGGATGTGCAATCTTTTTGCCAGACTTTGCTTTTGAATCACTGCTGCCCTGGCACAGACCAGTCCTTTAGAGCAGCAGAGCAGGAAAGCAACCAAAATCAGGGTCGCTTTTTTCCCAAAACACAGGTGTTCTTCTAGGGAGGAGGATGGGATGTGCAATCCTTTTGCCAGACTTTGCTTTTGAATCCTTGCTGCCCTGGCACAGACAAGCCCTTTAGAGCAGCAGAGCAGGAAAGCAACCAAAATCAGGGTCCCTTTTTTCCCAAAACACAGGTGTTATTCTAGGGAGGAGGATGGGATGTACAATCCTTTTGCCAGACTTTGCTTTTGAATCACTGCTGCCCTGGCACAGACCAGCCCTTTAGAGCAGCAGAGCAGGAAAGCAACCAAAATCAGGGTCCCTTTTTTCCCAAAACACAGGTGTTCTTCTAGGGAGGAGGATGGGATGTGCAATCCTTTTGCCAGACTTTGCTTTTGAATCACTGCTGCCCTGGCACAGACCAGCCCTTTAGAGCAGCAGAGCAGGAAAGCAACCAAAATCAGGGTCCCTTTTTCCCAAAACACAGGTGTTCTTCTAGGGAGGAGGATGGGATGTGCAATCCTTTTGCCAGACTTTGCTACTAGCGTTGAAAAAAGAAAAGTTTCCTAATCAAAATGAAAGCCCACCCCTCCCGCACCAGGCAAAATGGCGCAGCAGAAAAATTGCAGGCCTGGTGGGAAAATGGCAAACGCCAAGCTTGTGGGGAAAAAAGGCCACAGACCCTTTGGAAAAAAAATTCAGAAACACCCAACAGTTTCCCACCCCACCTCACCCACCCAACCTTTTCTCCCGGTTTTCTAATCTGTAGCCTAGCTCTAGCTCAGCCAAGGAAGCTGTGACACAGCAATCTTGCCTGCCTGCCGAATCTCACTCCCAACCCACCCTCTCTCTGCAGATCCCGAAATGAGCCACGAGGCTCCCTTGCACGCTCTTTTCATTCAGGATGTAATACCAGCCCCTCCCCTGGGTTAAACGTGCTCTCTGATTGGCCACAAGGTGGAAACAACACGCTAGGTTGCCCCAGTGCACTTAAACAAGTTTGGGCGATTTGCAAAACCTTTTTTTCCCAACGAAAAAAAACGACGACATAAGAAAAAGGGCCTGTCGTGGTTCGAAACCGCGATATCCAGACGTGTGGACAATCAAGGTCGTATATTGCTTCACAAGTTACAAAAGTAACGAATTAGTAACGAGTAACGGGGAAATCGAATTATTTGAGCAAGCCTATTGACTACAGTGTCTCTGACCAAAACTCAAAGTTCTAGCCCAAACCAGGCTAAAAAAGAAGAACGGAAAATAATCTGGGTTAAACAGATGGATAACCCGGATTAAAACGCAGTCAATGAAATTGGTAGAAAGCAGCGCTGTAACTGGCTTCCTTGAAGACAGCGCTGCACACAGGGAGTAACCAAAACCAGTCAAAGTTCCAAAATAGCCGTTGAAGAAGGTCCAAACCCGCGTTGTCTCCAAAGTGTTTACACAAGCCACAGTCGAGTCAATCCAAAAGCCAGGATGGGAGAAAGCTGCATCCACGATAAGCCAATCCAAACGTCGTTACCAAGGTCGCCAAACAGAACTGAAGTCGCCAGTCCAAGAGTCCAGGAAGAGAGAAAGCACACTCACGATTGTCCAATCCAAGTCGAAGAATCACAGGAACCAGGAACGCCAAGCTGTAGAGCCCGGACCCAAAGCCCAACAGGAAAAACAGGCAGCGACAAACCTACGCAATAACGACACTTTGCCTTCTGCAAAGGATCCCCATTTCAGACCCTACTTTTGAGTTACACATCATTATCCAAAGATGAGCTGGCCTCCACCCCATCGTCATCCCCCACAGCTGTTCCTGTCATCACACGTGAACCCCGGTAACCATTCCTCCAGCTCCTCCATCTCCTATCAAGACTTAGGTTTCCCCATGACCCAGATGAATCACCAGTTTGCCAATCCTCCTGTCCTGAAAACACCACAAACGTATCACTAGAACTTGGCTCTGCACACATATCCCTTATTTCTTGTACCTTAGCCCAGTCCAATGTGTCCTCCTCATTCTCATCACTCCCAGACCCATCATCCCCAGAGATACCCAAAAATGACTCATCCTCTGTGGGAGCAGTAAGTATATCCCAGAGCTTCTTCCTCTCCTGTTCCTCATCTGATTCCTGCTCCTGAGTAACCCTCTTAGTGCCTCTATTCACATCCAGCCCATCTCCTTCCTCACTCATTGACTTCCCGCCACTTGAAAACCTTTCAAACGTGTCTTCATCAGAAGATGCCATAAGTATATCCTGGATCCGTTTCCTTTGCTGTTCTTCATCTGACACCTGCTCATGATTAACCCTTTTCCTCCTACTGGTACTCCTACTAGCGTTTGTAACATTGCCTGCTGACTCAACTACAACAACTACAGTGAATAAAATTTATATATATATTTATATATATACAGCTCGGGCTGTGCCGCAGGCTGGAGAGCAGCTGCAATCAATCACTGCAATGAATCACTCTGACCAGGAGGTCATGAGTTCGAGGCCCGGCGGAGCCTATGTTTGTTTGTCTTTGTTCTATGTTAAAAGGCATTGAATGTTTGCCTATATGTGTTATGTGATTTGCCCTGAGTCCCCTTCAGGGTGAGAAGGGCGGAATATAAATTCTGTAAATAAATAATAAATAAATAAAACAATAATGCTATAAAGGCTATGTAGTAATAGTAGTGAGTTGATTATAACAAAACTACACTATTGTTCTTTGATACTAGATTGGTATAGCATATGTATGAGTGGGATTCTAGCATGTTGGCTATCTTTCCAGACAGCAGGTCACTTTCTTATAGTGGCTATGCCTTACGGATGTCTTTGTTATCTTACAGTATGGCACCAAAGAAGAATATTGGGGGGCCAAAAGGCAAGGGCCCAGCCAAAAAAGGTCCTGCTAAGCACCCCCCCCCCAACCGAGTGCTTATTTGGACAATGAAGAAGATACGACCCAGCTGCTGTAGGCACTCGTCACACGCATTGATGTGCTTGAGGAGGAAAAGGCCGCGGCCGCTGCCAGAAAAGTTCAGTAACCTGGTGCGGGCAGGAATGTTGTGCTAATAAAATCTTTGTGTTCACGTATTTTTGCCCTAGAGGAAGAGAGGCAGACCGGGCTGCCGGCCACAAGCGAGCAGTTAGCCACCTCAACATCGGTTGTTGTGGAAGCCATTCCATCCAGCTCTGCAGCGGCAGGAGTGTGTGACCAAAATATGCATATATGATATGTGGTATGAATGGAAGAGTGAAAGAGAGCTCGAAATTTGAAGACACCAGTCTGTAGAATAAGGCCTAGAAAACTACCTGCTCATGAATTGTAATTAAAACCTGCTAATGATACCTGAAACAGTTGACCTGCCCGGCAAACTGTGATAAGAACTGTGACTGATAAGAGAAATGTTTACATCTATTAACATCTGTCAACATTTGCTAACTTGATGAACTTTTGAGGCAGAGCTGCTTGTGTTTGCTAACACCAATCAAGAGGAATCAACATCTGGTCCAGGAAACTGAGGATATTCCATGATAGAAGACGTCTATTATTCATTTACAACTTTGGGACAACATCATCAGCAAAATATTGCTATATAAGTGACCTTATGACAGTCCAGAAGGTGTGACAGACAGCGACGCTGTTCACCCGCCATGCTCAGTGAAGATGGTGTACTTGGGAGTAGCAGATCTGCTATGGGAAAGCAGGATTCTGTTCACTTTTTGGGGCCTCTTTTTCTCATGGGAAGAGAAAAGAGTGCAATTTGAAGTCATGGTCTTTTTGAAGTTTTGGCATTTTGGAACTATGTCTTGGCAGGCAGCAGTGGAAGCTAGGTCTGGCCTAAGCAGGATATGGTAATATTTGTGTGCATGAAGATGGATGCATGTTGTGTGTGAATGATGAATGAAAATGTAACCCCCCCTTGTTTGTTTCTTAGCCAATGTAACTGTAGGTTGTTTGTGAATCCAATATAGTTGCATAGAATCTGTATGTTTGTATGTCTAAATGTTGTTCTTTGTTGTTCTGTAAAATTTCTGCTATACCTCTCAGACTGAAACTGCAATAAAAAGAACCTATGCTTTAAAGTTATTGAAAAGTTATTCATAACAAGTGCAGCCTGTGGCAGGGGAGGCGAGGCACGTTACCACTTTGCTAGGTAATGGGGATGTACACATCTTCCCCTGGGGAGTGGCCGATTCACAGGATATGAATTCAACTCAAACATCTTCTGAGCCTGTCCCCTCCACCAGCAGCACACAATTAGTGATTCTGGCCCCTGCTGTTGGAACACCAAGCCTTGTGGGATCATCGGTTGGAGCAACTCCCACTTTGGAAAGTTCTCTTTGTTTTTGGGGCACGGCTGATTGGCCATTGCCTGCTCCTGATAGCCTTAGTGTGACAGCTTTGGGCTGTCATTTGGCCCAAAAGACTGTAGACAAAATTCTCAGAAACGAATACATTGACATTTTTACCCTGTATTTCAGGGAATTGGAGAAAAAAGAGAAGGACGAATTGGATGATGAAAGGAAGGAAATTGTTAAGAAACGTAAAGTGGATCAGAATTGGGGCAACTGGTTCACTTGTTTTTTGATCTGTAGTCTGGTTCTAGTGAAGGCATACCCTTCCAGATCCCACTCTCTTTTCCAATATATGAATATTATTAATTCAGCCGATGTGAATTTTACAGGGGGCGCTTGGCTCCTGTATGACAAATGCTTTAGGCTTTGTGCTGCCCAATCTCCAACTTTGCATTGGGATTTGATAGATCACCAACTTTGGTTGGACGTTTTAACTCCGGTACGCCCTATTTCGGGTGAGAAGGCCGATAGTGGGCACACGATCCAAAATTACATGGCTGGGCATTCCTTTCACCAGCTGCAACATTAACAGCATCAACAACCGCAACAGCGCTTGTTGTGCTGAGAGTATTCTTCCCAGGGAGTTTGTTCCTGGAAGGGATGTACGTTTCTGTACGTCTACGCCATTTGCACAGGGCAGCATGCAGCTAAAAATTGTGCTAAAGTAAAACCCGGTAAGGGTGGTGGAAAGGGTAACCACAATTCAAACAGAGGTTTTGGGCCTGGGGGGTTTTCTAAAGGGGCCCAGCCCAATTAATCTAGTTCAGTTGGATTTATGGTTATCTCATTATCCCAATTTAGATGCAGCTCACTATTTGCATTCTGGGTTTTTTTTAATGGTTTTAGGATTCCTGCGATAGGTCCAAGAGCCCCTTTTAGAGCCCTGAATTTGAAATCCATTATTGGCATCGAGGATGTTGTCCTTTCAAAAATTAATAAAGAAGTCGCTGAGGGTAGGGTTCTTGGCTCATTTACTTCACCTCCCACACCAATGTTAAGGGTTTTGCTACTAGGGATTGTTCCAAAGAAGGCCCCTGGGGAGTATCGCGTCATTCATCATCTTTCTTATCCCAGGGAAGATCGGTGAATGATGCAATTCTGGAGGATTTTTGTATGGTTCATTATACTTCCTTTGATTTGGCAGTGAAGAAAGTTAGGGCTCGTGGGCCGGCAGCTGAGTTGGCAAAGTTTGACATCAAGTCTGCTTTTCGCCTTCTTCCAGTGCACCCGCTGGACTTTGAACTGTTATGTTTTCAGTTCAATGGGTTGTATTATATGGACCAGGCTCTTCCTATGGTCTGTTCAGTTCCATGTGCTGCTTTTGAATCTTTTAGCACCTTTTTAGAATGGACCCTTAAAACAAAATCAGGTCTATTGGGGGTGGTTCATGTTTGGATGATTTTTTATTCATAGGAAAGTGTGGGTCTGGAGAATGTGAATTTTTGTTGCATTATTTTCAAGAATTGGTTGATCAGTTAGGGGTCCCTTTGGCCCCTGAAAAAACTGAGGGCTCTGCCACTAAATTGACCTTTTTGGGGTTTGAGCTTGATACGGTTCAACAATCTTCTAGTTTGCCTCTGGAGAAGATGTCAAATTTAATAGGATAGGATCCAATTCTTTGTTACCCATAGTAAGGCTACATTACATAAGTTTCAGGAAATTATTGGACATTTAAATTTTACATGCAGAGTGGTGGCTCCCAGGCGCGCCTTTTTGTGCAGACTCTGCGATGCTATTTCTGGCGTCAGACTCCCTCATCATCATGTGCGTGTTACCCGTGGGATTAAGACTGATTTGGACATACGGTTGCAATTTTTAAGTCAATTTAATGGGATTTCTTTTTGGAGGCAGGACCTATTGTTGAAAGATGCCCTTCAGATAGCGTCCGATGCTTCTGGAGCCATTGGTTTCAGTGTATTTTTTAATGGACATTGGTGTGCTGAGTTATGGCCTGAGAGTTGGCACACTAGGGGGATAACCTCTGATTTAACATTCCTGGAGTTTTTTCCCATTTTGGTAGCAGTGACGCTGTGGGCAGATCAATTGGCAAATTCCACTGTTCATTTTTGGTGTGATAACCAGGCCACTGTGCAGGTTATCAATTCATTGACTTCTAGGTCATCCAGACTGATGGAGGTTTTGAGGTTTTTTACACTTCACTGTCTGAAGTATATATTTTCATATTGCGGGGACAGATAATTCTCTTGCTTTGTCCCTTATGCAGATGGAACGATCAGGCAACTTGCCCCCAAAGCAGATTTACACCCTCAGAGCATGCCGGTCCATCTTTGGAAAATTGGGAACAGTCCATAGTTTGGGGAATGAAGCTAGCCCTGGCTGCGAGTTCCAAAATTTTTTCGTCAGAGTTGTGCAGGAGTTCTCTGAGTTTCAGAAGTTGTATGCAAGGAGTTTGATTGCACTGGCTCTATATGAGCACGTCACGCAATTTGGTTTTTTCTTAGAAGAAGAGGTTGGCCCCTCGGACCATTTGGGCAATGTTATCTGCCCTTGCTTATTGGTGTAAGGCACAAGGCTTTCCCAATGTCACTGTAAATTTTCGCTTTTGCAAATAGTGGGAGCGCTTATCCAGAAAGCAAGCTATGCCATGAGATAAGCGGCAGCCATTGACCCCTCTATTCTTTAAAGGTTTTAAAACAAATTTGGTTTCAGATTTGGAATCCCAATTCAAATATTTGTTAGTCCAGGCAGCAGTTTGCACAACCCCCTTTTTAGAGCCCTTCGAGTTAGTGACTTAGTAGCAGCTTTGAAGGAGGTCAATTTCAGACCTGCTGCTACACTGATAATAGACCAATTTTGCCCTTGGCTTCCAAGGGGTAATAATTTTTGGGGATTACAGACCAGAAATTTGGTACCTATTTCTTTAGAAGCGGAGCCGCTTACACCCTGTTGTGATGAATTCTTTAGTGGGTAAAATTTAAGCCTTGAGGAAATAGAAGGTTGGAGCCTATTGGGTGATGTACGTTATGTGCTGTGTTAGTTACACAGAATCCGTTCTGTTGGCAAATAGACGTCACGTCCTGATTCATGGGCACAGCTATGTACACTGAGCTGAGCGACAGGCGCGCAGGGGTCCCTATGGCCAACTTCTCGGCCTCACTTTCATGGTCTTCGTGGAGTGGAGGGGAAGAGGAGGCCTTTGGTGCTGACAATTATTTGGGTCTGCCGATGGGCAGGAGCCTGTTTTTTACAAAAAAAATTAATGGCATGCATAAGGTGAAGGAGTGCTTTCCCTCGAACACACTTGTCATGGCTCTGTTTTACAAGTTGATTGGTATGCACAAGGTAAAGGAGTGTTCCTTCTAACACGCTTGTCATGGCCCTGTTTGTACAAGTTTGAATGACATGCATAAGCTTTGGGAGGTGTAGCCTTGAACTGGCTTTGCATGGTCAGCAATTATTCTAGGCCACGTTGGCTGCTTGCTGATGGCGAAGAGTTGGACAAGGCTCGGTAATGGGTCAACTGGGTCCTGAATAAGGTTTTGGCTGTTAAATGGGTTATATATCCCACAAGACACTTTAAGGTTCAACTATCCAAACCTATATCGGGCTGATGGTATCCATCTTTCTGAACTGGGCAACCAAATTTTGCTAGCTGACCTACAAAAAGGAATTAGGGAAATTCTTGAGAATTTGATGGGGGTCAGGAGCTAAATAGACATTTGCTCCTGATCTGTCGTGGAATGCTCTTATTTTGGTGTGCACCACAAGGCACCTCAGTTTTGGTGTTGGCCCGAGGCATGAATCCTCGCTTAGGGTTTGTACAGCCCCTGTGAGGATGAACGATTATGGCCTTGGAATGGGAGGTTTTGACCTCATTTGTTTCAGAGGCAAAACTCTCCACCACATTTCCCTTCAGGTCATCCAGGTTTAGTTACACTGGGAACCTGGTGTTTCGCCCTAAATTCAGTTAAAAAGGGATGGTCGGGCAGGACCACCTACATTGGCTTATGCCTCATCAAATTTATAGATGGCTATTGAGATTTTGAGCTTTAAAAGTTAAATAGGTAACTATCAATAAAGTTGCTCAGTTTTAAACCCAAATTTACTTGTCTTGTCTTGTTATTAGGGGGGTTGGAGGGCAAATTGGAAAGAGGAGGACTGCTTAAGGATGCACGATATCAGATATGGTGCTTCCATGAAGATGAGGAAAGGTAATAGAAGAAACTGGGGACAATAATCAATCATAACCGACACTTTAGCTTCCTACCTTTTACTTTACATATAAAATCAGTACAATGAAGATAAGACAATATAACACATCTTTATTCAAAATTGCTTTTTTATTTGGAAAAGGTTGAGGAATAGAGCACATCAGGTTTTAGATGTGCATTTGGAAAGCTGTGCATTCCAGGATTTTTGAAAAATGTAGACTGAAATCCTAAATTGGACTATGTGCATATTAGGCTTGCTCAAAAAAATTGATTCCTCCGTATGTTGTATGCAATTCCTTTGTTTTGTCGCTTTTGAAGCGATATTCGACGTGGATTATCTCGTTGTGTGGATGTCGCAGTATCTAACTGCAATAGCCTATTTTTCTGATGTTGTCGTATGTATGTCGGAAGCAAAGTAAGTGCATTTGCAAATTGCCCAAACTTGCTTTGGTGCACTGGGGCAACCTAGCCTGTTATTTCCTCCCTGTGGCCAATTGGAGTGCACATTGAACTTAGGGGAGGTTCTTGTACGTCCTCAATGAAAAGAGCCTGCAGGGCACCTTGTGTCTCATTCGCACCAGGGATCTGGAGAGGGTGGTTGGGCTCAGCTCAGCAGTGTGGTTCCAGGCAAGATTTTTCTGCTGTGTTGGAGACTAGCTTCCTTGCCTGGTGGCTGCTGGGCTTTGGGATAAAGAAGAGAGCAGAGACAGCATCCAAAGAAGACCGGGGAAAGGGTTGATTTTTGTGAAGGCTGTGCTTGGAAAAGGGGCTGTGTGTGTGTTTTTCCCCCTGGCTTGGCGTCCACCCGCCAGCGCTGTTATTTTCCTGCTGCACCATATTGTCTGGGTGCGGGGGGGGTTGGCATTTAGTTTTCTTTTAATATTTTTTCAGTTAAAGAATAAAAGTAAGGAGCACTTATTTCAGCAGCTTTTTGGGGGTGTCTGTCTGGGGAAACATTTGTTTGGATTTTTTTAAGGCCTTGCCTAACTCCTTAAGTGTTTGCAGTGTTGGAAATACTGGAATTCCCATTTTCCCCATAAGAATACCTTGGGGATAAGGGGGTGAAGATTTTCCCTTGTTTGGTTCCATTTCCCACCCTTCAGGACTCCTCAAAGCACTGCACCTTGTTTTGCTAAGTTTTTTTTTACTAGAATTCTCATTATCCCCATAAGAATACCTTGGGGATAAGGGGCTGAAGATTTTCCCTTGTTTGGTTCTATTTCAAACCTTGCAAGACTCCTCAAAGCACTGCCCCTCGTTTTGCAAAGTGTGGCATATACTAGAATTCCCATTATCCCCATAAGAATACCGTGGGGCTGAAGTTTTTCATTTGTTTGGTTCCATTTCCCAACCTGCAGAACTCCTCAAAGCACTGCACCTCTTATTGCAAAGTGTTTCAAAGACCAGAATTCCCATATTGCCCTTATCAGAATAAGAACAACTGTAAGAGAAGGGTTTCTGATAGTAACACCCAGGACACTTTGCAAAAGAACAAAGCAACAGATTTCTCCCCCCGTAACGCAATCCCTTCCTCCCTTCTGTAATCTGAAACACTCCCGCTTTCATGAAGCATTTTGCTGAACGCGTGTCTGGTGTATTAAGTCCTGGCCATGGTCAAGCCACGACCCGGACTCTGTGTGGGGCCAAGAAAGTTAGGGGGAATTCCATCTGTCTTGAACACGCCATGATGGGAGGGGGTGGACTTGTTGATGAAGCTACCTGTTCGACTGTTGAAAGTTCACACCCCTCAACCCTGAGCCAGTTGTCTGTTGGAGCTGAGACAACTGGACAAACAATGGAACATGGAGGTGTTGCTGTCTTGGAAGTACAGGTGGTGGATAGTGAGGAACTTGAAAACCCCACCCCTCCACTCACTACTTACAGTGAGGAGGAGGAAGATGAAGTACCATTAAATCTTGGACTTTCTCAGGCTGTCGTTATGGCACGGCCGCCTGCCAGTGCTTCTTCCATTTGCTGGCGGACTACCCAGCCGGGTTCATTCCTTTGTGTCGCCATTTTTTGCTTCCAGGCAGGAATTTTCAGCCATGCCATTGCTTTGGGGGGGGGGGGGGTATTTTTCTTTAAAGATTTTAATAATAAAGAAGCAAAGCAAGCAACACGTTTTATTGCAGAAGCTTTTTGGGGGGTGGTAGGGGAAAGGGCTTGTTTGTTTGTTTGTGGCCTTGGCCACGTGGCCACAGACCTCCTCAAGCGTGTGTGTGTCAGGGTCGCAAAACACATCATTCTCTCTCCATTTAAGAAGCTTTTAGGGGTGGTTGTTGTGTTTGTGACTTTAGACCTCAAGCCCTTGTCTGTCTCTGGTTTTGTGTGTGCCAGGGCAGCAAAACCCATCGTTCTCTGTCCATTGAAGAAGCTTTTGGGGGTGGTTGTTGTGTTTGTGGCCTTAGACCTCAAGCCCTTGCCTGACTCTGGCCTTGTGTGTACTAGGGCAGCAAAGCCCATCATTCTCTCTCCAAACACCATCCAAAGTCACTCAGTAATACCTCTTTTGCTGGGCGAGGGGCTCCACCGCCGGGAGTGCCTCGCAAGTTACTATTCCTGGAAGCAGCTGCAGTGGTTTGGATTGGTTTTGGTTTGGTTTAGTTTGGTTTGGGTGCAGTTGCAGTATCCTTCCATTTGGGAAAGATTCCATCCTGGGGTGTGTGTGTGTGTGTGGGGGGAATGCCTGCCTTTTTAGCTGGTGGTAATATGTCAGCATTGCATCCCGGGGTTCACACTGTGAACTCTACATGTGCACAGCGGCTGGCCAATGTCCATGGAATGGGCTCCTTCCCGGATGCCTACAGTAGCACATTGTGCATTGCGGCAGCACCAGTGTCCACCAATTTCACAGAGTTTTGGCCACAAAAACAAAGTTTCCCAAGTAGAACAAGGACTTTCAAAGTAAAGACAACCCAAAGAAGCAGGAAATAAGACTTTCAAAGCAGGAACAGATTTCTGGAATTATTAAAAAATAATCTCTTATATAAGCTAAGAAAATTCTCCAACAATCAGCGGATATGGGAAACGTTCTGAATTTTGGTGAGCTGGTAGGGTTAAATGTGTTCTACTATTCTACCGAGTTTGAAGAGGATAGTTCAAAAAATGAGGGAGGGACAGTCCTGTAAATTTTCCCCCAGAGCTGTTTTTGGCCACTGCACATGCGCATCCGCCATTAACTAATTAATTACGAATATTCCAAATATTCGTTAAGTTTCAAAATTTTTGAAGTCAAAATTCAGAAGTAGTTTCAGAAACGAAGCACCAGCACCCCCTACTTTAGAAGTGAGTTTTGAATATTTTTTTTCATGGATCGCACATGCCTAGTAGGCTTGCTCAAATAATTCGATTTCCCCGTTACCCGTTATTAATTCGTTATTTTCATTACTTTTGAAGCAATACCCGGCCTTGATTGTCCACACGTCTGGATATCGCGGTTTCGAACCGCGACTGGCCAATTTTTGGTATGTCGTCGTTTTTTTTCGTTGTTAAAAAAAGCTTTTGCAAATCACCCACACTTGTTTAAGTGCACTGGGGCAACCTAGCGTGTTGTTTGCACCTTGTGGCCAATCAGAGAGCACGTTTAACCAGGGGGAGGGGATGGTAGTACGTCCTGAATGAAAAGAGCGAGCACAGGGAGCCTCGTGGCTCATTTGCACCGGGAATCTGGAGAGGGTGGAAGTGAGATTCTGGGCAGGCAGGCAGGCAGGCAGGCAAGATTGCTGCGTCACAGCTTCCTTGGCTGTCTGAGCTAGAGCTAGGCTACAGAAGACCGGTAGAAAATGTTGGGTGGTTGAGGTGGGGTGGGGTGGGGTTGGAAACTCTTGGGTGTTTTTTTTTTTTTTTTGCAAAGGGCCTGTGGGCTTTTTTCCTCACGAGATTGGCGTTTTCCATTTTCCCACCTGGCCTGCAATTTTTCTGCTGCGCCATTTTTCCTGTTGCGGGCGGGGTGGGCTTTCTTCTTTCTGTTTTCAACGCAAAAGGGTTTTTGGAAATAAGGGAGCCTGATTTGGCCCTAGGCTGCTCAAGCAGGGCTGTTTGTCTGTGCCAGGGCCACTGTGAATCAAAAGCCAATTTTGGCAAAAGGGTTGCATGTCCTATACTCCTTTGTTGAACTACACCTCCTTTTTAGGAAACAAGGGAGCCTGATTTGGCCCTAGGCTGCTCAAGCAGGGCTGTTTGTCTCTGCCAGGGCCACTGTGAATCAAAAGCCAAGTTTGGCAAAAGGGTTGCATGTCCCATACTCCTTTGTAGAACTACACCTCCTTTTTGGGAAACAAGGGAGCCTGATTTGGCCCTAGGCTGCTCAAGCAGGGCTGTTTGTCTCTGCCAGGGCCGCTGTGAATCAAAAGCCAAGTTTGGCAAAAGGGTTGCACGTCCCAAACTCCTTTGTAGAACTACACCTCCTTTTTGGGAAACAAGGGAGCCTGCCTGATTTGGACTCCTTTCCTGCTAGGCTGCTCAAGCAGGGCTTTTTGTCTCTGCCAGGCCCACTGTAAATCAAAAGCCAAGTTTGGCAAAAGGGTTGCACGTCCCATACTCCTTTGTAGAACTACACCTCCTTTTGGGGAAACAAGGGAGCCTGCCTGATTTGGACTCCTTTCCTGCTAGGCTGCTCAAGCAGGGCTGTTTGTATCTGCCAGGCCCACTGTGAATCAAAAGCCAAGTTTGGCAAAAGGGTTGCACGTCCCATACTCCTTTGCAGAACTACACCTCCTTTTAGGGAAACAAGGGAGCCAGATTTGGCCCTAGGCTGCTCAAGCAGGGCTGTTTGTCTCTGCCAGGCCCACTGTGAATCAAAAGCCAAGTTTGGCAAAAGGGTTGCACGTCCCATACTCCTTTGTAGAACTACACCTCCTTTTTGGGAAACAAGGGAGCCTGATTTGGCCCTAGGCTGCTCAAGCAGGGCTGTTTGTCCAGGCCCACTGTGAATCAAAAGCCAAGTTTGGCAAAAGGGTTGCACGTCCCATACTCCTTTGTAGAACTACACCTCCTTATTGGGAAACAAGGGAGCCTGATTTGGCCCTAGGCTGCTCAAGCAGGGCTGTTTGTTCAGGCCCACTGTGAATGAAAAGCCAAGTTTGGCAAAAGGGTTGCATGTCCCATACTCCTTTGTAGAACTACACCTCCTTTTTGGGAAACAAGGGAGCCTGCCTGATTTGGACTCCTTTCCTGCTAGGCTGCTCAAGCAGGGCTGTTTGTCTCTGCCTGGCCCACTGTGAATCAAAAGCCAAGTTTGGCAAAAGGGTTGCACGTCCCATACTCCTTTGTAGAACTACACTACCTCCTTTTTGGGAAATAAGGGAGCCTAATTTGGCCCTAGCCTGCTCAAGCAGGGCTGTTTGTCTCTGCCAGGGCCGCTGTGAATCAAAAGCCAAGTTTGGCAAAAGGGTTGCACGTCCCATACTCCTTTGTAGAACTACACCTCCTTTTTGGGAAACGAGGGAGCCTGCCTGATTTGGACTCCTTTCTTGCTAGGCTGCTCAAGCAGGGCTGTTTGTCTCTGCCAGGCCCACTGTGAATCAAAAGCCAAGTTTGGCAAAAGGGTTGCACGTCCCATACTCCTTTGTAGAACTACACCTCCTTTTTGGGAAACAAGGGAGCCTGATTTGGCCCTAGGTTGCTCAAGCAGGGCTGTTTCTCCAGGCCCACTGTGAATCAAAAGCCAAGTTTGGCAAAAGGGTTGCATGTCCCATACTCCTTTGTAGAACTACACCTCCTTTTTGGGAAACAAGGGAGCCTGCCTGATTTGGACTCCTTTCCTGCTAGGCTGCTCAAGCAGGGCTGTTTGTCTCTGCCTGGCCCACTGTGAATCAAAAGCCAAGTTTGGCAAAAGGGTTGCACGTCCCATACTCCTTTGTAGAACTACACTACCTCCTTTTTGGGAAATAAGGGAGCCTGATTTGGCCCTAGCCTGCTCAAGCAGGGCTGTTTGTCTCTGCCAGGGCCGTTGTGAATCAAAAGCCAAGTTTGGCAAAAGGGTTGCACGTCCCATACTCCTTTGTAGAACTACACCTCCTTTTTGGGAAACGAGGGAGCCTGCCTGATTTGGACTCCTTTCCTGCTAGGCTGCTCAAGCAGGGCTGTTTGTCTCTGCCAGGCCCACTGTGAATCAAAAGCCAAGTTTGGCAAAAGGGTTGCACGTCCCATACTCCTTTGTAGAACTACACCTCCTTTTTGGGAAACAAGGGAGCCTGATTTGATTTGGACTCCTTTCCTGCTAGGCTGCTCAAGCAGGGCTGTTGGACTCTGCCAGGCCCACTGTGAATCAAAAGCCAAGTTTGGCAAAAGGGTTTGCCAAAGTAGGGCTTGCATAACATCTCTTTCTCCTATAGTAACCTATCGGGGTCTGGAAAGTACAGGTATCCCCTTGTAAACGTATAACAATAACTAAAACTGTAATAGAAGTTTTTGCGGCAGTTAATAGACCCTGAACACATTGCCAATCAAGAAACAACAAATCTTTCCCCCCAGTTACACAATACCTTACCTTCCTCCCTTCTGTCACCTGAAAACATTCCCGTTATCATGAAGCGTTCTGCTGAACGCGGGTATGGGGGAGCAAGTCCTGCTAGTGGTCAAGCAACAGCCCGGACACTGTGGGGGGCCAAAAAAGTTAGGGTGGGTCCCATCCGTCTGGAACGCGGAACGATGGGAGTGGGTGGACTTGATGAAGAAGCTGGCTGTTCGAATGCTGAAAGTTCACAGCCCTCCACCCGGAGCCAGTTATCGTATGGAGCTGAGACAACAGGACGATCAATGGAACATACAGGTGTTGCTGTCCTGGAACTACAGGTGGTGGATAGTGAGGATATAGATAACCCCACCCCTCCACCCGCTATTGACAGTGAGGAGGAGGTAGAGGAGGTAGTACCATCAAACCATAGACTTTCTCATGCTGCTGAAAGGGTGCCCACGACTCCTATCTCTGTGGGCATCGCCACAGTGGCTGTGGGGAGGCCAAGGTCATATATTTGGGACCATTTCCATGTCCACTCTCAGCGTGCTACTTTGGCAGTTTGTAGAAACTGTGGGGCAAATATCAGCAGAGGCAGAGACCTGAGACATCTTGCAACCTCGGGGTTGAGCTCTCACATGAAGCGACACCATCCCTCCATATCGGTAGGAGGGGGAGCTGGAAGCCCTTCCAGTGGCAGCATTAGCACACAAAGATCTCCTGGTGAAGATGGTGGAAGGCAGACACAGTCCACCTTGGAGGATTGGGCCATTCCATTACCCAGGAAGAAAACGGGGGAAACATTACCCACACCCCAGCAGATAACCCAAAGTGTGGGAGAGATGATTGCCCTTGATCACCATCCCTTCCGCCTGGTTGAACAAGAAGGCTTCGTCCGCCTTATGAAACGACTGTGCCCCCACTACAAAATCCCCTCCCGTCACACCTTTTCCAGAAAAGTAATTCCCGGATTGTACGAGGGCTGTAAGGAACGCATTATCCAGATGTTGCGTAGCGCCATGGGAGGACACATCCATTTTACCTCTGACATTTGGTCAAGCTTGGGAGGAGGCCATTCCTACCTCTCTCTCACGGCACATTGGTGGGAGAAGGAAGGCAGTATGGATACATCCCATCGTTGGGCACTCCTCGCTTTGGAGGTATTGATCGTGATCACAAGGCAGAGACCATCTGCAGCTATCTGGAAAACATGATGGGGGAGTGGATGCGGTGCAGGCCGGAAGAAATGAGGAGGGGCTTCATGGTGACTGACGCTGGGAAAAATATGATCAAAGCGGTTGAAAGTGCCGGGTTTTTGAATGTCTCCTGCATGGCCCACTTGCTTCACAATACCGTCAAGGAAGGTTTAAAGAGCCCGGAAGAGCAGCCAGCCAGCACCGCAAACATCACCCTGCTGATCGAGCGCTGTAGAAAGATTGCGGGCTACTTCCACAGGAGCATCAAGGCAGCCCGGCAGCTGAGAGACAGGCAGAGCCTTGAAGGCCTCCCGCAGCACAAGCTGCTCCAGGACGTCTCAACCCGGTGGAATTCAACCTATAAAATGCTTGAACGCATGGTCGAGCAGCAGAAGGCGGTACACGGCATCTCCCTCACATTGGTTGCGCCTGTTAGCAAGCTTGTTCCAAATAAGCAAGAGTGGGACACCATCTCCCAGCTAGTAGACGTACTAAAGCCATTCAAACATGCCACTGAGACCCTTTCGGAATCAAAAGCCCTTCTTAGCCAGGCAGTGCCCATGGTCTTGAGGCTAAGGAGGCACCTAGAAAGGCTTGGGGCCGGTAGAACACTGGACTCCCTGGCTGGACCGCTGACACCGCCGGCCCAGGAGGTGGTGAGGAGGTTGTCCTTTGCTGTACGGAAACGCCTAGAGCCACTTCTTTCCAGCAAGGTCCATATGCTGGCGGCCTTGTGTGATCCACGGCTAAAGTACAACGTCTGCCCAAAAGACTTTACCGTGTGGAAGGCCCAACTAGTTAACCTTGTGAGGGAGGTCTTTGCTGCCAGGGTGGAGGAAACGGGCACAGCGGCCCCTCTTCCGGAAATGCCTGCCACCCCCAGCACTAGCGCTAGTGGCGAGACTGAGAGTCCCGGGGAGCCGGCAGGGGGCTGCCGTAGGGATACGGATCTCCAGCCGCGACCAGGAAACGCTTTTTTTGCAGAGACGGTGGCCATACTTGCCTGCTCGGAAGAATCCTCTTTGCTGGCTTCTGCTCAAAAGGTAGACTCGGCCGAATGCTCAGTCAACAGGTACTTTGAGGAGCCTCCTGAGATAATTTCTTGTGATCCATTGGCCTATTGGGCTTCAAGTGAACACATGTGGCCGGATCTGTCGCACGTAGCCCACCAGTTCTTCAGCTGTCCTCCCACCAGCGTGCAGAGCGAAATGGTCTTCAGCCTAGCGGGAGATGGAGTCACGCCCCACCGCAGCTTGCTGGACCCTCAAACAGTTGAGAAACTGGTCTTCCTGAAGGCTAACCTTCCCGTGTTGAATTTCCCCGATTTGGATTTTGACACCGACGGCTCCTAGAGCAACAGTTCTCCTCCTTTAAGCAGCTCTGCTTCAGAGTAACTTTGGCTAATTTTGTTGGTGGCCGGGGGGGGGGGGGTTGCCCCTTTGGCCTCTGTCCAACAACTCTCTCCTATATCCTACCATGCTTTCCTTCCTCTCTTCCCTTCCTTTCTCGCCTTTATCATCACACACCGTTGCCCACTGTCGTTTTTGGGTACATCAATCTCTAGGGGCCGTTCCCCGAATCATTGAATCATAGAATCATAGAATAGTAGAGTTGGAAGAGAACTCATGGGCCATAGAGTCCCCCGCCACCTAAGACGCAGGAAGTCGCATTCAAAGCATCCCCGACAGATGGCCATCCAGCCTCTGCTTAAAAGCTTCCAAAGAAGGAGCCTCCACCACAGTCCAGGGGAGAGAGTTCCACTGCCGAACAGCTCTCACAGTAAGGAAGTTCTTCCTGATGTTCAGGTGGAATCTCCTTTCCTGTAGTTTGAAGCCATTGTTGCGTGTCCTAGTCTGCAGGGCAGCAGAAAACAAGCTTGCTCCCTCCTCCCTATGACTTCCCCTCACGTATTTGTACATGGCTATCATGTCTCCTCTCAGCCTTCTCTTCTGCATGCTAAACATGTCCAGCTCTTTAAGCCTCTCCTCATAGTGCTTGTTCTCCAGACCCTTATTCATTTTAGTCGCCCTCCTCTTGACGCTTTCAAGCTTGTCCGCATCTCCCTTCATCTGCGGTGCCCAAAATTGAACACAGTATTCCAGGTGTGGTCTGACCAAGGCAGAGTAGAGGGGGAGCATGACTGCCCTGGATCTAAACGTTATTACCCTATTGATGCTGGCCTAAAGCCCATTGGATAGTTTAGCTGCCGCATCACATTGTAGGCTCATGTTTATCTTGTTGTCCACGAGGACTCCAAGATGTTTTTCGCACACACTGCTGTCAAGCCAGGCGTCCAAAAATCTGTCGCTTGGATTTCCATTTTTTCTTCCGAAGTGAAGTATCTCGCATTTGTCCCTGTTGATCTTAATTTAGTTATTTTTGGCCCATCTCTGTAGTCTGAGGTTCCAAAACGTTTTTTCTCCTGTAATACTGACTCTGGATAGGTAGAAGGATATTCTGGGGGAAATTAGTCCTTAAAAGACAAGGTAGGAAATGCTTCCGCTCAGGGTTCAGTACGGATTACATTCAATTCTCTATCCTTTTTTTGTTCCAAAAATATTTCCCTAATGAGCCATGACTGTTTGGTCTTCTCCAGATCCTCGCAGTTCCTGTACAGAAAGAACAGTGTAATAATTGATGTGGTTCCTTTGGTTAAACATATGTGGTGAAGGAATACGCCACAGTCTCACTTTACAGAGATAAATGTCCATCTGAACCTATGAGGATGTGTTTTGCCGCATGAATTACTACACCTCGACCTTGGCCAGCACTTCTATAAATTTTCATCTTTCACTGTCCCATCGGCTTGAGCGGGTGTGGTCGACACAGTGGCCGCGGGACGGCCGCCTTATGGTCCCCTCGCCCTCTGCCCGGGCACGCGGACGGTGCCGTTTGCCCGTCAGGGCGTGTGCCTTTGCGGCTGCTTTCGATGTGTGGGCGCAGGTTCCGTCTCGTGGGAACTGCTTTTTGCTGGCCTGTTGGTATAACTATTGAAGAGGGTAGAATCATCAAAGACAGTGGGACACCTTCGCCTTTGCCAGCATTTCTCCAAATGGTTGTCTAGTGTCCCATCTCCTTTATATGCCGTGGTCTACGCTGCGGCTGCGGAACAGCCGCCTTTGGGTCCCCTCGCCCTCTGCCTGCGCACGCGGACGGTGCCGTTTGCCCGTCAGGGCGTGTGCCTTTGCGGCTGCTTTCGATGTGTGGGCGCAGGTTCTGTCTCGTGGGAACTGCTTTTTGCTGGCTTGTTGGTATAACGATAGAAGAGGGTGCAATCACCGAAGAATGTGGGACACCTCCGACTTTGCCAGCATTTCTCAAAATGGAAACCTTGTGTCCCATCACCTTGAAAGGCTGTGATTGACGCTGTTGCTGCGGAACGCCCGCCTTTGGGTCCCCTCGCCCTCTGGCCGCGCACGCGGACGGTGCCGTTTGCCCGTCAGGGCGTGTGCCTTTGCGGCTGCTTTCGATGTGTGGGCGCAGGTTCTGTCTCGTGGGAACTGCTTTTTGCTGGCTTGTTGGTATAACGATAGAAGAGGGTGCAATCCCCGAAGAATGTGGGACACCTCCGAATTTGCCAGCATTTCTCGAAATGGATCACTAGTGTCCCATCACCTTGAAAGGCTGTGATTGACGCTGTTGCTGCGGAATGCCCGCCTTTGGGTCCCCTCGCCCTCTGCCCGCGCACGCGGACGGTGCCGTTTGCCCGTCAGGGCGTGTGCCTTTGCGGCTGCTTTCGATGTGTGGGCGCAGGTTCCGTCTCGTGGGAGCTGCTTTTTGCTGGCCTGTTGGTATAACAATAGAAGAGGGTGGAATCATCAAATACAGTGGGACACCTCCGACTTTGCCAGCATTTCTCAAAATTGTTGTCTAGTGTCCCATCACCTTGAAAGGCAGTGTACTCAACGTTGTGGCCGCGGGACACCCGCCTTTGGGTCCCCTCGCCCTCTGCCCGCGCACGTAGACGGTGCCGTTTGCCCGTCAGGGCGTGTGCCTTTGTGGCTGCTTTTGATGTGTGGGCGCAGGTTCCGTGTCGTGGGAAATGCTTTTTGCTGGCTTGTTGGTATAACGATAGAAGAGGGTGCAATCACCGAAGAAAGTTGGACACCTCCGACTTTGCAAGCATTTCTCAAATTGGTACTCAAGGTGTCCCATCACCTTGAAAGGTTGTGGTTGACGCTGTGGATGCGGAACGCCCGCCTTTGGGTCCCCTCGCCCTCTGCCCGCGCATGCGGACGGTGCCGTTTGCCCGTCAGGGCGTGTGCCTTTGCGGCTGCTTTTGATGTGTGGGCGCAGGTTCCGTCTTGTGGGAACTGTTTTTTGCTGGCCTGTTGGTATAACAATAGAAGAGGGTGGAATCATCAAAGACAGTGGGACAGTGTCCCATAACCTTGAAAGGCAGTGTAATCGACGTTGTGGCTGCGGGACGGCCGCCTTATGGTCCCCTCGCCCTCTGGCTGTGCACGTGGACGGTGCCGTTTGCCCGTCAGTGCGTGTGACTTTGCGGCTGCTATTGATGTGTGGGCGCAGGTTCCGTGGCGTGGGAACTGCTTTTTGCTGGCTTGTTGGTATGATGATAGAAGATGGTGGAATCACCGATAAAAGTGGGACACCTCGGCCTTTAACACTTCTCAAAATTGTCTTCTTTCACTGTTCCATCGCCTTGAGCGGTTGTGGTCGACAGTATGTGTTGATAATCTTCCGCAGACTCATAAGTAGAGAATCAATCCACTCAGAAACTCTGTTTTGCTATTAAATATAATTACTTATGTCTTCATGTTTCCTTTTGAATCAACATTTGTGCTTTGATTCTACTTTGGATTCATTACTACTCCATTAAACACAATATCTTTCATAATTGTACTTCCTCAACTTTACTGAAACTGTATACCTACAGAAGTCATTTCCCTCTTTCCAGCTCATCAGCTGGAGAACTTTTATAACACCAGACACACACAAGTCTTCCCTGAAGTGCAACTCCATGGAAACATGAACCTAACATCAGAGCCTTAAAACCTTCCTCTTCCAAAATGCCTTCGAGGTCTGTGTGGTCGATCGTTGCCTATTGAAGAATTGGTTGCCAGGCCAGTAGTATTTCGCACTTTATTTTTTTTTAACTGTCAAACTACCTCATTTCTGAGAAGTATTCAGCCCTCGGACCAGAGCCGTGTTTTTACACCACTGTTTTTTAAGCTAGTAATGCTGTATGCTGACTGTGACTTCAGTTTTATTTTATGTCTTATTGACCCAACATTTCCTTGAATACAGAAGAGTCTCACTGATCCAAGCTGAACGGGCCTACCTAAGCTTAAATAAGCAAATATCTTGGATTGGACTTGTCGAGGAAAAGTGTATTACACATCATATTAGGTTATGATTTTCCTAATTAAGCACCAAAACTTCATGTTATACAACCAATTTGACAGAAGTACCCGTTCAGTATGCAGTAATGATATGTTGAAATTGCTGAATTTATGAATTTGGCTGCAAAATATCACGATATAATGGAATCATTGACTACAAAAATGGCTTGAATTCTCCAGAGGCTTGACGGTTTGCTGTCATGGAGTGTGCCTTTGTGGCATGGGTTGTGGGGTGTGGGCGTGGGGCCGGCCAACGGTGGCCGGCCCCCCTGGTCTGAGGGGCTTGGGCCCACATTTCAAAAGCAGACGGAAAGAAAACATGCCCTTCCCCGTGGGTTGTGGGGTGTGGGCGTGGGGCCGGCCAACGGTGGCCGGCCTCCCTGGTCTGAGGGGCTTGGGCCCACATTTCGAAAGCAGATGGAAAGAAAACATGCCCTTCCCCGTGGGTAGTGGGGTGTGGGCGTGGGGCCGGCCAACGGTGGCCGGCCACCCTGGTCTGAGGGGCTTGGGCCCACATTTCCTGGTTTTTTTTTTCTCTCTCTCTCTCAGGGATGCATGCCGGCCAACTGTGGCCGGCCCTTTTCAACGTGTGGGCCTTGCCGCCTGTGGCTTTTTCTTTCTTTTCTTTTCTTTTGTTTTTGCTGCCTCTCGGCCTACGTGGTCGTGTTTCCCACGTTGCACCGCATCTCTCTTCTCTCGCGGCTGTCGTTCCGCACCCCTTTGGGCGATTGTGCACAGATGCCTCCTTTGGGGCGGCCACTCTTTCTTTCTCTCAGGGATGCATGCCGGCCAACTGTGGCCGGCCCATTTTAATGTGTGGGCCTTGCTGCCTGTGGCTTTTTCCTTTCTTTTCTTTTCTTTTGATTTTGCTGCCTGTTGGCCTACGTGGTCGTGTTTCCCACGTTGCACCGCATCTCTCTTCTCTCGCGGCTGTCGTTCCGCACCCCTTTGGGCGATTGTGCACAGATGCCTCCTTTGGGGCGGCCACTCTTTTTTCCTCTATGGGATGCATGCCGGCCAACTGTGGCCGGCCCGTTTTAAAGTGTGGGCCTTGCCGCCTGTGGCTTTTTCTTTCTTTTCTTTTCTTTTGTTTTTGCTGCCTCTCGGCCTACGTGGTCGTGTTTCCCACGTTGCACCGCATCTCTCTTCTCTCGCGGCTGTCGTTCCGCACCCCTTTGGGCGATTGTGCACAGATGCCTCCTTTGGGGCGGCCACTCTTTTTTCCTCTATGGGATGCATGCCAGCCAACTGTGGCCGGCCCATTTTAAAGTGTGGGCCTTGCCGCCTGTGGCTTTTTCTTTCTTTTCTTTTCTTTTGTTTTTGATGCCTCTCGGCCTACGTGTTCGTGTTTCCCACGTTGCACCGCATCTCTCTTATCTCGCAGCTGTCCCTCTGTACATATTTAGGCAATTTAGCTAAGATCCTTCCTTTGTGGCGGGCCACAATTTCTTCCTCTCAGGGATGCATGCCGGCCAACTGTGGCCGGCCTATTTTAATGTGTGGGACTTGCCGCCTGTGGCTTTTTCCTTTCTTTTCTTTTCTTTTGATTTTGCTGCCTGTTGGCCTACGTGGTCGTGTTTCCCACGTTGCACCGCATCTCTCTTCTCTCGCGGCTGTCGTTCCGCACCCCTTTGGGCGATTGTGCACAGATGCCTCCTTTGGGGCGGCCACTCTTTTTTCCTCTATGGGATGCATGCCGGCCAACTGGGGCCGGCCCGTTTTAAAGTGTGGGCCTTGCCGCCTGTGGCTTTTTCTTTCTTTTCTTTTCTTTTGTTTTTGCTGCCTCTCGGCCTACGTGGTCGTGTTTCCCACGTTGCACCGCATCTCTCTTCTCTCGCGGCTGTCGTTCCGCACCCCTTTGGGCGATTGTGCACAGATGCCTCCTTTGGGGCGGCCACTCTTTTTTCCTATATGGGATGCATGCCAGCCAACTGTGGCCGGCCCATTTTAACGTGTGGGCCTTGCCGCCTGTGGCTTTTTCTTTCTTTTCTTTTCTTTTGTTTTTGATGCCTCTCGGCCTACGTGTTCGTGTTTCCCACGTTGCACCGCATCTCTCTTATCTCGCAGCTGTCCCTCTGTACATATTTAGGCAATTTAGCTAAGATCCTTCCTTTGTGGCGGGCCACAATTTCTTCCTCTCAGGGATGCATGCCGGCCAACTGTGGCCGGCCTATTTTAATGTGTGGGACTTGCCGCCTGTGGCTTTTTCCTTTCTTTTCTTTTCTTTGGTTTTTGCTGCCTGTCGGCCTATGTGGTCGTGTTTCCCACGTTGCACCGCATCTCTCTTCTCTCGCGGCTGTCGTTCCGCACCCCTTTGGGCGATTTTGCACAGATCCTTCCTTTGGGACGGGGTCCTCTGTTTTTTTTCTCTCTCTCTCTCTCTCTCTCTACGGGATGCATGCTGGCCAACTGTCGCCGGCGCAGGATGGGGTCTTTGCTGATGAGATAGACATTGGGGTTCGGATCCCCACGGGGATTTTTTCTTTCTTCTTTTTTCTCCATCTTGGACATTGTGGTTCGGATCACCATGTTGATTTTTTCTTTCTTTTTGCTCCAATTTTTCCCACTACCCCTGCCAGTGCTTTTAATGGATCCAAACCTTCATGTGTATCTCAGTAGCTGAGCCCCCACCCTACTGCTTTAGGGAAAGGGGCAGGGGTGTGGGATCCATGCCCCCATGTCTATTTCCGCAATTTAAGCCCACGCCCTGCTGCTTTGGGGAAAGGGGCGGGGGTGGGAGACGGCCCACAGTGGCCGGCTCCCCAGGGGAGTGGGATCCAAGCCCCCATTTTGCCATCAGGCAATAAATCTAAACAACGTCGCACAAATCATACATTTCTTGGGAGGGGGAGGGGCTTGATCACTGGGGTATAATGGCCTCCAATATGGATGCCTGGGGAAAGGCATTGCGCATTGTGGCAGGCAGCAAAATGTGTCTCTTGCCCAATGGCCCCCAATGCCCTAAAATTTTGACAGATTTACGGGCACTGAAACAATGTTACACAAGTAGAAGAAGGACTATCACAGTGATGGAACCCCTATTGAATGAACAGGAAATAACAATTCAAAAGCAGGAACAGATTTTTTTCAATTGGTAAATAAAGTTTTTTTTATATGAACTATAAAATTGCGCTATAAATCTTAGGAAAGGGCAAACGCTCTGCAATTTAGCGAACAAGCAGGGTGGATTGTGTTCTCCCACTGTACCAAATTTGATCAGTATAGCTGAAAAAATGAGAGCAGGAGAGCCCCCTAACTCCCCCCCCCCCCTGGGGCTGTTTTTGGGCAACTGCGCATGCGCGTCCGCCATTAACGAATTAATTTTGAAGATAACGAATTTTCGTTAATTTCGAATTTTTTGGAGGGCAAAATTCGGAAATGCCTTCAGAAACGAAACGCTGCCCCCCTCTAGTTTTGAAACTAGTTTAGAATCAAATTTTTCGTGGATCGCTCAAGCCTAATGCCTAGTATACAGCTATAGAAAAATTACTAGACATGTCATTTCCTAATTACTATGTTCAGAAGAGTCATGCTGTTTATAGTGTGTGTTTGGGGGGATATTGGTCATTACATTGTTAGAAAAAATTCCAACATACACCATAATGGTAAGAAATGTTCAGCAGTGGAATATGCTGCCTCAGGACATGGTGGATTCTTCTCTAGAGATTTTAAGCAGATTCTGGATGTTCATCTGTCGGGAGCACTTCCAATGTATTTTTCTGCATGGCAGGGGGTTGGACTGGATGGCCCTTGTGGTCTCTTACAATTCCATGACTCTATAGTCATTACAAATGAATTGTAATGTTTTGTGCCATCCATCTTGCAACATCATAACTCACTAACAGGATATTAGCTGAACATATTTGAAAGCTGTTCACAGGAAAAACATTTCAAAAATGTGTACTAGCACACTTGAATTAGAGTATTTAACCCCAAACAAAATACATAAAATTTCAGGGGAGGGGGAATACCTGCAAAATACATACTTCTAAAATGTGCAACCAATACTCCCAAACCTGAAACATTTTTTGTACTTAAAAAGCAGGAGTTCACAGAATCATCACAGACATAATAAACAAAAGTGAGACAGTTCAATAAAAATAGAATCATTAAGTGGACATATCGGTTCAATAAAATACAGGGCTCTTGGTTATTTGTTCCAATTTTTTATATATTGCTTTATATAGACTCTGGCTTTCCTTTATAAAATTTGCTATGTGTGTAAAAACAGAGTGGAAATTGTTTGTCTCTCCAGCAGTTGAACTGCAACTTTCAGCAATACTAATTAGTATAGCTAATTATAGGAAACACTGGTAGTTGCATTTCAATAACATCTGAATGTCCACAAGATTCTGATCCCTGAGATAAATGGACACTGCTTCTTTGTTATAGTTAATACAGAGATTCTGCATGTTCATCCACATGCAATTGACAAACCTTGTTAGTGAAATCTTGTTAGAGGTTGGGTTTCCATGATTATTGTCTCATAAGCAAAGGATGTATGAACATCCTTCCTACATGATGAATAATATTTCCAAGAAATGAACTAGTAATAAACTTGGTCCATAAAAGTTGTACACATAATGATTATCTAAAATTATGTTATAGTTGAGAAAATCACTCTAAAAACACAGAACTACATATCCATACATGACAACTTTAAAATTGAAAATTGTCTTACTGTATAGCAACCAGCAAAGTTAAGCATGTTTGCAGAATCACAGCACTCAGTTCTAATATAAGGGGCAGTTTGCAAACTGTGAATTCTTGGAAGTGAAACTACTTTATTGATTTTCATTACCCAGCTGAAAGAAAAGTGAAAGATAAACAAAGAAAGCTGAGTGACAGATACATTAGACTGTATTTTTCCTTTTTATTTACTGGGAAAAATACAGTGGTATAAGATCACAAAGTTTTAGAAACAAGGCAGAAAAACCAAACACCAACAGGTTTTTTCTACCTAAGTATTCAGAATTTTGACATTGAGCAATTAAAATCCACACATGGTAAGCATTTTAGAAATTATTTTGTCATGCTCTTTTGTAACATCTATTCAGAAGTGGAAGAAAAACTGAAATCCCCCCCCCCCCAACACACACACACACTAGTAACATAGGGACAGGAGATGGAAAAATAAATTGGAGTTGACTTCTGTCATATCAATAACTCAATAACAATTGATTTGACAATTGGAAGTAGTGTTTGACAGGTACACACTCATTTGATTGCTATCACACTAAATACTATAATAAACATGTCACCTGGCATCAGGTTATTACTGACTGAATGAAACCCTTTGTGTGCATTCTTAACCATTCTTGTATAGTGCATTTCTTCCTTCCTTTAACTATTATTATTTTCATTCTGCAATGAACAAACTGACTGCAGTGGAGTGTTAAGACCTCTTCCTGTACCACTAGAGTAAAAACAGCAATATATTCTTTCTGGTGTTTTGGTGGGTTTTTTTTTCTTAAATAGATGTTGCAAAGTTGAATAAAGAGACTCCACTGTAGAAGTCTACCGTATACCATGCAGTTGTGGACAAGTCTACATAGGGACCACTAAACGTAGCAACCAAACATGAGTCAAGGAACATGAAAGGCACTGCAGACTAACTCAACCAGAGAAGTCAGCCATAGCAGAGAACTTGATAAACCAACCTGGACACAGTATAATATTTGAGAAAACAGAAATGCTGGACCACTCTAACAACTACCATGTCGGACTACACAGAGAAGCCACTGAAATCCACAAGCATGTGGACAATTTCAACAAAAAGGAGGAAACCATGAAAATGAACAAAATCTGGCTACCAGTATTTAAAAACTCTAAAATCAGAACAGTAAATAAGGAAAAACACCCTAAAAACAGAGGAATTCCAGACATAAATCAACCAGGGGCAACTAACGTCTTTGAACAAAAGATTCCCCCAGGCAGGAAGAAGTCAGGAGATGAAGCTATTCAATGCTAATTAAGGTGATTAATTACAGCATTCACACTGGCCTCCAACTGACGAGACTTCTTCTCCCATCCTGGACCTTCCACAGATATATAAACCTTCCTTTCTTAGATTTTTCCATATACCTAACAACCTCTGAGGATGCCTGCCATAGATATGGGTGATACTTCAGGAGATAATACTTCTGAAACATGGCCATACAGCTTGGAAAATAATCCTGTGATTCCGACCATGAAAGCCTTTGACAACACATAAAATAAGTGTTCCCTTTCCACTGTGCTATGTTGACGTTACAAGAGTGTTAAGAAACACTGCTGAAAAAAGTTAAGAAATTGAGACAATCTCATTGCCCTTTGGCAATTTAAATGGGAAGTTGGTGAAGAAGAGTACTAGACCAGTGCATGATTCCCTGGGGCAAAGGATAAGATGGTGCCCCATGACATCCCCATGACATCCTTCCACATATCCATACAAGAACTCTTGAATCTAATTTAGACACTGGTGATGAGATAGTATCCACCATACAGATGAGTAGCAGACTAGCAAGATGGTACATGTTAGGGATCACTGCTGCCTTACAGTGTCCTAGAAGCTTTCCCTGTAGACCCCAGCTAGAGTCCAAGCTCTCAATCATGTAGTTGTCACAAGAAACACAAGACACCAGACTCCAGATGCTCATTTCAAACACAGGAAGGCTTTATATCTTCAGTTGCAATATATACAAAGTATTTACAGCAACACACAGCTCTCTGAAACCCCAACCACCAAACTCTCCACACTCCAAGCACTCCTCCTCCTCCTCAAATTGCATACCCCATAGCATCATCAACCTTTCTAATACCATATGGCCCCAGTGACTTAGCATATTTCCATGTGGCTAGGCCTTAGTTTCTGCTTCTATTTGCCATCCAATAAAAGGTAAAGGTTTCCCCTGACATTAAGTCCAGTCATGTCTGACTCTGGGGGTTGGTGCTCATCTCCATTTCTAAGAGCCGGCATTGTCCATAGACACCTCCAAGGTCATGTGGCCAGCATGACTGCATGGAGCGCCGTTACCTTCCTGCCGGAGCGGTACCTATTGATCTACTCACATTGGCATGTTATTGAACTGCTAGGTTGGCAGGAGCTGGAGCTAACAACGGCCGCTCCAGCCGCTCCCGGGGTTTGAACCTGGGACCTTTTGGTCTGCAAAGGACCATCCAGAGCCTGCCCTAGGTATTTTTCAAGTGTAGGCAAACAGAATTTTGGCACCCCACCCCAAACCAATTACTGAAAAATAAAAGTGCTGGATAAGCTAAAATGTTTGATAATAAGGAGGGATTAAGGAAAAGCCTATTAAACATCAAATTACATTAAGATTTTACAAATTAAGCACTAAAACATCATGTTTTACAACAAATCAACAGAATAAGCAGTTCAATACCTTGCGGAGGCAGGCCGCAGGAGACAGGAGTTGCCTCGATGGCGCCCCCAACAAGATGGCACCACAGGCAACTGCCTAGTTGGCCTGGTGGTTGAACCGCCTCTGGATCCATCCAATATTCCAGTGTATATACAAACTCCCACAGTACAGATAGTTTTTTTGGGATACAAACATATATCTCCTGCAAAACGTTATCAGCCCCTAGCAATGGCCCTCTGAAACAAGGTCATTCCAAAGTACATGAACAGATAATGAGAAATCACAATTTCATTCACAATCTACATTCTACTCCCCAACTGTTTTAGAAAGAATTATGGACCTATGTGAGCATGTTTCTGTGCTGTAGCCCAATAACTAAAAGTTTTAACTGAGTTACAGATCAGGAAGTTCCTGCCTTGAATCTTGCTTTTGCCGTAAAGTCTTTTGGTGGCTTAGAGATGATATTTGTCTTATTGTGCTTTCTCTGGCTGTTATCAGTTGAGCAGAAAATGAAAATCTTTCAAAGTTCTTGTACCTGCCTGTAATTATGCAAGTCTCTTGTTTATGGACATCTCCGTAATATACACCAGGTTTATACAGATTGAAGTCTCCCATAAAACTACAAGAGTAATGAAAGAAGAAACAAATATTGTCTTGCAAACTCTTATTACAAGAAATACTGCACCCATTCTTCTAATTTTTGCCAGATTTCTAACTAGAGTAGCCTCCATGTTGCACATCATTTTGATAACAACTGGTCATAAAAAGAGACTAAAACAACTTTTTTGAAACCCTCCAAATTGTAAAGACAGCGCGTTGACAAAATACTCTATATCAATTCATCTGACACTTAACAGGTAAAAAAAATACAATTCTGTCTTGTCCAAATTGCATCCAGTTCTGTGGAAAACATTAAAAAGTGTGATTCTTTAGTCATCCATAAATGTTTTTTCTGTAACATTTATGGCATTGAAGAGAGTGTAACATTGAAAATAATTCACACCTAGAACTCATATATTTGATGTTTGTATTTCCTCTCTCTGTCTCTTTCAACAGAATAGTCATGACAGTTAAAATGGAATCCTACAGCTGAACTGTGGTTCTTGAAAAGATAATCAAGAAAAAGAATGATGTCTTATATATGTTCTGGGTGTTCTGATTTCATTACCAAACTGCAACATTTCAGATCTGGAACAGAGCTGCTGAAATCAGGCATGAACAGCTCAAATCTCATTATTTTGATTGGTTCTATTCTAATTAGGGCTTGGTCTGGGGCCCACGGTGGCCTGAAAACCACTGAGCTGCTGAACTTGCTGACCAAAAGGTCAGTGGTTTGAATCTGGGGAGTGGGGTGAGCTCCCGCAGTTAGCCCCAGCTTCTGCCAACCTAGCAGTTCGAAAACATGCAAATGTGAGTAGATCAATAGGTACCAGTCCAGTGGGAAGGTAATGGCGCTCCATGCAGTCATGCCTGCCACATGACCTTAGAGGCATCTACGGACAATGTTGGCCCTTCAGCTTAGAAACGGAGGTGAGCACCAACCCCGAGAGTCAGACATTACTAGACTTAATGTCAGAAAAATCTTTACCTTTAACTACCTGGGGCTAACACAATAACGTTTCGAAGACAGTTTATTTCACTAATAATGGAAGTATTTATTTCTGAGAATTTCATCCTGCAACTGATATTATTGAACTTTCTCACTTTTTGATAAGTGGGATAATATCTCCTCTGGGATTAATGTGTGAAGCATCTTACCTTGAAGCAGCAGGCTAGTCACAATGGCAGTCAATACAGTCAATGCAAACTATGCATGCTAATCTGGGTCAAATTCTTGGGGGGGGGGGGGGGAGAATTTTCATTGCCTAGACATTATAACAGCAAATGTCAGGTATACATTCGTGCCTACATGATAAACCTCAGATATTCCTGGTGCTTATAAGACTATAGAGATGAACGGAAATTAAACATTTTTGGTGCTAAGCAAATCATTCTTCTTCTCTGACAGTGTAATATTGCTGCAGCAGTAGTATACCCCTTGATGCCTATGCTATATCCAATTGAAACACCACTTTTTACTGTCAAGCAGAGTAGAAATCAAATGCATATAATTTGTTTCAGTTTTCTCATCTCATGCGCACAGCATACAAAGTTAGTATCTAATAGAGGAAATGTAAATCAGATTGCAAATACCTTAACAGGACTTGCATTAGTCATACTATGTCAAAAAGCAACAGGATATTTTTGGTATACCTGGAAACTACAAGTAAGCTGGAGTTGGTTCTCGCAGAAGCAGAGGAAGCAGGAGGACATTTTTGCTCCCTGGCTTCAGGTAGGATTTGGCTAAGATTTGGCTAAGATTTTAAACTGAGTTTGGGCTTGGCTCCTGTGGTCAAAGTCTAACTGTTGTGTGACTGTTGTGTTGAAAGAGAGCCAGGTACTTAAGTTGATTGACAGCAGGCATTGTCCCCTGTTAATTGAGTTTCTGGGAAAGCTTTATTTGCCAGTGTGAGTTTCTGCCAGAGCCTGATCCCAGAAGGGCAGTTGGTTCTCGCAGAAGCAGAGGAAGCAGGAGGACATTTTTGCTCCCTGGCTTCAGGTAGGATTTGGCTAAGATTTGGCTAAGATTTTAAACTGAGTTTGGGCTTGGCTCCTGTGGTCAAAGTCTAACTGTTGTGTGACTGTTGTGTTGAAAGAGAGCCAGGTACTTAAGTTGATTGACAGCAGGCATTGTCCCCTGTTAATTGAGTTTCTGGGAAAGCTTTATTTGCCAGTGTGAGTTTCTGCCAGAGCCTGATCCCAGAAGGGCAGTTGGTTCTCGCAGAAGCAGAGGAAGCAGGAGGACATTTTTGCTCCCTGGCTTCAGGTAGGATTTGGCTAAGATTTGGCTAAGATTTTAAACTGAGTTTGGGCTTGGCTCCTGTGGTCAAAGTCTAACTGTTGTGTGACTGTTGTGTTGAAAGAGAGCCAGGTACTTAAGTTGATTGACAGCAGGCATTGTCCCCTGTTAATTGAGTTTCTGGGAAAGCTTTATTTGCCAGTGTCGCGCGCGCCGTCAGTGTCGCGCGCGCCTGCAAAGGATACTAACTATCCTTTGCAGTACATACAGGAAACAAAGCAACATAAACAAATACACAAAGACGTGGTTTGTTGCAGTCTGCACATAAAGTGCGTGCATATTACTTAACTGTACAAAGATCCCACTTGGCCACCACGCTCACCAAGAGATGCAACAAAAGCAAAACATTCCCATCACATGCACCAGCTGTGGCATGTTCCGCTTTTTCACACAAAAACTAGACAACTACATCTGCTCCAAATGCAAACAGATGACTCTGATGGAGCAGAGGATCCAACAGCTCGAGCACCGTATTAAGACCCTTAAGGACATTCAGGCACTCGAGCTCTTCTTGGACACTGCACAACACGCTGCTGTAGATCAGCAGCCTGCATCACACCAACACCACCAAGACCATGATCAGGAACCTTATGGGGAGATCAACTCAAAGGTAGACAACCCTCAGGCTTGGAAGGAGGTCACCCATAGAAGGAGACGCAGGACCAGGCAGCCTCCACAGAACTCCTCTGCTCAGCTGCATTTACACAACAGATTTGAAATTCTTACATCATTAACATACAATCAGGAAACACATCTTGTGGAGGACCACAGTTTCTTAGATGCCACTCAGTGGACCATCCTGGATCAATGCGCAGGGGATAGCCCTGACAGGGACAGTGCATCACCACAGTCACACTTATGTAATCATGCAAATGCTCCATCCCCAATCATAGACCAGGAGCAACAGGAACATCCTTGGGAGAGTAATGGGCTCTCGGATGTATCTCAATGGATTGTCATTGATGAATGCACTGGGGATGTTGAGGAGGAGGACAACACTTTACACCTACATGATTCACTTCAACAGGAACACTCTTCAGGGGACATACACACTGTCTTGCACAAAAGGGACCCTGTCAATCCTCAAAGGAAACAGGTCTTGGTAGTAGGTGACTCCCTCCTTAGAGGAACGGAAGCCATCATTTCCAGACCGGATGGGATGGCTCGAGAAACATGCTGCCTCCCGGGGGCAAAAATACACCATATCACTCAGAGGCTCAGCAGGCTCCTAAAGCCCCATCACCCTCCCCACCTTATGTTGATTCATGTAGGTACCAATGACACCGCTAGGCATACTTTTCAAAAGATCACAAATGATTTTCGAACTCTGGGAACAAAGCTAAAACTGTATAATGTACATGTGATCTTTTCATCCCTCCTCCCCGTTGTAAGACATGGCTCTACAAGGGCCGGAAAAATAGTACAGGTCAATAACTGGCTCAGAAAATGGTGTCAAGAGGAGCATTTTGGCTTCCTTGACCATGGTCTACTCTTCCAAGAGGATGGACTACTGGCAAGCGATGGGGTGCATCTCACACAAGTAGGAAAACATCTTTTTGCACACAGACTCACAAACCTCATCAGGCGCACTTTAAACTAAATCCACTGGGGGAGGGGAACAACAGCCTGGCGAACACTATATTACCCACGACCACAGGGAACCGCCGTAAGGCTAAACGGAGGGCTGCACAAACACAGCAAGGACCAAGTACAGAGAGCACAATAATCCCAAATAAACAGTTCGAGGGGAGGTCACAGGGGCTTACATGTCTTTACACTAATGCTCAGAGCATGGGAAATAAGCAAGACGAACTCCAACTCCTAGCACAGCACCACACATACGATGTCATAGGCATCACTGAAACCTGGTGGGATGACTCCCATCACTGGAATTTAACCATTGAGGGCTATAACCTCTTTCACATAAATAGAACAAAGGGGAGAGGAGGGGGAGTAGCTTTATATGTCAAAAACAGTTACGTTGCAGAAGAAATGCAAGACTGTAATCCGGGAAACCAGCTTGAAAGCATCTGGATAAGAATCAAGGGAACCGGGACTCAAAAAGATCTTGTCGTGGGTGTCTACTACAGACCTCCGAGTCAGGATGAAGGACTTGATGAAGCCTTCTGTCAACAGCTGACCAAACAGGCACAAAGAAGAGATATAGTAGTCATGGGCGATTTCAATTATCCCGATATCTGCTGGAAAACAAACTCAGCCAAGAATACAAAGTCCAACAAATTCCTCACTTGCCTTGCAGATAATTTTATGGTCCAGAAGGTAGAAGAGGCAACAAGGGGATCAGCAACTCTTGATCTAATCTTAACAAATGTGGAAGACCTGATCAATACAGTTGAAGTGGTTGGATCCTTAGGGGCAAGTGACCATGTGCTCCTGCAGTTTGCAATACAAAGGAATGCTGAAACTAAGACAAGTCAAACACGCATTCTGGACTTTAAGAGAGCTGACTTCCAAAAAATGAAGGAATTACTGAGCGGCATTCCATGGACGCCGATATTAAAAAACAAGGGAGTTAAGGATGGATGGGAGTTTTTCAAAAGTGAAATACTCAAGGCGCAAATGCAAACAGTGCCAACAAAGAAGAAAAATAAGACAAGTGCAAAGAAGCCAGAATGGATGTCCAAAGAACTTCTAACTGAGCTAAAGCTCAAAAGTGACATGCACAAGAAGTGGAAAAGGGGAGAAATCACCAAAGAAGAATTCAAACGTATAGCCAACTCCTGTAGGGAAAAGGTTCGCAAGGCTAAAGCGCAAAATGAGCTCAGGCTTGCCAGGGACATAAAAAACAACAAAAAAGGTTTTTTTGCTTATGTTGGTAGAAAAAGGAAGAAAAAGGAGGCGATAGGGCCACTGCAAGGAGTAGATGGGGTGATGGTGACAGGGGATAGGGAAAAGGCAGAACTGCTTAATGCCTTCTTTGCCTCGGTCTTCTCACAAAAAGAAAGCCATCTTCAACCTCAGCAACATGGAATGGACGAAGGATTGGGGGAAATCCAACCCCAAATAGGGAAACAAGTTGTCCAGGAACACCTGGCCACTCTAAACGAATTCAAGTCCCCAGGGCCAGATCAGCTACATCCAAGAGTATTGAAGGAACTAGCGGAAGTTATTTCAGAACCACTGGCAATCATCTTCGAGAGTTCTTGGAGAACAGGAGAAGTCCCAGCAGATTGGAGGAGGGCGAATGTGGTCCCTATCTTCAAGAAGGGAAAAAAGAACGACCCAAACAATTACCGTCCGGTCAGCCTCACATCAATACCAGGCAAGATTCTGGAAAAGATCATTAAGGAAGTGGTCTGCAAACACTTAGAAACAAATGCGGTCATTGCTAATAGTCAACACGGATTTACCAAAAACAAGTCATGCCAGACTAATCTGATCTCTTTTTTCGATAGAGTTACGAGTTGGGTCGATACAGGGAATGCCGTGGATGTAGCATATCTAGATTTCAGTAAGGCCTTCGACAAAGTCCCCCACGACCTTCTGGCAAACAAACTAGTAAAATGTGGGCTAGACAAAACTACGGTTAGGTGGATCTGTAATTGGCTAAGCGAACGAACCCAAAGGGTGCTCACCAATGCGTCGTCTTCATCATGGAAAGAAGTGACAAGTGGAGTGCCGCAGGGCTCCGTCCTGGGCCCGGTTCTGTTCAACATCTTTATTAACGACTTAGACGAAGGGTTAGAAGGCACGATCATCAAGTTTGCAGATGACACCAAACTCGGAGGGATAGCTAACACTCCAGAAGACAGGAGCAGAATTCAAAACGATCTTGACAGACTAGAGAGATGGGCCGAAACTAACAAAATGAAGTTCAACAGGGACAAATGCAAGATACTTCACTTCGGCAGAAAAAATGGAAATCAAAGATACAGAATGGGGGCCGCCTGGCTTGACAGCAGTGTGTGCGAAAAAGATCTTGGAGTCCTCGTGGACAACAAGTTAAACATGAGCCTACAATGTGATGCGGCAGCTAAAAAAGCCAATGGGATTTTGGCCTGCATCAATAGGGGAATAACGTCTAGATCCAGGGAAGTCATGCTCCCCCTCTATTCTGCCTTGGTCAGACCACACCTGGAATACTGTGTCCAGTTTTGGGCACCGCAGATGAAGGGAGATGCTGACAAGCTGGAAAGCGTCAAGAGGAGGGCAACTAAAATGATTAAGGGTCTGGAGAACAAGCCCTATGAGGAGAGGCTTAAAGAGCTGGGCATGTTTAGCCTGCAGAAGAGAAGGCTGAGAGGAGACATGATAGCCATGTACAAATATGTGAGGGGAAGTCATAGGGAGGAGGGAGCAAGCTTATTTTCTGCTGCCCTGCAGACTAGGACACGGAACAATGGCTTCAAACTACAGGAAAGGAGATTCCACCTGAACATCAGGAAGAACTTCCTCACTGTGAGGGCTGTTCGGCAGTGGAACTCTCTCCCCCGGGCCGTGGTGGAGGCTCCTTCTTTGGAGGCTTTTAAGCAGAGGCTGGATGGCCATCTGTCGGGGGTGCTTTGAATGCGATTTCCTGCTTCTTAGCGGGGGGTTGGACTAGATGGCCCTTGAGGTCTCTTCCAACTCTACTATTCTATGATTCTATGATTCTAGCTTATAAGACAGCAGTCAAGAGACAAAAAAGTTTGAAAGTGATGATACACTGAATCATATGTCTGTCTCCTCTTTTCACATGCCTATGTTGCTGCGTGTCCTCCCTAGAACATAAATACATGTGAGTAAATATTTGCACACAAACACATACTTCTATTATTACATGATATTTATTTATTTATTTACAGTATTTATATTCCGCCCTTCTCACCCCGAAGGGGACTCAGGGTGGATCACATTACACATATAAGGCAAACATTCAATGCCTTAACATAGAACAAAGACAAAGACAAACGCGGGCTCCGAGCTGGCCTCGAACTCATGACCTCTTGGTCAGAGTTATTTGTTGCAGCTGGCTGCATCTGGCTGCTCAACAGCCTGCACCACAGCCCGTGTATTCTAGACATACACAGATAAATATTATTGAGATCCTGATTAGGACTTGGGTGGGAAACACACAATAAGTACCCAATGCTGTACTTACTTAGGCGATCCCTCGTAGTTCAAGGATGATGGTCCTCCATTTCTGTTATCTTGGGGATGGATCCGTAGATGGCTGAAGAGACCTATTTTTGATCTGCATGTTCTACCACAGTGAGGACATCGGTTTAAGGTGGAAGGCGGTCTCGTTCAGGGTTGGCTTGATGGGCCTTCCTCTTGGCATGTTTCTCCCTTAAGCCTTCCATTCATGCCTCTTCAAACTCCGCAGCACTGCTGGTCACAGCTGACCTCCAATTTGAGCGCTCAAGGGCCAGGGCTTCCCAGTTCTCAGTGTCTATGCCACAGTTTTTAAGGTTGGCTTTGAGCCCATCTTTAAATCTCTTTTCCTGCCCACCAACATTTCGTTTCCCATTCTTGAGTTTGGAGTAGAGTAACTGCTTTGGGAGACGGTGATCGAGCATTCGGACAACATGGCCAGTCCAGCGGAGTTGATGGCATAGGAGCATCACTTCAATGCTGGTGGTCTTTGCTTCCTCAAGCACGCTGACATTTGTCCACCTGTCTTCCCAAGAGATTTGCAGGATTTTTCTGAGGCAACGCTAATGGAAATGCTCCATTGAAATGTGATGTCTGTAGACTGTCCACATTTCGCAGGCGTAGAGCAGGGTTGGGAGGACAATGGCTTTATAAACAAGCACCTTGGTATCTCTACAGATGTCCCGATCATCAAACACTCTCTGCTTCATTCTGAAAAAAGCTGTACTCGCAGAGCTCAGGCAGTGTTGTATTTCTGTGTTGATGTTGACTTTTGTGAAGAGGTGGCTGCCAAGGTAGCGGAAATGGTCAACATTTTCTAGTGTTACACCATTAAGCTGATTTCCTGGCATTGCAAAGGGGTTAGCTGGTGCCTGTTGGAAGAGCACTTTGATTTTCTCGATGTTCAGTGAGAGGCCGAGCTTCTCATAGGCTTCTGAGAAGGTGTTTAGAGTGGCTTGTAGGTCTTCTTCTGAATGTGCACGGACTACGTTGTCATCGGCATATTAGAGTTCTATAACAGATGTTGTGGTGACCTTGGTTTGGCTTTCAGTCTGCTGAGGTTTAAATAGCTTGCCTTCTGTCCGATAGATGATGTCCACTCCGGTGGGAAGCTTCCCATCAACAAGGTGAAGTATCATAGCAATGAAGATGGAAAATAAGGTAGGGGCAATAACGCATCCCTGCTTTACACCTGATTCCACCTTAAATGGGTCACTTTGGGAGCCGTTGCTGTCCAAGACTGTTGCCATCATGTCATCATGGAGGAGCCGCAGGATGTTCACAAATTTGTCAGGGCACCCGATATTTTGGAGGATGGTCCAGAGAGCGCTGCGATTCATTGTGTCGAATCCCTTTGCAAGGTCAATGAATGCCATGTACAGAGGTTGATTTTGTTCCCTGCATTTTTCTTGGAGCTGTGGTGCAGTGAAGATGATGTCCACTGTACCTCTGGAGGGACGGAAGCCATTCTGTGATTCTGGGAGGGTGTCTTCTGAAACAGGAAGAAGGCAATTTGCAAGGATTCTTGTGAGGGTTTTCCCAGCGGAGGTTAGAAGGGAGATACCTTGATAGTTCCCGAAGTCTGTTCTATCCCCTTTCTTGAATGCCCCGAACGCAGGACTGCTATCATTGCAAGGGAGCTGAGATGCTTTAAGACCCGGAGAGCAGGAGAGGGACAGCTGAAGGAAGAAAAAGGAGGCTACACCTTCTTCTGGAAGGGACTGCCTGAAGAAGAGCGAAGAATACATGGAGTTGGCTTTGCTATCAGAAATGACCTGGTGAAGCACCTGACTGAAGCACCCACTGGCATCAATGAACGATTCTCAACCCTCCGAATTAACCTTGCCAAAAACCAACAGGCAACCATCATATGTGCCTATTAGGCTTGCTCAACAAATTTGATTTCCCCGTTTGTCATTAGTAATTCATTAGTTTTGTCGCTTTTGAAGCGATATTCGACCTGGATTGTCCCGTCATGTGGATCCCGCGGTTTCGAACTGTGATAGGCCCTTTTTCTGATGTCGTCGTTTTTTTTCGTTAGGAAAGCAAGCATTTGCAAATCACCCAAACTTGTTTCAGTGCACTGGGGCAACCTAGCATGTTGTTTCCACCTTGTGGCCAATCAGAGAGCACGTTTAACTCAGGGGAGGGGCTTGTACATCCTGAATGAAAAGAGCCTGCAGGGAGCCTCGTGGCTCATTTGCACCAGGGATCTGGAGAGGGTGGTTGGGTTGGCTAAATGGCTAGCTTTGAGTGAGATTCCAGGCAGGCAGGCGAGATTTTAGTGCCGCGTTACAGCTTCCTTGGCTGAGCTTGATCCAAAGAAGACTGGGAGAAAGGGTGGGTGAGGAGGGAAAAAGGGGTGGGTGTTTGGGGAGGAGGGTGTTTTTTTCAAAGGGCCTGTGGGCATTTTTTCCCCACCAGCTTGGCATTTGCCATTTGCCCACCAGCCCTGCAACTTTTCTGCTGTGCCATATTGTCTGGTGCTGGGTGGGCTTTTTTCTTTCGGACAAAGAATAAAAGGAGTTCAGCAGCTTTTTGGGGGTTTTATTGGGAAACTTTTCTTTGCATATACCAAGGCGTTAAAGTGAGTTGCAAATAGAAGAAATAAAATTTTCCAATTTTCATTTTGCAAAGTCTGGCAAACAGTGCAACTCCCACAATCCACCGAAATACAACTTGTGGAAAAGGGAGGCTGTATTCTTTTCCCCCCTTTCCTTTCAGTGCGCTGCTCATTGGGCTGGCAGTGGCTCTTTTTCTCCTATCAACGCTAGCAAAGTTTGGCAAACGTTGCAACTCCCATAATCCACCGAAATACAACTTGGGGAAAAGGGAGGCTGTATTCTTTTCCCCCCTTTCCTTTCAGTGCGCTGCTCATTGGGCTGGCAGTGGCTCTCTTTCTCCTATCAATGCTAGCAAAGTTTGGCAAACGGTGCAACTCCCATAATCCACCGAAATACAACTTGGGGGAAAGGGAGTGCAGGAGAGCCCCGTAAAAGCCCCCCCCGGCTGTTTTGGGCCACTGCGCATGTGCGTCTGCCATTAACGAATTACTTTTGAAACAAATGAATTTCGTTAAATTTCGAAAATCTTTGAGGGCAAAATTCGGAAATGACATCAGAAACGAAACGCTAGCCCCCCCTACTTTTGAAACGAGTTTAGAATTAATTTTTTCGTGGATCGCTCAAGCCTAGTGCCTATGCACCAACTCTAGATGCTGACGAAGACATCAAGGAAAAATTTTATTGTCAGCTGGACACCATCCTATCGGAGATACCTAAGGACAAAATCATCCTCCTGGGGGACATTAATGCCAGAGTCGGACGGGACTCCGACCTGTGGCCAGGGATCATAGGAAAAGACGGGGTTGGAAACAACAACTCAAATGGCATCTTTCTTCTCACCAAATGGGGAAAGCACAACCTTGTCATCACCAACACGCTCTTCCGCCACAGAAACAAGCTCAAGACATCATGCAAGCACTCCCGGTCAAAGCGTTGGCAGCTCTTGGACTATGTAATTACATGTGCCAGAGACCACCGTGATGTGCTTTTCACAAGAGCCATGATAGGTGCTGATGACTGCTGGACAGACCACAGGTTAATCCGATCCATGATGGCTATCAAGATCGTCCCCAAATGCAGACTCCAAGGAAGAAAAACAAGGCGCAAAATGAACACCCAAGCCCTTCAGGAGCCCTCCAAACAAGCCCTTCTCCAAACAACCCTCAAGGATCATCTACCCACAGAACACCCCGAAAATGTTGAGGAACGTTGGAACAAACTGAAGACCTCCATCATCACAACCTGCGAAGAAACCATTGGATACCAAACTAAGAAACATCAAGACTGGTTTGATGATAACAACAAAGAGATCCAACAGCTAATTGATAACAAAAGGAAAGCCTTCCAAACATGGCAGAGAGACACCAACTGTGCTGCTAAGAAAAAGATCTATGCCAGTGCAAAAGCTGAGGTCCAAAGAAGGACCAGAGAACTCAAGAACACCTGGTGAACAAAGAAGGCTGAAGAAATCCAACACTTTGCAGATATCCATGATGCTCAGGGATTTTTCAAAGCCAAAGATCATTTATGGACCAAGAAACCATGGCATACAGCCCCTACGCTCATCAGATGGAACCAAAATTCTGAAGGACAAAACATCAATTGCACTACGTAGGAAAGAGCACTACCAGAACCTGCTGAATCGCAGCTCCAATGTGGCCGAAGAGACCCTCTCACAATAACAAACTAGGGATGAGTTTGCAGCACTGCCTAGTTTGGAAGGAGTCAGCAATGCCATCAGCCAACAAAAAAGCAACAAAGCCAGCGGACCTGATGGGATCCCTGCTGAAATCTTCAAAGAAGGTGGACCTGAGCTGATACAACAACTCCACCAGCTCATTGAAAAGGTGTGGGTGACTGAGAAAATCCCAGAAGACTTCAAAGATGCCACCATAACCAATGTTGTAGGCTACATTTCAAAGGAAGGAAGTGGCAAAACCACCTCTGAGTATTCATGGGCCAACCACTTCTTCACACAATCTGCAGGAATCACCGTGTATCACTGCAGATTTTGGGAATCCCAGCAGTGCCTGCTCAGGAAGCATGAGGACCTGTTGCCTCACCCCACACACCATCCCAGCTTACTCCCTACCTCATCACATGGGAGAAGCCTCTGTAAGCTGGCTCAACCCATCTTTCCTTATGGAAAGACAGGAAGCCTCCCACTGTGTGCTGCTGGTAATTTTTTGGTGGTGGTAGGGTTTTGTTCCCACTTTCGCCACGGAGCCACCCCAGAAGTACTTTTACTGTGTGTGATGGTGTGACGGATTCTGCGGCAAAAGTGAAAATAACCCATCACCCCCTCTGAAATTAAGACCATGTGAAGAGTTCCTAAGAGTGTTTTAAGTAATGCATGAGGTCACCACAAATCAACAGATGACTTGAAGGCGCACACACACACACACACACACACAGAGGGGGGTAAGGGACAAGGCAGAATCCAATAGTAGTGGGCAAATTCTGAGAGGTTGAGTGTTTGTTTCAGAACCCTGAAATCTCTGTGGATTACATCCCTTGTATGCCATGACTATATTTTATAAATATACTATCTAGAAGTGGGGCTAAAAACACTGTGAGTTTCTGAAAACCTGATTAAGGCCGGATCTTCACTGCCATATAATTCAGTTCAAAGCAGATAATCTGGATTTTATACAACAGGGAAAGTGGACAGCAAGGACTTTCTTTTAAACCAGTATTGCACTTCATCAAGGATTTGGGGGTGTTATTCTATGGTAAAGTGTGTTGGCCACTATCCAAGTGGTCCTGACATACCTTATTTTAGGGCTTTAAAAAAGTAGACTGAACAATGAAAGTTTTATTGACTTACTGTTTTGAAATTTCTGTCCCAAAATGCAAGGGCTGCAAAGCTCATCCTCTTTTCTTTTCTTTTCTTTTCTTTTCTAAATTCCATATTAGAAGCTACATTTGTTAATCCAAAATACTCTTTGTGGTCTTTCTCTCTTCCCCTGCCTAGCACTGTGTGTTTCTCTGTCTACTTTGCAATTACATTGAAAGGAGGGTTTTGAGGGAATCAGTTCAGGGTTCTTGCAAAACGTTTTGGATCTCTGGGGTGTCACATGCAAATTTCAAAGAAACATTTGTTCAGATTTGGATTCAGTTCTCTTTGAGGAAGTCAGACATCTCAGTCTACATATCTCTGAATCAGACTAGTTTGGATCAAAATTTGGGATTTGATCAAATATGAGGAAAATCCATTGTTGTTGCCTGGGCTTCTCATGTGTCGTCTCTGCATATTTGTTTGTTACAACTTGCTTCCTGTTCCACCACTTGGTACAATCAAAAATCAATTTTTCAAAATTCTGACCATAAGTTCCTTGGAATGTACAATATGTTACATTTGCCAAGGACTACGTAAACTGGTAGCATAACATTATGGTCAACAACAATAGCAGCAAGAATAACAAATAACTTGCATTAAATTGCATTGTAGCCATCTGTGCAAAGACGACTCAAAGAATGACTTTGTCAACCTCCATATGTAGAGAGGAGGTGATGAAAATAATTGGAACAGTATCTTGGGGATGTGGGGACATGTTGCTGACAGATGTGAAGAGACCTTGCAACTTTTCCCAGTTCATCTCCCCCCCCCCCCAAAAAAAAAAAAAGGTAAGTGTTTTAAACAATACGTCAATTTAGGACTGAGTCTCATTTGCCTTGTCACAATGAATGTGCTTGATTTATTCTAGAATGAAGAGAGAAAGAAAATTATCCTTATGCCCACTTAAAGAGTACCAAGGGGGGAATTTTAAACTAAGCTGTTAGAGGTTTATCCTCAAGACCTTTCAATAACTTTTGACTTGTGTCTTTTAAATGTGTGAGAACATTAGAATAACTTGTTCATATCTCTCTTGTGAGACAGATGGATTGCTCTGTTATGTATGTATGTAACTCAAGTTCTTGTTGTGACCTTGTCATAAATACAGAGAAAACAAATCACATTTTAAAGTATCTTGGGTCACATTTACTTTCCTTCCTTCCTTCCTTCCTTCCTTCCTTCCTTCCTTCCTTCCTTCTTTCTTTCTTTCTTTCTTTCTTTCCTTTTGATGTTTTTTATTGAACATTTCCAATATATTTGCTCTATAGCAAAGAGAAGATAAATATTGCGTTCCAACTTTAAGTCTGGTCATTGTTTCTTCTTTTATTCTCTTACGTTCTTACTGTCTTCTCTCTCAGCTCTTCACCATTAAAAGTTCATCATCTTTATTCTTATCAGATTGTTTGTTTTATGTCTTTTATCTAATTTTAATTACCACCTAATAAACCTAACAATTTAATTTAATCTGTTATAAATTAGTATTATGTAAGCAAATACTTGCTATCATCCTTTCTTCTCTTTTAAACATTACACATTTCCATGTAAACAATTCAAATATAATTAGGGAGTAGTAACACATCAATTATCCAAAGTCCCTTAGATGTAGGATAAATAAATAGTACAAAGTATATACATAGGATGATAGTGATCTTTTTAGTCAACATATCTGGTTATGATAACCTTTTTCTGATTCAATAAAGGGTTTTTGTGTATATTTGTTTGTTGTAACACCAAAGTTAATTTATTAATTTCATCCAATTCAAACAAACCGTGGTCCAATTTTCTGATGTTGATATATGTTGTTGTTTCCATAATTTTACATATTCAATTCTTGCTGCTGTTGTCATATAAAGGAAGATTCTTTTTTATTGTTTTGATATTTGTCTGCCTAATAGCCCCAATAGGAAGAATTCTGGTTTGAGTAGAATTTTATTATTTAATATACTGTTGTGGTTCAGCCTGATGACGATGAGGGATTTGTGTTATGGCCTAGGAGCACAGGAGATGCAGTTTCAGTGCCAGGGGGAATGCTGGATTCAGATACAGCTGGACAGGATTTGCTATTAGAGCAACTGTGTGAAAGTACTGATGTTTTGGACTCCAGCAGTCAGGGATGTGAACTCTCACCTAGCAACTGCAGCTGAGATACCATGAGCTCATCTGAGAGAATAGTGGATTTAGATAAACATTCTTGGCTGGCTCTCGGGGGGAGGGAATCAGGTGCAGATGAACTGAGAAACTTTGTGGGAGAGACAGGGACAAGCGGAGAGTGCAGAAGAATGTGTTTATGTTTTGCAGACCTTAAAACAGAGTCCTGTGAGAAGTTTTTAGATCTGCCAACGTTGTTAAACCTAGGAGGATTGTTAGCTTTGTCCTCTGTTCAAGTTTGGGTTGGAGATTCAGATTTCATACTCATGTTTTCGCTCCTTGTTCCATGGATTTTTCTGGGATTTCTCTTCCTTGTTATGCTCCTGGTTTAAGCTTTATGTTTTGGACTTCTCTTGTCTTCATGCTCCAGTTTAAAAAAACCTTTGCAATTATCTTGTTTTCATTCTTCAGTTTTAACACTTTATTCTGGGATGTATACTGCTTGTGGATTATCTTCTGTACATAGTTTGGCCTGGCTTGTTGCCTATGACTTTTGCCTACTTTATTGACTCTTGGATCTTATCCTTTATTTACTCCATAGTGTTTTATATATGCTTTTTTAATAAACTGTTTGGACTTTTACACTTGTGTCTTCTTGGGTACTGTGAGCAAGGTGAAACCTAGCTGAGGTGTAACATATACTTTCCATGTCTCTATGAATTTTTATCCATAATTCCTTTGCCTTCGGACAAGTTTTTATGGATAGTTTTTATAGCGTTATGTACTATTTTAATTTCTGTGATGTCCCTTTTTCTAATAATTTTTCTAGGATAAATGTTCTCTCTTAGGTGTACTTAATTGTGAAAATGCTTCTTGTGGTTTTGTCCAGTCTGATATTTTATTGTAAAAATATCTTTTATATTTTGATGCATTTGCATGAGAGTTGTGCAGTAAAAATATCAGGAGTAGTTTGAAGATGTCCCACAGCCAATCCACCAAATTTGGGTCAACATTTCCTCTTCGGCATGCAGCCATTGCAGACCACAGCCACTGGCTCCATTGCAATTTTTTTAGTTTAAAGGGAGTGCTTTCTTTTCCAGTTCCCAAAGTTCTAAAGCTTCACATATGTGACTACACTGATTCGCTATCCTGAGGCTGATCGGATAGCTACCCCCTGACCTCCCCCCCACTCTGCCACTGCAGAGGTGGTAGGGAGTCCCAAATATAGTTCAATGCTACTGAACATACATCCACCTGTATCATTCTCTCCCATCTTCTGTGTTGTGCTCCAGTCGCAACAAGGGTCCTACCAATCGGCTCTCCCCTGCAGTGACATTGACTGAGGTGATGGGAAGATGGGGAAGGAGGAATTGCCCCATTGCCTGGCCAATCTGGAATGTCCATTTTCAACATAAAAATACCTAAGATAATTCACCATTTATTCATCTGTTGTTAATTCTTTCCAGCACTGCCACCACTAATATTTTCAGCATTAACTGGGGGAGTGTTTTTAAGATTTTTTAAGGAGATATTTTAAAGATGTTTTTAAATTGTTAGATTTTAGCCTTTCTTGTAAGCCGCCCCGAGCCCTAGGGGAGTGGCGGCATATAAGTTTAAATAATAAATAAATAAATAAAATATTCTTTTATTAATAGCTGTGATATGGAAGTTGAACAAAATATAGAAAACAAATGTGACAATCAGTTCCTAGATGAAGATGTAAGAAAACTTTCTATGCTTGAAGTAACCAACATTATCTACTTTGTCCTCAATCAAAGTGAGCAAATGGGTTGAGTACAAAATTTGGAGGGAAAACAGTTTTATGAAGCTCTAGACTTGCTTCATCTTGAACTAAGACTTAAATGTGTGTAAATATTTGGACGTTTTGCCTCTTTTCCCAGATGGCTGCAATCACATTTCTAGGGAAGTAATATTTAATAATTTATCTTCTCACAGGTAAAAATGAAAACTGTTATCATTTTTTATCCTTGCTGTGAGATTTTGAAGACCATTTTTGCGCTGCAATTTATTCTATATAAAAAGATGCTTTCCATAATATTGAAAATTGTTGTTTTCTACACAAAAAATGTTAAGATCTTGTATTGTCCTCATTTTCATAGAGTTTCCTAACATGTTAGATATCAATTTTTAATAGACAGATATACATTCTTTCCATCCCATAGCCATCTGTCATCCAGTTGGATTATTCAAACAGTAGAAGAAACATGTAGGTTTACTAATCAGTTCCCATCTTGGTCTAGACATGGAGTAATAAGCAGGACCCTAAATACTATTGATAGGAAAAGATCACCAAAGATAAAGGGTGCACCCACTGAATAAAACAAAGTTGCTTGAAGGAGTATGCAATTTCACACCAAGCCCAGGCCCCTGGGGCTACTCCTGAGGAGACAGCTGTTTCACCTCTCCCCCATGTTACCCTTGATGACACTGCCCTTTCAATGTGGTTGTCAAGCCGGACTGGATGTAGGCGATAAGGGAGAGAAGAAGGCTGCAAAAACACCAAAACACACTGAAGATAGACTTGAACTATCACTGTTTGCTGATCAACGTCTCCTAATGGCAAAGACGCTGCAGCTCCTGATCTCCAAATCAACAGAGATTCTGAAAGTACAGTAGAATTTCACTTATCCAACATTTGCTTATCCAATGTTCTGGATTATCCAACAAAGTCTGCCTCCCACCTGGATCCACAGCTGTTTCTCTAGGTAGCAAGGACCGAACTTTTTATGAATTTAATTTCTGACAGTGTTGTTACTGTAAGTTCATTTTATGCAATTCTATCTTTATTTCTAGTCAATTTGTTAGTAGCCAATGTTTTGTAGTCAATGTTTTCAATACATTGCGATGCTATGGTGCTAAATTCATAAATACAGTAATTACCTCATAATGTTACCATGTATTGAACTGCTTTTTCTGTCGATTTGTTGTAAAACATAATGTTTTGGTCCTTAATTTGTAAAATCATAACATAATATAACATTTAATAGGCTTTTCCTTAATCCCTCCTTATTATCCAACATTTTCGCTTATCCAACATTCTGCCGGCCTGTTTATGTTGTATAAGTGAGACTCTACAATACTTTTGAAACAATAAGAAAAGCAATAGCAAATCCTACAAACCATATGTAGCACAGGGAATCAGCAACTCCCCTCAACAGAGACCTCAGGAAGAAAAGCCAAAAATGGGCAAAATGAGGAAAACCCTTTTTGGGTTACTGACATAAATGAATGGCTCCCAAAGGAAAAGAACACCAGCTTGGTGTTGCAAAAATATGTATTAGTGCTTGACATATATCCTTTAAATGGAGTATTACCCACCTGGGATTCTGTATATAACATTAACACCATCCTCAGACAGATTTTAAACTGCAGGAATACAGCAAAGCCTCTGATGGAGACTTTCGACTTTACAAGGGTGTCGTTCTATTTTAAAGACTCTTTTACCTCTGGACTATTAATGAACAAGAAGGCTTACTTAAATACACTGGGAATCTTCCCTGCACAATATTTTAAAGATTTTTGTATTAAACCTACCAAGGAAACAAATTTGGAAAACAAAGAAAACAGGGCCAAAGCAGGAACAGACATTGAGCAGAGAGAATATGGAAGAGTCATTGATTAAAAACTTCTATAAGCTCCCACAAATGGCTCAAGACTGAATTCTAGTGAAATTACAAAATGGAACAAAACAGGCAAACCCAACTGATCATGAGAAGAAATTATTTAAAGAAACCTCTGTCACCATAAGAGCAACTACACAAACTCTTAACACCAGACAGGAGCAGATATAATAAAGCTGATACCCAAACTGTGTTGTCAAAGGTTTTCATGGCCAGAATCACAGGATTGTTGTGTGTTTTCCGGGTTGTATGGCCATGTTCCTGAAGTATTCTCTTCTGACATTTCGCCCACATCTATGCCAGGCATCCTCAGAGTTTGTGAAGTATACTGGAAAAAGCTAAGCAAGGAAGGTTTATATATCTGTGGAAGGTCCAGGGTGGGAGAAGGAACTCTTGACTGTTGGAAGCCAGTGTGAATGTTGTAATTAATCACCTAGGTTAATGGCCTTGCCAGATTCATTTCCTGGCTTCTTCCTGCCTGGGGGAATCAGTCTGCAGTGCCTTTCATGTTCCTTGATTCATGTTTGGGCACTATGTTTGGTGGTCCCTATGTAGACTTGTCCACAGCTGCATAGTATACGGTAGAATCCTGCAGAAGTGAAAGGATCCCCTTGTCCTTCGCTGAATGTAGCATTTATTGGATTTTCTTAGCGGGTCTATAGATAGTTTGTAGGTTGTGTTTCTTAATCAGCTTGCCTATGCAGTCAGTGGTTCCCTTGATGTATGGTAAGAACACTTTTCCTCACCGTGGATCTTTGTCTTTACTCTCATGCCTTGCTCTTGGCCTTACAGCTCTTCTGATGTCTGTGGTGGAGTATCCATTGGCCTGAAGAGCCCAGTTTAGGTGGTTTAGTTCACCTTGGAAGAGGTGAGGTTTGCAGATTCTTTGTACATGGTCTGTCAGGGCTTTGATTGTGCTTCTTTTTTGAAAAAGAAAAAGGCACTGCAGACTGATACAACCAGAGAAGTCAGCCATAGCAGAGCACTTGATGAACAAATCTGGATACACTATATTATTTGAGAACACAGAAATGCTGGACCACTCTAACAACCACCATGTCAGACTACACAGAGAAGCCAGTGAAATACACAAGCATGTGGACAATTTTAACAAACAGGTGGAAACCATGAAAATGAACAAAATATGGCTACCATTATTTTAAAAAACTCTAAAATCAGAAGAGTAAATAAGGAACAACACTCTGAAAACAGAGGAATTCCAGACATGAATCAATCAGGGGCAGCTAACACCACTGAACAAAAGATTCCCCCAGGCAGGAAGAAGCCAGGAAATGAATCTGGAAAGGCCATTATTGCTAATCAACTTAATTAATTACAACAGTCACACCAGCCTCCAAGAGACAAGAGTTCCTTCTCCCACCCTGGACCTTCCACAGATATATAAACCTTCCTTTCTTAGGATATGGGCCTGTCTGGATGGGCCCTCAGTTACCATCTGACTGCTTAGACACATGCAGCTACAAGGAGTGAGAAAATGGCAACTGAAGAAATACAATATTTGGAATTAAATTTGAAACTTCCTTTATCCCTTAACTGTCAGCTAGCAGCAGTTATTTCAAAAGGCTGGCTGAACTGTTTCCATCCATTACACTTAAATTGCCTCTCCCCATCTTGTATGTGTGCATATTCTAACATTTAGATTATAAACCTGACAGAGAGGATTATCTTGTAGTCATCCTTCTAAGCTGTTCTCTCCAAAGGGTATGATCTACATACTTTAAATAATACATACATGCATATATAAGAGATGGAAGCCTTTTCATAGACACTGTTTTCAAGCCAGCCTGTTTAAAGTTCTAAAGATATGAGGGGAGAAAAGAAGCTTCTCATGCTTAGCACTGCTATATACCCTTCTCCCAATATATTTTTCAAGCACAAAGTGTTGTGACTGCGCCTTCGGGGATTATGGTTGATGGTGATGGAATTCGAAGAGGAAGAAAAAACCCTCGTGATGAGAGTTCACTGGAGGAGTTGCGCAGGAAGCGACTTAGAGAGCTATATGGGGGATCTTCTGAGGAAGATTCAGATGGGGAGATGGATGCTGAGGAACAGGTGGTGGCTGGGGAAGCGGGCACTGAATGGGTGTCTGGGGATTTGGGGCTTATGGATACTTTTGAACCTGGGGTTTCTGCAGGAGCTGATCCCAATTGGGATGCTTGGAGAAGGGAGGATGGTTCTTTAAGTGTTCATGGGGCTAAATGTGGGCAGGATGATTGGGACTCCGACGAATTGCTAGGTACTCCAGATCCACGAGCTCTAGCTGTGTGGAGTTCAGACTCTGAGTAGATTTGGGACACCTGGTGTTTGGGTGTCATGGAGCCAGATCCCAGGGCTGAATTTCCAAGCCCTGAATCTGACTTCATAACATAAACAATCCTGCAAGCACCTGGCGGGAGAAGATAAAATGAGCCTGGGAACTCAGGGTTGAAAGTATAAACAATTATAATTGATGTAGAGTGTGGGAATGGTAGTAATGTGATCCAGGGGGTGGGATTTGATGATGATATTTGCGTGTGGTATTACGTTGCATCAGAAGTGATAAAATTAGATGTATGTAAACATTAGGTCATTCTCGACTTTTCCAAAGTCATGTATTCTTCAATAAAGATTGGATTTGAGAGCAGCTATCTTTGATCTGCGTTCAGACTGGTCCTTTGAAGTGAGCCTGACATTTAAGTCGAGAATCTAGTTCTCACCCTCCTGCGGAATTCGCAGTGAAGTGATAATGAGTGAAGAAGGAGATCAAAGCCCAAATGGGGCAGGGAGGCCTTTGCAAGGGGCCCGGCCGAAGAGAGAAGAGACGCTGCAAGCCATAGCTTCCTCTACGGGGTACCCCAGGCCGAACGGCGTGACCCAGAGGATTCCCAGGGGAGGAAGAGGCGTCTCTGCGGCTGCAGAAACCAGTTGGGGATCTGGAGGAAGTATGCCGGAGACCGTGGCCCTGCGGTTATCCATCCTGGAAACTAATTTATCCAGGCTGTCGGAAACCGTGGGGAGGTTGGTGCCACTATTGGAAGAGAATCTCCAAAAGGAGCCCACCCGATATAGCGCCGAGAGAGAGCCAAGTAAAGAAGGAGATTGGAGCCAGAGGGGCCAGCGAGCGTCGACGCAGAGTCCCGTGGCGGCAAGGGACGAGGGAGATGAGGAATACTGGCAGGAGCTGGAGTTCCGAGACAGAATGGCGCGCGAAGTGGAGCGCCAGCGAGCTCTGGGAACTCTGAGGCCGCCATCTCCAACAGAGCTCCCAACCCCCCGAATGGGCGTCGGGGTGGAAAGGCCACTGGGGCCAGGGATCGGGTCCAGTGGATTTGCAGACGAAGGCGGAGAGGAGCGGGGGATCCAGGAAGAGGAGGAGGATGTGCCGTACGACGAGGAAAGGCGAGATGAGGGGGCTACAGCGAGGCCAGTATGCGGATGGGCGGAAGGGCCGACAGCGGCGGCAGACTTTCGGGAGCCGCGCAGAATGACCACCGGAGTGGGGCGCGGCGTGTTCCAAGGAGCCGCCCGAGGAAACCTGATGCAACCCTTCCCCATGCCTCCCAGACAGCATCAACGGGCCGCAGAATGGATGCCAAGAAGGGAAGATCTCAAACTAGAATACGGAGGGGAATCAGATGAACTGAACTTTTTTCTAATTAGCATCAGAGGATACATGGAAGACAATGCACACACATTCCCCTCCGAAGCAAGCAGGGTTCGAGCCATCGGCAACACACTAAAGCGAGGAGCAGCCAGCTGGTATGTGCAACTACATGCCAGACGCGACCCTGCCTGAGGTCAGTGCCCCGCTTCCTCGCCGCACTGGAAAACCGGTTCAGAGACCGGCTAGAGCAATTGAGGGCTCAAGACCAGCTGAAAGGAATAAAGCAGAGGGACAAAACAGTGCCCGAGTACGCAGAGGAATTCCTCCACCTCGCGGAAAGGGTACCAGAGTGGTCTGAAGTGACCAAAGTAGAATTATTTAAAGAGGGACTACGCCCCGAGATTTTCAGCTGGGCAGCGCACAGAGATGACCCCGAAACGCTCCAGGGATGGATTCAACTAGCGGGGCGCGTCGAATCCACCCTGGCCCAAGTAAAGCGCTTCAGGAGCAGCAGCGGCCAGCAAAGACCGGTGGCGAGAGGTCGAGGAGAAACGAGGAAGCAGGAAAGACCCGGAGGGAGGCCGGGGATTCCCTCCAGAGGAGACGACAACAAACCTAAACCGGGATGCTTTGTATGTGGGAAGACGGGCCATCGGGCAGCAGAATGCTGGGCCCGGAAGGGGGAGCCGCCAAAACCCCCAAAGCCCAAGCCAGCAACCGGGAGGCGCGCGGAAGAGGAGGTGCAGGCCCCAGAATCTTCAGAAAAACTGGTGAGTCGGGACAAACGCATGATAGTAGTGCCAATCTGCCTCTCGGGGCTAGAGAATCGGGCCACCTGCAAGGCATTTGTGGATTGTGGTTGTTCTAGAAATATTATAACTCCGGAATTAGCAGGAGCGCTGAAATGCCAGCAGATGGCGCTTGACTCCCCAATTGCATTTTCGCAGCTAGATGGATCAGTCGCTGCTGGGGAAGTATCTACAAAGGAAATACGGGGGGTCCCATGTAAAATAGGCAAATGGGAAGGAAGAATATCCTTTGTGATAGCCCCTATTGCCACATACCACGTAATATTAGGGATACCATGGCTCGAACAGGCAAATCCTGAAGTAGATTGGAGAGGAAAGAGCCTAGCATTCAAAGAACAGCAGACGCAATGGGAGATAAGCAAAATTGCAGAAGAGGAGGACGAGGAAGATGAAGCAGGTGAAATAGACCCACAGCTATTGCCACCTGAATACAGAGACTTTGTGGATGTTTTCAATCAGAAAGAGGCCAGTAAATTGCCTCCCAAAAGGAATATAGAAGTGGAAATTGAAATAACCCCAGGAGCAAACTTACCAAAACCAAAAGTGTATCCCATGTCTGTGCAGGAGAAGGAGGAATTGAGGAAATATATTGATAAAAACCTGGCGCGAGGCTTCATTAAGCCATCCAACTCTCCTCTCGGGGCCCCAGTGTTATTTAGGAGAAAGAAAGACAACTCCCTACGATTGTGCATTGATTATCGAAATTTAAACGCAATTACTAAGGACAATAAATACCCTATGCCCTTAGTAAAGGATTTAATTACCGTATTGAAGAAAGGGAGCATATTTACTAAACTGGATTTAATTGAAGCGTATCATAAATTAAGAATCAAACCAGAGGATACTTGGAAAACTGCATTTTCCTGCGCATTCGGCCATTTTGAATATAAAATTTTGCCTTTCGGGTTAAAAAATGGAGGCGGTTGCTTTATGCAGCTTATAAATGAAATACTACACCCATTGTTGTACAGAGGGGTATTCATATTTCTTGATGATATCTTGATTGTGAGTGAAGATAAGGAAAAGCACGTAAAATTGGTCCGGGAAGTTTTGCAGAGACTAAGGGAAGCAAAGCTGTACGCAAAACTGTCCAAATGTGAATTTAATAAAACTCAAATCGACTTTCTGGGGTATCGGATATCTCCAGAAGGGTTAGCTATGGATCCAGCTAAAGTATCAGATGTGAAAGAATGGGGAGTGCCTCAAACAAGGAGGCAATTGCAATCATTTCTGGGGTTTGCAAATTTTTACAGACCCTTCATAAAAGGCTTCGCGCAAATAACCGCACCCCTTACTGAACTTTTAAAAACAAAAGGGAAAGGGGAGACAGCAAAAGTAAAAGCTCCTGGCGCCAAACTGAGTTGGACGCTAGAATGCCAAAAGGCATTCGAAACCCTAAAAGAATGCTTCACAGAAGGACCCATCCTAAAACACCCCGATATCAGGAGCCCTTTCATAATCCATTGCGATGCCTCAGACTGTGCGTACGGGGCAGTACTATTGCAAAAAGATCAAAATGGGAACTTAAAACCCTGTGGATATTTGTCCCGGAAGTTCAGCGAAACTGAAAAAAGTTGGCCAATATGGGAAAAAGAGGCATTAGCCATATTAAAAGCCTTAGAATGCTGGCGACACTTCCTCGAAGGAAGCGGAATCCCATTTGAAATTTGGGCTGACCATAAGAACCTCCAGTATTTAAAATCTCCTAGAAAATTGTCCCCCAAACAAATTAGATGGGCGCAATACTTCAGCAGATTCGATTTCCAATTAAAGTTTTTTCAAGGGAAGCAGAATGTCTTGGCAGATGCTCTTTCACGCATGCCTCAACACGAAGGCATAACCACAGCAAAAGAGGGGACAATATTCTCTGACAAACAATGGGGCTTAGCTGTCAGGACAAGAGCACAAACCCAAAAGGAGAACACGGCTTTTGTTGAACTCGGCGGGGAAGATATTTGGGAAAATGAACTGAAACAGTCTTATGAAGGAGATCAATGGATCGCATCCAACGCAGAAAAGGGGGAGCAGAAGGGGGGATTTTGGTTTGTAAACAAGAAACTTTACCAGACTAATCCAGACTGCCAGACTAATCTGATCTCTTTTTTCGATAGAGTTACGAGTTGGGTCGATACAGGGAATGCTGTGGATGTAGCGTACCTGGATTTCAGTAAGGCCTTCGACAAAGTCCCCCACGACCTTCTGGCAAACAAACTAGTAAAATGTGGGCTAGACAAAACTACGGTTAGGTGGATCTGTAATTGGCTAAGCGAACGAACCCAAAGGGTGCTCACCAATGCGTCGTCTTCATCATGGAAAGAAGTGACAAGTGGAGTGCCGCAGGGCTCCGTCCTGGGCCCGGTTCTGTTCAACATCTTTATTAACGACTTAGACGAAGGGTTAGAAGGCACGATCATCAAGTTTGCAGATGACACCAAACTCGGAGGGATAGCTAACACTCCAGAAGACAGGAGCAGAATTCAAAACGATCTTGACAGACTAGAGAGATGGGCCGAAACTAACAAAATGAAGTTCAACAGGGACAAATGCAAGATACTTCACTTCGGCAGAAAAAATGGAAATCAAAGATACAGAATGGGGGACGCCTGGCTTGACAGCAGTGTGTGCGAAAAAGATCTTGGAGTCCTCGTGGACAACAAGTTAAACATGAGCCTACAATGTGATGCGGCAGCTAAAAAAGCCAATGGGATTTTGGCCTGCATCAATAGGGGAATAACGTCTAGATCCAGGGAAGTCATGCTCCCCCTCTATTCTGCCTTGGTCAGACCACACCTGGAATACTGTGTCCAGTTTTGGGCACCGCAGATGAAGGGAGATGCTGACAAGCTGGAAAGCGTCCAGAGGAGGGCGACTAAAATGATTAAGGGTCTGGAGAACAAGCCCTATGAGGAGAGGCTTAAAGAGCTGGGCATGTTTAGCCTGCAGAAGAGAAGGCTGAGAGGAGACATGATAGCCATGTACAAATATGTGAGGGGAAGTCATAGGGAGGAGGGAGCAAGCTTATTTTCTGCTGCCCTGCAGACTAGGACACGGAACAATGGCTTCAAACTACAGGAAAAGAGATTCCACCTGAACATCAGGAAGAACTTCCTCACTGTGAGGGCTGTTCGGCAGTGGAACTCTCTCCCCCGGAATGTGGTGGAGGCTCCTTCTTTGGAAGCTTTTAAGCAGAGGCTGGATGGCCATCTGTCGGGGGTGCTTTGAATGCGATTTCCTGCTTCTTAGCAGGGGGTTGGACTAGATGGCCCTTGAGGTCTCTTCCAACTCTACTATTCTATGATTCTATGATTCTATGAACTGTATATCCCAGCAATATTAAGGATTAAGATTTTGCATCGTTTTCACAACAACCAGAGCGCTGGTCATACAGGAATTACAAAAACAACAAAGGCAATAGCAAAACATTGTTGGTGGCCAGGAATGAGGAAGGACATAAAGAATCATGTTGTTCAATGTGATGATTGTGCCAGAAATAAATCGAGAGGAGGGAAGCCTATGGGATTATTACAAACAGTAGCGGAACCTACCAGACCTTGGGAATGTGTAGCTATGGACTTTGTGGGGGAACTGCCGGTTAGCAAAGGACATCGTTATATTTGAACAGTATTAGACCTGTTTTCTAAACAGGCCCACTTTATAGCGCTGACGAAACTACCATCGGCCGAGAAACTAGCTGAACTGTACATAAATCATATTTACAAACTGCATGGATGTCCCAGTAGAGTGGTCAGTGACAGAGGAGTACAATTCACAGCAAAATTTTGGGAAAAATTCTTGGAAATGCTAGGAGCAGAAAGGAGTCTAAGTTCTGCTTTTCACCCCATGACAAACGGGGCGGTAGAACGTACTCAGCAGACGCTTGGGCAGTTCCTTCGAATGTACTCTAACATGAGACAAAATGACTGGTCTAGGTGGTTGGCTTTTGCGGAACTAGCTTTTAATTCGACTATACATTCAGCAACAAATAAAACCCCCTTTGAAGTAGTTTACGGGTATGAAATACAGCCTTTACCCCAGTTGCCAAGATGGACAGAAAATGAGGAAACAGAGGCAGGGAAATGGAAAACGCAAATGCTAGAATGCTGGAGTCAAGTGACTGCATCCTTAAAGGAAGCACACAAAAAGTATAAAGCGTTCGCAGACAGAAAGAGGGTGGAAGGCGATAAATTAGATAAAGGAGATCTAGTGTGGTTAAGTACCCAAAACATCAAATTGGGGCTACCTTCAAGAAAACTGGGCCCCAAATATATTGGACCATTCAGAATACAGGGTGTTATCAATGAAGTAACTTTCCAGTTGGCATTGCCAAAAAGTTTAGGGAAAATACACCCAGTATTCCATCGCAGCTTACTGAAAAAGTATATGGGGACTTTGGACAAAATGGACACATAGAGTTATTGTTTGATTTGTTTCAGAACTATGATGAAAGAAGAACCGAAGAGGAGGACGAAGAAAACGAGGGCGCCATGTCATGGAGCCAGATCCCAGGGCTGAATTTCCAAGCCCTGAATCTGACTTCATAACATAAACAATCCTGCAAGCACCTGGCGGGAGAAGATAAAATGAGCCTGGGAACTCAGGGTTGAAAGTATAAACAATTATAATTGATGTAGAGTGTGGGAATGGTAGTAATGTGATCCAGGGGGTGGGATTTGATGATGATATTTGCGTGTGGTATTACGTTGCATCAGAAGTGATAAAATTAGATGTATGTAAACATTAGGTCATTCTCGACTTTTCCAAAGTCATGTATTCTTCAATAAAGATTGGATTTGAGAGCAGCTATCTTTGATCTGCGTTCAGACTGGTCCTTTGAAGTGAGCCTGACATTTAAGTCGAGAATCTAGTTCTCACCCTCCTGCGGAATTCGCAGTGAAGTGATAATGAGTGAAGAAGGAGATCAAAGCCCAAATGGGGCAGGGAGGCCTTTGCAAGGGGCCCGGCCGAAGAGAGAAGAGACGCTGCAAGCCATAGCTTCCTCTACGGGGTACCCCAGGCCGAACGGCGTGACCCAGAGGATTCCCAGGGGAGGAAGAGGCGTCTCTGCGGCTGCAGAAACCAGTTGGGGATCTGGAGGAAGTATGCCGGAGACCGTGGCCCTGCGGTTATCCATCCTGGAAACTAATTTATCCAGGCTGTCGGAAACCGTGGGGAGGTTGGTGCCACTATTGGAAGAGAATCTCCAAAAGGAGCCCACCCGATATAGCGCCGAGAGAGAGCCAAGTAAAGAAGGAGATTGGAGCCAGAGGGGCCAGCGAGCGTCGACGCAGAGTCCCGTGGCGGCAAGGGACGAGGGAGATGAGGAATACTGGCAGGAGCTGGAGTTCCGAGACAGAATGGCGCGCGAAGTGGAGCGCCAGCGAGCTCTGGGAACTCTGAGGCCGCCATCTCCAACAGAGCTCCCAACCCCCCGAATGGGCGTCGGGGTGGAAAGGCCACTGGGGCCAGGGATCGGGTCCAGTGGATTTGCAGACGAAGGCGGAGAGGAGCGGGGGATCCAGGAAGAGGAGGAGGATGTGCCGTACGACGAGGAAAGGCGAGATGAGGGGGCTACAGCGAGGCCAGTATGCGGATGGGCGGAAGGGCCGACAGCGGCGGCAGACTTTCGGGAGCCGCGCAGAATGACCACCGGAGTGGGGCGCGGCGTGTTCCAAGGAGCCGCCCGAGGAAACCTGATGCAACCCTTCCCCATGCCTCCCAGACAGCATCAACGGGCCGCAGAATGGATGCCAAGAAGGGAAGATCTCAAACTAGAATACGGAGGGGAATCAGATGAACTGAACTTTTTTCTAATTAGCATCAGAGGATACATGGAAGACAATGCACACACATTCCCCTCCGAAGCAAGCAGGGTTCGAGCCATCGGCAACACACTAAAGCGAGGAGCAGCCAGCTGGTATGTGCAACTACATGCCAGACGCGACCCTGCCTGAGGTCAGTGCCCCGCTTCCTCGCCGCACTGGAAAACCGGTTCAGAGACCGGCTAGAGCAATTGAGGGCTCGAGACCAGCTGAAAGGAATAAAGCAGAGGGACAAAACAGTGCCCGAGTACGCAGAGGAATTCCTCCACCTCGCGGAAAGGGTACCAGAGTGGTCTGAAGTGACCAAAGTAGAATTATTTAAAGAGGGACTACGCCCCGAGATTTTCAGCTGGGCAGCGCACAGAGATGACCCCGAAACGCTCCAGGGATGGATTCAACTAGCGGGGCGCGTCGAATCCACCCTGGCCCAAGTAAAGCGCTTCAGGAGCAGCAGCGGCCAGCAAAGACCGGTGGCGAGAGGTCGAGGAGAAACGAGGAAGCAGGAAAGACCCGGAGGGAGGCCGGGGATTCCCTCCAGAGGAGACGACAACAAACCTAAACCGGGATGCTTTGTATGTGGGAAGACGGGCCATCGGGCAGCAGAATGCTGGGCCCGGAAGGGGGAGCCGCCAAAACCCCCAAAGCCCAAGCCAGCAACCGGGAGGCGCGCGGAAGAGGAGGTGCAGGCCCCAGAATCTTCAGAAAAACTGGTGAGTCGGGACAAACGCATGATAGTAGTGCCAATCTGCCTCTCGGGGCTAGAGAATCGGGCCACCTGCAAGGCATTTGTGGATTGTGGTTGTTCTAGAAATATTATAACTCCGGAATTAGCAGGAGCGCTGAAATGCCAGCAGATGGCGCTTGACTCCCCAATTGCATTTTCGCAGCTAGATGGATCAGTCGCTGCTGGGGAAGTATCTACAAAGGAAATACGGGGGGTCCCATGTAAAATAGGCAAATGGGAAGGAAGAATATCCTTTGTGATAGCCCCTATTGCCACATACCACGTAATATTAGGGATACCATGGCTCGAACAGGCAAATCCTGAAGTAGATTGGAGAGGAAAGAGCCTAGCATTCAAAGAACAGCAGACGCAATGGGAGATAAGCAAAATTGCAGAAGAGGAGGACGAGGAAGATGAAGCAGGTGAAATAGACCCACAGCTATTGCCACCTGAATACAGAGACTTTGTGGATGTTTTCAATCAGAAAGAGGCCAGTAAATTGCCTCCCAAAAGGAATATAGAAGTGGAAATTGAAATAACCCCAGGAGCAAACTTACCAAAACCAAAAGTGTATCCCATGTCTGTGCAGGAGAAGGAGGAATTGAGGAAATATATTGATAAAAACCTGGCGCGAGGCTTCATTAAGCCATCCAACTCTCCTCTCGGGGCCCCAGTGTTATTTAGGAGAAAGAAAGACAACTCCCTACGATTGTGCATTGATTATCGAAATTTAAACGCAATTACTAAGGACAATAAATACCCTATGCCCTTAGTAAAGGATTTAATTACCGTATTGAAGAAAGGGAGCATATTTACTAAACTGGATTTAATTGAAGCGTATCATAAATTAAGAATCAAACCAGAGGATACTTGGAAAACTGCATTTTCCTGCGCATTCGGCCATTTTGAATATAAAATTTTGCCTTTCGGGTTAAAAAATGGAGGCGGTTGCTTTATGCAGCTTATAAATGAAATACTACACCCATTGTTGTACAGAGGGGTATTCATATTTCTTGATGATATCTTGATTGTGAGTGAAGATAAGGAAAAGCACGTAAAATTGGTCCGGGAAGTTTTGCAGAGACTAAGGGAAGCAAAGCTGTACGCAAAACTGTCCAAATGTGAATTTAATAAAACTCAAATCGACTTTCTGGGGTATCGGATATCTCCAGAAGGGTTAGCTATGGATCCAGCTAAAGTATCAGATGTGAAAGAATGGGGAGTGCCTCAAACAAGGAGGCAATTGCAATCATTTCTGGGGTTTGCAAATTTTTACAGACCCTTCATAAAAGGCTTCGCGCAAATAACCGCACCCCTTACTGAACTTTTAAAAA